>NC_137977.1:24269881-24942906 GCF_963924665.1 Micromys minutus
CAACTCACGGAGGACTAGAAGTGATGCCTTCTTTGAGAGGGGGCCCAGAGGTCAGGCAGTGTCTGCTGCTCTTGCTTCCTTTTCTCGCAGCCTGGGAGGCAGGGAGCGGCCAGCTCCATTACTCGGTCCCGGAGGAGGCCAAACACGGCACCTTCGTGGGCCGCATCGCGCAGGACCTGGGGCTGGAGCTGGCGGAGCTGGTGCCCCGCCTGTTCAGGGTGGCGTCCAAGGACCGCGGGGATCTTCTGGAGGTAAATCTGCAGAATGGCATTTTGTTCGTGAATTCTCGGATCGACCGGGAGG
This sequence comes from Micromys minutus, assembly GCF_963924665.1. Lineage (NCBI taxonomy): Eukaryota > Metazoa > Chordata > Mammalia > Rodentia > Muridae > Micromys > Micromys minutus. Next base: position 24,270,185 of record NC_137977.1, read on the forward strand.
AGCTGTGCGGGCGGAGCGCGGAGTGTAGCATCCACCTGGAGGTGATCGTGGACCGTCCGCTGCAGGTTTTCCACGTGGAGGTGGAGGTGAGGGACATTAACGACAACCCACCGCTATTTCCAACGACAGAAAAAACTATCCAGTTTCCCGAATCTAGGCTGCTTGACTCGAGGTTTCCTTTAGAGGGAGCATCTGATGCAGATATCGGAGTAAACGCTCTTCTGTCCTACAAGCTCAGCCCCAGCGAGTTTTTCTTTCTAGAAGTACAAACAAGCGACGAACTAAGCCAGTCTTTGTTTCTTGTGCTGGGAAAATCTCTGGACAGGGAGGAGAATGCGGAGGTGAAATTGTTACTAGTAGCTACTGATGGAGGCAAGCCCGAACTCACAGGCACGGTTCAAATAATCATTAAAGTGTTAGATGTCAATGACAATGAACCTACTTTTCTCCAATCAGTTTACAGAGTACAGTTGTCAGAGAACGCAGCAAACGGAACCTTAGTGGTTAAATTAAATGCTTCGGATGCAGATGAAGGATCAAACAGTGAGATCGTGTATTCACTCAGTAGTGATGTGTCGCCCACCACACGGACAAAGTTTCAAATAGACGCCAACTCAGGAGAAATCAGAACTAAGGGAGAACTAGATTATGAAGAAAGGACATCGTATGAAATCCAGGTCATTGCATCTGACAAGGGAATCCCGTCAATGTCAGGACACTGTAAAGTTTCAGTAAAACTTGTGGATATCAATGACAATACGCCGGAAGTCTCAATAACGTCTCTCTCACTACCTGTCCAAGAGAATGCTCCACTGGGTGCTGTCATCGCCCTCATCTCAGTGTCAGATCGTGACTCGGGAGCCAACGGACAGGTGACCTGCTCCCTGAGTCCTCACCTCCCCTTCAAGCTGGTGTCCACTTTCAAAAATTACTATTCCCTCGTGCTGGACAGCGCCTTGGACCGCGAAACCACAGCTGAGTATAATGTAGTGGTGACAGCGCGGGATGGGGGCTCTCCCTCGCTGCAGGCCTCGGCCAGCGTGTCCGTGGAGGTGGCCGATGTAAATGACAATGCGCCCCTGTTCGCGCAGCCTGAACACACGGTGTTTGTGAAGGAGAACAATCCACCGGGCGCGCACATCTTCACAGTGTCAGCCGTGGATGCGGACGCACAGGAGAACGCGCTGGTGTCCTACTCACTGGTGGAGCGGAGGGTGGGCGAGCGCTTGCTGTCGAGCTATGTGTCTGTGCACGCGGAGAGCGGCAAGGTGTTCGCTCTGCAGCCTCTGGACCATGAGGAGCTGGAGCTGCTGCAGTTCCAGGTGAGCGCGCGGGATGCTGGTGTGCCTTCCCTGGGCAGCAATGTGACTCTGCAGGTGTTTGTGCTGGATGAGAATGACAATGCGCCCACGCTGCTGTCTCACGGAGCTGTGGGAGTTGGCAGCTCAGTGAGCGAGCTTGTGCCTAGGTCAGTGGGTTCAGGCCATGTTGTCACCAAGGTGCGTGCAGTGGATGCAGACTCTGGCTACAATGCGTGGCTGTCATATGAAATGCAACCCACAGTGGGCACGCGTAGTCCGTTCCGCGTGGGTCTGTATACGGGCGAGATCAGCACCACGCGGGCCTTAGATGAAGCGGATGCGCTGCGCCAGCGCCTACTAGTGTTGGTGAAGGACCATGGTGAGCCTGCTCTAACTGCCACAGCCACAGTGTTAGTTTCTCTAGTTGAGAATAGCCAAGCTCCAAAAACTTCCTCAAGAGCGCTGGTAGATGCCGCTGGCCAAGATGCGTCCCTGGTGACTGTTAACGTGTATCTGATCATCGCCATCTGCGCGGTGTCCAGCCTGTTGGTGCTCACGCTGCTGCTGTACACAGCGCTGCGCTGCTCCGCGATGCCCACAAATGGAGCCTGTGCTCCGGGGAAGCCCACGCTGGTGTGCTCCAGCGCGGTGGGGACCTGGTCATACTCACATCAGAGGCGACAAAGGGTGTGCTCTGGAGAGGGCCCGCCTAAGACCGATCTAATGGCCTTCAGCCCCAGCCTATCCCAAGGCCCGGAATCAGCAGAAGAAAGACAACCACCCTTAGAGGCTGAATACTTAGGAAAGGTAGGTCTTTAATTTTTAATTGTTAAGAACAGCACTATTTTTGTATGGTTTATGATTCCTGTTAATTACATAGACTTAAAGTTTATTCTGTATCACTATGGTGTCATGAGATACTTCTGAATTATCAAATTCTTGCACATTGAACAGTTCTCTTAAACATTCTTACTTTCTTTTTTTTTTTATTGTTTAAAGACAAGCTGTTTATTACCATAGGTAAGAACATAACTAAGAACAAAAAGATAAATCAAATATGGGGACACAGGTATATTTTTCCAGCATTTGGAAGGGAAGGACAGGGGCTTCTTGATTTCTTGGACAGCCTGGCTACAAAGTCTATCCCCACTTCTCATCCCTCTCTACATGAAAACGAGGTAAAGGCAAATGGAAAATTGTTTCTGTGCTCAAATCTTAGAATACGTCTAGTGTAAACTAAAATTTATTATACAGGGCCACATAACTGACAATGTTATTAAGAATAATTTACATTTAGATTTTGGACAAATGTTTACACAGTGGTTATCAGGAGGCATCTGTTCCTTTGTATTTGTAAAAAAAAGAGCAAAAAGAAAGGAAAAATGATATTTGTGGCTATAATCCTTTCATCTGCCTTCATAGGTTCCTAACTAAATCTCTGTGTGAATAACTGCATCTTGAATAATTAAAAAAAGGGGAAACCTGTTATTTATTTATTTATTTATTTATTTATTTATTTATTTATTTATTATCGTGGGTGTTCATGATGTTGGTGTGTGGCTGAAGTCCTACAGTTAGTGTGGGTCTCAAGGGACAAGTTTGTGTATCTGGTTCTCTCTACTTTTTTGTGGGTTGCGGAAATCTAAGGCAGGTCACCAGGTTTGTAAAGTAAAAGCTTTACTTGGTAAGTCATCTCAGTGGCTCCAAAGTATAACAATTCAATATTACTGTTTTCCGTTCAGAAACTTAAAAGCCAAAATTAGAGCCTGGTGTAGTGGGACACACCTTTAATACCAGCACTCGGGAGGCAGAGGCAGGAGAATCTCTCTGAGTCCAGGGCTAATTTTCTCTACATAGTGCATTCCAGGACAGCTGGAGCTATATAGTGAAATCCAGTTGAAAAAATAATAACACAAACCAAAAATCTCCAAACAAAAGCCAAAGACCAACCAACGCCACAATTAGACAACGTACAGGGTTTTAACTATTAGGGCATCTTTAGGTACAGCTCTCTATCTTATCAGAGTCTGTTTAGAGTAGTGTAATTTTACTCTGGACATTTCCCAGTTTTGCTTTTTGAACTTTTAGTTCCAGGCCTCTGGGTGTGGTGACGAATTCCTTTAAATTGTAGCATTTGGGAGGCAGAGGCAGGCGGATCACTGTGAGTTCCAGTCTAGCTTGACCTACTTAGCAAGTTCCATGCCAGCAGGGCCGAGTAATTAGACCTTGTCTGAATACAAAGCAGGTTGGCCAAGCATCCAGGTCTTTCTCTTTTCTAATGTAAGTGAGGAGAGGTGACCAACAGCCATCATCCTAGTGACAGCCTTGCCTTAGGTTAACCCGTGCAGGCTCCTTTCTGTGAAGACGCTGACCACCTCTCCTTCTAAGCTGCCTTACACTTCCCATCACCCCGAGTTACCCTTTTATCTGACTAGCTTGTTTCTTGTGGAACAGAAGTTTGGCCAAAATGAAAGGCCTCACCTATGTGGCTGCATTTTCACCAGAAACTCCTGCAGTGGGTAAAACACAGGGACTGACCAGTGAATGCTACATGTGTAAAGGATCTTTTTTTTTTTTTTTTTTTTTTTTTCATCCAAAGGAAGATGTATTTCGGTGAGATAATTGTCTAAAACTGTTTTCTGGTATTTAATCATTTGCATTTTCAGTGGTTTCATGAGCATACTGATGAACTGCCACTAAGTGATCTTAGCCTCAACCATGGCTTACACTACCCATTTCAGTCTGGGAATCTGATTTCATTGGAGTTGGCAATGTTGTCAGTGCATCTTGAACTTTAAGTAGCCTCCACTCTTACCAGAAACCCATTTTCTTCCCGGAGTTGATAAGTCTTAAAATTTGAAGTACATTATTCCCTTGAAAATGAGAATCAAGTTTGCCATAAATTTGAAGTCCACCATGTTTTACAATTTGTATTTCATTTTCAGATTAACCTTCTAAGATATGATAATCAGAGTGCTAACAGACATACTAATATCTATAGTTGATTCTTAGAAGCACACTGTTCAGAAATAAGACAATTTACTGCTCTTACAGAGGACCTGCATTTGGTTCCTGTGAGCCACACTGTGGCTTACAACCATCCATAACTCCAGTTGGCCCCCTTTGGCACCAGGCCTGCAAACACATATATAGGCAAATCACTCACACATATAAAATAAAAATCTTAAAAATAATTTAGATTAGGGGGATAGCTTAGGGGGAGGGTGCTTGTTCTATAATGGGTGAGGTCGGGCATGTTGGTATATTTAAGCCCAGCACTCAGGTGGCAGAGGTAGGTAGATCTCTGAATTTGAGGCCACCCTGGTCTATAAAGTGAGTTTCGGCCACGGATATACAGTGAGGCCCTGACTCAAAAGAAAACAACAACAACAGCAGTAAAAATCCTATAGTGGATGAGAAGCCCATGATTCAGTCACTAGAACTGAATAAAACAAACGAACAAAAGACACTTTACTTAGAGATGAGTCTCTAATATTATATGAGCTGTCACAGTACCATTTATTAAAAAATTATTTGTTTGTTATTAGCAAATATCATTAATGTAACTCTTTACTTAGTCTGTTTTGAAAGGTTAATTTAAATATTCACTAATTTCCAGTATAATATTTATAATTTATTTTATCTTAAATATAGATGGTAAACTATGAGCTAATTGAATACTAGATTTTGTTCAATGAAACAGAGAAAACTAAATCTTGTATGAAAACTTTTCCTTTGATACTTTAATTATGTGCTATATTTCTCTTTAAAGGGTTCTGCCTATAAGCAAAAATCTAAACTTTTTCCCACATAAATATCTAAATTTGTACTTTCCATGAATATTCTGGACAAAGTTTAAGATGACTCACACCTCACATTTATTAGTGTTTTTTGTTTTGTTTTGTTGGTTTTTCTTGTTTCTTAGTGAACTCACATCTATCTTCAGAATATTTCATTACCCAGTCTTGTATATATTGCCTCATGACGCATATTGCACAGTTATATTTCCTTTTGTAATCTTTAAAATTGACAAAGTGTTTAACCTTTCTTTCTTTAACATTGATTTATTTTGTGTGTGTGTGCGTGTGCGAGTGTGCATGCATTCCATGGTGTGAGTGTGCCAGTGAGAAACAGCAATTGTCAGGACTCATTGGGTCACAGGGATTGAAATCACGTCGGCTTGCTTGACAGCATGTGGTTTACCCACGAGCCAGCTCTCAGGTCCAGTTTGCTTATTTTTGTGCTATGTCCTGATTTTAGGCTAACCTTCAACTCAGGATGTTTTTGTCTTAGCCTTCTAAGTCTTAGGATGTCCTCCTGAATTAGGAGGGACTATCAAAGAAAGAGGGTCACTAGCTCTTTCTTACTGTGATGGGTGTACATCACAATACTTAGCAACATAAAACTTTTTAAAGTTACCTGACACAGAAATTCATCCAGAGTGGACATCACGAAACCCATAATCATTTCATTTTGTGACCATTTAAATACATACATGTGAATTGTAATGTGTAAACAGTGTGTGGGCATTTAAAATGTTCTTACCTGGAGTGATTCAAATGTAATATCTCAACCACACAGTGATGTTCTGTCCCAGGAAATTTATTTACAAAAGAACTTCACTGTAAAACTGACTCTGGGCTGAGGATACAGCTCAGTGGTAGAGTTCTTGCCTAGGTTCTCAAGGCACTGGGCTAAATCCCCAGTAAGTAAGAAGGTGAATGGATAAGATCTGACTTACTTATAAAAGTACTAGTTAAGACAGTTAGCAAGAATGTCATGCTTGAATAAAGAACCCAAGGGAGATTTACAAATGTTCTAAATGAATAAATGCAGATGAGCTTATTGTCATGTATGTTGTCAATTTCCAGAATTATATATAATATATATTCGAGTACATATGCACACATTTATCACACATTTTCATGCCCTATACCTTCGTTGTCTCAAATATCAAAGACTTCTATTTCTATAAAATGTTTGGCATCTTGAATGGAGATTTCACCCTGACAGCATCAGTTAAAACTCCTTTTAAATAGTTTAGTCTGTATGTACTTGTAAAGAGTGAATCATATTAAAATTCTTCTTAAAAGATTGCTGTGAAAATTTAATGGGAACAATTTGAAGAGAGTCAGAAACAGTGTGCCGCCTATTACACAGGAAGTTCCATTATTAGCAACGATGCCATGAGCTGGCTAGTATGAAATTGTAAGACTATGTTTTGATAAAGCAAACACTTTGGTGACTATGTGAAGGAAATCTCAGGTCAAAATACAATGTTGCAACAGTTCAAATTAGGCATATAAGAACGAAAAATAAGCACATTAAACACTTACACATTTAGCCACTTGGTGTCGCTGTCCACCGCAAGTTCCTCCAAAGAAGATATAGCCGGTATTACACATTCACAGGCTCCTTTTCGTCATTGTCTCAGAAAAAATGGTAACAGTAAGGTGTTTAAGATGTGAAGAATAAGAAGCTGAAAACATTTAAGAAATTTTGATCGGTGTGTGAGCAACCAAACATCGTGAAGGGGCTTGCGATGGTGTTTTCTTGGAGAGAAGATCGGCGTCTGCTGCTCTGGCTCCTTCTCTTTGCAGCCTGGGAGGCAGGGAGCGGCCAGCTTCATTACTCGGTCCCGGAGGAGGCCAAACACGGCACCTTCGTGGGCCGAATCGCGCAGGACCTGGGGCTGGAGCTGGCGGAGCTGGTGCCCCGCCTGTTCAGGGTGGCGTCCAAGGACCGCGGGGACCTTCTGGAGGTAAATCTGCAGAATGGCATTTTGTTCGTGAATTCTCGGATCGACCGGGAGGAGCTGTGCGGGCGGAGCGCGGAGTGTAGCATCCACCTGGAGGTGATCGTGGACCGTCCGCTGCAGGTTTTCCACGTGGAGGTGGAGGTAAAGGACATTAATGACAACCCTCCAGTATTTCCAGTGGCCACAAAGAATCTGTTTATTTCTGAATCTCGACAGCTTGGCTCCCGGTTTTCGCTAGAGGGCGCATCAGATGCAGATACAGGAACAAATTCCTTGCTGTCTTACAGTCTAAATTCAAGTGAGTATTTTTCTTTGGACGTCAAAAGAAAAGATGAGGAAATTAAATCCCTGGGACTCGTGTTGAGAAAACTTTTAAACCGAGAGGACATTCCTGAGCACCATTTATTGATAACTGCAGTTGACGGTGGGAAACCCGAGCTCACTGGCACCGCTCAAGTGAAGATCACTGTCCTGGATGTGAATGACAACGCGCCAGCATTTGAGAAGTCACTCTACAAAGTCAGATTACCCGAAAATGCTCCAAATGGTACTGTAGTAGTGGATGTTGACGCCTCTGATTTAGATGAAGGAATAAATAAGGACATTGTATATTCTTTTCACCCCGATATGTCAGCTAACATCCTGTCAAAATTCCACTTAGACCCAGTCAATGGATCCATCACTGTGAAAGGCAACATAGATTTTGAGGAAACCAAATCTTTTGAAATCCAGATAGAGGCAGCAGACAAGGGAACTCCCCCAATGACGGATCACTGCACGGTTCTAGTTGAAATTGTGGACATCAATGATAATGTGCCTGAATTGGTCATCAAGTCTCTATCACTTCCTGTGTTAGAAAGTTCTGCACCTGGCACTGTCATTGCTCTGATCAGTGTGTCCGACCGTGACTCTGGAGCCAACGGACAGGTGACCTGCTCCCTGAGTCCTCACGTCCCCTTCAAGCTGGTGTCCACCTTCAAAAATTACTATTCCCTCGTTCTGGACAGCGCCTTGGACCGCGAAACCACAGCTGAGTATAATGTAGTGGTGACAGCGCGGGATGGGGGCTCACCTTCTCTGCAGGCCACGGCCAGCGTGTCCGTGGAGGTGGCCGATGTAAATGACAACGCGCCCCTGTTCGCGCAGCCTGAATACACGGTGTTTGTGAAGGAGAACAATCCACCGGGCGCGCACATCTTCACGGTGTCGGCGGTGGATGCGGACGCACAGGAGAACGCGCTGGTGTCCTACTCACTGGTGGAGCGGCGGGTGGGCGAGCGCTTGCTGTCGAGCTATGTGTCAGTGCACGCGGAGAGCGGCAAAGTGTTCGCGCTGCAGCCTCTGGACCATGAGGAGCTGGAGCTGCTGCAGTTCCAGGTGAGCGCGCGGGATGCTGGTGTGCCTGCCCTGGGCAGCAATGTGACTCTGCAGGTGTTTGTGCTGGACGAGAACGACAATGTGCCCACGCTGCTGGGGCCTCACGTAGGCAGTGCAGTGAGCGAACTAGTATCACGGACAGTGGGTTCAGGGCATGTGGTGACAAAGGTACGCGCGGTGGACGCGGACTCTGGCTACAATGCGTGGCTCTCTTATGAGCTACAGTCGGCAGCAGGCAGTGGACGCCTTCCCTTCCGCGTGGGTCTGTACACTGGTGAGATCAGCACCACGCGTGCCCTGGACGAAACAGATGCCCCGCGACAGCGCCTATTGGTGTTGGTGAGGGACCATGGCGAGCCGGTGCTGACAGCCACAGCCACGTTGCTGGTGTCTCTGGTGGAAAATGGGCACACGCCAAACACCCCATCCCGGGCTTTGGTGGATTCTGCCGGCAGGGAGGCGTCACTTGTAGATATCAACGTGTACCTGATCATCGCCATCTGTGCCGTGTCTAGCCTGTTGGTGCTCACACTGCTGCTGTATATTGCACTCAGATGCTCTACAGCGCCTGCGGAGGGCTCACCTGGGAAGCCCATGCTGGTGTGCTCCAGCGCGGTGGGGAGCTGGTCATACTCGCAGCAGAGGAGACAGAGGGTGTGCTCTGGGGAGGTCCCACCCAAGACCGATCTCATGGCCTTCAGTCCAAGTCTTACACCCTGCCCAGTTAATCAAGATAAAGAAGACAAACTGGTTGGAGACATTGATTTCTCCGTCAAAGTGAGTAAATTTTTTCCTCTAAAATATTCTTAGTTATATGCCTGTATTTTCCCCTTTGGGGAGTTGCGTTAAAATAAATCATTCTATTTATGTTCTTTCTGTTGAACACTTTGCACTCGCTAATATTTTCGTTGAAATCGTGGCTTCTCATGACTAAATTGTGTAAATTATGAATCGACAAGGGGTGAGATCTGCACTTCAAATATCTTTATTGACCAATACAGTAGTAGTATTATTTTATGGCTGTCTGGGTACCAAGGGAACCATTTTCATCTCGTGTGAATTACATCACTTGAAGTATCTTACTCCACCTTGTTGCCAACTAATTCTGGTGCAAAGCTTTAGCATCCTTTGCCCTTTTCACCGGGATCTTTGGGAGGTGCTAGAAGAATGATCAGAGCTCCATTTACTGAACTCTTTGTTGTTCATGCTTTGTATTCAGAGAAGGTCATCAGTATGAATTCTTTGATCTATCACTAATAGGACTTTAGCATTCTTAAAACTACACCAAAGAGGTTAGCAACGAAGAAGTATTTCTACTGGTATGGTAGTTTAAAAATTACATCTAGATTTATTTCAACAAATTGCCCAAATTGAAAAGAATTTCTCATTAGATTTAACGTATTCTTTTAAAAATGTTTAAATATATTCTGGGAGTATTAAATTGTTATTACACTGTGATTTTAAATAAAAATTAAGATTATGTGTGTGTGGTATATACACCTGTGAGCTCTTAACTTCTAGTTATCTTTCCAGAACCTCCGAAGTGATATATAAATGTAACCATTAAAAGTTATTAGAATTCAAAGCAAAACAGAAATTTGAAGACAGTCTGCTGTCCTCCTTTTTCCCAATTAAAAATATTTCAATCCCTGCTGATTATAGTAGCACATCTTTAATTCTAGCAATTGGGAGGCAGAAGCAGGGGGATTTGTGTGAGTTCAAGGGAGCCCTGCTTTACAGACTGATTCTCAAGACAGCTAGGGTAATTTAATGAGTCCCTTTCTTTCTAAAAAATGTAATTTTAATATTGTGAAGAGTTGATTTCAGTTTGTCTCTGTGAATATTTATCTCCTTTGCACTAAGTAGAAACCTTCAGACAACTGACACCAAATAAGACTTAGACAAGATGACTTTCCAGTTATTTTACAATGTATATGTTCATTTTACCTTCCCTTGTTACCAGAACGAACCAATAGCCAAGAAAAACCTCATTAACACTTATTGCATAGTAGGTAGTCCAATATGTGAGATATATGAGTTTATTTTGTTTTCTTAAGACATGTTCTTACTACATAGATCTGGTGGACCTGGAACTTACTATATAGACAAGGCAGGCCTTGAACTCAGAAGCCTGCCTGCTTCTGCCTCTGGGGTGAATAGAACAAAGGGGTTTACCACTACAACGGGCTGAAATATAGGGTTTTTTTTCATTCTTATCTTGTTTCCACTTTTCTTCCTAGAATCATTCTTTTCTGTTTCTTCATTCATTAAATATTTGCCACAGCATGTCCAACCTCAATTCAATACTTATTTTACCAGTCTGCTATCATTCTGTTGTAGGTTACAGGGCCATTCAGATTCTTGTTTCTTAGATATGTGACTTCAGTCTTCTAATGCAGCTCTTCTTGAAATTCTTAAGTAGACTTTCAAAAACATCTTTTTGAAAACATTTGTTTTTCAAACCATCTTTCACAACATTTTTTATTTTTAGATAGAGTCTCACGCAGTCCAAGTTGATCTTGAACTTTGGCAAAGATGAATTGAAGAGTTTTGAGTTTTTTCCCTCTTTAGATACTTAATTGTCCTATAAAGAGGGAATAATTAACTAATTAATTGATGTATATGTGTGTCCTTTGACATAGAGGTCAGAGGACAAGTTGTGGAAGTTGATGCTGTCATTTCTCTATGTGTTCCGAGTTTGGAGATCAAACTCAGATTGCCATTTTTGCATGGCAAGTGCTTTCTAACCTTATCAATCCATTTCATTGGCTCCATAGTGAATATTTAATTTGTATTTATTTTAAATGAACATTATATTAGTTTTTCTGTTTCTGTGGTGAGAAATTTCTAATAAAATCAACCTAAGGAAAGAATGGTTTAGGTGGGCTCATAGTTCCAGGGTACTACTGTCTATCATGGCACGGAAGTCTTGGCAGCAGGTCAGTTTGTCCTGTAGTAGGAAGCAAAGAGTGGTGAATACTGGCGCTTCATTGCTCTCTTGGTTTTATTCAAAGCAAGTCTCCAGCAGTAGAATGGTGAAGTAGAAGTTTTTGGATATATCATGCTTACACAGCTAAGGTCCTCCCCTTGGGAGGACAAATGATGTTTGGAGAGTATAAATAGGACTCAATGAACAATGACGGCAGACTTGCATAGCTATACTTAAAACACTTCAATGGTCTCGAGTCTTCAGTGATCTTCACTTCCTTGAGAGAGGCATGGCAAGAGCTTCCCCTGGCATTCTGGCTGGTGCTGGTTGCTTCTGCTGACGCCTGCTGCCAATGTAGTGGAGGCCTGGCTGTTTCTGCTGGATCGTGCCACCACTGCAGATTCATGTTTGGTATCCCGACACTACTGAACTGGACTGCTGGTGTCCTGACAAATGGAGAATGGAATTGTCCCAAAGAACTACTTCCAAACAGATCCACATCTCCTTGTCCTATTTACCATCTTTTCTCCTCTCCTTTTGACAGTGGGCTAAAAAGGGGATCAAAGTGTTTGAGAACACTTATTAAAAGTAGATTAAAAAATCCAAGGCTACAGAATGGTGTTACCCACATTCAGGATTAATCTTCTCACCTCAATTAATATCATCTAGCAGACTCCAAAAAACAAAATTTCATTAAGTTAATGATCAAGATCAATGGCCACAAATATCAATTTTAGTTCTTTTGCACCACAAATCTATGTATCTACAGGCTCTGTAAATAAAACAAAGGAAGGATAGTTCTTGTGACTTCTTCCAGTGTATCTCACATCTTTGGAAATTTGAAAAAAAATCTTTTGGATACTTGATGAGAATATTATTGTTTCTGTTTTGATTCAGAAATTAGTCTTGTAAGTGAAAGAGAGAGGCTCTTTCTAGAAAGGGGGCTTAAAATCATATTTGATAACTTGATTTTTCTTTGGTCTAAACAAACATGGAGGAAAGAAACTTAAGAATTTAAGATGAAAAAGAAGTCTGCAGATGACCACTTCCACCCACTCTTTCTTCGTTAAGGTTGTATAGAAAATTACTTGTTTTTGGGAAAATCTCCATTGTCCTAGATAAGTCAAGATCAAGCATGGTAAAACTTGGCATGAAAATTAAAGTAAAACCCAGGCTCTCTATGTTGAGCTATATCCTCTTTAGGTCAGTGTCATATAGAATTTTTGTTTATTTGAGATACATTTTCTCTGACTAGCCCTGATTGTTCTGGAACTCACTCTGTAGACCAGGCTGGTCCCAAACTTTGAGTTCTGCCTCCCACATTCTAGGTCTAAAGGCATATACCACCACTACCTGAATTGATTTTTCTATCTCTATAAAATTAAAGTGTTGAGACACCACATTTTTGGACCTCAAATTATCATATTTTATTAAGAAATCAAAATGGCACTGGGCTAGGGATATATAGTCCAGTTGCTAGAGTCCTTGCCTAGCATGCAAGAAGCTCTGAGTTTATGCCAAGCACTTCATAGAACTTGTGATGCATACCTACAATCCAGCACTTCAGCCCGGGGAATCAGATATTACAGGTAAGGTTTTGATACATTGTGAGTTCACTGGCAGCTGGGAACTAATAAAAGCCTGTCTCAAAAATGAAAAAAAAAAAAAGAAAAGAAAACCAGTTGCATTGGGTCAACATCCAGCAAATGCCATTTAAAAACCTATGAGCTACTAATATTAAAATACAATAATAATGTCTAAAATTATTATTTCAAAAGAGTGCACACATAATTAATGGTTGCAAATGAGTGATTAAAGTAAAAAATAAACCAAACAAGGTAGTCTTGGTGTTTCAGGTTATCAAAGAGTTTATAAATATTCCTTTCCCTTCTCTAGCCAACACCAGACCCACCTCTTAAGTGGAGTCATTTAAGATTGGCCTGCAAGTCTACTTAAACCACTTAGTTATTTTTATATCTTATGGAACTAAATCACAGAGAATATTTTTACTAAACATGTTACTCAAGGGAAAAATGAGCATGTCTGTGTGTTAATAAATGCTTTTTCCGAGGCAGGAAATTATCCCTTTTCACGAAAATACACAAGGATAATATGAGAAAATAGAAACCTAGGCATTTGAACTCTAGAAAACATCAGGAATTTATAATCCATAAAGAAAATATGAGAATACCACACTTGTTTGTGGAAAGTGAAGTTACTTATAGTAAAATTATATGAAATGTTTTTTTCATACAAACTATTCACTACATGCTTTAAATTCCCTGTCAAATATTCCGTGTACACCCAGCCCTTCTTCAAAGACAAGAAGTACATTATATCACAACAGACTTTGGTTTCTTAAACCATTATCTACAAACTTTCCTTTCAATGGCTTGCTCTTAGAAACAGTGGCTCCCTAAATATTGTTTCTCTCAAGATTCAGAATGAATATTGCAAATCCAAGAATGAACAGACCCTCCTTAACAAAAACAATCCACTATTTGATGGCTCACAAGAAATCTGAGATGAAATTTTCTAACCTACACTTCGCTACTGCATATTTGCAAAGTTTATTTTGATAAAAGATGAGTCTCCATAATACTTAAAACCTACAGGAGAAAGAACTTCCACTGTATTAGAAGCTGACGCTCTTGTAAAACGAAAGATCTTACACAATTAATCACTGCCACAGAATGCATACCTACAAAAATACAACTCGATTTTTCAAAACAGGAAACCTATTTGGAAAGGCTGAAACAATAAACAAGACTGTTTTTAGTGATGCGGATTTCCTGAATTCGTACTTACAGTTCGGAGCCACATGATGTCGCTCTTTACCATAAAATAGATCCGACACAAGGCATACTAAAGAAAAAAAAAAATCCATTCTTCCCGGAAAGAATCTCTATCCACCACTCGGAGTCTGAAAAATGAAGGACGCAGCGGGAGTGGACTGAGCGATCAGTTTTTTTCCTAGCTCTGAGACAAGATTCCTAATCAGAACAAAGCACTGAGTACCTGAGATGGAATTTTTCTGGGTAAGTGGCCAGGAATACCAACGCCTGCTGCTCTCTTTTCTCCTTCTTTCAATCTGGGAGGCAGGGAACAGCCAGCTCCACTACTCCGTCCCAGAGGAGGCCAAACACGGCACCTTCGTGGGCCGCATCGCGCAGGACCTGGGGCTGGAGCTGGCGGAGCTGGTGCCCCGCCTGTTCAGGGTGGCGTCCAAGGACCGCGGGGACCTTCTGGAGGTAAATCTGCAGAATGGCATTTTGTTTGTGAATTCTCGGATCGACCGGGAGGAGCTGTGCGGGCGGAGCGCGGAGTGTAGCATCCACCTGGAGGTGATCGTGGACCGTCCGCTGCAGGTTTTCCACGTGGAGGTGGAGGTGAGGGACATTAACGACAACCCGCCGGTATTCCCAGGGACACAAAAGAATCTGTTCATTGCTGAATCCAGAGTGGTTGACACTCAGTTTCCACTAGAGGGCGCCTCGGATGCAGATGTCGGTACAAATGCTCTGTTGACTTACAGGCTAAGTCCCAATGAATACTTTTTGCTGGAAAAGCCGTCCAACGACGAACGGGTAAAAGGTCTTGGGCTTATATTACGAAAATCTTTAGACCGAGAGGAAACTCCAGAGATATTTTTAGTGCTCACGGCTACCGACGGAGGCAAACCCGAGCTGACTGGCACTGTTCAGTTACATATTACAGTTCTGGATGCCAATGATAATGCTCCAGTCTTTGACAGATCTCTTTATACAGTAAAATTGCCAGAAAACGTTCCAAATGGAACACTGGTAATAAAAGTCAATGCCTCAGACTTAGACGAAGGCGTGAATGGTGATGTTATGTATTCATTTTCTACAGATATTTTACAAACTGTGAAATACAAATTCAACATAGACCCAGTTACAGGACAGATTACTGTAAAGGGATACATTGATTTTGAAGAAAGCAAGTCCTATGAAATTCTCATAGAGGGCATTGACAAGGGACAACTCCCACTCTCTGGACACTGTAGAGTTATTGTAGAAGTTGAAGACGTCAATGATAACGTTCCAGAGTTGGAATTCAAATCTCTATCACTTCCAATCAAAGAAAATGCTCCAGTGGGAACTGTCATCGCACTCATCAGTGTGTCTGATCGGGACACGGGTGTCAACGGGCAGGTGACCTGCTCCCTGACTAATCATGTCCCCTTCAAGTTGGTGTCCACCTTCAAGAATTACTATTCGCTTGTGCTGGACAGCGCTCTGGATCGAGAGACCACAGCAAGCTATAAGGTGGTAGTGACAGCCCGAGACAGAGGCTCTCCCTCATTGTGTACCACAGCCAGCGTGTCCGTGGAGGTGGCTGACGTGAACGACAACGCTCCTGTGTTCGCGCAGCCTGAATACACGGTGTTTGTGAAGGAGAACAACCCGCCTGGAACACACATCTTTACGGTGTCAGCGGTGGATGCGGACGCACAGGAGAACGCGCTGGTGTCCTACTCACTGGTGGAGCGGCGGGTGGGCGAGCGCTTGCTGTCGAGCTATGTGTCAGTGCACGCGGAGAGCGGCAAGGTGTTCGCGCTGCAGCCTCTGGACCATGAGGAGCTGGAGCTGCTGCAGTTCCAGGTGAGCGCGCGGGATGCTGGTGTGCCTGCCCTGGGCAGCAATGTGACTCTGCAGGTTTTTGTGCTGGATGAAAACGACAATGCGCCCATTCTGCTGGAACCTGAGGCAGGAGTGTCTGGTGGAATCGTGAGCCGGCTGGTGTCTAGATCAGTGGGCGCAGGGCATGTGGTGGCCAAGGTGCGCGCGGTGGATGCGGACTCTGGCTATAATGCATGGCTTTCGTATGAGCTGCAGTTGTCAGAGGGCAATTCCCGTAGCCTTTTCCGCGTGGGTCTGTATACTGGCGAGATTAGTACTACGCGAATCCTGGATGAAGCAGATTTGCCGCGTCAGCGCCTTCTAGTGCTGGTGAAGGACCATGGCGACCCAGCAATGATGGTTACTGCCACAGTGTTGGTATCGCTGATAGAGAATGGCCCAGTACCAAAGGCTCCATCGCGAGTGTCCACGAGTGTCACAAACGCGGAGGCGTCGCTGGTGGATGTCAACGTGTATCTGATCATTGCCATCTGCGCCGTGTCCAGCCTGTTAGTGCTCACGCTGCTGCTGTACACAGCGCTGCGCTGCTCTGCTGTCCCCAATGAGAGCGTGTGCGGGCCTCCAAAACAGGTAATGGTGTGCTCCAGCGCAGTGGGGAGCTGGTCATACTCTCAGCAAAGGAAGCAAAGGGTGTGCTCTGGGGAGTACCCACCTAAGACCGACCTGATGGCTTTTAGCCCCAGTTTATCTGATTCAAGGGACAGAGAGGATCAATTGCAGTCTACAGAGGATTTCTCTGGAAAGGTTAGTCTTACTATTTTCTTTAACTTGGCTTTTCAATAAGAGGTTCATTATCACTTTCTTCACAGATTTATTTAGTATACTGGACGTGGGATTCTTGTGTGGCAATAATTTTCCTCTTTGAGTTTGACTATATCTTCTAGCATGCAAAATTTCTGCTGAGAAATTTGTTGATAAAGCCTTATGGTGATCCAGCTGCTGCCAAAATTCTGTCTTTGTGGTTGATTCTTTACTTAGTCTCTTCCTCTCTGAACTATGCTAAGATTCTTGGTTCTGACTATCCATTTCATCTGCAGATTTATAGGGTTTAAGTCATAAT
Source organism: Micromys minutus (assembly GCF_963924665.1). Lineage (NCBI taxonomy): Eukaryota > Metazoa > Chordata > Mammalia > Rodentia > Muridae > Micromys > Micromys minutus. The sequence goes on from NC_137977.1 coordinate 24,287,274, forward strand.
TCCAAAGTCAAAATTTCTGCTGTTCTCTTTGTGAATAAACACAATGCAAATATTGGTTCACTTAAAAACAACAACAAGAACTGCCAAGTCTCTCTTGGTTCTTCATTCTTTAAAGTTCTCTTTCAGTTTTGACAATCTTCATGAGAAAATATTTCATCCTTGAGGTCACTGTTCCTCTTGCTTGGTCATGTATGTATAATTGTTCTCTGGAAGTTTTCAGTCAATTGTGTTCTTCAAATTCCAAAATTTCTGTGCATTTGGTTTAAAACCTCATCTTTGTTGAAGTTCTCTTTCTGTTAGTACTTTATTTCCTTGAGCTCACTGGGCATTTTTGTTGGCTAGTTCAAAGACAGTCAGAATTCATTCGCCTCTGCCTCTTTACATTTGGTTTCAGTAGACCTCAGAAATTGTTTTGTGTTGTGTTCTCTTGCTTCCTCCCTTTTGTTATGTGTTGTCAATGTTCCCTTATTTGCAGAAAAAAGATGAGACACCTCTCCTCATTTTTATAGCAGAGAAAGACCTTAATTGTTAATTGGTTAAGAATCTGGGCTCTTCCAAACCATTTGAACAGAGGTGCACTCTCTGTAGTTTTATAAATGAATTCTTACCAGGGGTTATCCACCGATTTCTTTCTTCAGAGGCTAATATACTCTGCTCCCCTTGGTGTCTGTTCACTGTACAGACGCCCTGGAGTAAAATGTCTGCTCACTTCTTTCCTCTTTTCCACACAGGGTCTCACTATAGCTGGCCTGAAACTCATTACACAGGCCAGGCTTATCTGGAACTCACAGAGACTATTCTACTTCTTTGCCCCAAGTGCTGAGATTAATGATGTATACCCACACCCAGATACACCCCTCTTTTTTGTTGTTCTGAATAGTTTTCAGGCATTTAGAATCTACTGTACTCTATCAATGTGCTGATTCATGTGAGACCGAAAAGAATTTCTTGATCTGCCCAATGAGAAGCTGTAAAATTGTCTCCCTGTTCTGTTCTTTCCATTTTCTCATAGGGAACAGGCTGCTGGGCCCCCTGAAGCATCAACTTTGAGTGCTTCTAATTGTCCCCACTCATCCTGGAATATGCTGGCTTCCACTTGTACTCTGATGAGAGAGTCAGAACCTAAGTCTTTGGGTAGTGCTCTACCCCCTGAATATTAGGATGTAGAATTTGAGGTCCACTCTTCACACTCCTTGGGTAGAAGCTAGAAGCTGTTGCTTCCTCCTGCCAGGGTGGTACCGTACTGGGAGAAAAGACTACAATGAGAAGTTCCCTGTGTTTTTCACATGCTTTGAAACAGCAGGCTTGAGCTTGTCTGAAGTTCAGGGGCTTCTTGTTTCATTTTTAGGTTTCTTAGGATTGGAGTAGGGCTGTGTCTTCTTCTTGACAATGTGTCTCTCTCTCCTTTAGGGGGGAGAGGGGGTCTAGAACTTCGCATGACATCACCTTGCTGATGTCTGTAGCTCTGATATGTGTTTTAAAGTCATATATTCTTTTCTCTTTCATTTTCTAGAGATTATAAGGCACACGGTTGACTTGTTAAATTATAAGCCAATACTTGTAATGTATTGTAATGTTGAGAGAATTCTGGTAGCTTAGGAAATCATTCTGTGTATCTGCTCCCAATTTATGTCACACCCGGGCTTTTCAATTATGCACAGATCCTTGGCATACAATTATTACTTTTGTATTGTTAATACTCATTTATGTTTGTGTTTCTGAGTTCATTTTTCTTCTGAAAAAGGTTCTTGAGTTTTTCTTTTACTGTGGTCTGATAGTAAAGATATCTCCATGTTTTTCTATGTTTTTCTATATTCAGATATAGTATTCAAATGCCATTTTAAAAAGATAGTTTTGTTAGGTATTTAGTGCTTAGTTGGAAGTTATTTTTCCCCATCACTTTCAAGATAACTTTCTACAGTCCTTTCATGAGAAGATGACTACCAAATTTATCATTGATATATTGTGACCCCTTTTCTTCTTCAGCTTCTTTAAAAAGTCTTTCTTGGTGAGGTGGTTGTGGCACATGTTTCTAATCTGAGCACTTGGGAGGCAGAGGCAGGCAGATCTCTGAGATTGAGATCCTGGTCTACATAGTGAGTTCTAAGACAGCCAGATCTATACAGAGAGACCCTGTTTCAAAAAAAAGAAAAAAAAAAAAAAACCAAAAGATTATTTTTTATTTGAAAATTGTCGACAACCTTTCTATTACCTGGTCAATTCTGAGTTACTTTTAAAAATCCTTCTTGAAGTTTTTAAGACCTTTTGTATCTGTGAATTCGTAGTTTATCAATTTAAAATAATATTTATTGCCGCATCTTCAAATATTGCTTCTATGGGGCTGGAGAGATGGCTCAGAGGTTAAGAGCACTGGCTGCTCTTCCAGAGGTCCTGAGTTCAAATCCCAGCAACCACATGGTGGCTCACAACCATCTGGGATCTGATGTCCTCAGTGTGTCTGACAGCTACAGTGGACTCATACGATAAAATTAAAAAAAGCAAAACAAAACAAAACAAATATTGCTTCTATTTTATACTACTCTCTTCTTCCGAGAATCACTATACATATGCTAAACCTTTTCACCATATATTTCAAATATTTTATATCAATTTATGCTTTTAAGTCATGCAGTCTCTTTGCTGCATGATGCTTCTGTTATTGCAACTTCCCCTACTTGGTAATTATTTCCTCTTCCTCCTCCTCTTCTTCTTCTTCTTTTTTTTTTTTGAGATGGGATTTCTCTGTGTAGCCCTGGATGTCCCACAACTTGCTCTGTAGACCTGAGTAGCCTGGATCCCTGAGATCTTCCTGCCTCTGGAAGGCTGAGATTAAAGGCATGAACCACTGTGCCTGGTTCTTTTCTTATTAGTCTAGGCTAACACAAAAATCAACTGAATTCCTAATTTTAGTCAGTGCCCTAATTTTAGAACCTTGCTTTGCCTTTTAAAAATGTCGAGTTTTTAAGTGAAATTATCTTCTTATAATGAGATTAACATAATGATTATAGTTACTTGTGGTCTCTCATGTCACTGAATCATCTATTAGAACATTTTTCTTCTCATAATTTTCTTTTTATTAAGTCCAACAACATTGAATTAAATTCTAGACACTGTACAAGAAGAGTTGCAGTTGTCTTGAATGATATTTTCTTTCAGAAAATTATAATATATTTAAACATTTGCTTGACATGCATTTGAAAATATACATTTTATCAATCAGAAAGACTGACTTGAAATAAATATTATTATTTTTCTTTCTGTTTGTCACTTCTGAACTATCTTTAATTATTAAGTGCTATGTATATTTTAATTTTGTATATCTTATTCATTACTTTTTATCATACTTCATAGGGCAATATAAAGTAAAGTAAGTCTTAGAGTGCTGGAATTAAAGGTATACACCACCACTCCAAGCTACAACTAAAGGTCTAAAATAAAGAACAGTGATTTAGATCAGCCAAACTGTATTTTTACTATCTGACTGAAAGAATGGCTGAGAAGATTTCTGTGTCTCCTGTGCAGTTGACAGTATCATGATTGAGAGAGAAACTCTCAAGTCTTCACTAGAGAATGGCAAATGCAAGTCATAATTCCAACAGCTGCAAAGATGAGTAAAAGTTCAGAGACTTTGATTGTCCCTATATCTGCATAAAAATGTAAGCTATTTTCCATACCAGGAGTGCCTTTCCTTCATTGAATATGTCAATACTTTTACTGGAGCCTAAATATTCTATGGCACACCTTGTCTTAATCAATATTAGGATTTCGACTTGTTGGATAAATGTAAGGTAAGTGATTATTCAATTTCCACACTTGCTACTTAGATGCTATATCTTGAAAATAGTGCCAAGTTGCTTACTAAGATTGTATGAGATCTGGACAATTTAAATCTCCACATTACAGTAATCTGACATAAAACTTGTTAGGCGCCGAAAACAGGACTAAATGTTCATTAATTTGTAAGATTTCAAAAAGGACCTGGTTAGTATCCTATTAAAACTGTTTTAATTCTTTTTGAAGATTGCACCAATAAATCACAAGTACTAAACATTACAATATAAAATATTCTGTTCAAATAATATCCAGGAAATTCATGGCCATTAGGTTAATACAGACAAACTAAAAAAAAGTAGGTTATTGCTAAGTATGGAAAAGCTACTACTGAGCAACAGAAACTATTGAAATAATAACTAATAAAAGTTATTTGATCACTTCGAGTATAAATTTCTCTATAAATAAATAGACAAATTATTTGGGGTGTCTACTGATGATGTATCCATATGCAGTGGTATGCTCATATTGAGGTTTTACTTTAGATTGTGTTTATAAAGTCAAGCCCAATTGGGACGCCCTCCGCAGAACATCAAACAGATTGGGAAGTAATGCAACTAATATAGGAGCCTGGTTAAAAAAGTGACATCTAATCAGAGAAGAGAAATATACGGAGTCAAAACCCCCACGTAATTGAAATTGAGTATTGAGAAATAATCTCACTAATAAAAGGTAAGTGAATAAAATGAAACAAAGTAAAAATGCTTACCCTTTTATCCACATGGTGTCGCTAGACACCACACGATATTATCTTTTAGCTTCCAACGTCAAAAAGGATACGGAGAGTACATTTTACTTAGAAAAAGGATCTTCCATTTTAGGCTCTGCTACAGAAGCTCACAAAAATCGAGAAAATTAAATCTATAGTAAATTGGAACTAAGTTTTCAAAGGATTTTGTGCGGTGCTACAATAGAGACTGGAGAAGTGGAACAAGATTGCGATGGTATATTCCCAGCGAGGAAGTCCGGGATTTCGGCGCCTGCTGATCTCCTTTCTGCTTCTCTCAGCTTGGGAGGCAGGGAGCGGCCAGCTCCACTACTCCGTCCCAGAGGAGGCCAAACACGGCACCTTCGTGGGCCGCATCGCGCAGGATCTGGGGCTGGAGCTGGCGGAGCTGGTGCCCCGCCGGTTCAGGGTGGCGTCCAAAGACCGCGGGGACCTTCTGGAGGTAAATCTGCAGAATGGCATTTTGTTTGTGAATTCTCGGATCGACCGGGAGGAGCTGTGCGGGCGGAGCGCGGAGTGTAGCATCCACCTGGAGGTGATCGTGGACCGTCCGCTGCAGGTTTTCCACGTGGAGGTGGAGGTGAGGGACATCAACGACAACTCGCCTAAATTCTCCCGACCTGAACAAAGATTATTTATTTTAGAGTCAAGAGTACCAGACTCGCGGTTTCCAGTAGAGGGCGCATCTGATTTGGATATAGGAACCAATGCAGCCTTGAGCTATAAGGTAAATCCTAATGAATATTTTGACTTGGATGTTAAAAGAAACGAAGAAGAAACAAGCGTTTTGCATCTAGTTTTGAAGAAACCCCTAGACAGAGAAGAAACCCAAGAACATCGTTTGTTGCTGATTGCAATTGATGGAGGGAAACCTGAACTATCAGGTACTGTTCAGTTACTGATTGATGTTTTAGATGCAAATGATAATGCTCCGGAGTTTGATAAATCTATTTATAATGTTAGATTGTTAGAAAATACACCCAACGAGACATTAGTAATTAAACTTAACGCTTCAGACGCAGATGAGGGAATTAATAAGGAAATATTGTATTTCTTTAGTAATCTTGTTCTTGACGATGTAAAATCTAAATTTACAATAGATTCCACCAGTGGAGAAATCAAAGTTAAGGGCGAGCTGGATTATGAAGACTGTAAATTATATGAAATTAATATTGATGCAGTAGATAGAAGTCCATTCCCACTAGCAGGACACTGCAAAGTTGTAGTGAAACTCGTGGATGTAAATGATAATGTGCCTGATATGGCCATAACCTCCATTTTTTTGCCTATCAAAGAGGACGCTCCAATTGCGACTGTCATCGCCCTGATTAGCGTGTCAGATCGTGACTCAGGCACTAATGGCCAGGTGACCTGCTCCTTGACACCACACGTCCCCTTCAAGCTGGTGTCCACTTTCAAGAATTACTATTCGCTTGTGCTGGACAGAGCTCTGGACCGAGAGACCGTCTCTAACTACGACGTGGTTGTGACTGCTCGTGACGGTGGCTCGCCTTCTCTGTGGGCCACGGCCAGCGTGTCCGTGGATGTGGCTGATGTGAACGACAATGTGCCTGCATTCTCACAGCCCGAATACACGGTGTTCGTGAAGGAAAACAACCCGCCTGGCGCGCACATCTTCACGGTGTCTGCTGTGGATGCGGACGCACAGGAGAACGCGCTGGTGTCCTACTCGCTGGTGGAGCGGAGGGTGGGCGAGCGCTTGCTGTCCAGCTATGTGTCAGTGCACGCCGAGAGCGGCAAGGTGTTTGCACTGCAGCCTCTGGATCATGAGGAGCTGGAGCTTCTGCAGTTCCAGGTGAGCGCGCGGGATGCTGGTGTGCCTGCCCTGGGCAGCAATGTGACTCTGCAGGTGTTTGTACTGGATGAGAATGACAATGCGCCCACGCTGCTGGGACCTCAGGGCAGTGGAGGAACTATTGAATTGTTGTCCCGGTCAGTGAGTTCCGGCCATGTGGTTGCGAAGGTGCGTGCAGTGGATGCAGACTCTGGCTATAACGCGTGGTTGTCTTATGAGCTGCAGCCAGCGACAGGTTCTGTGCGCAGCCCGTTCCGCGTGGGGTTATATACTGGTGAGATCAGCACGACACGTGTTCTAGATGAAGCGGACATGCCACGTCAACGCTTATTGGTGCTGGTGAAGGACCACGGCGAGCCACCGCTGACAGCTACGGCCACCTTTGTGGTGTCTCTGGTGGAGAACAGCCAGGCACCAAAGGTCTCATCCAGGGTGTTGGTTGGAGCCTCTGGTTCAGACTCCACGCTGATAGATGTCAATGTGTATCTGATCATCGCCATCTGCGCGGTGTCCAGCCTGTTGGTGCTCACGCTGCTGCTGTACACAGCGCTGCGCTGCTCAGCAAAGCCTATTGATGGAGCTTGTGCTCCCGGGAAGCCCGTGCTGGTGTGCTCCAGCGCGGTGGGGACCTGGTCATACTCACAGCAGAGGCGACAAAGGGTGTGCTCTGGAGAGGGTCCACCCAAGACCGACCTCATGGCTTTCAGCCCCAGCCTACCGCAGGGACCCAGCTCTACAGAGAATGTGAGTTTTGTAAATTTTACTCACTGAATTTTTCTCTCAATTCTTTATCATTGAATATATAAGGTTTTCCCCGTGGTTATTTTAGCTGTGAAGAATCCAACCTTACACACACACAGTTAACCTAGACATTTCAGAGTTAACTTTTAGCCCTACTCTTTCAAGTACATTTTTCCCCTTTTCTTTTGTGGGGAGGATGTCAAGAGATTGGCTCAGTGGTTAAGAGCACTTTTTCTCAAAGAGGACCTGACAATTCCTTCTACCCAAATGATGGCTCATAACCATTTATAACTTCAGTTCCAGGGGAGCCAGCACATTTTGGTTTCTACAGGTACATGGTACACACACGTAAACGCAGGCAAAACATTCATACAACATAAAAATAAAATAAATACATATTTTTAAAAAGCTCTATTTTTGGACATTTCTTCGCACCAAATATGACTTGCAGTCATCATTTTTCTGAAGGATGTTTTATTAATATGCTCAACACTTTCTTTCTCTGAAATATGTTTGAGTCTTTTGTGGTCATGTAGTGTATGTGTGTGGTGTATGTGTGTGAGAGAACATGACTATGTTCATGGAGGCCGGAGGAGGAGGTTCTATTGATCTCTGCTTTATTCCCCTGAGATAGTTTACGTCACTGGACCTAGAGCTAGGCTAGCATTGAACAAGCTCCAGCCATGCCTCTTATGACACTCGCACATGCTGAGGTTATACGTGCACAGGATCATATGTGGCTCATGGGTTCTTGGCACTCAAATTCATTTCCTTGTGCTTTCACAGCAAGAAGCATTTCTGTTAATACCTTTGTGTTCCTTTTCATATTTGTTTTTCCAATACTGAGGCGAACTATGTAACCCGTACTAACCTTGACATCACTAGATTCCGAGGCTGGCCTCAACTGTGAATCTCCCTGTCTTAGGCTTCCTGGTGCTCATTTACAGGCAGGAGAGACCACAGTCTGCTTGTAAAATGTTCTCATGGTATATCACTATGTAAGTACACTCACACTTAATTTAGGGCACATTGTAGAACAAATTGCAAGACATACTTTTAAATGTTTTTTTTCTTTCTGCCAGTTTTGAGACAGGGTTTTACTATATAGCTCTTGTTGGTTGGGATTCCTTATGTAAATGAGCTTGGGACTCAGATATCAACCGTCCTCTGCCTCCATAGAGCCGAGATGAAAGGCATGAGCTACCAAGCCTGGCTTACATTATTTATTCTTAATGCACAGTTTTATGATTACATCAGGATTTTTACAATAGTCCATCAACTATGCTTTTTTCTTCCTGTTCAATTGTAATTATTTTTTATAAAAGTTTAATTTATTTTTAGTCATATGTGTTTAGAAAATAATTCACCGAATCCTTATCTAAATAAATTTGCACACCGACGTTTTCTTTTTTATTGGTTATTTTATTTATTTCAAATGTTATTCTCCTTTCAGGCTTACCCTCCACAACCTCCCTATCCCATTCCCAATTACCCCTGCTTCTATGAGAGTAAATGCTTTCATAATTAAAAACTTTTTGCCTTAAACTTTTCATTTTAGTAGAGTTTTCATGTGAATAGACATAATCTTTGTTTAACATTCTTATAATACAAAGGAGTACAGTAAAATTTTCTTTTCTATTTCCATCCTAGAGCATTGTGTGAATATAGAATTATTCATTTCCCACTAAGATTAACATTGGAATTTGGAGGAATGATGGTGTCATTTTTTCAGAAACCCAAGTTTAGTATCACTTTAGGCTATTAGTATTGAGAAGTACTTGTGAAGTCTCTCCGCTCTAAAAGTCCGAGTTTGTTTGGGCAGAAAATACAATCTGTATTGCTTTACATTTTCAGTTTAGAAAAAAACAAAAATTTACTATCACAAATCTTTTCCTTTCTGTTTATCGTCTATAAACATTGAAGTCTACCATAGGCGAGTGTCCTTGCCACCGGAAAAGGAAAACTTCTATTGCTCCTTTTTATTTTGTCTTGGCAAAAACATGTGGGCTTAACATGTAATAACTAATATACATCTAATTTAAAATCCCTTTATTGCATTGCCGATTTAATAATTTTTGTGTGCATTTACTTTTATAGCTAACCCTTCTATCATACTTTTTGGATATTTATAACACACTGAGCAGCTGTACAGAGATTTTAGAATTGAGAATTAGCTTTTGCTACAGTATTAGTTTATTGCAAATAACTACCAGCTTTTAGAAATCTGGTTAGTTTAATTTTGAAACATAAAGTTACAGGTCTATATGATTGCTATGAGATGTATGGAAGAGGGACCTATTTATTTATAGAGATCAACTAATCATCTTTTCATATCATCTTACCCTTGGACTCAAATAAACTATTTGAATAAATGAAATTGAGAAGCTGTAAGCAATTTGTTTGCCAAATATCAATATTTTTCTTTCTACACTAATTTATTTTACATAAAGAATTTTAGTAATGTCTTATATATATTTTTTTAACTTGGAACCAATGCTATTATTACAACTATTCCAGTTGGATTGTATAAGCAAGCTCCAGGAAACTTTGAAGAATTACATTGAAAAGTAAATATGATGTTTAATGTTAGTTAATTTTTACCAGTTGCAGTTCCCTTTACTGACACTAATATGCATGTATTAGTTACTATGGAATACCTTCGACAAAGGGCTTTGGTGTGTGAGGCTTATACTATTCTAAAAAAGAAACTTTTCTTTATCTGCATTTGCTATTGGTTAGCAAATAACTTGCTGTTTGGTTTTCTTTATAGAGCCCCACGTAACACTGACTATTCTAGAACTGTGTTCTGTAGATGGGGGAGACCTCCTACTCTCTGAGATCTGCCTGCCTCTGCCTCTGTCTCTCAAGTGCTCGAATTAAAGTCATGCACCACCACACCTGGGCCAGCAAATGCAGTTTGTACAAATTACTGTAATGAAAGCTTTCTGAGAAAATGCCAAATAGATCTGAGTTAATTATTTGATGATAGCTTCTCACAAAGGAGTCAGCTCCGTGTTATTGTGAGGTTTAATATATATCAAAATAGTGGAAGAAGGTGGTTGTCATGCCTCATGTGAAAAGTCTTATTGGTGACTCACTTAAGTTTGAAAAGAAGTTCAATCATGCTCAGCTGATGACATTAAAATGAAAGTAATGGCAAAGCTTATATTTGACATGACTTTAATGTATGACGATAATATTTTTACATGGAAAGATGAAAGTATTAAAAGCCCCATCTGAGGCTGAGGGTACTGCACAGTGGTTGAAAACTTTGTAACACCTTGGATTCAATCTTCAGCAAATGAAGACCAAGTTTAAGCAAAAGCCATTTTAAGGAAGAGAATACAAATAGCCTACATTATCTACAAAATATGATCCATATTGAAGAATAATTGAAAATAATTATTTGGCTTGTGTATTTAACATTGGCAATGCATTACTAGAAATGAACCACCATCTAGAAGTGGTTCTAATGTTAAACTTCTAGTTTTAATAACTTAATAAATTTATACTTATAAAGATAAATATCATATATGTGGAAGATGGAGAAACTGAGGGCAGATTTTGAATATGACTAGTAAGAAGACAGAAATAAACATAAAAATACCATAGTGGTAAAGACAGTGTATCTGTCATTAAAACAAACATTAATTTCCAAGTCTTAAAATTATGAATTTACTAATAATTACTAGTAATGCTTTCATGTTAAACTGCTTTCCAGGAATTAGCATATATTAACAAAATGGACAGAAAAATTGAAAATGGGAGATACAGATGTGGGTCAGGAAATGTACAGAAAGGTCTCACATGAAACATGGGAGAAAGTGTGACCCTGTAAAAGCAAAAGATATAGGATGAAGCTGAGGTGCAGAGAAAAAGATCAAGTCTTTAGGAAGATCAGAAGAGAGCAACAAATCCAAGAGGAAGAAGAGCAGAACTTACTGTGGTAGGATACACAAATGTGAAATCATTGTAAACTGAATGTCAACCAAGAAATGCTCTAGAGACCGTTCAGAGGCACATTCCTGTATCTTACTCACTAGTCCCAATTCTGAGACCTGAAGATTTTGAGTCTGAGATCACCCTGAGACGCACAGGTGAACCTGAACTATAGTGAGAACACATACTATGTTTTAAAACATTGAACATACTATGCATTAAAATCATGTTAATATCACACAAGGGAACCATAAGCAGTATTATATTTGTGGAACAAAGTAACAATAAACATCAACAATCTTTTAATCTTTAAAAAGTTTAGATAAACTTGAAAAATTTAAACACCATCTCAAGTTTAGATAAATTTTTTAAATCTCTCTCTCTCTCTCTCTCTCTCTCTCTCTCTCTCTCTCTCTCTCTCTCTCTCTCTTTCTCTCCACAAGTTTAATATGTTCTCAAATTATGGAGAATTGCTCAATTTCTGATTTCCAAGATTAGATTATACTGCGTTTACTATTTCTAAACTTGATAACAAAAATGTCTAAAATATTGCTAAGAATCTTGTTTTTCTATGAATAAAGACCACACTCAGTTTAAGTTAAAAAAAATCTTACGAGGACACATTGTCCTTGAAAGGTATAAGCATTTGGAGCATTTACTATCAAGGTAAGGTAAAGAATATTAACTAAAAGAATAACTCTTCATTGAGGTTATACGAATTCGCTTCTTACCGTTTGGCGCCGCATGGTGTCGCTGTCTACCACGGAGTTCCATCTAGCCAGCACATAAAGCTCCTTTTTTCTGGTAGCTGGATCTTTCCAAGACTGCTGAATGATGGCGAATGCAGAAGAATTGAATCGATAGACTTTGGATCATAGGGAATTTTATGCGAAGAAAAAAAGATCTTCTAATGGAAACAAAGCGAGAAGTATTTGACATGGATTTTAACACTGAAGGCACACAGAGAACACGGTGTCTGCTGCTCTCACTTCTGCTCCTTGCAGCCTGGGAGGCAGGGAGCGGCCAGCTCCACTACTCCGTCCCAGAGGAGGCCAAACACGGCACCTTCGTGGGCCGAATCGCACAGGATCTGGGGCTGGAGCTGGCGGAGCTGGTGCCCCGCCTGTTCAGAATGGCGTCCAAGGACCGCGGGGACCTTCTGGAGGTAAATCTGCAGAATGGCATTTTGTTTGTGAATTCTCGGATCGACCGGGAGGAGCTGTGCGGGCGGAGCGCGGAGTGTAGCATCCACCTGGAGGTGATCGTGGACCGTCCGCTGCAGGTTTTCCACGTGGAGGTGGACGTGAGGGACATTAATGATAACTCGCCTGTGTTCTCCGTAAAGGAGCAAAGAATGTTAATTTACGAATCTAGGCTGCCAGATTCTTTGTTTCCACTAGAGGGCGCATCAGATGCTGATGCTGGATTAAATTCTATTTTAACCTATAAACTCAGTCCCAGTGAATACTTTGGGCTAGATGTGAAAACGAATAGCGATGGCAACAAACAAATTGGACTCCTGTTGAAAAAATCCTTGGACAGAGAGGATGCTCCTGAGCATAAGCTACTGCTGACAGCCACGGACGGAGGCAAGCCTGAGCTCACAGGCTCTGTTCAGCTGCTGGTCACTGTGCTGGATGTGAATGATAACGCCCCTACTTTCCAACAGCCCGAGTATGAAGTGAGAATCTTGGAAAACTCAGACAACGGAACAACAGTTATTAGACTGAATGCTTCTGACAGGGATGAAGGGACGAATTCAGCAATTTCCTACTCTTTTAATAGGCTGGTGTCGCCCAGGATTCTTGAGCAGTTTAGCATAGATGCAGATACAGGAGAAATCACAATTCAAGGGAATTTGGACTTTGAGCAAGTAGATGTCTACAAAATCCGTGTTGACGCGACAGACAAAGGACACCCTCCGATGGCAGGCCATTGTACTGTTTTAGTGAAGGTATTGGATGAAAACGACAATGTGCCTCAGGTCACACTGACTTCCCTGTCCCTGCCTGTTCGAGAGGACGCAGCGCTGGGTACTGTCATTGCTCTAATTAGCGTTTCGGATCTGGACTCTGGAGCCAACGGGCAGGTGACCTGCTTCCTGACTCCTCATGTTCCCTTCAAGTTGGTGTCCACCTTCAAGAATTACTATTCACTTGTGCTCGACAGCGCCCTGGACAGAGAGACCACAGCTGACTATCAGGTGGTGGTGACAGCGCGGGATGGGGGTTCGCCTTCTTTGTGTACCACGGCCAGCGTGTCCGTGGATGTGGCTGACGTGAACGACAACGCTCCTGCGTTTGCGCAGCCAGAATACACGGTGTTCGTGAAGGAAAACAACCCGCCTGGCGCGCACATCTTCACAGTGTCTGCTGTGGACGCAGATGCTCAGGAGAACGCGCTGGTGTCCTACTCGCTGGTGGAGCGGAGGGTGGGCGAGCGCTTGCTGTCGAGCTATGTGTCTGTGCACGCGGAAAGTGGCAAAGTGTTTGCACTACAGCCTCTGGACCATGAGGAGCTGGAGCTGCTGCAGTTCCAGGTGAGCGCGCGGGATGCTGGTGTGCCTGCCCTGGGCAGCAATGTGACTCTGCAGGTCTTTGTGCTGGACGAGAACGACAATGTGCCCACACTCCTTGGACCCTGGACACAAGGATCTAGTGGTGTAGTGAGCGAACTTGTGTCACCCTCAGTGGGTGCCGGCCAGGTGGTCACTAAGGTGCGCGCAGTAGACGCGGATTCTGGTTATAATGCCTGGCTGTCATATGAGCTGCTTCCTCTAACTGGTGGAACCCGGAGCTTGTTTCGGGTAGGTCTGTATACGGGCGAGATCAGTACCACGCGTGCTCTTGAGGAGGCGGATGCACCACGCCATCGCCTATTAGTGCTGGTGAAGGACCATGGGGAGCCAGCGCTGATGGCCACGGCCACTGTATTAGTGTCTCTTGTTGAGAACAGCCAGACTCCAAAAGCCTCTTCGCGAGCGGCAAGCGCCACTGGCCAGGAAGTTTCGTTAGTGAGTGTCAATGTGTACCTGATCATTGCCATCTGCGCGGTGTCCAGCCTGCTAGTTCTAACCCTCATGGTATACACTGCACTGCGGTGCTCCGTTCCGCCTACAGAGGGCGCGTGCGGGGCAGGGAAGCCTGTGCTGGTCTGCTCTAGTGCGGTAGGGAGCTGGTCCTACTCACAACAGAGGAGACAGAGAGTTTGTTCTGGAGAGGGACCACCCAAAACTGACCTCATGGCCTTCAGTCCGGGATTTCCTCCTTGTCCGGTTGTGGGTGAGCATCAGGATTTAAATGAAGATCATTGCTCAAGAGTAAGTCCAAGATTTCATAATTATTTAAAATTTGTATTGTTTTTGCTATTTTCTAATTTAAAATTTTTATTTATTACATTGGGCTAAGCATTTTAATTTTATTGTTTTCCTCATAAATCTTTATTTGTCTTTGATCTTACATGTAAACGGAATTAAGCATTATTATACCCATTCTTTACTATAGCGCTTTCAAAACCAAACTGAAAATTTTGTTACATTTGTCCTTTTCTACGACACAGTTTATATTGGTGTAAATATTTTTTCTGAGCAATTACATAGGATATTCACATTTTTTGTATTTTAATACTAGGGGGAGAATTATTTTGAATATATTGTTTTTTATAGGACATTTTATCGGACACAATTGGGTCATACATTCTTTTCTCTTTGCTTTTTAAATCTCTCTCTCTCTCTCTCTCTCTCTCTCTCTCTCTCTGTGTGTGTGTGTGTGTGTGTGTGTGTGTAGTTAAGATGAATCCAAGGACATTAGAGGGAAGTGTTCTATGAGTGATCTATATAATAATATTGAATTTTATACTCTTTAGAACAAATATTCATACTCTGTTATTTTCTGTATATTTTCCCTTGTCATTGTTATTCCTAGAGGAACTAGAGCTCTTTAGAAAGAACCTGTTGATTTCTGCAGCCATTTAGCAAAGAAGAACATTGACTAGGTTGAGTGCCTCTGGAGGAAAGAGAATGGGTGACTGAGATTTTATATTCTTTAATAAACATGCTCCATCCATAGTTATTTCTCAGTTCATCACTGTGCTCCATATAGAAGTGGTAGTTGAGAAAACCTTAGATTTTAACCCAATAAACTCACATAAAGACAATATTTCAGTGTTTGACCCAGTGGTTTTTGGCTTGCTTAGCAGGTTCAAGGGCCCAGATTCTATCTGCTGTAAGGAAAACCATAAAGAAACAAACATAAAGGTCAATGCACTTTTGTGATGTTGCAGTTTTCTCAATGGGTCTTCTTATATACTACAAGCTTTCTTCTTTTCTTTCTCTGTGTAATTATCTGCACCATTGCCTATTCCTCTACACAAAGGGCAGCCCGGTAGTCTCTGAGTCACGAGTGTGCAGCACACCCTCCTTTGCTAAATTTCACCCTTGCTGTGTTTATTTTTGCAGCATTACATAGGCTGTATATCCTGTTAATTCTCTGTTTTGAGTCTACAAAATTTAGAATATAAATAATAATATCTGTTGTAATTTCTAAGTTGATACTTCTAAGGTGCTTATAATCATGTTTTCCAAGTAGTGGCTGATGAATTACTGTGAATTTTATATCATTTTTATTCATGTGAAGTTATTTTTTGTGTTTTTTAAATTCTGAGGCCAGTATTACCCAATTATATTCTGAGCTACCACAAACATTTTAGTACCATGCATTATTTTAAAGTTATTTTTCAGGGTTAACTGTTGGAGACTTTAGCAATAAAAAAACTTTTGGATTTAAAAGGCATTAAATACTTAGAAATGAGTTCTTAAGATAGTTTTAACTTTTTTTGTGTTGTGCATTTCCCCCAGAAAATAGAACATCCTAAGCTTCCAGATCACACTTTCTTCCACTTAAGAACTGCTCTGTATCAGTTAGAGAACTAGGCTGGAGTTTGTGTTTCTACTCTTTTCTTCTCTCTCTCTTTTTTATTCTTGAAATGGCGTCAATCACTATTCCCTTTTCTTTGTTCTTTACAAAGAGGTTCAGTAAGTAACGCATACTTAATATAACAGCAAGATTTAAAATATCTTCTAAACTCTCCTGTATACTCAAGAGTAATAAATTTCCTTTTGGAGATTCTAATCAATAAAGAACACCATTTGTGCCAGGTGATGGTGGCTCACACCTTTAATCCCAGCCCCGAGTTTGAGGCTCATCTATTCTACAGAGTAAGTTCCAGGATGGCCAGGCTATACAGAGAAATGTTGTCTTGCTAAACAACAACAACAACAAACAATTTGTATAGATAATTATATCTGGTAACCTGAACATAGCATACAAAAGTACTACGGCTATATCCACCAAGTAAAACATTTAAAAATGTATAGAAGGATGCTATTGTCCAATATTTGTCCTAAAAAATGATTCAAAACCCAAACCATGGCTTCAAAATGTTGTATAAAAATAAAGATATATTACATATAATGTGACAGAGAAAAAAGTGGTATGGGTTACATAAAGTTAAATAAACAAACAAAGAAATAAGTAAATTATAGTATGGATGAATCCAACTGTCCACCTATCTTCCTAGCTGAAGGAAATTTCCAGATTAATGATGAGTTTGGTGGTTATAAAATGGAGAAGTTTCTTTGGGAGAATATTGACAATAATTAGTATTTTGGAAAAGAAATAAGTTTAAGTAAATGATTGTACAACAAAATTCCGAGTAAATCTGAAAGCAGGGAGTAACCTACGTGGGCTGGGGTACAATTCGCACAGGAAAAAAAATATGAGATGAGCCAAGAAAAGTATTATAAAGAGAATGTCTTGGGTAAGTATTAGACTTTTTAAAAAGTCTTTTCTAAAGTCATTTGAAAAGTCCTAAACATTTGAGGCACCGGTAATAAAGGTTTTCATAAAGTTAACCATTCGGACTAAGTGAGTCATGACGGCAGAGTAACAAAAGGCTTTGCAATAGTCAGAGTGCCAACCTCTCAAATAAAACCTGTGAGGGCAGATGTCAAAATTGGGAAGCATTGGAACACGTATGTAATTATTTTACTTGCACCTGGGAATATTGGGGGTGAAACATTAAAGAAAACTACACTTGTTAAACTAACGTTCAAAATATAAAACATTAATTGAAGAAATGGGGAAAATAAGATGGGTCAGAACCAACAGTTAGCTAATGAAGTGGGTTTATAGTACGAGGAAAGAAAAAACCTACATGATATTGAAGACTGAAAACAAGCATGTAATCATAAAAGCAAGGTTTTGGGTGGAAACAAACATGAGAACCATGAAGTCCTGCAACAGAACACACGAATCGTATAAAGAGAAACTCACAATTCTTGTTTCTCAAGAAGTTACTTTAGTACTCAATCTTGTCTCAAAGATTCCCAAACTTTCTATATCTCCATTCAATAAAAGTATATGAAGTTTGTTTATCACTTTGCCTTCTTGACATTAAAATAATTTACTACGTTTGTCTTAACTAAAGATATGCTTTCAGGTTTGCTTGCTTATTAGTGTAGGAAAAAAGGCTTTTCTAATACTCAAAGCAAAAATTATGGTCAAAATTAAATAATTAAAAGCTATTAAGCACCCAAGAATACCATGAAGAACAATGAGGAATGTTTCTCTACATGTTGACAACGAGGAACAAAATTTCAATTTAAAATATACTTTTCAATGCAAATTCTACTTACTACTTGGGCCACATGATGTCGCTCTTAGCCACTAAATGGCCACAAACCCAGGATATTCATTTTCCATTAGAGAGATTCTCTAGGCTTCACTCTTCGGTTACTCCACAATGGCCAGCATCTCCGGACTTGAATGAAGGGATAAAAAGCTTCTAGAATTTTAGATATCTGTCGCGAATAAAAATAAAACGTCAGTAATTTGAAATGGTAAACCTGAGAGGATACAACTGGAAGAGCCAACTACTGCTCCTGATAATTTTGGCAGCCTGGGAGGCAGGGAACAGCCAGCTCCATTACTCTGTTCCGGAGGAGGCCAAACACGGCACCTTCGTGGGCCGAATCGCGCAGGACCTGGGGCTGGAGCTGACGGAGCTGGTGCCCCGCCTGTTCAGAATGGCGTCCAAGGACCGCGGGGATCTTCTGGAGGTAAATCTGCAGAATGGCATTTTGTTCGTGAATTCTCGGATCGACCGGGAGGAGCTGTGCGGGCGGAGCGCGGAGTGTAGCATCCACCTGGAGGTGATCGTGGACCGTCCGCTGCAGGTTTTCCACGTGGAGGTGGAGGTGAGGGACATTAACGACAACCCTCCCAGGTTTCCAGCAACACAAAAGACTCTGTTCATTCCGGAGTCCAGACTGCTTGACTCGCGGTTTCCACTAGAGGGCGCGTCAGATGCCGATATCGGTTCCAATGCTCTGCTGACTTACAGACTGAGCACCAATGAACATTTCTCTCTGGATGTACCGCCCAACCACGAGCAGGTGAAACCGCTTGGGCTCGTTTTGCGGAAACCTTTAGACAGAGAAGAAGCTGCAGAGATGCGCTTATTGCTCACGGCTACCGACGGAGGCAAACCGGAGCTGACCGGCACCGTTCAGTTACTCATCACAGTGCTGGATGTCAATGATAATGCTCCGGTTTTTGACAGATCTCTCTATACCGTGAAATTACCAGAAAACGTTCCGAATGGAACGTTGGTAATTAAAGTCAATGCCTCAGATTTGGACGAAGGCGTGAATGGGGACGTTATGTACTCGTTTTCTAGTGATGTTTCTCCAGATATAAAATCCAAGTTTCACATGGATGCTGTGAGTGGAGAAATTACAGTTATAGGAACTATTGATTTCGAAGAGAGTAAAGCTTACAAGATTCCATTAGAGGTACGTGATAAAGGGTTTCCACAACTGCCTGGACACTGTACCGTTCTTGTGGAAGTTGTAGATGCTAATGACAATGCTCCTCAATTGACTGTCAGTTCTTTGTCTCTTCCGTTATCTGAGGACAGTCAGCCTGGAAGAGTCATCACCTTAATTAGTGTATTTGACCGTGATTCTGGCGCTAATGGGCAGGTGACTTGCTCCCTAACCCCTCATGTCCCCTTCAAGTTGGTGTCCACATTCAAGAATTACTATTCGCTCGTGCTGGACAGTGCTTTGGATCGAGAGACCATCTCTAACTACAACGTGGTTGTGACTGCTCGTGACGGTGGCTCGCCTTCGCTGTGGGCCACGGCCAGCGTGTCCGTGGATGTGGCTGACGTGAACGACAATGCGCCTGCGTTTGCGCAGCCAGAATACACGGTGTTCGTGAAGGAGAACAACCCGCCTGGCGCGCACATCTTCACTGTGTCTGCGGTGGATGCGGACGCACAGGAGAACGCGCTGGTGTCCTACTCGCTGGTGGAGCGGAGGGTGGGCGAGCGCTTGCTGTCGAGCTATGTGTCAGTGCACGCGGAAAGCGGCAAGGTGTTTGCACTGCAGCCTCTGGACCATGAGGAGCTGGAGCTGCTGCAGTTCCAGGTGAGCGCGCGGGATGCTGGTGTGCCTGCCCTGGGCAGCAATGTGACTCTGCAGGTGTTTGTGCTGGATGAGAACGACAATGCGCCCACTCTGCTGGGGCCTTTGGCTAACGGGGTTGGTGGTACAATCAATGAGGTAGTATCTCGAGCTCTGGTGCCTGGCCAGGTTGTGGCGAAAGTGCGGGCAGTAGACGAGGACTCTGGCTATAATGCATGGTTGTCCTATGAGCTGCAGCCGGCTGCGGGTGGAGTTCGTAGTCCCTTCCGCGTCGGACTGTACACAGGAGAAATCAGCACGACGCGTGCACTTGAGGAGACAGATGCACTGCGGCAGTGCTTGTTAGTGTTGGTGAAGGACCATGGAGAACCTTCTCTGACTGCCACAGCCACGGTGTTGCTTTCTCTGGTAGACAATGGCCAAACACAGAAGGTCTCATCTAAGGTGTCACCTGGAGCGTCCAGCATGAATCAGGGGCTGGTGAATGTAAACGTGTATCTGATCATCGCCATCTGCGCGGTGTCCAGCCTGTTGGTGCTCACGCTGCTGCTGTACACAGCACTGCGCTGCTCGGCCACGCCCACCGATGGAGTCTGTGCTCCAGGGAAGCCCATGCTGGTGTGCTCCAGCGCGGTGGGGAGCTGGTCATACTCACAGCAAAGGCGACAGAGGGTGTGCTCTGGAGAGGGTCCACCCAAGACCGACCTCATGGCTTTCAGCCCCAGCCTACCTCAGGGTCCCAGCTCTACAGACAACGTGAGTCTTAAATATTTTTCTCTCCAGGCATGCAAAATATAGTTTAGCTGTTTGTAATGATGTAACCTATTTGTAACACCAGGGAGACTGAAACAGTAAGGTGCTTAATTTTTAGCCCAATCTGGCTTACAAAGTGAGTTTCAGGCCAGTGTGAGTTTCTCTTTCATAAACTTGGGTAATTTACGTTGGTTTGCAATATTGATAAAATTTGCTAATATGAATAATGTCTTCACATTCTTTATGTAGCAGATTTTCAAAACTAAGTGTCTGGGTATCCAGTGTGTTACTCAATGCCCAGATCTCTTAAAATAGATGCCGGTTTCCACAGCATGCTAGGCAAGCACTCCTAATGAGTTCCAACACTTATTCTTCTCTCTAAATCCAACAGTAAACTAACTTAAATATATAAGCTGACCTATTACTCTTTCTTTATATTGTGCATATTCTACCACAACATGGGTTTCAACATTATTGGTTTAATATCTTTACAAGTTGAATTATCTTGGTTACTTATTGCAACAATTTACATTTTCAACCATATTTGTCTAGCATTTTCTTCTTTTAAACCCTATCTGTAGGACTGTACTTGCTATCTGTGATAATTAATACTACTTAAAATATAGTTCCATCAGTTCTTTATTTGGCTTCTTGTTTATATGGGTAAACAAGAGACAGAAGAATTGACTCAAGTGTACAGTGGAAGTTATTCCCAGTTCTTCCATTGAAGTATTTACTTCTCTGAATTCTGGGAGGGTTTGGCTTCTCTTTTGTACTCCAAAACTATGAATATATGCACAATGTGCCTTCCTGTTTTAGAAAAATAATGACACTTAAAACCCTTTCTGCATTGTTGCTCATCTTCTCTTGCAAGGCATAGATCATCTGTTATTTCTTCTTTATGTAAAGTATCTGCATCTTTACCTCATTACTCAGATTTAAATCAAGATATGTCAGTTAATTTATTCACTGTGCACATCTATGGTTCACAAGGTGGATTGTAAAACTTGTATCATTTTTAAAGCTTCAAGTATTTGTTTCGTTACCGCGGACTATCAACTTTTAAAGTTGGCTCAATTCTAGTACACACTATGAAATAGTTTTAGAACCTTTTGCTCTCTCTTTCAGTATGAATTGAAGTAAATTCGCTCAACTCTTGAGCATCTCTTATAGGAACATAACCATGCAGCACTACCGCAGGCACATCAAATTCTGCCCCCGTTTAAAGAATAGTCCATTTGGAGAACGTTTATGACTATTATAGAGCGTTAGTGACAGTAATTGTAATAGTGGTAATGATTTAAAAATGTTTGTTTTATCTTACATACCATTTTAAAACCTTCCTTAATAAGTTACTTAATAAAAGTTAGAATCCATTCATTTTTGAACACTACAGGAGTTGACAGAAGAACCTCCTTACCACAACTTTATATTCATGAGCTGTCATTTTTTGTTGGGAAATCAATTTGAGAGATACGAACTCTTCCAGGTTTTTTTTTTTTCTTTTGATGGCTATAAGGTTTATTTCTTGTTTGTAAAATTCACAGAGATTCTGTAAGTCCCTTTTAATCACACCCTTAATGTTATTTATAGAGATAGACTTTTGTAAGTAAAATGAGAATACATTTAATAGTTTCATAGACAACTCCATTATACCTCTTTTCTCTTTTACATTCTTGTCTGTGCATTTTTAGTACACCCAATATCTGTAGCTAATGACATATTCTTGTTCCAAGTGCTAAGAAGCAATTAAAATATTACATAAGCACATGTTTATCATATCTCCAACATCCAGATTTTTAATAACTTAAGTAAAAAGACATAGGTTATGCTTTGTCTAATTTTAGAAGTTCAAACTATTCAGTTAGAATATTTTCATAAAAATTAAAACCACCAGATGTGATATAACTTTTGTAGGTACTCTACAGATAACAAGGATAAGGATAGGAATCTATAGAAGAACAGCAGATTTCTTAGAAATAATCATCAGTTTAGTGATAAGCCCACTAGAGAAATTCCAATTAATAGACGTCTTACTGAATGCAGTTCAAAAACAATAATTTTTTGGAGAATTAATGAGGTAAACTTTGAGGGTAGCACTTTCACTGATAAAAATGAAGTAAAGAAAAACCTGAACAGAAAGGTTTGAGGGAGAGATGGTGTATTTCTGTAAACTATAATTCACAGTGAAAAGATGTCAGAGAGAATAAGAAGACCTGATGTGAGTCCAGACTTCATACTTGTCACAAAGAAAGCAAATGTGCTAAAGGCTTCAGCACAGTCCAGTAGAAGTTATAGTCATATGTCCAGCATTCATGATATGTGAAATGGGATGTGTCTAGGAAAACTTTAAATACTGTATGCAAGGCAGAACCAGTGATAAAATAAAGTTTGGGAATATGTCTAAGTATATTGAAGAATGGCCAAAGTATAAAAATTATGATGTTCAAGTATTTAGATTTGGTGGTAAGTATTAAAATTTATTTTGGATTTTTGAGACAGGGTTTTTCTGTATGACCCTGACTGTCCTATGATTCACTACATAGAGCAGTCTGATCTTGAACTCACAGCAATCCTCCTGCCTCTGCCTCGCTGGTGCTAAAATGGAAAGCATGCATGCACTACCACCTCTATCTTTGTAGTTATAGGTTTAAACATTCTTCAAAAGATAACTTTTCTAAAGCATTAAAATAGAAAAGAGTCTCGTCAAGGAAAGAGCAAAAAGTATAAAGAGGATAAAGTCATACTTTTGGAATTATGCTCATATTTTGGAGTAGAAGAAAGATTCAAATCCAGCAAAGACCAGAAGTTGAAATGCTATTTGGATTTACATTGGCTGAGAAACCTCTAAAGGAAAATACTGTGAGACGCTCATTTAATACATCGCACATATACTGATTGTTGCAAAAAATATGGTTTCATTTCCAAGAATTTGTAAGCATTCAGTTTAAATTTTATGTTCACTGAAAACATCAAGAGGAAATTTAGTAAAAATTTACAAGAACACATATAAACTTAAAAATTAAAACTATATGTTAATATAGAATAATATATTTCAATGACCATATGTCAATGAACAAACTACTTCCACGGACAAGTGTCGAGGGAAGTTTATATTTGTGATATGCATTTCATTTAAGAGTAATATTAGCATATTACTGGTAGATCAGTATTTAAAATACTGGGAAGAGACATTTTTACTTAAGGAAAGATCTCTCACTGAAACGAGATCTCTGTAAAGGAGAGAGAAGATAAACGTACACACACTCATAACACTAAGAATCTACTATTAAGAATAAAAAATGAAAAGAAAATATTTATATTATGAGAGAACCCAGATTATTCCCTAGGTTGTTAAATCTTGGATTCATTACCCGTTGGAGCCACATGATGTCGCTGTCTATCAAGGTCTGCCTCGCTCAGCTCCCAAGACTTTCTCATAGCAGTATGTCTCTTAAAAGCTGAACAATGGCCGTTGCCGCTCAACTGGATTAAAGAATTCGCGATGCCCAACAGTTGATCTTTATTATCAAGACCAGATATTTTCAAAGGAACAAAAGGAGTACGTGACATGGTGTTTTCTCTGCGTGGAGGTCCGGATTCCCGGCGTCTGCTGCTCTCCCTTCTGTTGTTCTTAATCTGGGAAGCAGGAAGCGGCCAGCTCCACTACTCCGTCCCAGAGGAGGCCAAACACGGCACCTTCGTGGGCCGCATCGCGCAGGACCTGGGGCTGGAGCTGACGGAGCTGGTGCCCCGCCGGTTCAGGGTGGCGTCCAAGGACCGCGGGGATCTTCTGGAGGTAAATCTGCAGAATGGCATTTTGTTCGTGAATTCTCGGATCGACCGGGAGGAGCTGTGCGGGCGGAGCGCGGAGTGTAGCATCCACCTGGAGGTGATCGTGGACCGTCCGCTGCAGGTTTTCCACGTGGAGGTGGAGGTGAGGGACATTAATGACAATCCACCGGTATTCCCGGTAGAAGAACAAAAGCTGAACATTTCAGAATCCAGAATGCTAGACTCTAGATTTCTGCTAGAGGGCGCATTCGATGCAGACATTGGAGTCAATTCAGTTGTAACATATAAGCTTGACTCTAATGATTACTTCTCACTAATTGTGAGTTCAAAGAACGAACAAAGTAAACAGGTTGAGCTAGCTTTAAGAAAATCCTTGGACAGAGAGGATGCTCCCGAGCATAAGCTACTGCTGACAGCCACGGACGGAGGCAAGCCTGAGCTCACAGGCTCTGTTCAGCTGCTGGTCACTGTGCTGGATGTGAATGATAACGCCCCTACTTTCCAACAGCCCGAGTATGAAGTGAGAATCTTGGAAAACTCAGACAACGGAACAACAGTTATTAGACTGAATGCTTCTGACAGGGATGAAGGGACGAATTCAGCAATTTCCTACTCTTTTAATAGGCTGGTGTCGCCCAGGATTCTTGAGCAGTTTAGCATAGATGCAGATACAGGAGAAATCACAATTCAAGGGAATTTGGACTTTGAGCAAGTAGATATCTACAAAATCCGTGTTGACGCGACAGACAAAGGACACCCTCCGATGGCAGGCCATTGTACTGTTTTAGTGAAGGTATTGGATGAAAACGACAATGTGCCTCAGGTCACACTGACTTCCCTGTCCCTGCCTGTTCGAGAGGACGCAGCGCTGGGTACTGTCATTGCTCTAATTAGCGTTTCGGATCTGGACTCTGGAGCCAACGGGCAGGTGACCTGCTTCCTGACTCCTCATGTTCCCTTCAAGTTGGTGTCCACCTTCAAGAATTACTATTCACTTGTGCTCGACAGCGCCCTGGACAGAGAGACCACAGCTGACTATCAGGTGGTGGTGACAGCGCGGGATGGGGGTTCGCCTTCTTTGTGTACCACGGCCAGCGTGTCCGTGGATGTGGCTGACGTGAACGACAATGCGCCTTCGTTTGCGCAGCCCGAATACACGGTGTTCGTGAAGGAAAACAATCCACCGGGCGCGCACATCTTCACGGTGTCAGCGGTGGATGCGGACGCACAGGAGAACGCGCTGGTGTCCTACTCGCTGGTGGAGCGGAGGGTGGGCGAGCGCTTGCTGTCGAGCTATGTGTCAGTGCACGCGGAGAGCGGCAAGGTGTTTGCACTACAGCCTCTGGACCATGAGGAGCTGGAGCTTCTGCAGTTCCAGGTGAGCGCGCGGGATGCTGGTGTTCCTGCCCTGGGCAGCAATGTGACTCTGCAGGTGTTTGTACTGGATGAGAATGATAATGCTCCTTCCATTCTTTTGGCTGGTACTGAAGGCTTGAGTAGTGTCTCAACTGATCTGATACAAAGGTCTGTGAGCGTGGGTCAGGTGGTCGCAAAAGTGCGGGCGGTGGACTCAGATTCTGGCTACAACGCATGGTTGTCCTATGAACTGCAACCCTCAGTTGGTCCTCGCAGCCCATTTCGTGTTGGGCTGTACACGGGTGAGATCAGTACAACACGCGTTCTAGACGAGTCTGATGCGCCCAGACAGCGCCTGTTGGTATTGGTGAAAGACCATGGTGAGCCAGCTCTGACTTCCACAGCTACCATTCTTGTGTCTCTGGTTGAGAGCAGCCAGGCTCCAAAGACCTCTTCTCAGGCTTCTAGCCGCACTTCAGTTCCAGAGGCGTCGCTGGTGAATGTCAACGTGTATCTGATCATCGCCATCTGCGCGGTGTCCAGCCTGTTGGTGCTCACGCTGCTGCTGTACACAGCGCTGCGCTGCTGGAATACGCCCATCAATGAAGTCTGTGCTCCAGGAAAGCCCGTGCTGGTGTGCTCCAGCGCGGTGGGAAGCTGGTCATATTCACAGCAAAGGCGGCAAAGGGTGTGCTCTGGAGAGGGTCCACCTAAGACCGACCTCATGGCTTTTAGTCCCAGTCTTCCACCGCGTCCAGCGTCCGAGGTCATTGGGAAAGGGCAGGATTTAAATGTCGATCATGGCTTCCAAGTAAGTCCTTTTATATTTAGAAATATTTAATTTGTAGAAATTTTGTGACTCCTTTCATGGTATTTCACATTTGCACATGTAACCGTCAGAATTCAACATTGTTTTATCTACAGTTTTTACTTGGTTTGTTATTTTTGTGTTGTCGTGTATTTATCTATCTATCTATCTATCTATCTATCTATCTATTTATTTATTTAATATCCGAGATTCTACATTTTCAGGTTGACCTGAAAAATACTCTTGAGTTCAAGTGACATGTCACATACTGGCTATTCGTACACCACAATCTTTGTTATTCCAAGTTGTCACGAGCATTTTCATATTGTGTAGTGTATGGCTTTTAGCCTTTGTGTGATTTCAGTCTTCTAGAACATACCTTTGGTGACATCCATGGGAATGCATCTCTCCAAACACTTACATTTCATGATTATTCTCTGAGCTTTTGATATATATATATATATATATATATATATATATATATATATTTGATATTATTGGAAAGACATCTCTTACATTTATGTTACAACAATCAATTTCATGAGTTTAGTTTATCACCTTAGTTTATTATTTTAGTTCTATCAGTCTCAAGATGTTGTAACATTTATTATCTTTTAAACCTTTTAGTCATAAAATGCAGAATCATTTCCGTCTTTCTTTTTGGAGCAGAGTATATCATGTACTTCTGCTTAATATAAACCCCATAATACTCCTGTTTTAGCTCCCTGAGTCTGAGGTCTGTTGATTTTCACCATTTCACGTTTGTTTGTTTGTTTGTTTTACTGGTAGAGAAGCTTTACACTATTTTCAGTAATTTAATATTTTTTGAACATCCTTGGCTGGTCAATAGTTGCTCTTATTCTGATAAACATCTGATGAATTTAAATCAGTGATACAGCAAAATCCTGTTGATCTTTTGTGTATGAGTTGATTTATTTTACCGAAAAAATGTTTCATAGCATGTTCATGGGGCAAGTTCAAAATCTAGCACCTCTTCCCCAAAACAACATTAAGTTTCCATTTAGTATGGTTTAACAAAATAATAAAGACCAAGAATATTGTATGTATTAATTCTATTGTTGTTGATAGATGTGTAATTTATAAATCATTATAAAAGTACTCAAAATGATGAGGACATTTTAGTTCACACAAAAATATTTTTTGGGGGCAATAAATCTGAGATATTTTTATTGTCCTTTAACATTTAAATTCTAGAACACCTTTTCTCTCTCTGCTTCTTGTGTCTATTTTATTAATTGTTGAGCACATTTCTTAGGAGAGAATGGTTAAATTTAATAGAAGGGAATCAGAGGTTTCTGGAACTCTGGACTCTTACAGCATGTTAGCAATATAATGACACAACACAATCATTTATAAGTAGATTGTATCCTTGTTCCCAACTGAAATCAATCAGAAAACAAGAATTTTCTGTGGTTGGCTTTACATTTTCATAATTCCTGTCTATGCCTGTCATCTTATTTTTCTGTCAAAACGTTATACATAAAATGATTTATTTTATCTCTCAGGTTTAAGGACATTTGGCTTCCTTATGCTTATAACACTATTTGAGCAGTGTGCGGCCTCTTCTTCGTGGAAATAACTTTATATTTACTATTACGCTGACATTCACTTGGCTCTCAGGTGTGACTTGATCATATTCTTTTCCAAAGTGTAGGTGTTTTTACAAAATTTAAACAACATTTAAAATCCTTCATATCATCTAACACTGTATTTGGCACCTAATCATTTTAATCATTATCAGCAATGTCCATCGTTTTACTTTTAGACCTCCCCAAAGGACTAATAATAGATTTAATCAGTCAATCAATCAACCAATCAATCAATCATATTTGAAGGAGAGACCAGAACCCAAAAGAGTTGTTCTTAATTAGAACCTAGGCAGATAAGAATTGTAAGCATAAGTTTAAAATAGAACTGTCTCTAGACCCTAAATAAACAATACTGAAGATGAAAGGCACTACGGAGTGATACAATAAAAGCTGTACAAGAGATAAAGAAGAGATTGCTATTCACATAAGACAATAGTTGAAAACAATTATATTATGTGGGTATAGGAATAAAACATGATGGTGGGAACAAGCTATGTAAATATTACTAAAAAGGAATATATCATGTTTAATCCCCACAAAGCTTGTTTAACTGAATTCTTTGTACAGTTACAGCTCATGAAATTACTTAGGGAAAACTACTTCATCTGCATATATTTATGAATATCTTTCATCCAGCATAAAAACAGTTTATTTTGCTCAGCAAATGTCTGGGTGCCTACCCTTCCTAGTCATCATAACCCAGAGAGCAGTCTGTTACATCAGGATCAAACATTTAGGAATGTGGATGATCCTGAGTTACAGAACAAAAATGCTTTTATAATTTAATATTTGTGACTGTGTAACTGATTATTTTAAGTTGTCACTCAGTTTTCATCATTATTTTAAAATTTTGTGGCCAGTTTTCCCAGGGACAAGAGAACTGTAATTAAGGTATTTCGAAGTTTCGGAGATAGGTCCCCTAATAATGCCTCTACTAAGATAAAGTTTTTTTTTTTTTTTTTTTTTTTATTTCAACACTCATAAAATTCAAAGAATAAAATAAGGTTCAAAGGCTCAATGTCTTTTCGCCGAATAAGTACTTACTCTTTGGGCCGCCTGATGTCGCTCTTGGCCGCCTTATTCGTTCTGAATGGTATAGCCATCCTTTTTCCAGGAGAAAACACGCTCCATTCTTGTTTACTCTGATGAGCAACGGTGAACACGGGAGGGTGGAATTGAAAGAATCAGTTTGCATCTCTTCATTTGGAGGCAATTTGAGCGAACTGGAAATAGCAAGCTCCTGAAATGCTGTGTTTAGGCGATACAGTCCCAGAGGGCCAGCTTCTAGTGCTTTTTCTCCTCACAGTTTGGGAGGTGGGGAGCGGCCAGCTCCAATACTCAATTCCCGAGGAGGCCAAACACGGCACCTTCGTGGGCCGAATCGCACAGGATATTGAACTGCAGCTGCCGGAGCTGGTTCCTGGTCTAATTCAGTTGGATTCAAAGGGTTTGGGGGACCTTCTGGAGGTAAATCTGCAGAATGGCATTTTGTTTGTGAATTCTCGGATCGACCGGGAGGAGCTGTGCGGGCGGAGCGCGGAGTGTAGCATCCACCTGGAGGTGATCGTGGACCGTCCGCTGCAGGTTTTCCACGTGGAGGTGGAGGTGAGGGACATTAACGACAACCCTCCCATGTTTCCAGCATCACAAAAGACTCTGTTCATTCCGGAGTCCAGACTGCTTGACTCGCGGTTTCCACTAGAGGGCGCGTCAGATGCCGATATCGGTTCCAATGCTCTGCTGACTTACAGACTGAGCACCAATGAACATTTCTCTCTGGATGTACCGCCCAACCACGAGCAGGTGAAACCGCTTGGGCTCGTTTTGCGGAAACCTTTAGACAGAGAAGAAGCTGCAGAGATGCGCTTATTGCTCACGGCTACCGACGGAGGCAAACCGGAGCTGACCGGCACCGTTCAGTTACTCATCACAGTGCTGGATGTCAATGATAATGCTCCGGTTTTTGACAGATCTCTCTATACCGTGAAATTACCAGAAAACGTTCCGAATGGAACGTTGGTAATTAAAGTCAATGCCTCAGATTTGGACGAAGGCGTGAATGGGGACGTTATGTACTCGTTTTCTAGTGATGTTTCTCCAGATATAAAATCCAAGTTTCACATGGATGCTGTGAGTGGAGAAATTACAGTTATAGGAACTATTGATTTCGAAGAGAGTAAAGCTTACAAGATTCCATTAGAGGCACGTGATAAGGGCTTCCCACCAATGATTGGTCACTGCACCGTTCTTGTGGAAGTTGTCGATGCTAATGACAATGCTCCACAGCTCAATGTCAAAACGCTCTGGCTCCCAGTCAAAGAAGATGCACAGCTGGGCAAAATTATTGCCCTGATCAGTGTGATTGATTTAGACTCAGGTGTTAACGGGCAGGTGACCTGCTTCTTGACTGATTACGTCCCCTTCAAGCTGGTATCCACCTTCAAGAATCACTATTCCCTCGTGTTGGACAGTCCTTTGGATCGAGAGAACACAGCTGATTATAAAGTAGTGGTGACTGCCCAAGATGGAGGATCACCCTCGCTTCGGGCCATGACCAGCGTGTCTGTGGAGGTGGCTGATGTGAACGATAACGCTCCTGCGTTCGCTCAGCCCGAATACACGGTGTTCGTGAAGGAGAACAACCCGCCTGGCGCGCACATCTTTACGGTGTCGGCCGTGGACGCAGATGCTCAGGAGAACGCGCTGGTGTCCTACTCGCTGGTGGAGCGGAGGGTGGGCGAGCGCTTGCTGTCGAGCTATGTGTCTGTGCACGCAGAGAGCGGCAAGGTGTTCGCGCTGCAGCCTCTGGACCATGAGGAGCTGGAGCTGCTGCAGTTCCAGGTGAGCGCGTGGGATGCTGGTGTGCCTGCCCTGGGCAGCAATGTGACTCTGCAGGTGTTTGTGCTGGACGAGAACGACAATGTGCCGATGTTGCTTGGATCTGGGTCGGGTGGTTCAGATGAAGTGTTCAATCAGTTGTTGCCTAGGTCCGTGGATCCTGGTCACGTGGTGGCGAAGGTGCGCGCTGTAGATGCAGACTCTGGCTACAACGCTTGGCTGTCTTACCAGCTACTCTCATGGCCAGGCAGCATGAGCAGCCCATTCCGTGTAGGACTATATACTGGTGAGATCAGCATCACAAGATCCTTGGATGAAACAGATGGACCTAGACAACGTCTGTTGGTGCTGGTGAAGGACCACGGTGAGCCTCAGCTGACTGCCACAGCCACCGTGTTGGTGTCTCTAGTGGAAAGTGGTCAGGCCCCAAAGAGCCCGTCCCGGTCCTCTGTGGGAGTTAGTCTGCCAGAGCCATCTTTAGTAGATATCAACGTGTACCTGATCATCGCCATCTGTGCTGTGTCCAGCCTGTTGGTGCTCACGCTGCTGCTGTACACAGCGCTGCGCTGCTCGGAGCCACCCACTGGGGACGCTTGTGGGTCTGGGAAGTCGGTGCTGGTGTGCTCCAGCGCGATGGGAACCTGGTCTTACTCTCAGCAGAGAAGGCAGAGGGTGTGCTCTGGAGAGGGCCCAGCGAAGAACGACCTAATGGCCTTCAGCCCCGGTCTACCTCCATGTCCTGGATCTGCAGAACCGTCTGTTTCTCTGGACTCCTCTGAGAAGGTGAGTTGTTGTAAAATTGCGTTTATTCATATAGTTATTTCTGGAAGATTAAAAAAAAACTTCCTCGGTATATTTAAGTACTGTAGGAAAGCCTACAATTATTACTAATTTAAAAATTGTAGGTAAATTTGGACAAGACTTTTATTTCCATGCTCCAATCAGAACAAATCACTGCATATTATTGAAGCGTCAGTTAACTGCTGAAGTAATTTTATTTAAAAACTGTAATATATTAACCAAAAATGCTTATGATAGATGAGCTCTCATAACACTTGAAAGCTATTCCTTGTGAAAAACAAAACCCAAAACCAAACAACAGTCCCCCAACAACAATAAACTTCAAACCAACCAACCAAAACAAACAAACAACCATTCAACCAAACAAAAGTTCAATAACTGCAAAAGGAAACAAAAACAAAAAAGAAATAGAAAAACCTCTGCAATGGCTCAGTAGTCATTCAGTGAACATGAATATAAAATTTAATTTTCAACATCTTTTGCATGGAGACACAACCAGGGGATCATTAAAAACAAAAACCAAAGAAATAACAAACAAAACGTCTTTACTTAGAAGCCTAATTTTAGGCTAGGTAGGGTAGTTCACATTTCTAATCTAAGCGCGGAGGCGGAGGCAGAGGCAGGTGGATATTTGTAATTTTGAGGCCAGCCTGGTCTACATAGTGTCAGGACTATTGTCTCAAAAAGTAAAAAGCAAAATAAACTAAACAGCAACAAAAACAAACAAGTCCCCCAAATTCATAGACACAATTCTATTAAAAAGAGTATAAATATGATTCTCATTTCAATATGTGTAAAAGATATTTCTAAGTCTTTCACAATGTAAATTATAAGAAGTTGTCTATTGACAATGATTTCTATAATGTTTATAACTCTGGACTATTACTCTTGTGCTATTACAAAAAATACTCTCTTTCAGAAGTTATTATTTCTTTTTCTTTTATGGTTTATCAAGACAGGTTTTTTTTTTTGGGGGGGGGGTGTAATCTTGGCTGTAATGGAACTGGCTCTGTAAGCCAGGCTGGCCTTGAACTCACAGATATCTTCCTCCATTTGCCTCCCAAGTGTTGGAATTAAAGGTGTGGACCAGCATCCCTTGGGACTTTAGAACATGATTTTTAAAATTAATGTTCTTTTTAGATTAGTGATTAAATATTTGGGATGTAAAGGTTTAATTCTTTAAATTCACTTGTTATTCATAGTCTGAAAAGTACAAAACTAAACTTCCATACAATAGATGAGAATTTACTTTTATTTCATTATTCTACAACACAAGACTCCTCTATGTTCTTACGTGCTATACTTTACATTTGGAGACTATGATTTGTGACTTTCAAGTAGGTGTTTCTGTAAATTGTCCATTTAGTTCATGCTATCTTTTAATTTTCTCATTTTCATTTGACAAACTAAAATTCAGGAAGAAATGTAATAAAAGAAATTTCAGGCATTTCATTTCTGGATTTATAAGTCTAGTTTAGCTTGAGCAGGTTGCTGGAGAGGCATAAACTGTCAGTTATTAGGCAAAGTGACAAAGTGTGGTCTATCACCAGTTTGTCATTAATTCCAGTCTCACTCCTTGGATTACACTGCCTTCATGCTTCCTTATGTGCCCTAAAGATAAATTAATCGCATTTACTTATTATTTATTGTATTTCACAAATTCTGAAATTTATATAAGATGGCAGCCTATAAGCTGGGAGATGACACAGATTACTATAAATGGCTAAATTACCAACTACATCAATGTAGACATGAATAAGAAGGGATGCATGTTATAGTACCGAGGACAAAGTGTTGAAACTATGAGTTCTCAGAGACACAACTGTCTTGGGTGCAAGTGACACTGATAACTCCCCTCAGTCTATATACTACATAGTCAAATACTTAAACCTGTAGGGCATAATGTACATGCCTTTAACCCTGGCACTCCGGAGCCAGAGGCAGGAGGATCTCTGTAAGAAATAGGCTAGCCTGGTCTACAAAGAGAGTTGAAGATCAGTCAAGGGTACATAGACTCTCTCTCACCGCCCGACAGAGCCCCAACAAAGCAAAACAAAACAGAAAGCAAACAGTGCTCAGAATGTGGAGAACAACGGCAAACAAATATTAGAAAGCATAAGTCTGAATTCCAGGTAAGTGGGTTTGACAGGCATGCATTTGGTAACAGGAATTCAGAGACTACTCAACATTTAAAAAAGTATTAACAATGGATTTCCTGTAGCAAACTCTAAAAGCAGAATCCATGAATTTGATGATTTATATAAAACGAGGTTTTCTACTCAACGTATAATGTAATAAGATGAAATTTCTTTCCATATAACTGATTTCCACTTTCTTACATGTAAGCACTACCCCCTCAGCCCATGTACCAGCCATAGTTTAACCACTTGGAGAGTGATGATTTTCCTAAGGAAACCCCCACCCAACCCCCAGGAGCCAGGTTAGGTCATAAGTGTTGTAAAAACAAATGTGTCCAAACTTGGGTCTGAGAATAAGTCGCACGTGTGGAGTGCTCGGTTCTCCTATAGAGGCACCCTGGGTTTGAGACATTATCATGAGGGTGGGAATGGAGCACGGAGAGTTTGCATGGGTTAGAAGCCAAAGTTGTGTGGTTGCTAGAGACATACAGAAGAATGTGAGTGGAAAAATAGCCAGTGCTGACGTAGGGGATCTCCACATTCTACTGCTGACGTTGGAGTCACAGACATCTGACAAACAACTGCATCGGTGTCGTGAAACTACCATCTAAATGAAGTTTACTTAACATTAAAACAACGTCAAAAATAATTGAATTGAGCATTATAACTTGAAAAGGCTACTCCTGCTGCACAGTAAAATCACAGCCCTCTCATTATTACTCGACTCTTAGGGACATGTCAGAATTTACCTAATAATTATCACACGATCAAGAAAGGAATCACCTCTTGTGGTTTTACCTTTAAAGAAAAAGTCGCACTTCAAGTATTCACACATGTCAAAGAAATGTAATATGAGGCACTGAGTATACGTAGGGATAATAATCCACAGAAACAAATCAAAGAAAACGTGAATTAAAGAAAAAGTGCACTCATACAATTATACTTACACATTTAGCCACTGGATGTCGCTGCCGTCCACGAAATATGTAGCCTTTAAGAACAAAGATATACTTCGTTGTTTCTCAGGGGTTAGGAAGTAGCTACGTTCTGAGATCTCGGCGTTTCGGTTAAAAAATGAGATTAGGAAACCGACCAGAAGATATTACAACCTGTGTGCATCCCAGATGGCATATTCATGGATTTTTAAGACAAGAGAATGCTTCAGTGGTAATCTTCAGATGTCTGAGCCATGGAGCTTGGCGCCTGCTACTTTGGCTTCTGCTCCTTGCAACATGGGATCAAGGGAGCGGCCAGCTCCACTACTCCGTCCCAGAAGAGGCCAAACACGGCACCTTCGTGGGCCGCATCGCGCAGGACTTGGGGCTGGAGCTGGCGGAGTTGGTGTCCCGCCGGTTCAGGGTGGCGTCCAAGGACCGCGGGGACCTTCTGGAGGTAAATCTGCAGAATGGCATTTTGTTTGTGAATTCTCGGATCGACCGGGAGGAGCTGTGCGGGCGGAGCGCGGAGTGTAGCATCCACCTGGAGGTGATCGTGGACAGGCCGCTGCAGGTTTTCCACGTGGAGGTGGAGGTGAGGGACATTAACGACAACCCCCCGCTGTTCTCCGTAGCGGAACAAAAGATCCTGGTACCTGAAAATAGACTGCTTGATTCTCGATTTCCACTAGAAGGCGCCTCTGATGCAGATGTTGGAGAGAACTCGATGCTTACTTACAAACTCAGTTCAAATGAGTTTTTTGTCCTTGATATTGTAAACAAAAAAGGCAAAGGCAAATTCCCAGTGCTTGTTCTTCGAAAACTGTTAGATCGAGAAGAAAATCCTCAGCTAAAGTTGCTACTGACAGCAACCGATGGAGGCAAACCTGAGTTTACCGGATCGGTTTCTCTGTTGATCCAGGTATTGGATGTTAATGATAATGCTCCTGTATTTGACAGATCTGTTTATGAAGTTAAGGTGTATGAGAATCAAGAGAATCAAACCTTAGTAATATGGCTTAATGCTACTGACTCAGATGAAGGAATAAACAGAGATGTGGAGTATTCCTTTAGCTCGTTGACCTCGTCTATTATAAGAAAAAAGTTCTTAATAAACGAAAAGACTGGAGAGATAAAAATAAATGATGCTATCGACTTTGAGGAGAGCAATAATTATGAAATTCATGTAGACGCTACAGATAAAGGATTTCCACCTATGGTTGCTCACTGCACTGTACTCGTGGAAATCTTGGATGAAAATGATAACACACCGGAGATAGTCCTTACTTCTTTGTCTCTCCCAGTGAAAGAAGATGCTCCTTTGGGCTCTGTAATCGCCCTGATCAGCGTGTCAGACAAAGACTCTGGTGTCAATGGGCAGGTGACCTGCTCCTTGGCAAATCACGTCCCTTTCAAGCTGGTGTCCACCTTCAAGAATTACTATTCCCTCGTGCTGGACAGCGCTCTGGACCGAGAGACCATAGCTAACTATGATGTGGTTGTGACTGCCCGTGATGGGGGTTCACCCTCCTTGTGGGCCACGGCCAGCGTGTCTGTGGATGTGGCTGATGTGAACGACAATGCGCCTGCGTTCGCTCAGCCCGAATACACCGTGTTCGTGAAGGAAAACAACCCGCCTGGCGCGCACATCTTCACGGTGTCTGCTGTGGATGCGGACGCACAGGAGAACGCGCTGGTGTCCTACTCGCTGGTGGAGCGGAGGGTGGGCGAGCGCTTGCTGTCGAGCTATGTGTCAGTGCACGCGGAGAGCGGCAAGGTGTTTGCACTGCAGCCTCTGGACCATGAGGAGCTGGAGCTGCTGCAGTTCCAGGTGAGCGCGCGGGATGCTGGTGTGCCTTCCCTGGGCAGCAATGTGACTCTGCAGGTGTTTGTGTTGGATGAGAATGACAACGTGCCCACGCTGCTGGGGCATCAGTCAGGTGGACTTGCTGGCGAATTTAGCCAACTTGTATCGCGGTCAGTGGGTGCAGGACACGTGGTGTCAAAGGTGCGCGCGGTGGATGCAGACTCTGGTTACAATGCGTGGCTGTCTTATGAGCTGCACCCGGCTGTGGGCGCGCGCAGCCCTTTCCGTGTGGGTCTCTATACGGGTGAGATCAGCATGACAAGAGCCCTGGATGAATCTGATTTACCGCGCCAGCGCCTATTGGTGTTGGTGAAGGACCATGGTGAACCTAAGTTGATCGCCACTGCCACGGTTCTGGTATCCCTAGTGGAGAACGGCCAGGTGCCAAAAGCTTCTTCCCAGGGATTGCCCAACTCCTCACGAAGGGAGGCATCACTGGTGGATGTCAACGTGTACCTGATCATCGCCATCTGCGCGGTGTCCAGCCTGCTGGTGCTCACGCTGCTGCTGTACACAGCGTTGCGCTGCTCAGCTGCACCCATGAAGGGTGGGTGTGGACTTGGGAAGCCCACTCTGGTGTGCTCTAGCGCAGTGGGGACCTGGTCATACTCACAGCAGAGACAGCAGCGAGTATGCTCTGGAGAGGGTCCACCCAAGACCGACCTCATGGCTTTTAGCCCAAGTCTTACACCTTGCCCAGTGGCTGAAGTAGGAATGGAAAATCATTCTGCTGGAGGAGATGTGTCCGGGAAGGTGGGCTATTACATTTTACATTTTTATTTTGCTTGACGAAATACATTTTCTCTCTCATTTTATTCTATGACAAATGTGTGTCCCAGACACATTTTCTTTGCCTGAGTACCACCGTGCACAAAATTTTTAGTCATGCTTTGAAATATAGTGAATTCCAGAAATTGGTTTTATGATGTCCATCTATGCGTTACTGTTCAAAGCTCTGTCTAAAACTTGTAATTTACATATAACTATTACGAACCCACAAAGTTTCCCCAGTAGAACGTATGTTGAGGATGCAGTAAGTTTTATTTTAATATGCTGTCTTTATGTTACAAATACTTATAGCATTATTTATTTATATTTAATTTTCAAGTTAAATTTTGATTTGATCCAGTTGCATTAACAAAATGTTGCATTTCTTTCTTTTTCTTTTTCTTTTCATGAGAACGTTTAACATTTTATTTTGTCCCTCATGTATATCAGAACATGACTTTATATTCAGCAACTACATTTGTTTGTGTTGCAGCAAGATAGACCGCCAGTTCAGTGATAATGTTTGCTTATTTGATGATTTCTTTTGTTTCAGTAGGACTGGTTCTTGTTCCAGTATGAATTATTCACTTTTACCGTAGAAGAAGGATGTTTCATAGTTGTTGGCATGATTTTATTCAACAACCCCTCACAATGCTCTCCTTTATCAGAAAAGCTTAAGCAGCTTGTGGTATTCAAGTATTAGCTCATTCCCTTTCAGAAAAGTGTTATGATGGGAGTGAAAAGTCTCTGAAAATTATTCTTAAAACTTCATCTCACTAAGAATGGTGATGCGCAGCATTAATCCCAGCACTCAGGAGACAGAGGCAAGATCTCTGCTTGGTCTGCATAGTGAATTCCAGGACAGACAGAGCAAATGCTATGCTCCTTTCTTAAACAAACAAACAAATATAAAACTGTCTCCCTTGGGAATGGAGAGATGGCTCAGCAGCACTTGTGGCTCAAGCAGAGGACCCGGGTTTGATTCCCAGCACCCACATGGTTACACACAACCATCTGTAACCCCAGTTCCAGGGGATCTGATGCTCTCTTCTGACCTCTGTGGGTGCTAGGCATGCATATGGTGCATCTAATACATGAAGGCAAAATACTCAGACATAACTATAAAATAAATCTTTACAAATAGAGAACAGCACCACCATCAAATTGCTTTCCCTTTCTGTGATGTACGATTTCAAATGAAGTGTTCTCTTAAGTACCAGGCTAGCATTCTTATTTCAAGAGGCTAAATTTTTTTTTTAGTCTAAATTAATATTAAAATGTGAAAAGAAAACTTTATTCTCTTAGAATATTTTATGCTGTGTGTGGTTTAGGTTAGTAGCTTCTCTTGTTATCTTAAGCAGAGTGGTGCTGGTTTATATAAAGATAGATATGCACGTTAGTTAAGTTACTTGGAGTGATGGCTGCTCTTTGTTGTCAACTTGGCTACATCCGGAATTGCCTAAAATTCCATCGACTGGGTACATCTTTGAGGGATTTTTTTCTTAATTAAATCTTTCGAAGCAGGAAAACCTGATTTTAATCTGGATCCTTTGAGGTAGGAATACACACCTTTAAGTTAGGACAGTCTTAGAACATATTAGGAAGCCTTCTAGCTCTTTGTCTGCTTGCTCTGGCTCTCAGTAGCATGTCTCTGTCTTTCCTGGCATTGTAGACTTTTTCAGAATTCTGGCACACATTGAAACTGAGACATCCAGCCTTATGGCCTGAACAAGCACTACACTCTTGGATCTTTCATTGGTAGACAGCCATTTATGTAGTTATCTGTTTATACATATGTTCTATTCTATAAGTTCCATTCCTCCAGGAAACTCCGATGAGACAAAACCGCCCTACCAACTATGCTTTCTGGTAACTTTTCAAACTTTTTCCAGCATCATCAAAGCAACTGATTTTTATCTGTCATTTTAATTCTGATTTTTAGCAGTTATTTGTCCTTCTCCATTTACCATGAATTGGTCATTTAGTCCACGTTGACATCATTAAGGAAGTTCAACAACACAAACTTGTAACAAGACGACAAATGCCATATTTCCTTCAGTTGCCAGCTTTCCGTGGCTGGTCTCAATGTTAAATCTCAGTGATTATTGATGAAAAACGCAGATTAAGTTAAAATGTATTAACCACTGTAGCAAACATACTTATGAAATCTATGCCTTAGATTTGAATTTCTATCCAAATTTCTTTTTTTCCTTAGTCATAACTCATGTTAATGGTACTATCTCAGCTATGAAGTGCACCTATGTCAACAGTTATACTAATTTAAAGCAATGCAACTATTGCAATACCAAATTTAAGAGGTATTTTAACTCTCACAGGGAAGATATCCTGGCTCAATCTCCAAGTTTTTATTTTATTTTATGTTTTTGAGACAGAGTCTCACAATAGCGTAGGGTGGCTTCACAGTCACAGTGAGCTTCCTGCCCCAGTCTCCCACGTGCCAGAATTACAAGCCTGACCTATTGTACCTGGCTTGGCTGTAGACTTAAAAAGGAACCTCTGTTTCTTCCTGTCTCTTCTGTGTTTCTTCTCTCTCTTTCTCATTACCCATACATGTGGGTGTATGTATAATAGATACGTTTGCTTTTATATGTATGTGATATTTCTAATATCAAACATGTAAGCACACCGAGTTATTGTGTATTTCTCAAGTTGCTGAATTTATTATTTTTCTTTTTTTCTGAATTTATTATTTTTTCCCTCATCATTTTTCAGTTATTAATTTTTGCAAGCTCATCAGTGATTAAATCCAATAAGATATCCAGAGTATACAACCCAAAGAGACACAGCTAACAGCTTAGTTAAAATAAATATATAGCCTTTTTGTTAATTTCCCCTATGAAACTCAAATTGTGTCTTTTAATTCTCTCTCTCTCTCTCTCTCTCTCTCTCTCTCTGTCTCTCTCTCTCTCTCTCTCTCTCTCTCTCTCTCTCTCTCTCTTCTTCTTCTTCTTCATTTGCCTGTTGAATGCAAGGGCCATCTTGCTTGATAGTATTTGAGATACATTACTAACACATAGATTTATTATTATAATATAATTGTTAGTTGCATAAAAAAATTGAAACTTCAAAACATTAAAATTGCATTTTAAGTTGTTGAAATTAAGTTTTGGGTTGTCATTTCAGGTAACATGCTTTGCGATCCATCTCTTTTCCTGTCATCTCTTTCTCTCTCTGCCTGGTGTCCTGTCTGCCTTGGTTTGTTGGCCTTTCTGTTGTCTTATCACATGTATTACAGTATCCATTCTATTTCCTACCCCCTTTAAGACCTCTTCTTACTCTCTCATGATACTATAACTAATTTTGCAAATGCCTCCCACACACAAATTTTAAACCTAAAAATTACATTTTATACATACTTGATAAATGAAGTGATGTCTCAATTCAAAAATAGGAATGGGCCTTCATTTCAGTATGGAGTTATGTCAAAACACATTGGATAATTTCCTATAAAAATAGGAAATTAATTTTTCTTCATGATTCTCCTTTCCTGAATTTAGGCGGATTTTTTTTTCTTGTTCTTTTTAACAGTGCAATATATTGGTTTAGGATTTATGTTTTTAATCATAAAAACAATTACGGGTAATTGAAGCTATATTGATTATTTTTCAAGTAAGTAACAAGTATAACTCACATTGAAGTGGAAATAACATTCATCCTGAGTAAATTTAGTGACTGAACAAAAGCTGTAAAATAATATAGCCTTACAAATGTGCTCTAAATTCTTAAAATCAGTGTTGAGTAAATTTATTGACATCAAGTAAATAACCATTTTGATAAAATAGTAAATAGCTTATTATCATTGAATGAAATTCCATTGTGTTGTAGTGGTAGAAGAAAATCTGCATTTTGAATAATTCTCTTTAGAGTTAAATCAAATAATCGGAATAATTTAGCATATAAACTATTAGAAAAACACAATTATAGTCTTAGGAAGAGGTTGGATATGAGGTACTTAAATATGTTGCATTTCTTTAAAATCTCTTAAAAGCTGTATCACCGCTTCAAATGTATGTTGTCCATATA
This sequence comes from Micromys minutus, assembly GCF_963924665.1. Classification (NCBI taxonomy): domain Eukaryota; kingdom Metazoa; phylum Chordata; class Mammalia; order Rodentia; family Muridae; genus Micromys; species Micromys minutus. The sequence goes on from NC_137977.1 coordinate 24,328,529, forward strand.
ATTTTACATGATAATATAGTTTGTGCAGTAATATGTTCTTGGATGTCTATACAGAAGATGAAATTACTCCAGAAACTATAATTCTAAGGTAAAACAGTCTCTAATTATTTATTGGCTATTGAAATAAAAAGTAGTTAGAAACCTTCAATGAAAAACACAAACAAAGGAAGTCATTCTGAAAAGCAAAGAGAGCAGAGCGCAATTGCACTTACACGTTGAGCCACAGGGTGCCGTTGTTCTCCAACAAGAGCGCTAACAGAAGAAAATCAGATCCTCTGCAGACCGGAAAGAAGCTACTCTCCAGCTTTAAAGACTATAAAACAGCACTCACATTTTTAATATTATCTTAGCGCAAGAATATCACTACTACTAAAAAAAAATTCAAGAGAAGACGTCCTTTGTCGCCATGAAACACTACTATGGATCCTGGTGCCAGCTGCTCTCACTTTTGCTGTTCACAATCTGGGAGCCTGGGAGCGGCCAGCTCCGCTACTCCGTCCCAGAAGAGGCCAAACACGGCACCTTCGTGGGCCGCATCGCGCAGGACCTGGGGCTGGAGCTGGCGGAGCTGGTGCCCCGCCTGTTCAGGGTGGCGTCCAAGGACCGCGGGGACCTTCTGGAGGTAAATCTGCAGAATGGCATTTTGTTTGTGAATTCTCGGATCGACCGGGAGGAGCTGTGCGGGCGGAGCGCGGAGTGTAGCATCCACCTGGAGGTGATCGTGGACCGTCCGCTGCAGGTTTTCCACGTGGAGGTGGAGGTGAGGGACATTAACGACAACCCTCCTGTGTTCCCAACGACACAAAAGAATTTTTTTGTTTCGGAAACGAGAGCTCTAGATTCTCATTTTTCACTAGAGGGCGCCTCGGATGCAGATATCGGAACCAATGCTCTTTTGACTTACAAACTGAGTCCGAGTGAATATTTCTCCCTGAAAGTACCAACCACAGATGAGCTGGTAAAACCACTCGAACTAGTGTTAAAAAAACCTTTAGACAGAGAACAAGCTTCAGAGCTTCACTTAGTGGTTAAAGCAACGGATGGGGGCAAACCTGAGCTCACAGGCACCTTGGAGTTACACATTACAGTTCTAGATGCAAATGACAATGCACCAGCATTTGACAGAGCAATCTATCGGGTAAAGCTAGTAGAAAATGCAAGAAATGGTACCCTGGTCACTAGACTTAATGCCTCGGATTTGGACGAAGGTTCAAATAGTCAAATTCTTTATTCCTTTGCAACGGATGTTTCTCCTAAGACAGAGGCCACTTTTTATATAGATTCAGTCACTGGAGAAATTAGAGTCAATGGAAAAATAGATTTTGAAGAAACAAATTTATGGAAGATTCGAGCAGAAGCAGTTGACAAAGGCAGTCCTCCAATGTTCGGTCACTGCACAATCTTAATTGAAGTCCTGGACATCAATGATAATGCGCCTAAGTTAATAGTAACATCATTATCGCTCCCTGTTCGAGAGGACGCTCCAGTGGGGACAGTTATTGCCTTAATCAGTGTGACAGATCCTGACTCTACAGTCAACGGTCAGGTGACCTGCTCCCTGTCTCCTCATGTCCCCTTCAAGCTGGTGTCCACCTTCAAGAATTACTATTCCCTCGTGCTGGACAGTGCTTTAGATAGAGAGACCACCGCTGACTATAAGGTGGTGGTGACAGCCCGAGACGGAGGCTCACCTTCGCTGTGGGCCACGGCCAGCGTGTCCGTGGATGTGGCTGACGTGAACGACAACGCTCCAGTGTTTGCGCAGCAAGAATACACGGTGTTCGTGAAGGAAAACAACCCGCCTGGCGCGCACATCTTCACGGTGTCGGCGGTGGACGCAGATGCGCAGGAGAACGCGCTGGTGTCCTACTCCCTGGTGGAGCGGAGGGTGGGCGAGCGCTTGCTGTCGAGCTATGTGTCTGTGCACGCGGAAAGCGGCAAGGTGTTTGCACTACAGCCTCTGGACCATGAGGAGCTGGAGCTTCTACAGTTCCAGGTGAGCGCGCGGGATGCTGGTGTGCCTTCCCTGGGCAGCAATGTGACTCTGCAGATTTTTGTGCTGGATGAGAATGACAACGTGCCCACGCTGCTGCCCCACGGAGCTGTCGGAGCCGGCGGGGCAGTGAGTGAGCTTGTGTCTAGGTCAGTGGGTTCCGGATATGTAGTAGCGAAGGTGCGCGCAGTAGATGCGGACTCTGGTTATAATGCTTGGCTGTCGTATGAGCTCCAGTTCGGAGCTGGCAGTGTGCGCAATCCTTTCCGTGTGGGACTATACACAGGTGAGATCAGTATCACTCGCGCCCTGGATGAAGCAGATGCGCCACGCCAGCGCCTGTTGGTGCTGGTGAAGGACCATGGTGAGCCCGCCTTGACTGCCACAGCCACAGTGCTGGTTTCTCTGGTTGAGAACTCCCAGGCACCAAAGGCTTCTTCACGGGTGTTGGCAGGTACAACAGCCTCTGAATCATCTGTAGTGGATGTCAATGTGTATTTGATTATCGCCATCTGTGCAGTGTCCAGCCTGTTGGTGCTCACACTGGTGTTTTACACTGCTTTGCGATGCTCATCCCTGACCACTGAGGTCACCTGTGGACCCGGGAAGCCCATGCTGGTGTGCTCCAGCGCAGTGGGGAGCTGGTCTTGCTCTCAGCAAAGGAGGCAGAGGGTGTGTTCTGGAGAATTCCCGCCAAAGACAGACCTTATGGCCTTCAGTCCCAGTGTTCCTCCTGGCTTGGGTTCTGGAGATAGTGGAGTCCAGCAAGAGGTCTTTGAGAATGTAAGTAGAGAAATCTTGGAGTACATTCATACCAGGTGATGTCACTGACATAGTTTGTCAATTTATGGCTATAGCGTCAGCATTAATTTTTGCTGCTTTTCTTGAGACAGCTCATTTAAAGACTGCGGGGCATCTTTGTCACTTCTCACTATGGGTATCATGGATATTATTTAATAATTCTTTCTTCATGCTATGTATAACAATACTAGTGGTGGCAGTGCTTGCAAAGAATAAAATAGAATGACTATATATTTTTTAATTAAACAATTTTGCCAGGAAGAAGTCAAGGATCATAATAGGAAATACAAGGCATAGGCAGGGCTCAAATCTGATTTTCAATGCTCTGGTAGTTCATTGTTTTGGTAGTTCACCTGTTAGAACAGGTGTCCTTTGCTCTTCATTATGTTTGTGCATTTTGAAAGTATTATATGATTTAATTTTTAATTTTATTTAAAAATTTAATTTATTATAAACTATGAAATGATTGGTCAGGGTTGGAGATGGACATGCTTGAAGCACTTTATTTTCTATGTAATTTTATGCTCAGTAGAATGTTTTTTGAGCTAACAGTTGAAGTGGGCAGTTACAGTGTTGTCTTTGGAGGTGATCTTACTAGTCTGTCCTTAGTCTTGTTACATTTTTCTCTTTCTTTCTTTCTTTCTTTCTTTCTTTCTTTCTTCCTTTCTTTCTTTCTTTCTCTCTCTCTCTCTTTCTTCTTCCTTCCTTCCTTCCTTCCTTCCTTTCTTTCTTTTTCTTTCTTTCTTTCTTTCTTTCTTTCTCTCTCTTTCTCTTTTCTTCTTTTGCTTTTGCTGTTTTTGTTTTTTGGAGACAGGGTTTCTTTGTTTATCCTTGGCTATTCTAGAAATTGCTCTGTAGACCAGGCTGGCCTCAAACTCAAAGACCCCCCCCCTTTTCTCTGTCTTTTGAGCCACCACCACTTGGCTCCTCCATTTCCCCAATGCAGGGTTATTGTTAGTTTTGATTGAAAAGCTTGTGCCAACTGAATAAATGAGAAAAATTGCTCTGTTGACTTGAACAAGTGACAACGTAATAGAGCAGAGCCAACATCATTGAGTAAAGCTGAGCATAGTGCTTGGAAAGTGAACTTATAATCTGATTTTGAAAATATTTTCTGATGTTTGAAGAATAGTTTCAAAATTAATTTCTGTGTTTTACATTTGTAAGAAAGAATAGCACCAGAAGCACCCAATATTACTGAATAAGAGGACATTTTAATATATAATTAGTGAGACACACTGGTAGAATTTATATCTAGTCAAACTGATTTAGTAAATGTTGGGCACAAAATCCATGAAATCATCAATGTTTACAAAATCAGTATAAATAATGATTTTGATGAGATTTATTGAGATTAGTCTGCAGCTGGATATTGATCCCATTCCAATAGATAAGTTTAGAGACAGTATAATATTTATCTAGTAATAATTAAGATATAGATACCAAACTATTCAGCTAAAATAAAAGTAATATGGGATATTGACTTAGAGTTTTTACCAAAAATTTGACTTGGTGTTTATCCAGGACCACTTTATGTATCCAAAACTATGTATTATTGGAAACAAACATTTAGGTTAGAATATGATTCTAACTCATACTTGTGATATGATCATCTCTCCACCCATGGGTAGAGTTTTCCATATTTGTTTCCTTACATTACATCTTAAACCTCATTTCTTGTAACAATGTAGTTAGAGAATTGCTGCTTCCTTTTGTTCAACATAAATCTGACACAGTTCACATATTGTGTTTACTTTGCTGTTATTGTACATATTGCATTTGGATAGATTGCATTATTTTACAGGTATATAGTAGAATTCACTGTTCTTAGAGGTTAACAACCATTTTTATCCTTTTAAACCATAGTTTATGAAATTTTCACATGTTATTGTAATATCTGTAGGTTGCAGAGAACATTTAACCCCGAGGTAAGGGTATTGCTTGAGCCTGGGGGCTCAAAGTCAACCTGTGCTTTTGTTTCTCAAAGAATTCCTATATAACAAAATGCTAGGGTGGTTTCCTGAATGATTTTCTGCTTTAAACTTGTGTGATATTCTCCTTTTCTTCTCAATTACTAGTATGTATAGAACGATAAAGAAAACATAACTACATAAAAATTAAAGATGGATTTAGTGGCATAACCTTTAATGGCAGCACTTTATAGGCAGAGGCAGGTGGATCTCTGAAATTAAGGTCAACCTGGACTACAATGTCCCAGGAAAGCCAGATTTACACAGTGGAACCTTTCACAGAAAAAGAAATAAATGAAAATTATCCTTAATAACTCTGACCTTCTACTAAGTATTATAGGAAATGACATACCCAGACTCTAAGGTAATTTGTCACTTAGATGTATTTAGAGGAGACATCATAAAATTCACTTACCTTTTTGGATGATCTTATAATTAGAAACCTCACATTTTGTACTGATATTATTTTCCCACGGATATATTTTTATTGTGTTAAGAAAACTAATGCTGGTTACATGGAAATATCCAAGTGGTGCAGATACTTTTCTGGGTACATTGTTTCTTTCAGTGAATGATAATTCATTCTGAGGTTTAAAAGGCTGCTTTTGTCATCTTATCAATGATTACATAAGTAAAATATCACAATCTCATTATTGACAATATGATTTGTGTGAGAAGTCATATATGTCAAATGCAGAATCCATCTACATCAACAGGCTTTTCCTTTGTGAATTCTGTTTCAAATCATAAAACTTGAAAGCACTTGTTTCATTATTCTGCACTGGACACAAACTCAGTAATTCATTACAAGAAAACAATGTTATATATACAACAATCAAGAATCATAACTGAAGTAAATAAGAATGATACTGCTGATAATGGCATGTACATATTAATATGAGAAGTGGGAAGGTTTCACCACATAGATATGATGAATGTCCGATGTGATGCTGTGTTAACTCTGATCTGATCATTACACAGTAGACGCATACATCAACACATAGCTTGCACTTTACAAATTTGTTCGAGCACATTTAATTTTTTTGAAAATATAAGAAAATGCAAAACTACACAGCTAAGGGCATAACATACAGAATATTATTATTATAGAACTTCAAGGGCTGAGCACTTGCTTAGCGCCAACTGTAGACTCAAACAAAACTCTAAACCACAAACAACAACAATAAACTAGGACTACTTGCTCGCACTATTGAGTTTCCTGGCAGCCCAAGCAATAAGGGAGACTGTAATTATAACAATTCAAATCCCATATTTTATATTAAATAAGATGTTAGGAACCTTTTAACTCTAGCTTTTCAAGTTCACCGAAAGGAGTGAGCCCTCTTTTTCAAGTGTTTAGATAAAAGAACAATTTTGTAGATGTCAGTCAATGAAGAGTTTAATTTGATGCTATTCAATTAAAAAGTACAACCTTCGTTATGATCCACTTCAATGTGGCTTAAAATCAATAAATGTACAATTTTTTTAGAATTATTTTGGGGAAAGTATACAAGACGTGAAATTCTCCAGCTATGGAAGCACAGAGAGTACTCACAATTTCAGGCACAAGGTGTCGCTCTTTACTTGGTGGAAAGAGTTCATTCATAGATTGGTCCGAAGAGTCCCGCACTCCACAAACAAAACCCGCACCATCGTTCTGAAGGCTGCTTTTAAAGGGATCCTCTGAAAATTCTTGAGAATCAAGCAAGATTTCAACCCGAAGACAAGAATCGGACACAGTCAGCGGAAGGAGACATTTTGGAGGCCGATTTCATATGCAATGTTAGGTTTACAGAGAAGGAGATCCTGCATTCTGTCCCCTCTGCGCTGGTTACTTCTCCTCGCAGCCTGGGAGGTAGGGAGCGGCCAGCTCCACTACTCCGTCCCAGAGGAGGCCAAACACGGCACCTTCGTGGGCCGCATCGCGCAGGACCTGGGGCTGGAGCTGGCGGAGCTGGTGCCCCGCCGGTTCAGGGTGGCGTCCAAGGACCGCGGGGACCTTCTGGAGGTAAATCTGCAGAATGGCATTTTGTTTGTGAATTCTCGGATCGACCGGGAGGAGCTGTGCGGGCGGAGCGCGGAGTGTAGCATCCACCTGGAGGTGATCGTGGACCGTCCGCTGCAGGTTTTCCACGTGGAGGTGGAGGTGAGGGACATTAACGACAACCCTCCTGTGTTTCCTCTTAGAGAACAAAAGCTGCTGATTTATGAATCCAAGCAACTGGACTCACGTTTTCCGCTAGAGGGAGCATCTGATGCGGACATAGGGGAGAACGCTGTATTGGTCTACAGATTAAGTCAAAACGAGTATTTTTCTTTAGAATCACCAACTAATAGTAAGCAGATTAAAAGACCGTCGCTTATATTAAAGAAGACTCTAGATCGGGAAAAAACCCCGGAACTTAATTTGCTATTAACAGCCACAGATGGGGGAAAACCGGAGCTCACTGGTACAGTTCAGCTTTGGGTTCACGTCTTAGATGTTAACGACAATGATCCGGTATTCGATCATTTAGAATACAAAGTACGAATAATGGAAAATGCTGCTAAAGAAACTCTTGTCATAAAGTTGAACGCCACGGATCTAGACGAAGGTGTAAACGGGCAACTGGTATATTCTTTGATGTCTATTAAGCCCACTGGGAGGCATTTATTTACCCTCGATGAAAATAGTGGAGAATTGAGGGTCAACGGGACGTTAGATTATGAAGAGAACAAGTCTTATGAAATAGAAGTGCTGGCCACGGATAAAGGAACACCCCCAATGGTAGGTCATTGTGTAGTCTTGGTCGAAATCTTAGACACCAATGACAACTCCCCTGAAGTGACACTAACTTCGCTGTCTCTCCCAGTAAGGGAGGATGCCCAGCCAAATACAGTCATTGCTTTAATTAGCATATCCGACCTTGATTCTGGTATCAATGGCCAAGTGACCTGCTCTCTTACACCCAATGTCCCCTTCAAGATCGTATCCACCTTTAAAAACTATTATTCTCTGGTATTGGATAGCAGTCTGGACCGCGAGAGGGTGCCAACCTATGATTTGGTTGTGACAGCGCGGGATGGGGGTTCACCTTCACTGTGGGCCACGGCCAGCGTGTCCGTGGAGGTGGCCGATGTGAACGACAATGCACCTGCGTTCGAGCAGCCCGAATACACGGTGTTCGTGAAGGAAAACAACCCGCCAGGCGCGCACATTTTCACAGTGTCTGCGGTGGATGCGGACGCACAGGAGAACGCGCTGGTGTCCTACTCACTGGTGGAGCGGAGGGTGGGTGAGCGCTTGCTGTCGAGCTATGTGTCAGTGCACGCGGAGAGCGGCAAGGTGTTCGCGCTGCAGCCTCTGGACCACGAGGAGCTGGAGCTGCTCCATTTCCAGGTGAGCGCGCGGGATGCTGGTGTGCCTGCCCTGGGCAGCAATGTGACTCTGCAGGTTTTTGTGCTGGATGAGAATGACAATGTGCCCACGCTGCTGCCCCATGGAGCTGTCGGAGCCGGCGGGGCAGTGAGCGAGCTTGTGCCTAGGTCGGTAGGATCGGGCCATGTAGTCACCAAAGTGCGTGCAGTGGATGCGGATTCTGGTTACAATGCGTGGCTATCGTATGAAATACAATTGGGAACAGGCGGAGTACGCAGTCCCTTTCGCGTGGGTCTATACACGGGTGAAATCAGCACTACGCGTGCCCTGGATGAGGTGGACGCTCCTCGACAGACTCTGTTGGTGTTGGTGAAGGACCATGGTGAACCAGCACTGACAGCCACTGCAACTGTATTAGTGTCTCTTGTGGAAAACAGCCAGGCTCCAAAGTCCTTTTCACAGGCATCAGGGCGTGCTTCCGCCCCAGAGGCATCGCTGGTGGATGTCAACGTGTATTTGATCATTGCCATCTGCGCGGTGTCCAGTCTGTTGGTGCTCACGCTGCTGCTGTATACAGCGCTTCGCTGCTCAGCTTTGCCTATCGTCAATGAGGCCACTGCGGGGCCTGGGAAGCCCATGCTGGTGTGCTCCAGCGCGGTGGGGAGCTGGTCATATTCACAGCAGAGGCGTCAGAGGGTGTGCTCTGGGGAAGTTGTTCCCAAAACAGACCTTATGGCCTTTAGCCCCAGCCTACCTCCCAACATGGATAGAGATGAAAGGGAAAGACAGGAGTCAGAGTCAAATCACCCTGGACAGGTGAGTTTTCTACAAATCCCAACTTTCTGGTAAATGCTTATAAAATCATTTAGAATTCAGTTTCAAGGGAAACATTTAGAACGAATACTCTACATTTTTGGTGCTGTTTCAGGGAACAACGTCCATTAGTAAAATGCCAGATGTGCATAAACCCAGTCATTAAATCCCATAATAGAATCCTTCAGCTAATAAGTGTCCTATTTATTTCAAGTTTTGGTTATAAAATGATAAAAGTCAACTGAGTGGGAATAACCACTGTTTTACTTGAGCTAAGCCACAGCACTTCATTTCTAATTCTCAGTGACGTGGACAACCATTGCAGGCTATTTAGATTTGCTTGAGTTTGTCTATTAGCAGTCCTTTGCTTTGATATTTTCACATTCTTTGATCAGTTTCTTTGAAAATGTTTGCATCAATAATGGAACCCTTTTTGTAGCTCTGGATTGATTTACTGACCCACATGTCGCTAAATATCCTCTATCACCATGCTAAAAATCATCTTCAATTTGCTTGGAGACAAAAGTTTGCCTTCTAATATTCTAATAATTATCCACTCCCGATTTTCCATCAAAGTGCAAAAAATTTATTAAGTACTATATCCTCAAGGAAGGCTGACTTATGCAACCAAAGTAAACTAGGCAAATAGAATTGGTCAATTAAATCACGCAAACTTGTTAGTTGTCTTTTACGTTCACAACAGTTGCTCATTTGGATACTTTCCTAAATTTTACCAATTTCTCAGAAAGGAAAATGTTAAATCTATTTTTGATGTGCATGCATACTAATAACTATAATTTTATTATTTTAAAATTCTTTTAATTGTAAATACCGTATCACTAATGCCTTATAATCTTTTTCATGTAGTTTAATCACATCTAAAGAGTTTAGCAAAGACGATTTATATCTCTGATTCTTCTATTTCCGTGTTTCTTAGGTAAGTGCAGAAATAGGGATGTCTTTAAAAATTTTTTAAACGACTTATTTATTTTTATAGACCTTAGTGTTCTGCTTGCATGTCAGATACCCTGGAACTGGAGTTACAGACAGTTGTTGGTTGTTATGTGGGTGCTGGGAATTGGCCCCAGGTCCTCTGGAAGAGCAGCCAGTGCACGTTAAAACTGAGCCATCTCTCCAGATAATAAAAAAAAAGAGCTTATTTCTTAATTTCCACCTCTGGATACTCAACTTCCTCTAGAGGGTGTTTCTGATGCTGATATTGGCGTACATACCCATATGTTAAATTTAAACGGGCATTTCGGGCTTAGAATAATGATGAAAAACATAAAACTGATTCTTTAGAGGATACATCAGGATTTACTTTTTTGTTAACAGTCATTGGTGGCAGTAAACCAGAGCTAGCAGGATCTACTCAGATTCAAATAACCATCTGGGGAGTAGTGGTTTATGCCTTTAATCGCCACACTTAGTAGGCAAATAATGGTAGATATCCAAATTCCAGGACAGCCAGGGACACACAGAGAAGCCTTGTCTCAAACAGCTAAAAAACAAAACAAACAAAACAAGTCTATCGTGGATATGAATGACAATACAACCAAGCTTGATAAATCCTCTTATAAAGTAGCCTTCTTTGAAAAGCTTCAAAATGATTCTGTCGTAACTCAACTACATGCTTCCGATCTAGATGAAAGCCAGAAGAGAGAAACATCCCATGGTTCCAAATGAGTCCCCTTACTAGTACAATGTCTGGTCTGCTGGTGAACTCGACGCTGCTGTCCTTACCATTCATGTGCTCCGCCCATTCATGTGCTCATGGGCCTGGGCAGCTCAGACTGGTGTCATTCAGTGCAGTGGGCTGCAGGTTGAATTGGTAATAGAGGCCACAGCTATTGTGTTGTTGAGTGGCCCAATTTAATCTGGACCTTATGGTCTTTGGCCTCAAACTGTCTCAGTGTCTAGAAGATTGTTTAAATTCTTCAAAGTAAGTCAAAAGCACTTCAGTTTTTTGCTCTTCTTAATAACCGATCTTTAGGTTGTAACTACATCTTTTGTTTTCTTAATTTTCATCCTAATTTTATCTTTTGAACCACTGATTGGTTGCCTTAGATTCTCTAGTTTGGTCATAGTTATTTCTCATTCTCATGTATCATCCAGTGAATAATTTACATAGACATGTATTAGAGATTTTGGACCATTAGAGTTTTTTGTATCATTTGATTTTAGTTCATTTTTTGTTAGTTTTGAATTATTAGCCTTGAAAATAATAGTATATTAGTCTAAAACCTGGTCAGTTATTTCATAATTTTTATGTTTCAAAGTTTAGTCAGAATTACAGAATTATAATATTCTTATAATATTATGAGAATAGGCCAAAGCATTAAAAAATATATCTTTGAATAAATTCCTTAATTGATCTTCCAATGTTAGGAAAATAGACTCATCAATCCTCATACTAATTTTTGTACAACCCAGACATTAAAATATTATATTAAAAGTATAATAATGGCAATAGTGAGATATTGATTGCAAGATGGTTAATTTTGACATTTTTCAAGTGGAGTGACAATTATTTTATCTGTGTAAATGCACATGTGTGTATGTGCATATGGGTATAAGAACAAGAGGTCAATGTGTTTTTATCAACCGTGTTTCAATGGAAGTTCTCATTGAACCTGGAGCTTTCTGATTCAGCTAGACTCACTGTCCAGCAGGCCTCAGGGATCCTACTGTTTCCACCATACAAGCATTTACTTGGCTTTTACATGGGGTCTGGGTATCCAAACTCAGGTACTCATGCTTGAGCAACAAACCTTTTGAGCCATCTTCTTACCTCTTTCTTCCCTTTCATTTCAAAATGTAGTTGATATTATACTCTTCTTAAACACATATAATAAAATCATTTTGAATTTAAAAATGCTTAATCATCATCCAAATGAAGACCTGTCTTATAATAGTTTATTTGATTATTTTCTTTCTATGTTGGCATATAAACAATGGAATTTTAATCTTACAGATTTGGTGATATATGCCTTGGCCTTGCACATGCTGAGCAAGTGCTTTACATGTGAGCTACATTCCCAGCATTAATGACATTTTTCTTCTGTTCATTTGTCTAGAAATGTGGTCACCACTGTCTGGCTTCAAATTTGTAATTCTCTTTCTTCATCTTCATGAGTGGGTAGAATTATAGAAGCATGTCACTGTACCTGATGAATGACCATTTCAATCTTATAAGACATAAATATAAACTTTATTCTATCCTAGCCTTTTTGACAACATCTTTAATTGAGATTATCTTAATTATAAGGTGGTAATATCTATGGTGCAGATACAACCATCATTCATATCTTTGTGACGAGAAACCTGACACTGAAGTCACAGAGATAGCATGACCCATTTAAACCTTGTTTTTGAGGATTCCAACTTCATTGTGATATATTGATCTTGCACCAATATTTGCTGAATTTTCTGAACTACAACTTACATTTTGAAATTTTTTTCACAAAAATATACATTACTTGGTTTTGACCAGAGAGCAAAACTTCCTTTCCTTCAACCTGATGTTAAAGGATTTAAATTTTTCTAGCTTTTTAGCTGCTCTTTCATAAACCTTAATTTTAGGACCAGGAATATATTACGTGTTTAATCATTAATATCTGATTATTGTGTGGTATTGAGATATTGTCGGGCAGTCTGTGGCATTTAGAATAGGAGCTGAGCACTAGAGTTTGAGCAACATTTTTTCTGGAGCATCTTAAAGGATAGAAAGTATTTTAAAGGAAAAAATGAACAGTAAGGTTTCACAGGTGGAAGGTAAGTATGAATAAAAGAATGTTCTCTAATGAATGTGAATTTGTAAGATCAGTGTGAGAAGATTATGGAAGCAGAGATACTCACAGAGAGTATTTCATAAATACTTAGGTATCAAGCAAATGGAGACTCTCCCTTTTCTGCAAGACAGGGTTTCTCTATGTAGCCCTGGCTATCCTGGAACTCACTTAGTAGCCCAGGCTAGCCTTGAATTTAGAAGTCTGACTACCTCTGCCTTTGAGTGCTGGGACTAAAGACCCATGCAACCACATCCTGCTGAACAATGGAGATCTAAATAACTGTATCGGAAAAGAATAGAGGAAAACAGGAAGAGGGGCTATAAAAGAGAAACATTCGTGATTGGCTCAATATGAATAATAAAGCCAGGGACAATGACACATGACCAGAATTCTGGAAGCTGAGGTAAAAGGGTCTCAGTGAGGTCATGGTCAGCCTGGTTTGCATATTGAACTCCAGGACAGACAGGACTACACAGAGATAAACTGTCCCAAAATATATAAATTAAAAGAGAAAGACAAAATGAAGTAGAATAAGGTAGAATAGACCAATTATCACATACAAGTTGATTGATTTAGTTAGTGGTTTACTTGAAGCACTGCTCAAACTGTGTATTTGTCAAGCATGGCTTTATTTGCTACTTGAACAGATTGTCCTGAAGAAGTAGCTCAAACAACATTATTGTCTGTAACAGTCTGCTGCCTGCAATGCATTCTTCTGTAAAATTTTATTTTCTTGTTTTTCCCAGTTTGTGAGTTTAGGGTATAAAATGAGAATGTAGACTGTGACCAAAGGCTTTCAGGAGTTATACTGGCTTTTGTCACTAGTGACATTTCCTGTCAGAGGTGTTGGAGTGCTCATGAAAGAAAGACTTTAACCACCAAAATGTAGTGGTATCTATTCTTCTTTTAAGCTTGGTGTAATAGGGGGAAGTGACTTTTATGTGTTTGGTTGGTAGGAAATTAGAGGGACAGTTATGAATCTGTTACTTTTGAGGTACTAGAATAGTATCATGATTTGATACATGGATCTGGACCTCAGAGGGGTTATACACACATCGAGGAGTAATTCCTTTCCAGAAATGTAAGTCCACGAAGGAAAACAGACACAAAAGCCACCAAGAGAAAGGCTGAAAAATGAAAAGTAATATTGAAAAAAATGATTTAAGTAGGCATGTACGTTAATTTCTAAGGCTGCTGTAAGAAATGATCACAGACTGTGATGAGACATTTGTTCGTCTCACACTTTTTGAGGCCAGAAGTCCAAAAATGAAGACATGAAGCACTTGTAAGAATCAAGGAACTATTTTCTTTACAAATATGTTAGAAATAATAGAGAATAAAACCTATTCTTTGCTTCTGTTGGTTCCTGATGGTTGTTGGCATTTCTTGGCTTGCGACTACATCACTTTCAATTTCTGTCTTTATAGTCACATTGCCTTCTCTTCTTCATGTCTTCTCATCTGTGTTTTTGTTTGATAAGAGCATATGTAATGACCTTTAGGGTTGACTTGAATTTTGCAGAATAAAATATTCTTAATTTAGTTACATTGATTCATTATATAAAGTTATATTCATGAGTCTTAAGATGTGAGTACATCTTTTGAGGTGCCACTATTCAATCTTCTATGATAGCCTTAGAATAACAGAAAGTAGGTAATGTTTCTGCTGTGGAGACTGGGTCCTGGAAAGCTAGCTGTGAGCAATGGGAGATTAAGGAAAACAGACACAAAGTAGAAGCCAAGCTGGGACTGGGTGTGCTGTATTAATTAATGGAGACATGGCAGTCTCCAAATGCCACCTAATCTCTTTTACTATATACTGGGAAAAAGAGAGTAGCCATCTAATCTTAGCAAAGAATCTCATGGGTTGGTGGCGAATATGCAGTCTTGAAGAACAAGGCAACTTGGTAGAGCCTTCTGGACGGTTGTCCTCTTAAAGGTCAACTGCTACACAATCACCCTGCTTCAGCAAACATACTAGTTCTAGGCATGGAGTAGGGCATACCACTCCTTTTGGCTTTTATTTTTCAGATCCTACTTTAATAAATGTACTTAAATGCTTTAACCTCCCTTCTAGGCAACCATACACCAGAGGCAGTGCAAGGGAAAGGTTAGTGGGGCAAAGGAGGATGTGTACCTGTTGAGAAATAGTTATTTGGTGTGAATCTAGTCTATGCTGTTGGGCTATCAGCAGGTCAGTTCACATGAATCAGCAATGGCAGCTTGATCCACTTGCAAACACCATTCATGAATCAACAAAGAAGTTTGATCCAGAAGAAACTTCCAAGCTCTGCCAAATGGTTTGTTTGAGTGTGTCAAAGTGGCAAATAGCTGCCAGAACACCACCAAAAGTCCTTTGATGCATTTCCTTTATGTAGTCCTGGAAAACAATGACCAGAGAACTGTGGCAAGGCGAACAAATACCACAGAGCTTCATCCACTGTCTGTTGAGTTATATTTATACTCCTTCCAAATATCATGTGTTCTTCCAAGTATCTACTCCAGCAAAACATCACATGCCCCCTTTCCTTGCTGATTCCAAAGAAACACTATGTGGCTGTTCTCAGCAAAATATTCTCCCACATGTCTGCATCAGCAAAAATATCCTCTCATAAGGCAGTTTCCAGAAAAAACATCCTACAACACAACTGAATCTCTGAAGAAACCAGAGTTTTTCACTTCAAACTCCCTTAGTTGTGAGACCTGTTAGACATAGCTTTGCTCATGTCAAGAATATGGATTACAGCCATTCTCCACAAAGTAACCAAGGTGGAAAGTCAGAGTGTGAAGTATCAAGTAAATATTAGAGAAGAAGATGAATAAAATATTTTCTCTGGAAGTTAAAGATGTTTGAATGTCTTAGTTGTGTGGAGAAAAGAAGCAAGCAAAGAAGGAGACACAAGGGATAAGACAGGTGGCACAGAAATGAAGATGGAGTTAATAAGGTTAAATGGAGGAAAGCATATATATATATATATATATATGTGTGTGTGTGTGTGTGTGTGTGTGTGTGTGTATTTTTTCTATATTTTCCCCCAGAGAATAGAGTCAGTATAAATGTGGAGAGATGGCAAAGTAGTTAAGGGCTTGTTACTCTTCTAGAGCATCTATGGTGTTTGACAATGTATCTCAAGTTCCAGAGAACTCAACACCCTTTCTGGCCTCCATAGGTACCAGATACTAGACATGCACATGAGCATGTGCATACATGAAGAGAAAATACACTCATAAAATAAAAATATAGAAAAGAGTAGGTAAAATGAATAAGTGTTGTTGTAAGAAAAGAGCTCTCCAGTTCATGTTTTTTGATGTATCTTAGTGGGAAAACAATTAAGTCACACGATGGGAATAATGTTGAGAAATTGAGGAAGGAAAAAATATGAAAAATGCCTATAGGTAAGAGGGATACATCCATTTGAGTGTCCAACTGACATAAAGGGGAATGCAAATATCTATCGTCACTGTGGATAATAAACCACTTTATACCGAAGATCAATAGGAAGAATAAATAGTTAACTGTGTTGGAAATTGAAGAGAATGTTTGAGACAATAAACAGATGAGTGATTCTAGGGTGTCTAAAAGAGCAAACTGCAAATGGATGACTTATGTCGAGAAATAAGTGATACAATGTGTGTACATTCTGGTAGACAGGAGGCATGAGAAAGAATCAAGGGACTATTGTCATCACAAGGGTAATGCATGCAGTAGAAATAGAGGACTACTCTCATAGGAGAAGATTGTATGGGTGACCGAACACATTACTCCACATGGATTTCAGAAGTGAATAGAGGTTCAGAAAGGATCCCAGTGGTCATTTCCTATAGAGTTGTTCACAGACTAGGCAATGTAATAATTGGATATACAATTTATAATAGTGAGGTCATATATAACTTACATTTACTTTAAGGTTTATTTGTTATGTGTTTGATGTGTATAAGTGCTTTGTCTGTATCTGTACTTACACACCAGAAGAGGGCTCGAGATTCCATCATAGATGGTAGCAAACAACTATTTGGTTGCCAGGAATTAAACTTGGGACATCTAGAAGAGCAGCCAGTGCTCTTAACTCTACCTCTCAAGCCCCTACATTTATAGTATTTAAAATACATCTTATATTGTACTGTTTGACCTGCAACTTTTTAACTTTGTAGCTATAATAACAGACAACAGTAATATTCTTTTGCTTATGATGTATTAGCATCAATGTGTTGCTACTATCATGTACTTGGGAAAAAAAACAGAGTTACCTTAAACAGTACCAAGGTTTTTCCTAGTGATGATGAAATTATTATATGGTAGAGGAAAAAGTAAGTTTAAACCACCCTTAAATTATACTAAATAACAAGATGATATTCTTGGTATATTTTCTACAAGGTGAACTGAAAACATAAAATCATTGTTTTATGTATACTGTTGTGTACCCACACAAACATATTACATGTAGACACATTCTTTAAAATATAAACATTTTATCCACTATTAGAACTTATGAACAGTGTGTATTATTTGAAATCTAGTATATAACTGCCTATCTTCTACTTCATGTGTTTTATGTGGTCACTGTTTCCATTTGGAATTAGTGGCAGTTAATGGGAGAAGGTTTTGGAAATATTATAGGGAAAGAACATTGCTAACAAAACCTGCATGACTATGAGAACTATAGACCTACCACAACAAAGCCAAATATATAATGTTCTCTAAAAAGTTTATACACACACACACACACACACACACACACACACACACACACACACAGTGAAAGACACTAAGTAACACCTAATGCTAAAAATAAATAATTTACTGTTCATTGATAACAAATATTTAACTCACACATACATACTTGCTATGGAAAATTTAGAAAATGCAAGGGAATAAAGGCTTATATCAATGGAAAATATGAAGACTAGTGATCGCTGCACTTACACATTCATGCCTCATGATGTCGCTCTTCACTGCGAACTTTTTTTTCCCTAAAGAAAGTCACTTCCTTCAGAGAACTCGCTGTGAATTCTCTAGTACTAGGGCATCTTCAACAAAGCTTTTGAGAGGCAGTTTCAGGTAAGGTATTCTGTATACCGTAGCTACCACCGTATCTTTCTGGGTGTGTACCATGCTATTATTCTTGCAAAGCAACACAGGATCGCGGTGCCTCCTGTTCTGTCTCCTGCTCTTCACATCCTGGGAGGCAGGGAGCGGCCAGATCCGCTACTCCGTCCCAGAAGAGGCCAAACACGGCACCTTCGTGGGCCGCATCGCGCAGGACCTGGGGCTGGAGCTGGCGGAGTTGGTGTCCCGCCGGTTCAGGGTGGCGTCCAAGGACCGCGGGGACCTTCTGGAGGTAAATCTGCAGAATGGCATTTTGTTTGTGAATTCTCGGATTGACCGGGAGGAGCTGTGCGGGCGGAGCGCGGAGTGTAGCATCCACCTGGAGGTGATCGTGGACCGTCCGCTGCAGGTTTTCCACGTGGAGGTGGAGGTGAGGGACATTAATGACAACCCTCCTGTGTTCCCCGAAACCAACAAAAACATTGCGATTGCAGAGTCGAGACCTCCAGAAACTAGATTTCCACTAGATGGCGCATCCGATGCAGATATTGGAATCAATTCCGCCTTGACCTACCGATTGGATCCCAGTGATTATTTCGCTTTGGACACGCAGAACAATCGTGAGCGAACTTCTTCATTATCCCTTGTGTTAAAGAAATCCTTAGACAGAGAAGAAATTCAGGAACATATTTTATTACTAACAGCTAGCGACGGAGGCAAACCGGAACTGACTGGCACAGTTCAGCTGCTAATCACCATCCTCGATGTGAATGACAATGCTCCAGAGTTCGATCGGTTCGTTTATAAAGTTAGAGTGTTAGAGGATGCGCTTAATGGAACGTTGGTGATTAACTTAAATGCCACAGATCCCGACGAGGGTACAAATGGAGATATGATCTACTCCTTCAGGCGGCCTGTATCCCCTGCAGTGGCGCATGCATTTCATATAGATCCCAACAGTGGAGAAGTTAGGACAAAAGGCCTACTGGATTTCGAAGAAATTAAACTATATGAAATACCTGTGGAGGCAGTGGACAGAGGGAATATCCCAATGACAGGCCATTGTACCCTTCTGGTGGAAGTACTAGATGTAAATGATAATGCACCAGAGGTCACGATCACTTCCCTGTCACTCCCAGTTAGAGAAGATGCTCAGCCAAACACTGTCATAGCTCTGGTCAGCGTGTCTGACCGAGATTCTGGTGACAACGGGAAGGTGACTTGCTTTTTGACGCCTCACCACCCCTTCAAGCTGGTGTCCACTTTCAAGAATTACTATTCATTAGTGTTGGACAGCGCTCTGGACCGCGAGACCACTGCTGACTATAAGGTGGTGGTGACAGCCCGAGACGGAGGTTCACCCTCATTGTGGGCCACGGCCAGTGTGTCCGTGGAGGTGGCTGACGTGAACGACAACGTGCCTGTTTTTGCTCAGCCCGAATACACGGTGTTCGTGAAGGAAAACAACTCGCCTGGCGCGCACATCTTTACCATATCAGCGGTGGATGCGGACGCACAGGAGAACGCGCTGGTGTCCTACTCACTGGTGGAGCGGAGGGTGGGTGAGCGCTTGCTGTCGAGCTATGTGTCAGTGCACGCGGAGAGCGGCAAGGTGTTCGCGCTGCAGCCTCTGGACCATGAGGAGCTGGAGCTGCTGCAGTTCCAGGTGAGCGCGCAGGATGCTGGTGTGCCTTCCCTGGGCAGCAATGTGACTCTGCAGGTGTTTGTGTTGGATGAGAATGACAATGCGCCCACGCTGCTACCTCACAGAGCTGTTGGAGCTGGCGGGGCAGTGAGTGAGCTTGTGTCTAGGTCAGTGGGTTCAGGGCATGTAGTGGCGAAGGTACGCGCAGTAGACGCGGACTCTGGTTACAATGCGTGGCTGTCTTATGAGCTGCAGTTGGCAGCAGGGGGCATGCGCAGTCCATTCCGCGTGGGTCTGTACACGGGCGAGATCTGCACGACGCGCGCCCTAGATGAATCAGATGCACCCCGTCAGCGTCTGTTGGTGTTGGTGAAGGACCATGGCGAGCCCGCGCTGACCGCCACAGCCACGGTGCTTGTGTCTCTGGTGGAGAATGGCCAGGCACCCAAGATATCTTCTTTTGCTTCGGAGAGCACAGCTTCTTCAGAGGCATCGCTGGTGACTGTCAACGTGTACCTGATCATTGCTATTTGCGCGGTGTCCAGCCTGTTGGTGCTCACGCTGCTGCTGTACACAGCGCTGCGCTGCTCGGCCACGCCCACCGATGGAGTCTGTGCTCCTGGGAAGCCCATGCTGGTGTGCTCCAGCGCGGTGGGGAGCTGGTCATACTCACAGCAAAGGCGACAGAGGGTGTGCTCTGGAGAGGGCCCACCCAAGACCGACCTCATGGCTTTTAGTCCCAGTCTCCCTCCTGTGCTAGGCTCTGCAGAGGACACATGTCAGAGAGAAAGGCAGGTAGAACATTTGAAAGAGGTAAGTTCATAACATGAAGCATCGTGTCTAACAGTTGTCTTCATATCTTTTCTCTCAATTATTTCATTAATCTAGTTAAAAAAATTTTCATCCTTGAGGTCTTTAACATTTTTAAAATTGACATTGGGTTGGTAACCCACTAATGAAATATTGTCAGAAACCATAGTAAAGTGTTACAAACTGGAAAAAAAAACTTGTTCTTCTTGTGTTCCTTTTTTGTACTCTTAGTAGCTTGAAATGTTGGTTTTGTATTTAGCATTTTAAATAAAACCAATGTATGGACTGGAAACATTTCACAAAATATTATAGTGAGGCTAAATTTTAAAATGTAATCTTAATATATACCTACATATATGTTATTTTTAAAAAGCTCATAACTTCTTAATTCTAACTGACTTTTTTTCTTGAGTTAGAATCTAGCCATGGAGCTTAAGTTGGGCTCCATTTTATTTATTTTATTTTTACTTTTCTAGTTGTTACTTTATTTTAAAAAGGTACTTACTTTATCCCTAGTTTTTTATTCTTTTCTTTTCTTTTTTGTTCTCTCATATATTACACCCTGACTGCAGTTTCCCTTCCCCACTTCCCCCACAGACTCCACCTTTTGATTCTTCTTTCTGTGCTTGGGAATGCTGGGATTTCAGGTGCAATACATCACACTTGGCTACAAGTAACATTGTTTGTTCACTTATTTACTTATTTATTCCTTTGTTATTTACTTATTTAATTGTAAAAATTCTCATGTCAAGGTTAGATGAGGCAACCCATTAGGAAGAAAAGGGTTCCAAGAACAGGCAAAGAGTCAGAGACACTTCCTCACTCGCACTGTTAGGAGTACCACAAGAAGACAAAGCTATATAACCATAACATATGTAGAGGACCATGCAGGGTCTGTGACTGTAGCTTCAGTCTCTGTGTTACTCTCTGAGCCCTGTTTAGTTGATTCTGCTATGTTCTCATGGTGTCCTTGACCCCTCAGCTTCTACAATTATTCCCCACTGCTTCTTCAGGGTTCCCCTGTCTCTGCCTAATGCTTGACCATGGGTCTCTGCTTTGCTCTGATGACAATGGGGCTAGGGACTAAGCTGTGAATATAGCAGAAAATTATTAGTAATCATTTTATTCAAAATTTTTAGTCATGTTAATTCTATCCTGGATCTTTGGGCAGTACAGCCTTTGGTTATTGGTCATCTAGGCAGTGTCAGGTGTGGGATCTTCATAGCATGGATCTTAAGTTGGACCACTGGTTGGCCATTCCCACAAATCCTGTGCCACCAGCACACCTTGTAGCAGGACAGATTGTAGGTCGAAGGTTTTGTTTCTGGGTTGGAGTCCCAGTTCCACTGCCTGGCTATAAAAGATGGCCGATTCAGACTGCATATTCCCCATTATTAGAAGTCTTTGCTAGGGTCATTCTCAAAGACCAGAGAGCATCTACTGCACTAGGTTTCCACATTTCCTGCCTCAATATCCTCCAATTCCAGTGTCTCTCACAGTACTCTTTCCCTCCCCACCACTCACTGATCCCTTATGTTCCCATTCCCACTTGCCCCAAGTCCATCTGAACATCATTCTATTCTATTTCCACTTCTCAAGTCTATTCATGCCTTTCCTTTGAGCCCTCCTTGTTACTTAGCTTCCCAGAGGCTGTAAATTATAGCACAATTATTATCTACTTTATAACTAATGGTTGTAAAGTAAGTGAGTACACATTTTGTTTTTCTTTCTGGATCTGGGTTACTTCACTCAGGATGATTTTTTTTTTTTACCTCCATCCATTTGCTTGCAAATTTTATGATGTTATTGTTTTTTTAACAGCTGATTAATAGTCTATTGTATAAATGTACCACATTTTCTTTATTCATTGTTTAGGCTGTTTCCAGTTTCCAGTTATAAATAAAAGTTGCTTTTAACATAGATGAGCAAGTATCCTTGTGGTAGAATGAAGCATCCTTTTGGTATATGCCGAGAAGTAGCATAACTAGGTCTTGAGGTAGACTGATTTCCAATTTTGTGAGGAACCACTATATTGATTTCCTTAGTTTATGTACAAGTTTGCACTACCACCAGCAATGGAGAACAGTTCCCCTTGCTCCATATCCTTACCTCACCTTGTGTTTTTGATTTTAGACATTTGGACAGGTATAAAATGAAAGTAATATCAAGTAGCTTTTATTTGCATTTCCCTGACAGTTAAGGATATTGAACATTAAGTATTTCTCAGTCATTTGAGATTCTTTTGTTAAAAATTCTCTGTAATTCATTTAAAAATTATATTTGGTTTGTTGATGTTTAGTTTTTAGAATTCTTTGTATATTTTGGATATCTACTCTCTGTCAGATGTGAAGCTGATCAAGAACTCTTCCAATTTTTTAGGCTGACATTTTGTCCTACTTACAGTATCTTTTGCCTTGTTTTCATATTCATGAGGTATCATTTGCTGATTGTCAATCTTATTGCCTGTGCTATTAATGTTCTGTTCAGAGAGTTGTTTCCTGTGCCAACGCACTCAAGGCTAGCCCCCACTTTCTTTTCTAGCTTATATTGAGGTCTTTGATCCAATTCAATTTGAGTTTCATGCATTTTTCTACATACTGAGGTCCAGTTAGACAAGCACTATTTTCTAAAGATCCTTTCACTATTCTATTGTGTATGTCTGGCTTTTTTATAAAAAAATTTACAAGTCCATAGGTGCTCAGATTTATATCTACCTTTTGGATTTCATTAAATTCATCAACTTGTTTCCATTTTGATACCATGCACATTGTATTACTCTAGCTATGTAGTATAGCTTGAAGTCAGGGATGGTGATACCTCTAGAATTTATTTTATTGTATAGGATTGTTTTACCTCACCTGAGTTTTATGAAGTTCTGTTTATCTGGCATATATACAGGTCTTTGATCCAATTTGACTTGAGTTTTGTGCAGGATGATAGATATGCATCCATTTGCATTTCTCTACATGCTGAGATACAGTTATGGATTTTTCCACATGAAGCTGAGTATTGTCTTTCAAAGTCTGTAAAAATTGTGTGGAATTTTGGTCAAGATTGCACTAAATTTATAGATTGCTATAAGATTGTCATTTTTACTATGCTAATCTTACCAATCCATTGATCCATCAGCATGAGAGATGTTTCCATCTTCTGATATTTTCTTCAATTTTGTTTTTCAAAGACTTGAAGGTTTTCGTTATAGAAGTCTTTCCCTTGATTGGTTAGAGTTACACTAACATATTTTATATTATTTCCAGCTCAGGAGGGCCACTGAATTTTTTGTTAGTCTTCATCCAGCTACTTGTCTAATGGTGTTTATCAGTTGTAGGAGTTTTCTGATAGGATGTTTGGGGCTGCTTTTATATACTACCATATCATCTGAAAATATATAATGATACTTTGACTTCTTTCTTTCCATTTGTATCCCGTTGATCTCCTTCAGTTGTGTTATTGCTCTTTCTAGATCTTTAAGTACTATATTGAATAGCTATAGAGAGAGTGGACATTCTTGTCTTGTTCCTGATTTTAGTGAAATTGCTTTTAATTTTTCTCCACTTAATTTGATGTTGGCTATAGGCTTGCTTCAAATTGTCACGATTAATTGTCATAAGTTCAAACATGTCTTTTTTATCGCTAATATCTCCAAGACTTTTATCATAAAGTTTGTCAAAGACTATTTCAGCATCTAATGAGATGATTATGTGTTTTTTGTCTTATATGGTGGATTACATTGATTGATTTTGGTGTGTTAAAACATTTCTGCATCTCTAGGATGAAGCCTATTTGGTCCTGGTAGGTATTCTTTTTGATGTGTTCTTGAATTTAGGTTGCAAATAGTTTAGTGAGTATTTTCCATCTAAATTCATGAAGAATATTGGTCTGTAATTCTCTTTCTTTGTTGAATATTCACAAGATTTGGGTGTCAGGGTGACTGTGGCCTCATAAAACAATTTTTGCAATGTTCTTTCTATATCTATTATGTAGAATAATTTGAGGAGTATTGGCGTTAGCACTTCTTTGAAAATCTGGTAGAATTATGTACTAATAGTTGGACTCTGAGTTTTGTTTTGTTTTTGTTTTGTGTTTGGGAGAATTTGAATGATTGCTTCTGTTTCTTTTGGGGCTAAATGTCTATTTAAATTGCTTTTATGATCTTGATTTAACTTTGGTAAGGGGTATCTATTAAGAAAAGTATCTGTTTCTTTTAGATTTTCTAATTTTTTAGACTATAGATTTTTAAAGCAGGACATGTGTCTTTGGATTTTCCTAGTGTCTGTTGTTATATCTCTCCCTTTTGTTTTTGATTTTATTTATTTGGATATTTTCTCTTCATATTTTAATTAGACTGGATAAGGGTTTGTCCATCTTATTGGTTTTCTCAAAGAACCAACTCATTGTTTCATTGATTCTTTGTATTGTTCCCATATTGATTTTAGCCATTCATTTTATTTTGTGCTACTTACTTCTCTTGAGTGTGTTTGCTTCTTTTTCTTCTAGAGCTTTTTGATGTGCTGTTAAGTTTTTAGTATGAGACCTCTCTAATTTCTTTATGAAGGTACTTAATGTTATGAACTTTTCTGTTAGCACCACTTTTATTGTGTCCCATAAATTTTGGTATGCTGTTAATTCATTTTCATTGAATTCTATGAAGTCCTTCCTTCCTTCCTTTCTTTTTCCCTCCCTCCCTCCCTCCCTCCCTCCCTCCCTCTCTCCCTCCTCCTCTTTCTTTCTTTCTTTCTTTCTTTCTTTCTTTCTTTCTTTCTTTCTTTCTTTCTATCTTTCTTTCTTTCCGTCTTGATCCAGTTGCCATTCAGTACAGAGTTTTTCACTTTCCATGAATCGGCAGGCCTCTGTTGTTTCTGTTCTTGTTGAAGACCAGCTTTGAAATGATGCAGAGAGTTATTTCAATATTATTGTATCTTTTGAGACTTGCTTTGTGATAGAGTATTCAATAAATTTTGGAAAATGTTCTGTAAGGTGCTGAAAAGAAGTTAACGTCTTTTATGTTTTGATAAAATCTTTTGCAGATATCTGGTAGGTCCATTCATTCATAATGTTGTCTGCTAGCTTCAGTATTTCTGTATGTTTTTGGCTTGGATGACCTGGCTATTGGTGAGAATGGCTTAATGATGTTTCCCATTTTAAATGTGTGAAGGTCTATATGTGGTTTAAGCTTTAGTAGTGTTCCTTTTACAAACATAGGAGCCTTGTATTTGGAACATAGATGTCCAGAATTGAGACATAATTTTTGTAGATTTTTTTCTTTGATGAGTATGAAGTGTCTCTTTTGATTAATTTTGACTTGATGTCTCTTTTGTTAGATATTAGTATGGCTATACCAGCTTGTTTCTTGGGTGTATTTTCTTAAAAATGTTTCCTAACTGTTTACTATAAAATATTATTTATCTTTGATATTGAGGTGTTTTTCTTGAGTTTATTAACAGAGTGGATTCCATTTCCAATTATTCTGTTAGTTTGTATTATTCTATTGAGGAATTTAGTCCATTAGTACTGAGTGATATAATTGACAAATGATGGTTAATTCCTGTTATTTTATTGGCTGTTGTTGTTATTGTTAGTGGTGATTGTGTGCATGTGTGTGTTTCTCTGCTTTTTTGGGTTTTGTTGGTATAAGATTATTTATTTACTGTGTTTTTGTGGCCAGTGTTAACCTTTTTCAGTTGGAATTTTCTTCTAGCATCTCCTGTATAACTGCATTGGTGGAAAGATACTGCTTAAATTTGGTTTTGTCATGGAATATCTTGTTTTCTTCATCTATGGTGCTTGAAAGTTTTGCTGAGTACAATAGTCTGGGATGGCATCTGTGGTCTCTTAAAGTATACAGGACATCTGTCCATGCTTTTTTGGCTGTTGGAGTCTCTTTTGAGAAGTTGAGTGTAATTCTAATAGGTTTGTTTTTGCATGTTACTTGGCTTTTTTTAACTTGTAGCTTTTATTATTTCTTCTTTGTTTTGTATGGTTAGTGTTTTGATTATTATATGATGAGGAGATTTCCTTTTATATTTATTCTAATTCATTTGGTATTCTGTAACCTTCTTGTAACTTCTTAAGGCATGTCCTTTAGGTTAGGAAATTTTTCTTTTATAATTTTGTTGAAAATATTTTCTGGGCCTTTGAGCTGAAATTCTCCTCCTTCTCCTCCCCCCTCTTCTTCCTCCTTACTGTTTCTCTTTCTCTATGTCTTTGTTTCCTCTTCCCTTTCTTCCAATTATTATTACTTGAATAAATTAAGTCATTAACATTCAAAATGCTACCTTCCTCCTGGTTCCTCCCTCATCCAGTCCCTCCCCCATATACCTCCCTTTCTCCTTTGGAGGGTGGAACCCCACTAGGTATCCCCTACTCTGGTAATCAAAACTCTGCCAGATTAGGCACATCTATTCCCACTGAGGCCATATAGAGCAGCTATGAAGACTGAGCTGTCAATCTGGTACACATGTGCTGGGGGGGGGGGTCAATCTAATCCATGATAGCTCCAAGGAGTCTAGGTTTGTTGACTCTGTTTGTCTTTCCATGGGGTTTCCATATACTTCTGGGCCTTAAATTCTTTCCCTTCACTGTTCAGATAGTGTCCCCAACATCCATCTAATGTTTGGCTGAGGGTATTTGCTTCTGTTTCAGTCTGCTGCTGGCTAGAGATTCTTAGACTACAGTTATGGTACACTCCTATCTGCAATAATAACAGAGTATTATTAATAATGTCAGGAATTGGTAATTTCCAACAGAATGGATTTTGAGTTGGACTGGTTATTGATTGACCTTTCCTTCTGTCTCTTCTTCATTCCTGAATTTATTTTTATTGTATAATTTCTTTCCTTACATTTCAAATGTTATTCCCAATACTGGTTTCTCCTCTGGTATCCTTCTATCCCACCCCCGTCTTTCTATATGAGAGTATTCCCCCATTCACCTACCCCCTCCCATCTCCCCACCCTGACATTCCCCTACAATGAGGTATTGAGCCTTCACAGGGCCAAGAACCTCTCCTCTCATTGGTGTCTGATAAGGCCATCATCAGCTATATATATTGCTAGAGCCATGGGTCCCTCCATGTGTACTCTTTAGTTGGTGGTTTAGTTTCTGGGAGCTCTGGGGGGTCTGGTTGTTTGATATTGTTTTTATTCCTGTAGGTTTGAAAATCCCTTTAGTCTTTTTTCTAACTCCTCCATTGGGGACCAAATTCTCAGTCAAATAGTTGGTTGAGAGCATCCAACTCTGTATTTCTAAGGCTCTGGAAGAGCCTCTCAGGAGACAGCTATATTAGGAACCTGTTGAACAACCCTCTCCTACCTCGGTGCCTTGGCATTTCCCTAAACTGATAAAAAGCGCGTACCCTGGACCAAAGGCCTCTCCTCCCATTGATACCAGAGAATGCTATTCTCTGTTGCATACACACCTGGATCCATGGGTCTCTCCATGTAAACTCATGGGTTGGTGTTTTAGTATCTGGAAGCTGTGGTGAGTTTGGCTAGTTGATAATTTTGTTCTTTCCATGAGGTTGCAGATCCTTTCAGCTCCTTCAGTCCTTTTTCTAGCTCCTTCTTTTGGGTCCTCATGTTCATTCTGATTGTTAGCTGCAAGCATCATCCTCTGAATCAGTATGGCTCTGGCAGAGCCTCTAAGGAGGCATCCATATCAGATTCCTGGCAGTAAGAAGTACTTGGCATCAGCAATAGTGTGTGGTTTCGTGGCTGCATATGGGATAGATCCCAAGGTGAGGCAGTCTCAGGATGACCTATTCCCCAATCCCTGTTCCTCTATTTGAACTTGCATTTCCTCCCATGAGTGTTTTGTTCTCCCTTCTAAGAAAGATTGAGGCATCCCCATTTTAACCTTCCTTAATTTTTAGCTTCATAATGTATGTGAATTGTTTCTTGGGTGTTCAGAGCTTTCTGGGGCTAGTATCTGCTTATCAGTGAGGGCATACCATGTGTTTTCTTTTGTGACTGGGTTACCTCACTCTGGATGATAGTCTCTAGTTCCATCCATTTGCCTATGAATTTCATGAAGTCATTGTTTCTAATAGCTGAGTAGTACTTCATTGTGTAAATGTACCACACTTTTTGTTAAATCTATTCCTCTGTTAAAAGACATCTGGATTCTTTCCAGCTTCTGGATATTATAAATAATGCTGCTATAAACATGGTGGAGCATGTGTCCTTGTTATATGTTGGAGCACTTTTGGGGTGTATGCCCAGAAGTGGAATAGCTGGGTCTTCAGGTAGTACTATGTCTAATTTTCCAAGGACCCACCAGACTGATTTTCTGAGTGGCTGTACCAGCTTACAGCCCCACCAACAGTGGAGAAGTGTTCCTCTTTCTCTGCATTTTCGCCTGCATCTGCTGTCATCTGAGTTTTTGATCTTAACCATTCTAACAGGTGTGAGGTGGAATCTCAGTGTTGTTTTGATTTTCAATTCCCTGATGACTAGGGATGTTGAGTATTTCTTTAGGTGTTTCTCAGCCAGTGATATTCCTCAGTTGAGAATTCTTTGTTTAGCTGTGAACCCCATTTTTAATAGGATTATTTGATTCTCTAGAGTCTAGCTTCTTGAGTTCTTTGTATATATTCGATAATAGTCCTTTATCAGATGTAGGATTGGTAAAGATCTTTTCCCAGTATGTTGGCTGCTGTTTTGTCTTCTTGACAGTATCATTAGCCTTACTAATAAGCTAATTCAATTTCTTGAGGTCCCATTTGTTGATTCTTGATCTTAGAGCATAAGCTATTGGTACTCTGTTCAGGAAAATTTCCTCTGTCTTACTTTCTCTTCTATTAGTTTCAGTGTACATGGTTTTATGTGGAGGTCTTTGATTCACTTGGACCTGAGCTTTGTATAAGTAGATAAGAAGGGATCAATTTGCATTCTTCTGCATGCTGACTGCCAGTTGAGCCAACACCATTTGTTTAAGAGGGTGTCCTTTTTACATTGAATGATTTTTAGCTCCTTGTCAAAGATCAAGTGAACATAAGTGTGTGGGTGGATTTCTGGGTATTCAATTTTTTTCCATTCATCTACCTGCCTATCTCTGTACCAGTGACATGCAGATTTTTTTTTACCACAATTGCTTTCTAATATAGCTTGAGATCAGGATGTTAATTCTGCCAGCTTATTACATGGGGCCATTTGCTTGGAAGTTTTTTTCTCCAGCTTTTTATTCTGAAGTATTGTCTGTCTTTGTCTCTGAGATCAGTTTTCTGTATGCAGAAAATTGCTGGGTCCTCTTTACATGTACAGTCTGATAGTCTCTGTCTCTTTTTGGGGGAATTGAGTCTATTTATGTTAACAGATATTATGGAATTGTGATTGTTGTTTCCTGTTATTTTTTGTTGTTAGAGGTAGCCTTATGCCTGTGTGCTTTTCTTCTTTTGGTTTTCTTGCATTATTATTATTATTTTTTGCTTTTTCATGGGTGTAGTTTCCTTCCTTGTGTTGGATTTTTCCATCTATTATTTTTTGTGGGGCTGGGTTTTTGGACAGATATTGTTTAAATTTGAATTTGTCCTATAATATCTTGGTTTCTTCTTTTATGGTAATTGAGAGTTTTGCTGGATATAGTAACCTGGACTGGCATTTGTGTTCTCTTAGGGTCTGTATGACATCTGTCCAGTATCTTCTATCTTTCATAGTTTCTGTACAGAAGTCTTGTGTAATTCTCTTTTGTCTGCCTTTATATGTTCCTTGTCATTTTTTGCTAACAGGTTTTAAAAATTATTTCTTTTTTTTTGAACATTTGGTGTTTTGACTATTATGTGTTAAGAGAAGGTTTATTTCTGGTCAAATCTATTTGAAGTTCTGTAGACTTCTTTTACGTTCATGGTCATCTTGTTCTTATGAGTAGGGAAGTAATCTTCTATGATTTTGTTGAAGATATTTTCTGTGCCTTTTAGTTAGGAGTCCTCGCCCTCTTCTACATCTATTATTCTTAGGTTTGGTCTTTTCATTGTGTCCTAGATATCCTGGATGTTTTGTGGTAGGAGTTTTTTGATTTTTTCATTTTCTCTCACTGTTGTGTTAATATTTTCTATGTTGTCTTCTACCCCTGACATCTTCTTCCATCTTTTTTAGTCTGTTGGTGATGCTTGTATCTATGACTCCTCATTTCTTTCTTAGGTTTTCTATCTCCAGGGTTGTCTCTTTTTGTGACTTCTTTTTTGTTTGTATTTTCATTTTCAATTCCTTCACCTGTTTGATTGTGTTTTTCTATATTTTTTGAGTGATTTTTGTGTTTCCTCTATAAGGGCTTCTATTTGTTTATGTGTGTTCTCCTGTAATTTTTTAAGGGAATCATCCACGCACTTCTTGAAGATTTCCATTACCATCATGAAGTATGTTTTAAAGTCTAAGTCTTGTTTTTCTGGTGTGTTTAGTAATCCACTACTTGCAGTGGTGGGAGAGCTAGGTTCTGATGTTGTCAGGTTGTCTTGGCTTCCATTGCTTAGGTTCTTTTGCCTTTCTCTTGCTGTCTTGATATCTGTGATTATAGGTTATCTTATTGTCTATGACTGGGGCCTGTTTCTTCTGTAGGCCTGAGGGGCTGTGGGAAGAGGTTGCTTCTGGGTAAACACTGGGAAAATTGCTTTTGCTCTTTGCAGGCAGGCAGTGAGTTTTGATGGCAGTGACTTGCTTATGTCTCTGTGGACTCAGGTGGGAGAGTACTTGATTGAGAGTCTCTTCTGGGAGCTCATCTGTCTGGGGTCAGGTTCTGGGTCCTGATGGTGGTCACCAGGCCTTCTCTCTGGGCCAGAAAGGACCTGATCCCAGCGTGGATCACTCTATCTGCCCTCTTAGATTCCAGGCATTTTCTCCCAGGATGGCCGGATAGATAGAGTGCCAAAAATTACCCGATCCCAGAATGAACCACCCTATCTGTCATCCGAGATCTCTAGGTGTTTCAAACCTGGACAGCCAATGAGGGTATGTGGCAGGCTTAGGGCTCACTGTGAGCTCAGGTGGGAAAGTGCTTGCAAGGCTGTCTGGGGACTCCCAATCTACAGGCAGGTCCTGAGTTTTGATGGCAGCCACCCAGCCCCAAGTCATTGTTTTAATAGCTGTGTAGTATTCCATTGTGTAAATGTACCACAATTTCTGTATCCATTCCTGGGTTGATTCTCTAGAGTCTGACTTCTTAAGTTATTTGTATATATAGGATACTAGCCCTGTATCAGATGTAAGATTGGTAAAGATGTTTTTCCAATCTCTTTGGTGCTGATTTTTCCTTTTAACAATGTTCTTTGCCTTACCGAAGCTTTGCAATTTCATGAGGTCCCATTTGTTGATTCTTGATCTTAGAGCATAAGTCATTGGTGTTCTGTTCAGGAAAATTTCCCCTGTGCCAAGGTGTTCTATGCTCTTCTACACTTTCTTTTCTATTAGTTTCAGTGTACCTGATTTTCTGTGAAGGTCTTTGATCCACTGCAACTTGAGCTTTCTACTAGGAGATAAGAAAGGATCAATTCACATTCTTCTGCATGCTGATCTCCAGCTGAACCAGCACCAGTTGTTGAAGGTGCTGTTCTTTTTCCACTGAATGTTTTTAGCTCCTTTGTCAAAGACCAAGTGACCACAGGTGTCTGGCTCATTTCTATATCATTGATCTTCCTGCCTGTCTCTGTACCTATACCGTGCTTTTTTTTAAAATCACAATTGATCTGTAATATAGCTTGGAGTCATGCATGGTGATTCCCCTGGAAGATTTTTTTATTGTTTTGACTAGTTTTTCTACCCTGAGTTTTTTATTATTCCAAATGAATTTGCAAATTGATCTTTAAAACTCTAAGAGAAATTGAAATGAAATTTTGATGGGGATTGCATTGAATCTGTTGAATGCTTTAGGCAAGATAGCCATTTTAACTATGCTGATCCTTGAAATCCATGAGCATGGGAGATCTTTCCACCTTCTGAGGTCTTTTTCAATTTCTTTATTAAGAGTCCTGAAGTTCTTATCAAACAGATCCTTTACTTGCTTGGTTAGGGTCACACCACTTTATTTTATATTCTTTGTCACTATTGTGAAGGGTGTCATTTCCCTAATTTCTTTTTCAGACTGTTTATCCTTTGAGTAGAGGAAGGCTACATATTTGTTTGGGGGTAATAATATATACAGCCACTTTTTAAAGTTGTGTATCACTGTAGGAGTTCTCTGGTGAAATTTTAGGTGTCACGTTTGGTAACACATAGCTATGATACTATCATATCATCTGCAAATAGTGATATTTTGACTTTTTTCTTTTCAATTTGTATCCCTTTGACCTCTTTTTGCTGTCTGAGTGCCCTGGCTAGTACTTCCAGTACTTAGTGAATAAATAGGGAGACTGTGGGCAGACTTGTTTAGTTCCTGATTTTAGTGGGATTGCTGCAAGTTTCTCCACATTTAGTTTGATATTGGCTACTGGTTTGCTGTATGTTGCTTTACTCTGTTTAAGTATAGACCTTGAATTCCTAATCTTTCCAAGACTTTTAACATGAAGGGGTTTTGAATTTTTTCAAATGTTTTCTCAACATCTAAAGAGTTGTTCATGTGTTTTTATTTTCTTTGAGTTTGTTTATATAGTGGATTACATTGATGGATTTCTGTATATTGATCTATCCTTGCATTCCTGAAATGGAATTTAAAAATTTTATCTCAATTTAATATTTTTTGGCTATTAGTTTGCTGTATATTGCTTTTATTATGTTTAGCTATGTGCTTTGAATTCCTGATCCCTCCAATACTTTTAAAATGAAGGAGTGTTGAATTTTGCCAAAGGCTTTTTTAAAGCACCTAATGAGATGATCATGTCATTTTCATTTCAGTTTGTTTATATAAGAGATTATGTTAATGGATTTTCACACATTGAACCACCCCTGCATTCCTTCAATGAAGCTTACTTGATCCTGGTCAATTACATTTTAAATTTGTTCTTGGATTTGGTTTGCAAGAATTTTATTGAGTATTTTTGTGTCGATGTTCATAAATGAAATTGTTCTGAAGTTCTCTAACTTTGTTGATTCTTTGTGTGGTTTAAGTATCAGAGCACCTGTGGCCTCAGAATGAATTAGGTTCTGTTCCTTCTGTTTCTCGTTTTTGGAATAGTTTGAGGAGTATTGGTATTGTTCTTCTTTGAATGTCTGGTAGAACTCTTCACTAAAACTATCTAGCCTTGGGGTTTTTTCCTTGATTGGGAGACTCTTAATGACTGCTTCTATTTCTTTAGCTTTTATAGAACTGTTTAGATAATTTACCTAACCTTGATTTAAGTTTAAAATGTGGTATTAGTCTAAAAATTATCCATCTCATTTAAAATTTTCGGTTTTGTACTGGCTTTAAAAAAATAATTATTTCATTTGTTTACATCTCAAATGATATCCCACTTCCTGGTTTCCTCCTTCACCAACCCCCCATCCCATGTTGTATTTTTCAAAGGCTTTTTCAGTATTAATGAGACAATCATTTGTTTTTTTTCCTTTGACTTTGTTTATATAGCATATTACATTAATAAATTTCTGTATATTGAACCATCCCTGCATCTCTGGGTAAATTGTACTTGATCATGATAATGATTATTTTGGTCTGTCCTTGGATTTGCTTTGTGAGAATGTTATTGAGTATTTTTGCATCTATATTCATAAGGGAAATTGGTCTGAAGTTCTCTTTTTGATGGAATTCATTGTGGTTTAGTTATCAGTTCACCTTGGTGTCATAGAATAAAACCTGAGTAGTGTTCCTTCTGTTTCTATTTTATGGAATAGTTTGAAGAGTATTGGTATTAGGTCCTTTTTGAATGTTGTATAAAATTCTGCATTAGAATCATGTGGCCTAGGCCTTTTTTTTTAGTTGAGAGACTTATGTGATTGCTTCTATTTCCTTGGGGGTTATGGGAATGCTTAGTTGGTTTATCTGATCCTGATATAACTTGGTGCCTGGTATATGTCTAGGAAATCATCAATTTTATCCAGGTTTTGCAGTTTTGTTGAGTATTTTTTGTAGTAGGATCTTATGATTTTTTGAATTTCCTCAGTTTCTGTTGTTTTGAAAGATCTCCATTTTTATTCTTATTTTGTTTATTTGGAATATGTTTCTGTTCCCTCTCATTAGTTTTGCTAAGCTTTATCTACTTTGTTGATTTTTTCAAAGAAGAAGTTTCTAGGTTTTTTTTATCCCTTTGTTGTTATTTTTTATTTTACTTGGTTGACTCCAGCACTGAATCAATTATTTCATGCCTTTAACCCCTCTTGTGTGTATTTGCTTCTTTTTGTCCTAGATTTTTCAGGTGAGCTGATAAGCTGCTAGTTTATGATCTCTCCAATTTCTTTATGGAGAAACTCAGAGCTATGGATTTTTCTCTTATCACTTTTTAAAATGTGTTTACATATGTTGTGCCTTCATTTTCACTGAATGCACCAAAATGCATGCTGTTCCTGTTTATGTATCAAGTCCATTAGCCTATGTTTTTTTTATTGAGTAATTGAATCCATTAATGTTAAGAGATATTAAGTAATAGTAATTGTTGTTTCCTGTTACTTTTGTTGTTAGAGGTACAATTATGTTTGTGTGGCTATCTTCTTTTGTGTTTGTTGCAAGAAGATTAATTTCTTGATTTTTCTATGGTGTGTTTTTCTCTTGTGTTAGAGTTTTTTTTCCACAAATTTTCATAAAACCTACCTAGCTTTATTATTCTTTGATGCACAACTTTAATTTCATATTGTAAATTTAACTTGCTTTACTGGTTATCATTATATATCTTCCAAGGTCTTACTTTTAACATTTAGTTAAAAAAGAATAAACAAGATTTCTAGCAAGTAATCATAGAAAACTATGCTTTTAGAGTGTCCTTTCAAAGTGCTGATAGATTTTCAGTATTTATTTTATTTTATTTTATTTTTTATTTATTTCGGATACATTTTTAAGGTTGTAATTAAGTATTTGTGGGTACATATACATACATACATACACACACACACACACACACATATGTAACAATAATAAAGGAAAAGAGGCTATTAATTTGAGGGGATAGGAGAGAGACTAGGAAGGGCTGTAGGGAGGAAAGGGGGATGTGATACAGTTCTATTTTAATTAACATATATTCTTTTTTGAGCTTCACACAGTCTGTGAGTTGTTTCTGGGGTGTTCAGAGCTTTCTGGGGTTAGTATCCCATTACCAGTGACTGCATATTATGTTCTTTTGTGACTGGGTTATCTCACTCAGGATGACATTCTCTAGATGCATCCATTTTTCTTAAGATTTCATTAAGCCATTGTTTTTGATAGCTGAGTAGCACTCCATTGTGTAAATGTACCACAATTTTTGTATCCATTCATCTACTGAAGGACATCTGGGTTCTTTCCAGCTTCTGGCTATTATAAATAGAGCTGCAATAAACAATGTGGTGCATGTATCTTTGTTGTGTGTTGAAGCATCTCTGGGATAAATGCCCAGAAGTGGAATAACTGGGTCTTCAGGTAGTACTATGTCCATTTTACTGAGGAACAGCCAGACTGATTTTCAGAGAGGTTGTATCAGTTTACAACCCCACCAGCAGTAAAGAAGTGTTTCTCTTTCTCCACATCCTCGCCAGCATCTGTTGTCATCTGGTTTTAGATCTTGGCCAATCTGACTGGTGTGAGGTGAAATCTCTAAGATGTTTTGATTTGCATTTTCCTGATGGCTAAGGATGTCTAGCACTTCCTTAGATGTTTCTCAGCCATTCGATATTCTTCGATTGAGAACTTTTTGTTTTAGTCTGTAACCCATTTTTTAATAGGCTTGTTTAATTCTCTGGTGTCTAGCTTTTTGAGTTCGTTGTATACGTTGGATATGATATTTTCCCACTCTGTTGGCTGCCGTTTTGTTTTCTTGACAGTGTCTTTAGCCTCACAGAAACTTTGTAATCTCATTAAGTCCCATTTGTCAATCTTTGACCTTAGAGCTTGAGCCATTGGTGATTTGTTCAGGAAATTTTCTCCTGTGCCTATGTGTTATAAGGTTTTCCCTACTTTCTCATCTAATAGCTTCAGTGTACCTGGTTTAATGTGGAGATCTTTGATCCACTTACACTTGAGCTTTGTACAAGGAGATAAGAAAGGGTCTATTTTCATTCTTCTGCATGCTGAGTGCCAGTTGGACCAACACCATTTGTTGAATAGGCTGTCTTTTTTCCATTGGATGTTTACAGCTCCTTTGTCAAATATCAGTTGACCATATATGTGAGGGCTCATTTCTGGATCTTCTATTCTATTCCATTGATCCATGTGCCTATTTCTGCATCAATACCATGCAGTTTTCGTCGAATAGCCTTGTAATAAAGGTTGAGGTCAGGGATAGTGATTTCCGCAGATGTTTTATTTTGTTGAGGATGAATTTCTCTATTCTAGGTCTTTTGCTATTCCAGATGAAATTCCACATTGCTTTTTCAAAATCAATGAAGAACTGGGTTGGAATTTTGATGGGAATTGCATTGAATCTGTAGATTGTTTTTGGTAAGATGGCCATTTTTAAAATGTTGATTCTTCCAATCCATGAGCATGGGAGATCTTTCCATTTACTGAGATCTTCCTCGATTTCCTTCTTTAGAGGTTTGACGTTCTTGTCATACAGGTCCTTCACTTGCTTAGTTAGAGTCACACCGAGGTATTTCATAGTTTTTGTGACTATTGTAAAGGGTATCTTTTCCCTAATTTCTTTCTTCACATGTTTTTCCTTTGAATATAGGAAGGTTACTGATTTGTTTGAGTTAATTTTATATCCAGCCACTTTGCTGAACTTGTTTATCAGCTGTAGGAGTTCTCTGGTGGAAGTTGTGGGGTCCCTTAAGTACACTA
Source organism: Micromys minutus (assembly GCF_963924665.1). NCBI lineage: Eukaryota > Metazoa > Chordata > Mammalia > Rodentia > Muridae > Micromys > Micromys minutus. The sequence continues at coordinate 24,365,583 of NC_137977.1, forward strand.
TCATGTCATCTGCAAATAGTGATGTTTTTACTTCTTCCTTTCCAATTGGTATCCCCTTGATTTCCTTTTGCTGTCTAATTGCTCTGGCCAGGACTTCCAGTACTATGTTGAATAGGTAGGGAGAGAGTGGGCAGCCTTGTCGAGTCCCTGATTTTAGTGGGATTGCTTCAAGTTTCCCACCATTAAGTTTGATGTTGGCTGTTGGGTTGCTGTATATTGCTTTTATTATGTTTAGGTATAGGCCTTGGATTCCTGTTCTTTCAAAGATTTTTAACATAAAGTTGTGTTGGAATTTGTCAAATGCTTTCTCAGCATCTAGTGTGATAACCATGTAGTTTTTTTCTTTGAGTTTGTTTATATGGTGGATTACATTGATAGATTTCCTTATATTAAACCATTCCTGCATCCCAGGGATGAAGCCTACTTGATCATGGTGAATGATCATTTTTATGTGTTCTTGGATTTGGTTTTCAAAGATTTTGTTGAGTATTTTTGCATCAATATTCGTAAGTGAGATTGGTCTGAAGTTCTTTTTCTTTTTAGGGTCTTTTTGTGGTTTAGAAATGAGGGTTATTGTAGCCTCAAAAAGTGAGTTAGGTAGTGTTTCCTCAAATTCTATTTTGTGGAATACTTTGGAAAGTATTGGTATTATGTTGTAAATAAATGTCTGATAAAATTCTGCACTGAACCTATCTGAACCTGGGCTTTTTTTGGTTGGGAGGTTTTTGATGACTTCTTCTATTACTTGAGGTGTTATGAGATTATTTAGGTGGTTTACCTGGTCCTTGTTTAACTTTGGTATCTTGTATCTGTCTAGGAATCCATCCCTTTCCTCCAGATTTTCCAGCTTTGTTGAATATAGGCTTTTGTAATAGGATCTGATAATTTTTTGAATTTCCTAAGTTTCAGTCATTGTTTCTCCACTTTCCTTTCTGAATTTGTTAATTTGGATACTCTCCCTTTGCTCTCTATTTAGTCTGGCTAAGGGTTTATCAATCTTGTTAATTTTCTCAAAAAACCAGCTCTTGGTTTTTTTTTTTTTTTTTTTTTTTTTTGATTCTTTGAATGGTTCTTTTTGTTTCTATTTGGTCTATTTCTGCCCTAAGTTTGATTATTTCTTGCAGTCTACTCCTCCTGGGTTTATCTGCTTCCTTTTGTTCTGGAGCTTTCAGCTGTGCTTTCACGATGTTAGTGTATGCTCTCTCCAGTTTCTTTTTGGAAGCACTCAGAGCTATTAGTTTTCCTCTCACTACTGCTTTCATTGCATCCCATAGTGTTGGGTATGTCGTGTTTTCATTTTCATTGAATTCCAGAAAATTCTTAATTTCTTTCTTTATTTCTTCTTTGACCCTGCTGTCGTTTAATAGAGCATTGTTTAGTTTCCATGTGTATATGGGCTTTTTGTTGTCTTTGTTGTTATTAAAGTCCAGCCTTAGACCATGGTGATCTGAAAGGATGCATGGGAGTATTTCAATCTTCTTGTATTATTGAGGCTCATTCTGTGTCCAATTATTTGGTCAATTTTCGAGAAGGTGCGGTGAGTTGCTGAGAAGAAGGTGTATTTTTTAGTTTTAGGATGATATGTTCTATAGGTATTTATTAATTCCAGTTGGTTCATAGTCTCTGCTAGTTTTACAGTGTCCTTGTTCAGTTTCTGTTTTCATGATCTGTCCATTGATGACAGTGGGGTATTAATGTCTCCTACTATTATTGTGTGGGGTAAAATGTATTTTTTGAGCTTTTGTAGGGTTTCTTTAATGAATATGGGTGCTTTTGTATTTGGAGGATATATGTTAAGGATTGAGAATTCCTCCTGACAGATTTCCCTTGTAATGAGTAAAAAGTGTCCTTCCTTATCTTTTTTGATAACTTTTGGTTTAAAATCTATTTTATTCCATATTACAATGGCCACTCCAGCTTGCTTTTTGGGACCATTTGCTTGGAAGTTTTTTCCCAACCCTTTATTCTGAGATAGTGTCTGTCTTTGTCTCTGAGATGAGTTTCCTGTATGCAGCAAAATGCTGGGTTTTGTTTGTGTATGCAGTCTGATAGCCTATATCATTTTATTGGGGAGTTGAGTCCTTTTATGTTAATACATATCAAGGAAAGTGGTTGCTCTTTCGTGCTATTGTTGCCTTGGTAGGTTGAATTGTGCCTGTGTGTCTTTCTTCTATTGCTTTTCTTCCTTAGAAGTTTTCTTGTTTTTATTATGAGGTGGTTCCCCTCATTGTATTGGTTTTTCCACTGATAATTTGTTGTAGTGCTGGGTTTGTGGTTATATATTGTGTGAATTTAGTTTTGTCTTGGAATATTTTCGTCTCGCCATCTATGGTGATTGATAGTTTTGCTGGGTATAGCAGCTTGGGCTGGCACTTGTGCTCTGTTAAGGTCTGCATGATGTCTGTCCAGGCTCTTCTAACTTTCATAGTCTTTGTTGGAAAATCGGGTGTGATTCTGATTTGTCTGCCTTTTGTATGTTACATGACCTTTTTCCCTTACTGCTTTTTTTTTTTACAACTTTATTTTACAAAGCAAAAATAAATGTACAGATTTTAAACATTTTTTTGCTTAAAATTATACAATTTTTTGTCAGTACTTTTTTTCAGATTATAACATAATTTTTACATAAAACTATATAAATATATTTTTTAGTCAGTACTTGATTTTTTTCAAGGTTTGATTGTATGCCTTGAAAACTTAATAGTTGCAATGAGCTAAAGTACATGTAAAACAAAATGTAACATGGAAATAGTTAAAGTTATCTTGTTTTGTAAATATTTTTTTTGTTTTGTTTTGTTTTCTTTATTTCTTGGACTTCATACAGTCTGTGGGTTGTTTCTGGGGGAGTGCAAGCCTCTGGCGTTAGCATCCCACTATCAGTGACTGCATATTATGTCTGTTCTTTATGACTGGGTTATCTCACTTAGGATGATATTGTCTAGATGCAGCCATTTTCTTAAGAATTTGGTTAAGTCATTGTTTCTGGTGGCAGAGTAGTATTCCATTGTGTATATTTACCACAATTTTTGTATCCATTCATCTTCTGAAGGACATCTGGGTTCCTTCCAGCTTCAGGCTATTATAAATAGAGCCGCTATGAACATTGTGGTGCATATATTTTTGTTGTGTATTAAAGTGTCTCTGGGGTATATGCCCAGAAGTGGAATAGCTGGGTCTTCAGGATGTACTATATCCAATTTTCTGAGGTATTGCCAGACAGATTTCCAGAGTGGTTGTATTAGCTTGCAACCCCACCAACAGTGGAGAAGTGTTCCTCTTTCTCCGCAGCCTCGCCAGCATCTGCTGTCATCTGAGTTTTGGATCTTGGCCAATCTGACTGGTGTGAGGTGGAATCTCAGGGTTGTTTTGATTTGCATTTCCCTGATGGCTAAGGATGTCGAGCATTTCCTCAGATGTTTCTCGGCCATTCGGTGTTCCTCAACTGAAAACGTTTTGTTTAGCTCTGTACCCCATTTTTAAATAGGGTTATTTGATTCTCTGGTGTATAGTTTTTTGAGTTCCTTGTACACATTGGTTATTAGGCCTCTATCTGATGTGGTGTTGGTAAAGATCTTTTCCCATTTTGTTGGTTGCCGTTTTGTTTTCTTGACAATGTCCTTAGCCTTACAGAAACTTTGCAATCTCATTAAGTCCCATTTGTTAATCTTTGACCTTAGAGCTTGAGCCATTGGTGTTTTGTTCAGGAAATTTTCTCCTGTGCCTATGTGTTCTAAGGTTTTCCCTACTTTCTCATCTAATAGTTTCAGTGTATCTGATTTAATATGGAGATCTTTGATCCACTTACACTTGAGCTTTGTACAAGGAGATAAGAAAGGGTCTATTTTTATTTTTTTGCATGCTGAGTGCCAGTTGGACCAGCACCATTCGTTAAATAGACTGTCTTTTTTCCATTGAATGTTTACTGCGCCTTTGTCAAAAATCAGGTGACCATATACATGAGGGCTCATTTCTGGATCTTCTATTCTATTCCATTGATCCACATGCCTATTTCTGTACCAGTACCATGCAGTTTTCAGCACAATTGCCTTGTAATATAGCTTGAGGTCAGGGATAGTGATTCCCGCAGATGTTTTTTTGTTGTTGAGGATGGATTTAGCTATTCTAGGTCTTTTGTTATTCCATATGAAATTGCACATTGATCTTTCCAATTCCATGAAGAACTGTGTTGGAATTTTGATGGGGATTGCATTGAATCTGTAGATTGCTTTTGGTAGGATGGCCATTTATAAGATGTTGATTTTTCCAATCCATGAGCATGGTAGATCTTTCCATTTTCTGAGATCCTCCTCAATTTCTTTCTTTAGAGGTTTGAAGTTCTTGTCATACAGGTCCTTCACTTGCTTAGTTAGAGTCACACCAAGGTATTTCATAGTTTTTATGATGATTGTGAAGGGTACCTTTTCCCTAATTTCTTTCTCCACATGTTTGTACTTTGAGTATAGGAGGGCTACTGATTTTTTTGAGTTAATTTTGTATCCAGCCACTTTGCTGAACTTGTTTATCAGCTTTAGGAGTTCTCTGGTGGAATTTTTGGGGTCACTCAAGTACACTATCATGTCATCGGCAAAGAGTGATGTTTTTATCTCTTCCTTTCCGATTTGTATCCCCTTGATCTCCTTTTGCTGTCTAATTGCTCCAGCCAGGACTTCCAGTACTATGTTGAATAGGTAGGGGGAGAGTGGGCAGCCTTGTCGAGTCCCTGATTTTAGTGGGATTGCTTCAAGTTTCTCGCCATTAAGTTTCATGTTGGCTGTTGGTTTGCTGTATATTGCTTTTATTATGTTTAAGTATGGGCCTTGGATTCCTGTTCTTTCCAGGACTTTTAACATGAAGGGGTGTTGGATTTTGTCGAATGCTTTCTCAGTGTCTAGTGAGATGACCATGTGATTTTGGTCTTTAAGTTTGTTTATATGGTGAATTACATTGATGGATTTCCTTATGTTAAACCATCCCTGCATCCCAGGGATGAAGCCTACTTGGTCATGATGAATGATCGTTTTGATGTGTTTCTGGATTCGGTTTGCAAGGATTTTGTTTAGTATTTTTGCATCAATGTTCATAAGTGAGATTGGTCTGAAGTTCTCTTTCCTTGTAGGGTCTTTGTGTGGTTTAGGTACGAGGGTTATTGTAGCCTCAAAAAATGAGTTGGGTAATATTCCATCTGATTCTATCTTTTGGAATAGTTTGGCGAGTATTAATGTTATATCCCCAATAAATGTCTGATAAAATTCTGCACTGAACCTGTCTGGACTTGGCCTTTTTTTGGTTGGGAGGCTTTTGATGACTTCTTCTATTTCTTTAGGTGTTATAGGGTTATTTAGATGGTTTACTTGGTCCTGGTTTAACTTTGGGACCTTGTATCTGTCTAGGAATTCGTCCATTTCCTCCAGATTTTTTAATTTTGTGCAGTATAGGTTTTTGTAGTAGGATCTGATGATTTCTTGAATTTCCTCAGTTTCAGTTGTTATGTCCCCACTTTCCTTTCTGATTTTGTTAATTTGTATACTCTCTCTTTGCCCTCTAGTTCGTCTGGCTAGGGGTTTATCAATCTTGTTGATTTTCTCAAAGAACCAACTCTTTGTTTTGTTGATTTTTTTCAATGGTTCTTTTTGTTTCTATTTGGTCTATTTTTGCCCTAAGTTTGATTATTTCTTGCCCTCTACTCTTTTTGGGTATATCTGCTTCCTTTTGTTCTAGGGCTTTTAGCTGTGCTGTCAGGTTGCTGATGTGAGCTCTCTTCAGTTTCTTTTTGGAAGCACTTAAGGCTATGAGTTTTCCTCTCAATACTGCTTTCATTGCATCCCATAGGTTTGGGTATGTTGTGTTTTCATTTTTGTTGAATTCTAGAAAGTCCTTAAGTTCTTTCTTTATTTCTTCTTTGACCCTGCTATCCTTTAACAGAGCGTTGTTTAGTTTCCATGTGTATGTGGGCTTTTTGTTTTCTTTGTTGTTGTTAAAGACCAGCCGTAGACCATGGTGATCTGAGAGGATGCATGGGAGTATTTCAATCTTCTTAAATCGATGGAGGCTCGTTCTGTGTCCAATTATGTGGTCAATTTTTGAGAAGGTGCCATGGGGTGGTGAGAAGAAGGTGTATTCTTTTACTTTAGGATAGTATGTTCTGTATATATCTATTCATTCTAGTTGGTACAAAGTCTCTGCTAGTTTTGCAGTGTCCTTGTTCAGTTTTTGTTTCCCTGATCTGTCCATTGCTGAGAGTGAGGTATTAAAGTCTCCAACTAATATTGTGTGGGGTGAAATGTATTTTTTGAGCTTTAGTAGGGTTTCTTTTATGAATGTGGGTGATTTTTTTATTTGGAGCATATATGTTGAGGATTGAGAGTTCCTCCTGACAGATTTCCCCGGTAATGAGTAAAAAGTGTCCTTCCTTATCTTTTTTGATAACTTTTGATTGGAAATTTATTTTATTCGATATTAGTATAGGCACTCCATCTTGCTTCTTGGAGCTGTTTGCTTGGAAGTTTTTTCCCCACCCTTTTACTCTGAGATACTGTCTGTCTCTGTCTCTGAGATGAGTTTCCTGTATGCAGCAAATGGCTAGATTTTGTTTATGTATCCAGTCTGATAGCCTATGTCTCTTTATTGGGGAGTTGAGACCATTTATGTTAATAGATATCAAGGAATAGTTGTTTCTGTTTCCTGCCATTATTGCTTTTTTGGGTTGAGTTGTGTCTGTGTTTTTTTCTTCTTTTAGTTTTCTTGTTTAGGAATTTTCTTGTTTTTACCAGGCTGTATTTTCCCTCATTGTATTGGGTTTTCCACCTATAATTCGTTGTAGTGCTGGGTTTGTGGTCAGATATTGTGTGAATTTTGATTTGTCTTGAAATATCTTCGTCTCTTCATCGATGGTGATTGATAGTTTTGCTGGGTATAGCAGCTTGGGCTGGCACTTGTGCTCTCTTAAGGAGTGCATGATGTCTGTCCAGGCTCTTCTAGCTTTCATAGTCTCTGTTGAGAAATCGGGTGTGAGTCTGATTGGTCTGCCTTTATATGTTACCTGACCTTATTCCCTTCCTGCTTTTAGTATTCTTTCTTTACTTTGGGCAGTTGATGTTTTTACTATTATGTGTCAGGAGGTATTTCTTTTCTGGTCCAACCTATTTGGAGTTCTGAAGGCTTCTTTTATGCTCGTGGTCATCTCATTCTTGAGGGTAGGGAAGTTTTCTTCTATGATTTTGTTGAAGATATTTACTGTGCCTCTTAATTGATACTCTTCTCCCTCTTCTATTCCTATTATCCTTAGGTTCGATCTTCTCATTGTGTCTTGGATTTCCTGGACATTTTGGGTTAGGAGCTTTTTGTTTTTTGCATCTTCTCTGGCTGTTGTCTATGTTTACAATGTTGTCTTCTGCCCCCAGATTCTCTCCTCAATCTCTTGTAATCTATTGGAAATGCTTGATTCTGTGACTCCTGATTTCTTTTTTTGGTGTTCTGACTCTAGGGTTATCTCTTTTAGCATTTTCTTTATTGTGTCAATTTCTTTTTTAATTTCCCTCTTCCATTCCTTTATTTCTTTGGTTCTGTTTTCTTCTAGTTCTTTGAGTTCTTTGAGTGTTTTTCTTGTTTCTTCTTTAAAAGCTTCTGAATCTTTTTGCTTTTCCTCCCTTTCTTGTTTAAGTATCTCTATCAGCATCTTGAGGTATGATTTCAGGTCTGTGTCTTCTTTTTCTGGAGTGTTTGGAATTCTGATGTTTGCTATTATGGGAGAGCTGGGTTCTGGTGTTGCTAGATTGTCTTGGTTTCCTTGGGATATACTTTTTGTTCCCATTTTGCCATTTTGTTGTCAGTGATATGTTCTTGCCTTCCCCTTGTATCTGGTTTGTGTCCCTGGTACACTTTCCGTGTGCACTCCACAGAGATCTCTCTAGTCCCCGGCAGCCCATGTTCTGGGTGGCAGCTGATTCAGGCTCTGCTCTGCGTCCTGAAGTCACCTCCAGGTGGAAACAGAAGTTCTAATTTTCTGTTCCCAATCGCTGGATCGGACAAGGCAGGGCAGGGCAAGTTAGGATGTGCACTTTCCCTGTGCACTCCGCAGAGGTCTCTCTGCTCCCCTGCAGCCTAGGTCTCCCACTCACCAGTTGCTCAGCCTCTATGAGCCAGCTGCAGTTCCGGGTGGCAGCTCTCCCTTACTGCTTTTAATATTCTTTCTTTGCTTTGGACACTTGGTGTTTTGAGTATTAAGTGTCGGCAGGAATTTCTTTTCTGGTCCAACCTATTTGGAGTTTTGTAGGCTTATTTTATGCTCGTTATCACCTCATTTTTAAGGGTAGGGAAGTTTTCTTCCAGAATTTTGCTGAAGGCATTTACTGTACCTCTTAGTTGTTATTCTTCACCCTCTTCTAAATTGTTATTATCCTTAGGTTTGGTCTTCTCATTGTGTCCTGGATCTCCTGGACATTTTGGGTTAGGAGCTTTTTGGTTTTTGCATCTTCTCTGACTGTTTTGTCTGTTTTCAATGTTTTCTTTGGCCCTGATATTCTCTCTTTCTTTTCTTGTAGTCTTTTGGAAATGCTTGCATCAGTGACTCCTGATTTCTTTTTTAGGTTTTCTACCTCTAGGGTTGTCTCTTTTAGTGTTTTCTTTATTATGTCTATTTCTGTTTTAAATTTGTTTTTCCATTCCTTCATCTCTTTGGTTCTGTTTTCTTCTAGTTCTTTGAGTGTTTTTCTTGCTTCGTATTTAAAAGCTTTTAATTCTTTATGCTTTTCCTTCAGTTCTTGTTTAAGGATGTCTATTAACATCTTAGGGTAGGATTTAGTGTCTGAGTCTTCTTTTTCTGGAGTGTTTGCATTCTGCTGTTTGTTGTGATGGGAGAGCTGGGTTCTAGTTTTGCCAGATTGTCTTGGTTTCCCTGGGTTACTTTCTTTTGCTTTCCTCTTCCCATCTTGTTGTCATTGATTTGTTCTTGTCTTTCCCTTTTTCCTGGCCTGTGTCCCTGGATCTCCGCTGTTCTTGGTGGAGGATGTTCCGAGTGCCTGTTGTGCACCCAGGAAGCTCTCAGCTGGAAAAGAGGGCCTGATGCTAGTGGGTTCCTGGATCCCTGGATCAAGGTGGGCGGGCAGGTGAACACTTTCCGAGTGTTCTGCTGATATCTCTCTGCTCCCTGACTAGTTGGAATCCCTTCTCACCTGGTTCTCGCCAATCCTGTGTTGCCTTGTTCTCTGCCTTTCCTGGTGGCAGATGTTCCGAGTGCCTGTTGTGCACCTTGGATGCTGTCGGCTGGGAACGGAGGGCCTGATGCGAACGGGTTCCTGGATCCCTGGATCCTGCTTGGTGGGCATGCGGACACTTTCTGCGTGTTCCACTGAGATATCTCTGCCCTCTGGCTAATAGGAATCCCTTCTCACCTGGTTCTCGCCAGTCCTGTGTTGTCTGGGTCTCTGTCTTTCCTGGTGGGGATGTTCCGAATGCCTGTTGTCACCCCGAAAGCTGTCGGTTGGGAACAAAGGGCCAGATGCCAACGGGTTCCTGGATCCCTGGATCAAGCAGTGATCTCTCTGCCCCCTGGCTAGTTGAAATCCCTTCTCATGCCAGTCCTGTGTTCTCAGTATTTCTTTAACCTTAAAATTTCCAAGTTCCAATCTTTCCATATCACTCTGGGCCTGCAGATCAGTTTCAACATTTGGTTATTATACAGAAATCTTGCTACTGTGACAGCTTGTTTCAACTTTTAAACCTTAAACATTTATTTCTTTTAAACAGTTTAATCTCTGCACACCACTTTCCCAGTATTTAGCCTACGGTGAGTAGTTTAGGATGCTGAAAGAGACTGACAAAGTCCAGGTTTGAGCACTTAGTAACAGATGCTCAATCTCTACACATTTGCTTCAGGCTACTTTCCTTGTCAAATAAAGTTGTAAAGGTAGTATCTGGCTATTACCTCGACCTTGAGTGTTTTTATGCCCCATAGTATGTTACAATAACTCACATTACCTCCCAATACTTATATCTTTACCTTTTCTTATTTCTACCCCCAATATCATTTTGGTGAACCATGTACATACACCCTCTGAATGGTTTTCCTTCCCTGCCTTTGTTAAGCTTAATGGTCTATTTTAATGTCATTTTGAGTTCATTTGAAATAAGTAAGAGTAATTATTTTTAAATCAACTGGAAGCCACCACACCATAGTAAGGAAGGTACACAACATATTAAGTGACCACAATACTGTTATCCTACTCACTTTATATTCTCAAATTAAAGCTGAGTAGAAGCCCAAATCATGCTCCTCACTGCTTATGTAAAACATATTCTTGGAGGTAAGGCCTGCTCAGAAGTAGGTTTCTAGGGAGGGCCTTTCAAAGTTAAATGTTACCAATTTTGTAGCTTCTGGCCTCCTTCTCAGCTCCTTGGTTCATCATAACTTTGAGTCCCTGCCAACTGTTTCTAGGGAAACTCCAATATGTCTAGAGGGAGAGCAAACACCCCACAAACCTCCACTTTGCTCCTGTGTGCTATCATGGTCACAGTAACACAGAAGCCGTTACTTTAGATAGGGTTTGTAAAGAAGCAGAAATGAGACTGAGTGGGTAGTCTTAAAATACCAAACAATAAAAGCATCACCTCCAAACTTATCTTGTCAAGTCACACATGGAGATGAGTTACTCTATTCACAATGGTCACCCTCTTAGATTTTGTACTGCTCTTTTAATTTGATATGATAGAACTAGAGGCTTTTGACAGTTCATGTTTTTATTACATAGCAGACACTTCAACTAACCAGAGACTAAGATGATTACCTCTTCTTTTAAACATGAACTATAGTTCTTTTTCCAAAAGGTCCTGAAATGGCCTTTCAGATTATTTAGGAATTAGTTTAGGGCAACATGGAAATGACATGAAGTTATTTCTCAGAGGTTAGTCACAATTCCCTGTAACAAGGTGATGGCTAGCACCACTGTGAAAAAATTGATTATTAGATGACTCCAAAAGGAAGAACAGCTCCTAAGAACTTTCCATTCATGATTTCAGATTGCAAGGATGGAGTGACTTCTCAAAGTTTTGTGTGGTACCTGAGTTCTTGATAAGTAGACACATTTTCTGTATGTCCAGGAAATGTAAACAGTGAACTTTGGGGATGGGTTCTTTGAACTGCTGGGGCTGCTTTTAGCAGATAAAATATGGGAGTTTACTAGTTTCTGAAAACACAGCCTTGACTGGCCAGTTGCCTCTACAATGTTTACTAGTGACTCAGGAGAATCTATTAGTGTATTCCTTTGTCAACTTTGCTCGCTCATAAACCAAGGGTGATTTTATTACCCAACTGAAGGATTTGTGAGGCAGGAGGGGAATAGCATCAACTTCTGTTTTGAGGTAGGTAAAAATACACAACTGTCCAGGACATAACATCTATCCACCTGTACAGCCATGCTATACTTCACACGTGCCACAACAAACTAAGAGACATACAATCCCTAACTCAGAACTGTGTTTTCAAGATAACATTGTCAAGTTGTTTAGTCCATGCTCTCTAAAAAGTCCTACCTGCAATGAATCATAACTTCATTTTTTTCTAGAATCTTGGGATTATCTCAAAAACAAGTGTTAGCACATTATACTTTATAAACATTAATTTTCATCTTTTACAGACATTATGAATACAGAGCAACTAGTCATCTATTTTCAATGGCCACATGCCATACCAATTGTGTAAATGTTTCCTGAAAAATATTATTTACAAGTATTAAATAATTTTCACCAATGGACACAAAGATTTGTTTGACTTTGAAAACTTGGAAAAGTTAATTTATGGAAGTCTGTGTCAACCTATGGTACAAGACAATTTTATTAGGAAGATAAACAATTTTATTTTAAATATTATTACTAAGCTCAGCAAGAAACATCTTGATTTTTTTAAACAGAGTGTTCCTTTTATTACCACAGAAGTCAAACATAACACACACACATATATATATATCCAAAATATTTTCTTCTATTACAGAGAAATGTACTTGTTAATACAATTTAGAAATCTATTAAGATTGAAATTTATTGAGCTGTACCAGCAGAGAACCTGGGGCACAGGCCTGGTGAGGTCCTACCCTGAGTACCCAGAGCACAAAGAGTGCTTGGGGGTGTTTGTGGACAAGGGTCATTTCAGGCCCACAGTGAGGGCCCGGCCTTTGTCAATGGGAATTGGGATTTGCCTGGAGAGGATGTGCTTGTGGACAAGACACACAGGGACTTTTCCACCTGGACTGGCAGAGCAACTGGGACATGGACCTGGTGGAGTCACACCATAAGTGCCCAGAGCACAGAGAGACCTTGGGAGTGCTTATAGAAAAGGATTATTTTTTTAAACAACTTTATTTTACAAAACAAAGATAAATGTACAGATTTTAAACATTTTTTTGCTTAAAATTATACATTTTTGTCAGTACTTATTTTTCAGATTTTAACATTATTTTTACATAAAACTATATGAATATATTTTTTAGTCAGTACTTGATTTTTTTCAAGGTTTGATAGTATGCCTTGAAAACTTAATAGTTACAATGAGCATAAAGTACATGTAAAATAAAGTGTAACATGAAAATAGTTAAAGTTTTCTTGTTTTGTAAATATTTTTTTGTTTTGTTTTGTTTTCTTTATTTCTTGGACTTCATACAGTCTGTGAGTTGTTTCTGGGGGAGTGCAAGCCTCTGGGGTTAGCATCCCACTATCAGTGACTGCATATTATGTCTGTTCTTTTGTGACTGGGTTATCTCACTCAGGATGATATTCTCTAGATGCAGCCATTTTCTTAAGAATTTGGTTAAGTCATTGTTTCTGGTGGCTGAGTAGTATTCCATTGTGTATATGTACCACAATTTTTGTATCCATTCGTCTTCTGAAGGACATCTGGGTTCCTTCCAGCTTCTGGCTATTATAAATAGAGCCGCTATGAACATTGTGGTGCATATATCTTTGTTGTGTATTAAAGTGTCTCTGGGGTATATGCACAGCAGTGGAATAGCTGGGTCTTCAGGTAGTACTATATCCAATTTTCTGAGGTATCGCCAGACTGATTTCCAGAGTGGTTGTATTAGCTTTCAACCCCACCAACAGTGGAGAAGTGTTCCTCTTTCTCCGCAGCCTCGCCAGCATCTGCTGTCATTTGAGTTTTGGATCTTGGCCAATCTGACTGGTGTGAGGTGGAATCTCAGGGTTGTTTTGATTTGCATTTCCCTGATGGCTAAGTATGTTGAGCACTTCCTTAGATGTTTCTCAGCCATTTGATATTTCTCGACTAAGAACTTTTTGTTTAAGTCTGTACCTAATTTTTAATAGGGTTGTTTAATTCTCTGGTGTCTAGCTTTTTGAGTTCTTTGTATACATTGGATATTAGGCCTCTATCTGATATGAGGTTGGTAAAGATCTTTTCCAACTCTGTTGGCTGCCATTTTGTTTTCTTGACAGTGTCTTTAGCCTTACAGAAACTTTGCAATCTCATTAAGTCCCATTTGTCAAACTTTGACCTGAGAGCTCGAGCCATTGGAGTTCGGTTCAGGAAATGGTCTCCTGTGCCTATGAGGTCTAAGGTTTTCCCTACTTTCTCATCTAATAGTCTCAGTGTACCTGGTTTGATGTGATGATCTTTGATCCACTTACACTTGAGCTTTGTACAAGGAGATAAGAAAGGGTCTACTTTCTTTCTTCTGCATGCTGAGTGCCAGTTGGACCAACACCATTTGTTGAATAGGCTGTCCTTTTTCCATTGAATGTTTACAGCTCCTTTGTCAAAAATCAGGTGACCATATACATGAGGGCTCATTTCTGGATCTTCTATTCTATTGCATTGATCCACGTGCCTATTTCTGTACCAGTACCATGCAGTTTTCAGCACAATTGCTTTGTAATATAGGTTGAGGTCAGGGATAGTGATTCCCGCAGATGTTTTCTGGTTGTTGAGGATGGATTTCGCTATTCTAGGTCTTTTGTTATTCCAGATGAAATTGCACATTGCTCTTTCCAACTCAATGAAGAACTGGGTTGGAATTTTGGTGGGGATTGAGTTGAATCTGTAGATTGCTTTTGGTAAGATGGCCATTTTTAAAATGCCGATCCTTCCAATTCATGAGCATGGGAGATCTTTCCATTTTCTGAGATCTTCCATGAGTTTCTTCTTTAGAGGTTTGAAGTTCTTGTCATACAGGTCTTTCACTTGCTTAGGTAGAGTCACAGCAAGGTATTTCATAGTTTTTGTGACTATTGTAAAGAGTTTCTTTTCCAAAATTTCTTTCTCCACATGTTTGTCCTTTGAATATAGGATGGCTACTGATTTGTTTGAGTTAATTTTATATTTAGCCACTTTGCTGAACTTGTTTATCAGCTGTAGGAGTTCTCTGGTGGAATTTATGGGGTTGTTTAGGCACATTATCATGTCATATGCAAATAGTGATGTTTTTACGTCTCCCTTTTCAATTTGTATTCCTTTAATATCTTTTTGCTGTCTAATTGCTCCAGCCAGGACTTCCAGTACTATGTTGTATAGGTAGAGGGAGAGTGAGAAGTATTGTCCTGTCCCTGATTTTAGAGGGATTGCTTCAAGTTTCCCACCATTAAGTTTGATGTTGGCTGTTGGGTTGCTGTATATTGCTTTTATTGTGTTTAGGTATGAGCTTTGGATTCTTGTTCTTTCCAATACTTTTAACATGAAGTGGTGTTGGATTTTGTCAAATGCTTTCTCAGCATCTAGTTAGATAACCATGTGGATTTTTCTTTGTTTATATGGTGGATTACATTGATGGATTTCCTTACATTAAACCATCCCTGCATCCCAGGGATGAAGCCTACTTGATCATGGTGAATGATCATTTTTATGTGTTTTTGGAATCGCTTTGCAAAGATTTTGTTTAGTACTTTGGCATCAATGTTCATACGTGAGATTGTTCTGAAGTTCTCTTTCCTTGTAGGGTCTTTGTGTGGTTTAGAAACGGGGGTTATTGTAGCCTCAAAAATGAGTTTGGTAGTGTTCCATTGGATTCTATTTTGTGGAATAGTTTGGAGAGTATTGGTATTATGCAGTCAATAAATGTTTGATAAAACTCTGCACTGAACCCATCTGGACCTGGGCTTTTTTTGGTTGGGAGGCTTTTGGTGACTGCTTCTATTTCTTTAGGTGTCATGGGATTATTTAGGTGGTTTACCTGGTCATGGTTTAACTTTGGTATTTTGTATCCATCTAGGAATTCATCCATTTCCTGCATATTTTCCAGCTTTATTGAGTATAGGCTTTTGTATAGGATCTGATAATTTCTTGAATTTCCCCAGTTTCAGTCATTATTTCTCCACTTTCCTTTCTGATTTTGTTAATTTTGTTACTCTCTCTTGACCTCTACTTAGTCTGGCTAAGGGTTTATCAATCTTGTTAATTTTCTCCAAGAACCAGATCTTGGTTTCGTTGATTCTTTCAATGGTTCTTTTTGTTTGTATTTGGTCTATTTCTGCCCTATGTTTGATTTTTCTTGCCATCTAATCCTCTTGGGTGTATCTGCTTCTTTTTGTTCTAGAACTTTCAACTATGCAGTCAGGTTGCTAGTGTATGCTCTCTCCAGTTTCTTTTTGGAAGCACTCAGAGGTATGAGTTTTCCTCTCAGTACTGCTTTTATTGCATCCCATAGTTTTGGGTATGTTGTGTTTTCATTTTCATTGAATTCTAGAAAATGATTAATTTCTTTCTTTATTTCTTTTTTCACCCTGCTATAGGTTAATAAAGCATTGTTTATTTTCCATGCATATATGGGCTTTTTGTTGTCTTTGTTGTTATTAAAGACCAGCCTTAGACCGTGGTAATCTGAAAGGATGTATGGGAGTATTTTGAATTTCTTGTATTGATTGAGGCTCATTCTGTGTCCAATTATGTGGTCAATTTTCAAAAAGGTGCCATGAGGTGCTATGAAAAAATTGTATTCTTTTTTTTTAGGATGATATGTTCTATAGATATCTATTAATTCCAGTTGGTTCATAGTCTCTGCTAGTTTTACAGTGTCCTTGTTCAGTTTCTGTTTCCATGATCTATCCATTGATGAAAGTTGGGTGTTAAAGTCTCCCACTACTATTGTGTGGGGTAAAATGTGGTTTTTGAGCTTTAGTAGGGTTTATTTTATGAATATGGGTTCTTTTGTATTTGGAGCATATATTTTAAGGATTGAGAGTTCCTCCTGACAGATTTCCCCTGTAATGAGTAAAAAGTGTCCTTCCTTATCTTTTTTGATAACTTTTTGTTGAAAATCTACTTTATTCGGTTTTAGAATGGCCACTCCAACTTGCTTCTTGGGGCCATTTGTTTGGAAGGTTTTTTTCCCAACCTTTTATTCTGAGATAGTGTCTGTCTTTGTCTCTGAGATGAGTTTCCTGTATGCAGCAAAATGTCGAGTTTTGTGTATCCAGTCTGATAGCCTATATTTTTTTATTGGGAAGTTGTGTTTATTTATGTTAATAGATATCAAGAAATAGTGGTTGCTCTTTCCTGCTATTGTGTCTTTGATAGGTTGAATTGTGCCTGTGTCTTTTGTCTTTTGGTTTTCTTGCTTAGAAGTTTTCTTGTTTTTACTATGAGGTGGTTCCCCTCATTGTATTGGGTTTTCCACATATAATTCATTGTAGTGCTGGGTTTGTGCTCAAATATTGTCTGAATTTAGTTTTGTCTTGGGATATCTTCGTCTCGCCATCTATGGTGATTGATAGTTTTGCTGGGTATAGCAGCTTGGGCTGGCACTTGTGCTCTGTTAGGGTCTGCATGATGTCTGTCCAGGCTCTTCTAGCTTTCATAGTCTGTGTTGTTTAATTGGGTGTGATTCTGATTGGTCTGCCTTTATATGTTACATGACCTTTTCCCCTTACTGCTTTTAGTATTCTTTCTTTGCTTTGGGCACTTAGTGTTTTGACTATTATGTGTCGGGAGGAATTTCTTTTCTGGTCCACCTATTTGGAGTTCTGTAAGCTTCTTTTATGCTCGTGGTCATCTCATTTTTAAGGGTAGGGAAGTTCTCTTCCAGGATTTTGTTGAAGATATTTACTCTACCTCTTAGTTGATATTCTTTGCCCTCTTGTATTCCTATTATCCTTAGGTTCGGTCTCCTCATTGTGTCCTGGATCTCCTGCACAGTTTGGGTTAGGAGCTTTTTGGTTTTTGCATCTTCTCTGACTTTTTTCTATGTTTTCAATGTTGTCTTTGGCCCCCGAGATTCTCTCTTCCATCTTTTGTAGTCTGTTGGAAATGCTTGCATCTGTGACTCCTGATTTCTTTTTTAGGTTTTCTACCTCTAGGGTTGTCTCTTTTAGTGTTTTTTTCATTGTGTCCATTTCTTTTTACGTTCCTTCTTCCATTCCTTCATCTTTTTGGTTCTGTTTTCTTCTAGTTCTTTGAGTTCTTTGAGTGTTTTTCTTGTTTCTTCTTTAAAAGCTTTTAATTCTTTTTGCTTTTCCTCCTGTTCTATTTTAAGGATCTCTATCATCATCTTGATGTAGGATTCGTGTCTGAATCTTCTTTCTCTGGAGTGTTTGGCATTCCGCTGTTTGTTTTGATGGGAGAGCTGGGTTCTAGTGTTGCCAGGTTGTCTTGGTTTCCCTGGGGTATGTTTTTTCACTTTCTTCTTGCCATCTTATTGTCAGTGATTGGTTCTTGCCTTTTTCTTGTACCTGGCCAGTGTCCCTGGTCTCTGCTGTTTCTGGTGGTGGATGGTCCAAGCGCCTGTTGTGCACCCCGGAATCTGTCGACTGGGAGCAGAGGGCCC
Organism: Micromys minutus; assembly: GCF_963924665.1. Lineage (NCBI taxonomy): Eukaryota > Metazoa > Chordata > Mammalia > Rodentia > Muridae > Micromys > Micromys minutus. The sequence continues at coordinate 24,383,342 of NC_137977.1, forward strand.
AATGCCGCCATGTTCCTGGATTCCCGGATCAAGCCAGGCAGGCACACACTTTCTGCCTGCTTCTCTGAGGTCTCTGTGAACCCTGGCTAGTCGGAATCCATTCTTACCCGGTTTTTCTAGGTCCTGTGTGTCTGCGTCCCCACTCTTCCTGGTGGCATATGTTCCGAGTGCCTGTTGTGCACCCCAGAAGTTCCCGACTGGGAACAGAGGGCCCAATACCACCGGGTTTCTGGATTCCTGGATCAAGCCGGGCAGGCCCACACTTTCCGTGTGCTCTGCTGAGATCTCTCTGACCCCTGGCTAGTCAGAATCTGTTCTCACTCGGTTATCCTCAGTCCTATGTGTCTGGGTCTCCACTCTTCCTGGTGGTGGTTGTTCTGAGCCTGCTTTCAGCTTTAGTAAGTTCTCTTTTATGAATGTAGGTGACCTTGCATTTGGAGCATAGATATCAATATGGAGAGTTCATCTTGGTAAAATTTTTTCCTGATGAGTATTAAGTATCCTTCCTTATCTTTTTTGATAACTTTGGTTGAAAGTTGGTTTCATTCAATATTAGAATGGCTACTTTACTTTGTTTCTTAGAACCATTTCCTTGGAAAATTTTTTTCCAGCCTCTTACTATGAGGTATTTTCTGGCTTTGTCAGTGAGGTGTGTTTCCTGTGTGCAACAGAATGCTGGGTCCTCTTTATGTCTGGTATTCTATGTTTTTTTTGGGGGGGTGAATTTATTCATGTTGAGAGATATTAGGGACCAATGATTGTGGTTTCCTGTTATTTTTGTTTTCAGAGGTGGAATTATGTTTGTATGCCTATCTGTTTTTGGGTTAGTTGAAAGAAGACAACTTTCTTTCGTTTTTATGGTGTAGTTTCCTTCCTTGTGTTGGAATCTTCCATCTATTATACTTTGTAGAGCTGTATTCATGGAAATATATTGTATAAATTTGGTTTTGTCATGGCACATCTTAGTTTCTCCATCCATGGTAATTGAGACTTTTGCTGGATATAGTAGCCTGGGCTGATATTTGTGTTCTCTTAGGATCTGTATGACATCTGCCTAGGATCTTCTTGCTTTCATAGTTTCTGGTGTGAAATCTGATTTCATTCTGTTAGATCTGCCTTTATATGTTACTTGATCTTTTCCCCTTACTGCTTTAATATTCTTTATTTGTTCTGTGTATTTGGTATTTTGACTAATATGTGCTGGGAGGAATTTCTTTTCTGGTCCAATTTATTTGGAGTTCTGTTGGCTTCTTGTATAATTTCTAATACAATTTAGTTGAAGATATTTACTGACCCCTTAAGTTGTGAATCTTCTGTCTCTTTTAGGTGTTATGCTCAGGTTTGATCTTCTCATTGTGTCCTGGATTTCCTGGATGTTTGGGTTAGGTGCTTTTTTGTGTTTTGCATTTTATTTACTTTTGTGTTATTGTTTTCTATGGTATTTTCTGCCCCTGAAATTATGCCTTCTATATCTTGTATTCTGTTGGTGATGCTTGTGTCTATGACTCCTAGTCTTTTTCCTAGGTTTGTTTGGAAGCCTTTTACTCTGAGATAGTGTCTGTTTTTGTCTCAGAGATGAGTTTTATGTATGCAGCAAAATGCTGGATTCTGTTTATGTATCCATTCTGATAGTCTATGTCTCTTTTTTGGGGGAATTCAGTCCATTGATGTTAACAGATACTAAGGAATAGTGATTGTTGTTTCCTGATATTTTTGCTGTTAGAGGTAGAACTATGTGTGTATTTCTTCTTTTGGTTTTCTTGCTTAGTTATTTTCTTGCTTTTTTTAGGGTGTTGTTTTCTTCCTTGTGTTGGGTTTTCTGTCTATTATTCTTTATAGGACTAGATTTGTGTTCAGATATTGTATAAATTTTATTTTGCCCTGGAATATTTTGGTTTCTCCATCTATGGTAAATGAGAGTTTTGCTGGATATAGTAACCTGGGATGACATTTGTGTTCTCATAGAGACTGTATAATGTCTGTCTAGGATCTTCTAGTTTTCATAGTCTTTGTTAAGAAGTCAGGTGTAATTCTGATTAGTCTGCCTTTATATGTTACATGTCTATTTTCCCTTACTGCTTTTAGTATTTTTTGTTGTTTTGAACACGTGGTGTTTTGACTATTGTCAGAAAGAATTTCTTTTCTGGTCTAATCTATTTGGGGTTCTTTAGGATTCTTTTATGCTCATGGTCATCTCATTCTTAAGGGTAGGGACATTTTCTTCTATAATTTTGTTGAAGATATTTACTGTGCCTTTAGTGAATACTCTTTGCCATCTTCTATTTCTATTATCGTTAGGTTTGGTCTTCTAATTGTGTCCTGGATCTCCTGGACGTTTTGGGTTAGAAGCTTTTTGGTTTTTGCATCTTCTCCAAAAACTTTTGTCTATGTTTTCTATGTTGTCTTCGGCCCCTGAGATTTTTCTCTTTCATTTCTTGTAGTCTGTTGGAGATGCTTGCATCTGTGACTCCTGATTTCTTTTTTAGGTTTTCTATCTCCAGGGTTGTCTCTTTTTGTGTTTTATTTATTGGTTCTATTTCAATTTTCAATTCTCTTGCCTGTTTGTGTTTTCCTGTAGTTCTTTGAGTGATTTTTGTGTCTCTTCCTTAAGAGCTTTTATTGATTTATGTGTTCTCCTGTGATTGTTTAAGAGAGTTATTCACATGCTTCTCCAAGATCTCCATCATTATTGTGAAGTATGATTTCAAGTCTGAGTCTTGTTTTTCTGGAGTGTTTGGCAATCCACTATTTCCTGTGATGGGAGAGCTGGGTTCTGATGTTGCCAGATTGTTTTGGTTTCCATTGCTTAAGTTCTTTGGTTTTCCTCTTGCCATCTTGTTATCTGTAATTATACATGGTCTTGTTGTCAGTGACTGGCACCTGTCTCTCCTGTGGATCTGAGGGCCCATGGGTTCAGGAAGAAAATTGCTTCTGAGTGTTCTGCCTTTTGTGGGAAAGCAGTGATTTCTGGAGGCAGTGACTCAGCTCTGTCTTTGTGGGGTCAGCTCTTTTGAGGCTGTTCTAGGAGCTTAGTCCTCTGCACCCAGGTCCTGAGTACTACTAGGGGCGGACCTGGCTCTTTCTCTAGGCCATAAAGGACCCTTTTCCAGAGAGCATGGTACTCTCTGCTCTCTGAGCACACTCGGTGTGCCCTCCCTGGGCCTATGTGTCAGCCTCACCTCTGGTCAAGGTGTAAGAGTGCCTGTGGAGCTGATCTTCAGGTACCGTCTTTCCAAGGCAGATTCAGGTTTCCTCTGACAAAGCCCCAGGCCTTACTGTCAGCCAGAAAGGAAGCTTTTCCACAAGCACCTCCAAGCACTCTCTGCACTCTGGGTACTCACTGAGCAACCTCACCAGGCCTGTGCCCCATGTTCTCTGCTGGTCCAGGTGGAAAAGCTCAACAATAAATTTTAATATCTTATTTCATATAATTTCTTTAAATATTTACTTTCAAAGTATGATGCACATAAATCAAAAACATTTTCTTAGTCAAATCACTTTCTTGAGAAGGATAATGACACCTCTAGTAGTAGAGTCAAAATATTATTTGCTTACTTGGCAGTCATGGTATTTTGTCATGGTGACAAAACTACCCAAGACTCAGCATATTTTAAGAAAAAATTGTTCATTTTGACTTAAGGTTCTGGGAAGCTAGGAAAGGGAAATAACATGGCATGAGAATTTGTTCAGCTTTTGTAATGCACCTGATGTTTATTTTTCTGCTTTATTAATGACCTTCAGGCTCATCTATGTTTTGCAAAAATAACAAGATGAGTGGGGTAGTGGTGGTACATGCCTTTTGTCCCAGGACTGGGAAGTCAGAGCCAGTCAGATCTTTGAGTTGGAGAACAGCCTGAGTTATACACTAATTTCTGGGACAACTAGGGTTATACAGGATAAAATGGAATTCTTTAATTTAATCCCATGGAACATATTTGCTTTTTCTCTATTCATTAACTGTTTGATAGGCTTTTAGTTTCAACTCTAACTTGTTTGGATAATGCTTCAGCAACACAGAACCAGGTATCTCACTGACATACTTAATTTTCTCTAAGTATATACTCAGTAGTGTGATTGCTATATCATTTGTCTTATTTTTTAATTAGAAAGATTTATTTATTCATTTTATGTTTTATGTGTATAAATATTTTGCTTGAATGTTTATCTGTGAATCATGGGCATGTAGTGATGACAGAGATTATAAAAGGGTGGCAGATTCCCAGGAATTGGAGTCACACAGGGAGCTTTGAGCTACTATGTGAGTGCTGGAAACACAACACCAGTCCTCTGCAAGAGCATCCAGTGTGCTTAACCTCTGAGCTATTGCTCTACCTACTTATTTTTAATTTTTTTTGAGGTTTAATGTTTGAGGATCTTTCATAAACTTTTTCTTAATGATTGCATTAATTTACATTTTTACCAATAGTGTAATAAAAGGATTCTTACTTTTTGACCTTCATATAAATACTTCACCTGACAATAATAATTCTAGCTGGTGCAAGATATCCTATTATTTTTTAAATTTTTATTTATTTAGTGATAGTTGATTTTGAGCACTTTTTATATACCTGTTAGTCATTCATATATCTTTTCTTGAAAAGTGTCTGATAAGCTTGTTTCTTTTTTGAGAGTTCTGGTAGGATCATACTTTAGACCTTTGATATACTAGGTGAGTGCTTAATGACTGAACTGGGTCTCCCTTAATCACTTTTAATTAGCTTTTAAAATTACTAGAGTTGAGTTTTTTCATCTCTTATCAAATGTATCAAATTCTCTCATTCTCTTCACAAAACTTAATTTCTATGGCGTTAGAGGATAAAAATCTTGGATGTGGTCTAGTGTGGGGTTAGATTTTTTTTTTCTCTAAAACTACTTTAATTACATTTCTAGAATGCTTTAACCTACCCTGTAGCCTACCAACCAGAGGTAGGGAAAGAAGAAAGTTACAGGAAAGGGGGTTATGGGCATGTTTAGAAGTAGTTCTTTGGAGTGATTTAACTTTTTATTGTCAGTGTACCAGCATCTCAGTGCAATACCAAACACCAAACATGATCATTAGCAGCAGCCCAATCCAGAAGAAGCCACGAGGCTCTGCAGAATCATCTCTAGTAAGCAGAAGTGGTTGGTGAAGACCAGGAAAGACTTGCTTGGCCAGGGAAGACCATCAAAGGCCAGAGAAGGATAGTAAAGGGTTTCAATGCAAAAGTGACCTCTCACTCTTTATGGGATTCAATTTATACTCTCTTCAAACATTATTTACCCTCTCAAGCATCCATTTCAACAAAACATCACACACCCTTTCACGTGTCTGCTTCAGTGAAACATCTTCTCACAAGACAGCTTCCATAAAAACACCATATGACACAACTGAGTTTCCAAGGAAACAGAAATTTCCATTTCAGCCTAGAGTTTCAAGAACTATGACATGAAAATTGAGCTGGAATAGTTCATGAAATAGGAAAAGAAATACAGAAATTAAGGCTACATCAAAAATGGCAAAGCAGTGACCAGCTAGCCCCTGATGTCGTATAGCCAGGGGAGAGGGTTGGGAGAGGTTCAGTGGAGCACTTCTTCATTGCCTGTGTGTGTGAGCCCTGTGATTGATACCAGTATTTAAAAAGCAAAGAAGCAAAGAAGAAAACATGAAGACAAAAGCAAAGTGGAAAAGCAATGTGGGATAAGGTTGAAAATATGTGGGAATTGAGAAATAACTTCAAGGAAATAACAAATTCAACAGACTTAAAAGTGTAGCTTTGAAGCAGGAAGAGGACAACTAATGTATCCTCAGTGAATGTCCTTAAATAAATGAAATACATAGTAAAGAGAAATACAAAGGCATTATTCAGGAGGAAAGGGGAAGCTAAGGTTTGTGGTATACACTTTGATTCCAGCACTCAGAAAGAAGAAGCAGGAGGATCTATGAGTTTGAGACACCCTGGTCCATATCATGGGTTTCGTGACAGCCAGAGCTACACAGAGAGATTCTCTCAAACAAACAAACAAATGAAAAACAAAAAAGAAGGATTAGATTTTGAGAAAAAAGAATTGGAATTTGACTTTCAAGAATATTTAGGTTGATTTCAGGACAGCAGATAGACAGTAAGAATGGTTCACCCTAATAGTGAAACTGCAATTTTGGGATATAAGATCATAATACAATATCCAGAACTAAGGGGCTTGTGCTTTGTTTAACTTTTCAGCTGGTTGACTACTTCTGAGGGGCATATTTTCAAAGTAAAATAAAAATTATATATATGTATAATATAGTTATACATATATAAAATATTCTGATAATTGCTGTATAATTATGCAAATAAGCACATACAGAGTAAAGTTACAGTGCAGATTCATAAAGGAAGTTTTGAGGCATTTGAGAAGATATAATATAAAAAGCCAGCTTTTTGGAGTAGAAGTTTAAATTTTACAGTGATTTGTTATTGGTAAAAAGTTTTCTTTTTTTAATTTTTAAAATTTATTTGTTTTATGTATGAGTACAGTGTTGCTATCTTCAGACACACCAGAAGAGGGCATAAGATCCCATTACAGATGGTTGTGAGCCATCATGTTGTTGCTGGGAATTGAACTCAGGACCTCTGGAAGAGCAGTCAGTGCTCTTAACTGCTCCTCACAGTATTATTCTTAATAGACTCTGAAGCCAGAAGCAAGGATAGACACAGACCCATGTATAGCTCACAGAGGTGAATACTTGCAAATGTATGCAACATGTTCAAAACGTATAACAGAACATTTGGTTAAAGTTTTGGGGGATAGATTCAATGGTCATTATTCAAACATTGCAGTTTTAGAGATAAGAAAATAAAATCTAGAAAGGGAAGGGGTATCCTTTAGATAGGACTCAGTCATGTTCAGCCCCAATGTATACCCGTGATCAGTAAATATTGTAATAATGTTAACAAAATAACAATCAAACTCCCCACTTCCTTTTATTCTGACACCCATGGCTTTGCCTCCATTTAACATAGGTTGAATTTTGTCTTTAGTATAAGCCATTATTAAGGCAGTAGTTCTTTGGGGGTAGTTAATGAATTTCTAAAAATAGAAAATAGAATCATGCTGCTACTTGTTAAATATTCAGAGGTAAAACGTTTTAATAAAACAGATGATGTGAGATGGCGGTATTCATTCAGAGTGTTTAGCCTTTTACTTTGGGTCTGAGACTTAGTTAAAATCTGAGAAACAAAGTTATATTATGCAGATTTCTATGGCCATATTTCTTACTCTACTAGACTTGATTTGGGCGCTTAAGCTCTTTTACAGGATTAAAATTTACTTAATGTGAAAGTGATGCTTTATCTGTTAATTTCCATAACACCTAAAATACTTCCAGGGTACAATTCAAAACATTAGGAAGCTTTTGTGTAAAGTATAGTAAGTCTTCTGGGTGAGCTCTTTGGAGGATAATAGGTTTACTGGTTTCTCGTTTGGTTTGAAAACACTTAAGAGAAGCTCATGTAAAGTGGTTATCAATCTTCTGAACTTATGACCAAAGAAAAAGTTAAAGTGGGGGATTTGTATTAGTAATTAGTATTAGAGTTCAAGAAAAAAAATCAAAATTATGCTTTGTTTCCCTTTGTTATTTTGCTTTCTTTTTCCACTTTAGGTTATACTTTCAATTAAACCAAACCTTGAAAATACTTTGATTAGGAGAAAGTGTGGAGAACATTTTAAAAATTTTGCTAAAGCGAAAATTTTTTCATTTAAGGATTTGATGTTCATTTGGCTGTGCTATCAAAAAGGCAAATATAAGGGCTGGAGAGATGACTCAATGATTAAGAGCACTGCTGGTCTTCCAGAGGACCTGGGTTTCACTTCCATTACCCATGTAGACTCTCTGGTGATCCAATGCCCTCTTCTGGCCTTTGCAGGTACCAGACATGCATGTGATTTAAAGACATACACACAGAAAAAACTCCCATACACGTAAAATTTTTTAAAAATCTAAACATTTAGAGGGGCAGATATATTTGGCCTTCATCATTAAACTAACCTTTCTGTTAACCATTGCTTTTCTATAAATTCCAGTTTACTTGAAGAAAAATGCAGTGTCATGGGGAGAGTTTGGAAGGTGTATGGTGGGGATGGCTATCAGGAGCTATCTGTCTTTTCATGACTCAAATGAGATCCTTTAAAAGTGGCTGTCAATGACAGTTAAAAACAGGGAGACAACAAAAAGAAAATCTAAAAAATGTTATGTTGGCTATGATTTTTGTGAAGATTTCCCATGCCAATTCTCTCTGTAATTTTTCTTTTCCTTAAATCTTAGTTTACACCCCACACACCATCCTCCAACATTTCTAACCCTGATGTAATTGTGGGTTTGACTTCAGGTCCAAAACTAAAGAGGACTTCTAAAATGCACACCACTTTCCAGATGTATTTATTCTGCTGTGGATATGTGGGGAAATGGAAAAAACTATGCCTGTACCATTCAGCAGGCAGCCTCCCTAGGCTAAGCTAAGAGGAGAAAGTGCAAATCCTACCCCCTGGCAGATGAACAGATTGATCACTGTGTTCTGGAAGTTTGGTGAGGAACGAATTCGGTTTAATGGCCTGTTTTTCACACCTGTTAAAGTCTGTTAGTGACGTCTACACCGTGGTGTGCATCTTGCTTTGCTTTTGGTCTCAAATTTGGTAAAGTTGCTTTGACGGTAAAGCAAACCAGTGAGGACACATTTCCACTGTGCTCTGCTGCTTCCCATTATTTCCAGGTCCCTGATGAGATACAGAATCCGCCTGTGATGCCCAGGGGGATAATTGGTATTTTAGTGGAACGTTGCAGCTAGTAATTCCACTTTTGGTCTTAAGAAGAGAATGTGGAAGTTGTCCATTTAAATCAGCAAATTAAAAACAGAATGTTTCACACATACATAAAAGTTGCGAGAATTATGTGATTAACATACACGTGCAGTCATTCACATTTGAAAATCGCCTCTAGTTTCAGATAGCTCTATGAGAATAAAATACAAGACTGTGGGAACTTCTGGTTTTGATCCCATTCAGGTTTCGCCTTGCAAATTTTGATCCTTGGGGGCTGTGAACAACGGTATCAAAGGAAAGATTCGAATGAGCAATTTAGTGTTTAATATTTAATTAAATCATTCTTTTGCTTTTCAGCTCACCCTTCAGAGAAAGAGGCTGATTGCAGGGTGCTAAGTAACATGTAGAGTTTTGTTTTTTTCTTTAAATAGAGATGCTTCTCGTAAAACTGATCACTATTCTCTCTGTAGATCAGGTGGAAAGTGAAAACTACTTCCTTTTGCTGCTTTCTAATATTTCCAGGGAATGAATTTTGAGTCCTGGCCACACTGTGCTGAAAAACACCAGTCAGTGCTTTCTTTTCCTCCACATGGTCGTAGGTCCTCTTTGGGGACAGTTGGCAAGCTTGTGGTTTTGCTTCTAAGTTTTGACTGGTGGATGGCATGCTATTCTCTCCAGAGAGTCTAGGGTGGCTTGAAAAAGAAAGGGCGGGTAGTTACTCCCAGGGGAAGAAAAAGCAGGTTCGCTGAAAACTAGGAACACAGAACCTTATTCACGCCCGCTCCGTAGCCTCCAAAAAGATGAATGTAGAGAGTTGGTCCCCCAAAATGCTGAATCTAGAGAAAGTGTTGGTTCCCAGAGACCCGCCTTGTCACCACATATTGAACCATCAGAAGCCGGCCAAAAGCCCAACAGTCACCAGGAGTTTACCTAGAAAACGCCACTAGCAGGAGGCGTGTCAGTTCCTCCAGTATATTTCAGGTCCAGACCTGCATTAGTGGCCAGAGCCAGGCACAGGAAGAACCCCAATCTCCGGCGAGCAGAGACTGTGCCTCCCCACCCGTGCAGTTTACTTCTGTAACCCTAGGCGGCGCTGCGCTCCTCCGCACCTAGCACACCCCATCAGCTTAGCCCGGGCGGAACGCTAGTGGCTGTAGCACTTGGAGCTTGCAGGGCAAGCAGGGCGGAACAGCTCGCGCGGTTTACAGGCTCCTTTTCTCCAGGAGTTCGGAGCATGGTTCCTGGTCGCCACAGTTGGAGCGTAGACGCCGAAAAGGAGGATGGTGGGCTGGGGGATGGCTGTTCTGTGTTGGTGGGTCTCTTGTGGTGCTGCAGCGGGACAGCTGGAGTACTCGGTGTTCGAGGAGACTGAACCCGGAGTTACTGTAGGCAATATCGTTTCGGACTTGAAACTGTCAGCAGCTGCTCTGTCCTTGCGGAACTTTCGCTTCCTTTCCAACCACAGAGAGCCCTACTTCGGGGTGGACCTGGGCAGCGGTAGTTTGGTGGTTCAAGAGCCAGCGGACCGCGAGCGGCTGTGCCGGGCCAAAGCTGCTTGCATCCTAACATACGAGCTAATGTTTGAGGACCCTCTGGAACTGCACAAAATGCGCGTCCACCTCCTAGACACCAACGACAACTCACCCCTTTTCCCTGCTGGAGATGTGCACCTGCACATCCCGGAGTTCCTGCCACCAGGAGCCCGGTTCACTCTTCCTAGTGCCCAAGATGCGGATGAGGGAAGCAATGGGGCGCTAAGTTACAGCCTAAGCACTAGCCAGCACTTTCGCCTGGACATGGGGTCGCGGGGCGATGGTAGCAAATACCCAGAGTTGGTGCTGGAGAAAGCTCTGGATCGAGAGCAGCGGGTCACCCACCTGCTGGTGCTCACTGCTCAGGACGGTGGCCTGCCTGCACGCTCTGGAGCTGCTCAAGTCACTATTACTGTGGTGGACACCAACGACAATGCACCTGTATTTGAGCACTCCATATACAGTACCAAGGTTCCAGAGACGGTACCCAATGGAACTGTGTTATTCCACGTTCAAGCCTTGGATCCGGATGAAGGATCCAATGGAGAAGTCTGCTACTCCTTAAGCAATAGCACACCAGCAGAGCTGAGGCACCTCTTTCATGTACATCCTAAAAGTGGGAAGGTCCAGGTAGCTGCTTCACTAGGTCCACCAGAAACGCTGTTGGAAGCATTTGTTGAAGCAAGAGATGAAGGTGCTTTTAGTCTAGCTAGCACTACTAAATTGCTTGTGGAGGTGACTGACGTGAATGACCATGCTCCCCAGATGGACCTCATGACCTTCTGCAGCTCAGTACTCGAGGATGCAGCTCCTGGAACAGTAATTGCTCTCCTTAGTGTAACGGATGAGGACCTTGGTTCCAATGGTAAGGTCACGTGTAGCATGTCCAGCAAAGGCCCCTTTCAGTTGAAGGCTTCCTTTGATAGCTACTACAGATTGCTGACCGATGGGCCCCTGGATCGGGAGCAAGCAAGTGAATATCAGATCCTAATTGCTGCTTCTGACGGTGGCTCGCCCCCATTAAGCACCCAAAGGACACTCACTGTGTCAGTTGCAGATGTGAATGATAACACACCAAACTTTCCTCAACCACAACAGGAACTTTTTGTGGCTGAAAACAATAGTCCCGGAGTCTCTTTAGGCAGTGTGTTCGCCCAGGACCCAGACCTGGGGGAGAATGGCCTTGTCTTGTATGAGCTGTTGGATGTCATTTCTGAAGGGATGCCAGTTTCCTCCAGCTTGGTGGCAGTGGAACCAACCAGTGGTGTTATCACTGCCAAAACTTCCTTTGACTTTGAGCAGCTCAGGGGGTTTCACTTCCAAGTGGAAGGCCGAGATGGTGGCTCTCCTTCCAGAAGTGCAACAGTGACTGTTAACTTGTTTGTGATAGACAGGAATGACAATGCGCCAGACATCTTGTTTCCATTGCCTAGAAATGGCTCTAGCCCAGTGGAAAGAGTGCCCCGCTCTGCCCGAGGTGGACACCTGGTCACAAAAGTGGTAGCAGAGGATGCAGACAGCGGTTCCAATGCCTGGCTCTCCTACCACATCTCTCAGGCTTCTGACTCTAGTCTTTTCAGAATTTCAGCTAACACAGGAGAACTGCGTACTGCGCGGTTAGTTTTTCCTACTGATGCCATCAAGCAGAGCGTGGTGATAGTGGTTCAGGACCACGGAGAGCCTCCGCTTTCCTCCTCTGTTATTCTGGGTGTACTGTTGAGCAACGGTGCTCCTCAGGTCATTCCAGACTTTGAAGATATCTGGGAACCAAGAACACAGCTTTCTGCCCGGAACTTGTATTTGGTAATAGCCCTGGTCTGCATTTCCCTTTTATTTCTGGGGTGCTTGTTTTTCTTTGTGTGTATCAAGTTGAACCAGAGCCCAGCTTGTTGCTCTCAGAACTTCTGTCATTCTCCAGAAAGTGTGAGACTTGAGAGGACGATGGCTTCTAGTTCTTGTGTGACATCAGCCACAATAGATGTCACCACAGTTGAGAGACTTTCTCAGACATATCTCTATCAAGCCTCTCTGGGACCTGGTTATGGTAGCAACAGCTTGCTCTTGCATGGGAAATACAAGGCTGCTGATCTGAGAAACCTGGCCCCTGGTGTAGGACTAAATTTGCCAATATCCTGTGTTCAGATTTGGAATAGGAAAGGGGATCATACAAATGTGAACGCCATGGTAAGCACATCTTATGGAGATTCACTTCTTTGGCAAGGAGATAGTTAGTAGCTATGTTCTAGGATGTTTCTAAATGAGTCTTTCTTTGGTTTACATTTAACCATTTGAATACTTTCCCAATATGTCAATATTTCTGGCAACAAGCATTAGAATAATGTTCTGTAACTCATGAAATTTAATTTAAATGTTAAAAATTGGTTGATTGTGTGTGTGTGTGTGTGTGTGTGTGTGTGTACGTTTATGTGTATATTCATGCGCATGTGTGAAACATATTATGTCTGTAGATATCAGAGAGAACTAACTGGTTTTCTCTTTCTATCATGTGGGTTCTGGGTACTGAACTCAAGTTGTCAAGCACCTTTATCTGCTGAACCATTTCATATGGTTTATTCCTGAGAAACATTAAAAGCTATCAAAATCTATACTAGCAATGTGGAATAGCAGCCTAAAATTAAAGATCAAGGACTTCTGAAGTGTCCCTTGGGCAACAGCTATGAGAAATACCCCTTACAGAATTCTGAAGTGTAAAACCATGTGAGGATGCATGTCATGAACCAAACACAGAAGAAGACACACTCAGATCACTACAATACTTCATGAAAAGATGCTAACCACTGGAGATAAGTTGCAGTGGATTCTCTTCAAAGATAAAACATGAGAAATGAGTGAATGTCTAGATGGAAGGAAGGAATCAAGAACAGATTTGTAGAAGAGATGTGATTTGGTCTTAGATAAAGTATTTAATAAAATGTGGCTTATTTTGTATCCTGTACTTTTACTGTGTACCAATGGAGCAAATTCTCTTTGAGAAATGCTGCTTAGACATAGATGATGTCATAGCACTTTATGCATACACAAAAATTACAATCATATCTCAGGATGCCTATTTGTATTGATATAAGGAAGATAGCACTGGTGGGTAAATGACTGGACTTTTATTTTGTTTTTATTAAGCATACTTTGCCAAAAAGAAAAATGAGCACTTTTTGTCAGGCATATATATGTCTTCAGAGTTATCTTTCTTTTTCAAAATTCATTTAACTTGGACTCAATTTTCTTATTATTTTAGGAGTTGGTGTGTTTGAGAGTGACATACCTAATACAAGCTAAATAAAATACTTGAGTGGCTTTGGAATTTCAGCAAATTTGAATGGAGTTAGGTCAATGCATTTTGCACCATTACTATTGTACATTATTATTTTCTGCTATATTCTAGAAATAATGATGAAAACAAGAAATTATAAACACAGAAATCAGGGAAGGAAAATGAAGCATCCCTTGTTTCACTCTCAAATACACCAATGCCTAAAATAATAATAAAATTGAGTACAAGTTGAATGAAATAAGGGGAAATGGCTTGAGAATTATTCCTCTCTCAAACAGTTGTGTACAAGTACAAAAGATTCAAAGTATTATAATTTTATATATTTACTATTTCATATGCTATGATAAAAACTAAATGTAAACTATGCCCACTGAATGAATTAATAAATGTGCAAATAATGGACTGAAATCGAACACTTCAACATGTACTTCACATGTTAATACTTTAATGGCTGTTTCCAAGTATAATGAATGTATTTTCAAATATAAGGAAATGGTTGGCCAAAGGGACTTCTGGCCCTAAAACAAGCATGAAAACACCTCAGTGCTATATTCTGGTATATGCATGACTCCAGTTCCTCAGATGGCTAAGGAATCAAGAGTCACATCATGACATTATGGAACTTGCAGAAAATACTACCTATGAAATCTCATTGCTAAGGGAAGAAATTGCAGTGTTCCAATGCTAACCATTCAGGAATCAGAGTACTTAAAATGTAAATACCTTTCATTTACTTAACTTCTTTCTGGTTTTTTTGTTTTGTTTTGTTTTGTTTCGACACTGGGTTTCAGTATGTAACCCTGATCTGGAACTCACTATGTAGAGCAGGTTGACATCTAACTCAGAAAATCAGCCTAGATCTGTTTTCCAGGTGCTGGAAGCAAACTGTGTAGGTCATTATTCCTTGATCATTGCTTTTGTTAAAAAAAGATATTAGGGATAAGTATAGTTTGAGAAATGTGTTTGACTAGAAAACAAGAATGTTAGTAAGTCATAATAAAGATTAATAAATATGGAATTTTACAAGGAAAATGAGGTATTTATTTTTAAAAAGTAAGATGGACAGATGCCTCACTATATAAGAGTACTTGCTATGAAAGCATGAGAACTTAATTTGAATCCCACCATCCATGGAACACTGTAGACATGCCTACAAACTGTACTTGTGTGATCTGGCAGAGACAGGCTGGTTCTGAACACTACAAGGCTTACTGGACAAGCCCAACTGTGAGTTCAGTTCAGTGAGAAATCCTGTCTTATTTCACATAGAGGACACCCCCATATCTCCCTCTAGTTTCTGAATGTGGAACATGGGTGCACACGTCTGCAGATCCACATGAATGTATTGCCTTCCCACCATAAAATAAACTCAAAAAACGATGGCAAAAGGCCCCTTTGACATTTTAATCTTATATGAAAGATAAAAGTGGCAGAGTTATGTGGAATTGTCTGTTTTTATTTTGTTAATTTCTAAGCTGTTTTCTCCTTTTAGTTGGTTTGCAATATATTAATACTTTATAATATCAGAAGTTGTTAGCTTAAGAAATCCAGCCAAACATGGACTTCATCTTCATTTCCCATACTGAAACCATGTAACAGACACAAATGAAATCAATCTACTGTGCAGCAAATAATGTGCCTCTTGTCATTGTTTTGTTTTGATTTTTTTTCTGTTAATGTAACTTAGTTCCTTAAGTTGGTATCAAAGAAGATATGCTTGGTGGGTAAACTCAGACTTTTCATTTATAATTGAGGTATTGGCAAATTTTTTGGAAAACACCACCGAAGCAAAAATGGATGGGCGCATAAAAGTAGTCTTTAATATATTAAAATTACTGGATTGGGCATCTCATTACCATATTATGGTGTTGCTGTTCAAGAATAAATAGGGTAGGGGATATTTGCAATGTGACCTGTTTGCAGAGTAATAGAATGTATTCGATAGTCAAAATGTGTTTATGTATTTGTTGTTATCCAGTTGTAAGGAGACTTTACCAGAGGTTGATTAGATATTTCCTTGTTACTATTTTGACTTTGATGATACTGGTCATACTTTAAAACATTTTAGATTGCTGTAACATAGAAAGCTTACATGATGTGTGAAATATATTCAGATTTTTTAAACTTTATTTATATAGTATAGTACTTACTGTAAAATAGGGATGGTCAGGTAGATAAAAAAGAAAGTTAGCATCTTTATTAATTATGATTTTCTGCAATGTCTCATTCTGTTGCAAAGAGAAGTTTCCTTGATGAGGGGAGAGACCTACACTTACCTTTGGCCATAAGGATAAATACTTAGACTGCAGTTCCAGATTATACTGACTTAGTAAAGTGGTGGTTCTAAGTTCTCCAAAACCCATGACTTTAACAGTGCTGGGTTGTTGGCTAGATTTCTGGCACCAGGCATAATATCATTCTTGCTTACCAGGTCTTAAGTCCAATTAGGAAGCTGTTGGTTACTGCCAAGGTACATGTACTAGTATCACACTCTTGTGGCTAGTGTGCCATAAGGCTCATTGCTGTGGTTTATAAGCATCATAGCTGGGTAGAATTCTTGGTCCATTTTCTTGTATAAAAGCTTGCAGACTTGTGGAGCCATCCTAATGTATAACTTTACAATACAACTCTTGAACCTAAGGCTTAAGATCATTGTGAAAGAGAGGCAGAAAGAGGTTTACAACCAGATGAACATGGAGTTTGCTCCTGGGAATGTCAAAGCGATACCCATAAAGCCTTACCAATATGGTTGCATAAATAAGATCCAAGCAAAGATGACACAAATAGACCTGCTAACATGGAAGGTGGGAAACTCATGGGGCCTCAACCCTACACAAAGAGTCACAGGCAGCTAAGAAGTTATGAGAGTGAGGGAAAGAGTCTTCCCCAGGGAAGGGTATAATTGGTTATACAATACCAAAGAGTCAGTACTAAAAATACACATATAAGTAACATTATACAGACCAAGCAGGCTGGTGTACTATGTATTTATGTAAAAACCTTATTTATATAGTATAATAGAGAACCTTGGGTAGGTAATTTTTATATATATTACTTATGCAACAATATATATTGTTTTAAGCAATTAATAAAAAGGAGTACATGAATTTGAAAGAGAGCAAGGAGTGGCATATAGAATGGCTAGGAGGGAGGGAAAGAAGGGGGTATGATATAGCTATATTTAATATCAAAAAATAAAAAAATTAAACAGAAGGATAGCATTATAGGTTGAGTGGACATACAAGAAAAGCAATACCTAGAAATATGTGAGTGGAAAAGTATTGACAATATGTCTGATATATTAATGATCTATTGATTTATTTTGTTGCCTTCAAGTTTGCAGTTAGAGGGAAACAGTAATATTCACTCATATGGGCTGCACTGAGAACTGACTACTTGCTAAAAGGTTTTTTGTGTATTGTTCAAATGCATATAAAATATTAATATTTGCAAGAACATAAAATAAATATGAACTGCAGTCCAAGCTCCCAACTACAATATTATGGGTTATTGATAAGAGTAATAAAAGCAAGCAAGCAAGCAAGCAACAACAACAACAACAACAAAATTCACAACAAGTTAATGATGAAAGGGACCATTTGTTTTGTTCCCAGGGTGTTTTGGTTTGTTTGTTTTGTGTCATGTAGTTATCTTTTTTTTCATTGAAAAGTTTTATTGTAAAAGAGTTTCCCTCCCACAACTCTCCCATATCATCTCCTCTTTCTTACCCACTTAACTTTGTGTTTTCATCTTTGAAAAAACAAAAAAAAAATACCCTCAAGAAACAAAACAACAACAAAACCAAGAAACAAACAAAAAACTCACAAAATGAAAATAAAACAAATGAGCAAAAGATCAACAAGATAAAAAGGCTAAATAAAGCAAAAATGAAACTAAAAGCTCTAAATACTATTGGGCTTGTTTTATGTTGACCAACTAACTTCTGGGCATGGGATCTGATTTACATAGCCAGTGAAACTCCTTTGGGAGTTTTTTTCCCTGTGGCCAGTGTATAACAACTGAAAATATTTAGGGGTGTGATCTTGTGTTTACCCTCCCTAACCTCAGTGCTCAGACCTCATTTGGGTTGAACCTACTCAGGCCTTAGGCATACTGCCAGTCTTTTTTGCATATATATTAATATTTAATTGTACAAATTGTCATGCAATGAAATTGTTTGGTTAGTATTTAGGACTATGTGAGCATAACCATTGAAACTATAAAAGAAGACAAAGCAGATTTCATGGAGGCTACCAAATAAATTAAAATGCATTCAAGTTTACATTCAGAGCCCCTTTCTGTTACATTTAGCAAACAGATTCTTAGTGACATGTATTCCTTGAGAACACACCAATAATTAGAAACATGGAAGATCTATTTAATCTTCCAATCTTTTGCATCCTTACTAGGTCTGTATGTGAGAATTAATTCAGCTGTTGGTCTTTAAGATCCATGGATTACTATACTTGTTCAAATCTGAACCAGAGACTTCATTTCTTCTCCCCAGTATTTTCCAATGGCTTCTAGTTTTTCCGTATTTCTGTAAATCCGTAAAAAACCTTATGAGTTTCTTCAGTGCATCTTTCATGTCTCTGTTCCTTAGGGTGTAAATGAGGGGATTGAGACTTGGAGTTATGATGGTGTAAAAGAGGGTGAGAAACTTGCTCTGGTCCTTGGAGGCTCTGTTACTGGGTCGTAGATACATGTAGATGATAGTTCCATAGAATATGGAGACCACAGTGAGATGAGATCCACAGGTATTCATTGCTTTCTGTTGTCCTGCCTTTGACTTCATGTTGAGCACAGTTTTGGCTATGTAGCCATAGGAAATAAGAATGAGAATGAGAGGCATAAAGACAATGACAATGCCTAGAGCAAAAACAGACATTTCAACAGTTGTGGTGTCTACACAAGCTATCCTGACCATGGCTGGCAACTCACACAAGAAATGGTCCAGGATGTTGTGTCTACATCAAGGCAAATTCACAGTGAGTGTGCATAATACCACAGAATTGGCCAAACCATGACTAATCGTCCAGACCATGACTATCATCTTCATACACAGACCTGGATTCATGATTACAAAGTAATGCAAGGGCTTACAGGTAGCTGTGAAATGAACATAGAACATGACAGCCAAGAGCAGACACTCAATGGAACCCAGTCACATATACACATAGAGCTGAACAATACAACCCACAGGGCTGGACTTTTCAGTTCCCCACAAGTTAAGCAGCATCTGAGGGACAATGCTTGTTGTGAAACACAAATACAGGAAAGATAAATTCCTGAGGAAAAAGTACATTGGTGTGTGGAGACGGGGATCCAGGAGGGACACAAGAATGATAGCGGTGTTACCCACCAACGTTACCATGTAAAAGAAGGTAACAACTCTGGAGAGGATTATTTCCAGGTAAGGGTGGTCAGAGAAGACAAGCAGGATAAAAACATGCAAAGTTTTGTAATTGCTGCCAGTCTTTATGTGAGCTTATTTTTCCATTTGTGTCTGGGATTCTGTTTCCTTAGAGTTATCCATTATCTCTGGCTGTTGCAATCTTCCATATCTTCTTCCACACAGACACCTGGGCCCTGAAGAGAGAGGTTTGATGAAGAACAGAATGCTACAGTATTTCTCTGTCTTTGAATATTGTCCTTGAGCTTGGGAGATCCTTCCATTTTCTGAGATCTTCCTCGATTTTCTTCTTTAGAGGTTTGAAGTTCTTGTCATACAGGTCCTTCACGTGCTTAGTTAGAGTAACACCAAGGTATTTCATAGTTTTTGTGACTATTGTGAAGGGTATCTTTTCCTTAATTTCTTTCTCCACGTGTTTGTCCTTTGAATATAGAAAGGCTACTGATTTGTTTGAGTTAATTTTATATCCAGCCACTTTGCTGAACTTGTTTATCAGCTGTAGGAGTTCTCCTGTGGAAGTTGTGGGGTCGCTTAAGTACACTATCATGTCATCTGCAAATAGTGATGTTTTTACTTCTTCCTTTTCAATTTGTATCCCTTCTATTTCCTTTTGCTGTCTAAAATTGCTCCAGCCAGGACTTCCAATACTATGTTGAATAGGTAGGGGGAGAGTGGGCAGCCTTGTCAAGTCCCTGATTTTAGTGGGATTGCTTCAAGTTTCCCACAATTAAGTTTGATGTTGGCTGTTGGTTTGCTGTATATTGCCTTTATTAAGTTCAGGTATGGGCCTTGGATTCCTGTTCTTTCCAGGACTTTTAATATGAATGGGTGTTGAATTTTGTCAAATGCTTTCTCAGCATCTAGTGAGATGACCATGTGATTTTGATCGTTGAGTTTGTTTATATGGTGGATTACATTGATGGATTTCCTTATACTAAACCATCCCTGCATCCCAGGGATGAAGCCTACTTGGTCATGATGAATGATCGTTTTGATGTGTTCTTGAATTCGGTTTGTAAGTATCTTGTTGAGTATTTTTGCATCAATGTTCATAAGTGAGATTGGTCTGAAGTTCTCTTTCCTTGTAGGGTCTTTATATGGTTTAGGTAAAAGGGTTATTGTAGCTTCAAAAAGAGTTAGGTAGTATTCCATCTGATTCTATCTTCTGGAATAGTATGGAGAGTATTGGTGTTATGTCCGCAATAAATGTCTGATAAAATTCTGCACTGAACCCGTCTGGACCTGGGCTTTTTTTGGTTGGGAGGCTTTTGATGACTTCTTCTATTTCTTTAGGTGTTATAGGGTTATTTAGATGGTTTACTTGGTCCTGGTTTAACTTTGGGATCTTGTATCTGTCTAGGAATTCGTCCATTTCCTCCAGATTTTCCAATTTTGTGGAGTATAAGTTTTTGTAGTAGGATCTGATGATTTCTTGAATTTCCTCAGTTTCAGTTGTTATGTCTCCACTTTCCTTTCTGATTTTGTTAATTTGTATACTCTCTCTTTGCCCTCTAGTTAGTCTGGCTAGGGGTTTATCAATCTTGTTGATTTTCTCAAAGAACCAACTCTTGGTTTTGTTGATTTTTTCAATGGTTCTTTTTGTTTCTATTTGGTCTATTTCTGCCCTAATTTTGATTATTACTTGCCGTCTACTCTTCTTGGGTATATCTGCTTTCTTTTGTTCTAGGGCTTTTAGCTGTGCTGTGAGGTTGCTGATGTAAGCTCTCTCCAGTTTCTTTTTGGAAGCACTTAGGGCTATGAGTTTTCCTCTCAGTACTGCTTTTATTGCATCCCATAGGTTTGGGTATGTTGTGTTTTCGTTTTCATTAAATTCTAGAAAATCCTTAATTTCTTTCTTTATTTCTTCTTTGACCCTGATATCTTTTCACAGAGCGTTGTTTAGTTTCCATGTGTATGTGGGCTTTTTGTTGTCTTTGTTTTTGTTAAAGACCAGCCGTAGACCATGGTGATCCGAGAGGATGCATGGGAGTATTTCAATCTTCTTATATCGATTGAGGCTTGTTCTGTGTCCAATTATGTGGTCAATTTTCGAGAAGGTTCCATGGGGTGCTGAGAAGAAGGTGTATTTTTTTACTTTAGGATGATATGTTATGTATATATCTATTAATTCTAGTTGGTTCAAAGACTCTGCTAGCTTTTCAGTGTCCTTGTTCAGTTTCTGTTTCCATGAACTGTCCATTAGTGAGAGTGGGGTATTAAAGTCTCCCACTATTATTGTGTGGGGTGAAATGTATTTTTTGAGCATTAGTAGGGTTTCTTTTATGAATGTGGGTGCTTTTTTATTTGGAGCATATATGTTGAGAATTGAGAGTTCCTCCTGACAGATTTCCCTGGTAATGAGTACAAAGTGTCCTTCCTTATCTTTTTTGATAACTTTTGGTTGGAAATTTACTTTATTCGATATTAGAATAGCCACTCCAGCTTGCTTCTTGGGGCTGTTTGCTTGGAAGTTTTTCCCCTCCCTTTTACTCTGAGATAGTGTCTGTCTTTGTCTCTGAGATGAGTTTCCTGTATGCACCAAAAGGCTCGATTTTGTTTATGTATCCAGTCTGATAGCCTATGTCTTTTTATTGGGGAGTTGAGTCCATTTATGTTAATAGATATCAAGGAATAGTTGTTTCTGTTTCCTGCCATTATTGCTTTTGTGGGTTGAGTTGTTTCTGTGTCTTTTTCTTCTTTTAGTTTTCTTATTTAGGAGTTTTCTTGTTTTTACTAGGCTGTATTTTCCCTCATTGTATTGGGTTTTCCACCTATAATTCGTTGTAGTGCTGGGTTTGTGGTCAGATATTGTGTAAATTTTGATTTGTCTTGAAATATCTTCGTCTCTCCATCGATGGTGATTGATAGTTTTGCTGGGTATAGCAGCTTGGGCTGGCACTTGGGCTCTCTTAGGTTCTGCATGATGTCTGTCAAGGCTCTTCTAGCTTTCATAGTCTCTGTTGAGAATCGGGTGTGATTCTGATTGGTCTTCCTTTATATGTTACCTGACCTTTTTCCCTTACTGCTTTTAGTATTCTTTCTTTGCTTTGGGCACTTGTTGTTTTGACTATTATGTGTCGGGAGATATTTCTTTTCTGGTCCAACCTATTTGGAGTTCTGAAGGCTTCTTTTATGCTCGTGGTCATCTCATTCTTGAGGGTAGAGAAGTTTTCTTCTACGATTGTGTTGAAGATATTTACTGTGCCTCTTAGTTGATACTCTTCTCCCTCTTCTATTCCTATTATCCCTAGGTTCAGTCTTCTCATTGTGTCTTGGATTTCTTGGACATTTTGGGTTACGAGCTTTTTGTTTTTTGCATCCTCTCTGGCTGTTTTGTGTATATTTACAATGTTGTCTTCTGCTTCCGAGATTCTCTCTTCCATCTCTTGTAATCTATTGGAAATGCTTGCTTCTGTGACTCCTGATTTCTTTTTTAGGTGTTCTACCTCTAGGGTTATCTCTTTTAGTGATTTCTTTATTGTGTCAATTTCCATTTTAAATTCCCTCTTCCATTCTTTCATCTCTTTGGTTGTGTTTTCCACTAGTTCTTTGAGTTCTTTGAGTGTTTTTCTTGCTTCCTCTTTAAAAGCTTCTGAATCTTTTTGCTTTTCCTCCCGTTCTTGTTCAAATATTTCTATCAGCATCTTGATGTATGATTTCAGGTCTGTGTCTTCTTTCTCTGGAGTGTTTGGCATTCCTATGTTTGCTGTTGTGGGAGAGCTGGGTTCTGGAGTTGCCAGGTTGTCTTGGTTTCCTTGGGATATACTCTTTCACTTTTCTCTTGCCATTTTGATGTCAGTGATACGTTCTCGCCTTTCCCTTGTATCTGGTCTGTGTCCCTGGGTCTTCATTGGTCTAGGTGGCAGATGGGCCGAGCCCTGTTCTATACCTCAGTGTCGCTGGGTGGAAACAGAAGTTCCAAAGTTCTGTTCCTGGTCCCTGGATCAGGCAGGGCTGGGGGTGCGCTTACAGTGCTCACTCCGCAGAGATCTCTCTGCTCCCTGGCTGCCCAGGTCTCCTCCTCACCAGTATTTATAGCTTGAGGCGCTGCTGATCCCTGTGGCTGATGGGCCACACCCTGTTCTGCGCCCTGAAGTCGCTGCCGGGTGGAAACAGTAGTTCCAAAGTTCTGTTCCTGGTCCCTGAATCAGGCAGGGCTGGGGGTGCGCTTACAGTGCGCACTCCGCAGAGATCTCTCTGCTCCCTGGCTGCCCAGGTCTCCCACTCACCAGTCTTTAAAGCTTTAAATGCCGCTGATCCATGTGGTGGATGGGCTGCGCCCTGTTCTGCGCACTGAAGTCGCCGCCGGGTGGAAGCAGAAGTTCCAAAGTTCTGTTCCTGGTCCCTGGATCAGGCAGGGCTGGGGGTGCACTTACAGTGCGCACTCCGCAGAGATCCCTCTGCTCCCTGGCTCTGTTGGTCTCTTCTTAATCATCATTATTTTCTTAATTCCAGCTGACAAGCATTAATTGCCCCCATGGTTCCTTCTATTCTTGGCTCTAAAGTGAGAGGTACATGGCCTAAACTGTTGAGCTCTGCTGCTTTCTGGAGCTAGAACATGGACCCCTTGTTTTATTACACTATCACCTAGCTTTATGTTTTTCAATTTCTTCACTGCCTAAGCATGGCTATCCTGGTACTTGTTCTGTAAATTGACCTTGAACTCACAGATCTGCAAGGCTCTGTCTTCTGAATGCTGGAATTAGAGGTGTATACCACCACACCTGGAATTAAGCTTTTATTCACTTAGAATTTACTCTGTCCTAGGCTGGCCTTGAACTCAGAGATCTGCTTGCCTTTGTCTTATGGGATTAAAAATATGTATCACTGTGCCTGGGCCTAAGCTTTACATAGCCACTATTCTTCAAGATCTGGATCAAAAGCCTATGTCTTCCAGCCTCAAGATCTGAATCACAAGTGTGCCCTCTATTTCAGGATTGTAGTTTATTCTAGATTAAAAGTCTAAATGAAAACAATAACCAGGCAATTACACCTAACATAACATGCCTATTCCTTGTACAATTGCAAACACAAACAATAAGCTTGCCTGGGTAGGATCTTGCTTTCAGATCACCACTCCCTTAATTTATTTATCTCCTTAAACACAGGATTCAGCTCTTTTCCACTTCCTGGTGCCCATTTATTACTTGAACCAAACATTTTGTATTTTTCTTTTTAAGTTTATGTGCTTCATCAAAACGTTCTTAATGAGAATAAACCACAGCACAAAGTCTAAACTGAGTTGTTTTGAAACAATCTTTGTCAATACAATTTATCTAAATCTCTTCACCTTAGCCTCAGGCAGAGTCTTCCAAGAAGGGCAAAAGGCAGCAACATTCACCAAAGTATTATAGTAACAGTCTCTAGGCCACATACTAAAATTCTTCTTCACTGAAACATCTTGGATCAGGTCTACACCAATTCAAATCACCACCAGCACCAATGTCTTTTTTATACCTACTAGGATGGCCCATTAATCCTCATTTAAAGCATTCCACTGTTTCCCAAAGTCCCAAAGTTTGCATTCCTTTAAACAAAAGCATGATTAGACCGATCCCATCAATAGCCCACTCCTGGTATAAACTTCTCTGTTAGGGTGTTAATTGCTGTAAATAGACACCATGACTGAGATAACTCTTATAAAGACAACATTTAACTGGGGTTGGCTTACAGGTTCAGAGGTTCAGTCCATTGTCATCAAGGCAGGAGCATGGCAGCATCCAGACAGGCATAAAGTAGGAAGAGCTGAGAGTTCTCTGTCTTATTATGAAAGCAAGAGGAAGACTGGATCCTATATAGCTAGTAGAAATGTCTCAAGCCTACCCCTAGAATGACCCACTTCCTTCATTAAGACTATACCTACTCCAACAAAGCCACACCCCCTAATAGGGCCACTACCTTGGCCAAGCATATTTAAAGTTCCATAAATGATAATACTATCGGTCCTTCCATTCTGTTCATATTTATATATTTTTTGTGCATGGTGTTGTATATGTATGTACATGGTATGTGCTCATATGTGGGTGCTACATATTCATGGAGACCCAAGGTCAAGGTTGGGTGTCTTTCCTTGATTGCTCTTTATTTTTTGAAATAGTATCTCACTGGCCTTGAAATTAATTGACTTGTCCAGTCTAGGCAGTGAGTTCCCAGGATTTGCCTGTCTCTGTGATCCAGTGTTAGGGTTATGGGCATGTACTGCCAAGTACAGCCAAAGGATTTGCATTCAAGCCTCTGTGTTTACACGACAAGTACCTTACTGAGTGAACCATCTTAGCTCTATTATGTAATTTAAAATTCAACTTTATTGGTAATTTGGGAAACACTAGCTGACTGAGATATTCAAGTCATTCTGTGTGGACATATTTTAGTCTATGATATAGATAAAAAAATCACATTTGCTCATACTATGAATGATTCATAAGAGAGCCTTTCATACTATGAAGCTGGAATCTCATGGTGGTAGATTCATTTCCATGAGTTCAAACATTTAACTACTTAAAAAGAAATCTATGTGTATGGGTGTTTTACCTGCAGTTATGTCTGCTCACCACATGTATGCCTTGTCCTCTCAGAGGCCAGAAGAGGGCATCAGATTTCCTGGAAATAACATTACAGACAGTTGTAAATTGCCATGTAAGTGCCAGGAATCTAACCGAGGAAGAACAGCCAGTGCTCTTAACTCCCGAGACATCTCTTCAACCCCCATAGTTTCCCAAAAGTTCACTCAACCCAATATTTGAGTTTTATCTTTCAAAGTAAATATTGCTAGCTGTCTTCACTGTGGCGATTAGCTCATTCCATTTGTTTTTGAGAGAACATCAGGGAGGTTTGTCAGTATTTCCTCTCACTAAAAATGTTGTTCTGTAGAAAAACATCCAGTTCAACCTGTAACAACTGGCGTTCCTTGAAACAACATCATCCTACAGCATGCAGCAGAAGCATCTCAAGTATATTCTCCAGTTTGGTTTTCTCACATAAAATACTTTAAAAAATCGGTGCTTAATAGCTGATATTTAATAGAGTTAATAATGAGAGCAGTGCTTTGCTAAGGTCATTCTTACTGTTATTTTCCTATGCAAATGTGTGGTCATGAATGTGATGATTATCGGACAGTGGCTTGACTACATCTGTGGTGCTGAGTCTCACCCACTGGTGCTTTTGCATTATCAATTAAAATGCAAACACAGTGAAAAAAGCAGCAATATTTTTAGCATAATTTTGAATTTAACTTTGAGCCTAAAGATACCCAAAGTATGCAAAGATACTGTTGAGGCCCATAGACAGAATGATACCATTTCTTTTTACTCATTAGCTGGAAATATTCTATGAAGGAAAACATCTCCCCATCTATTTGTTTATTCTGAGGTACAGTTCTTGTAGGAAAGTGTACTAATGCCTAGTTTTATGTCAACTTGACACAAGCTAGAGTCATCTGGGAATAAGGAACTTCACTTGAGAAAATGTACCATTAGATTGGCCTGTGAGATGTTTTCTTGTTGATGGTTGTTATGGGAGCATTTAGTGATGTGGGCAGTTCCACAACTGGCTGGTAATTCTGGGAGCTATAAGAAAACAGGCTGAGCAAGCTTCAGTGAACAAGTCAGTATGCAGCATTCCTTTTATGACCTCTGTTCTTGCCTCCAGGTTCCTGCCCTGCTTGAGTTCCTACTTTGACTTCCAACAATAACGAACTGTTACCTTTGTAAGATGAAATAAACCCCCTTTAACTGAAAGTACTTTGGTGATAATGCTTGATTACAACATTAAAAACTATAACTAATATTTAAAGGTAGCACCAATTCTTGATTCTTTCATCTATTCAGTAGTTTTGAAAATACTGAGTTTAGCCTGGTAGCATAGATTTTTTAATCCAAGGTTTATGGAGGCTAAAACAGGAAAATTACAAGCTTAATGCTTTCCTGGGATAAGCAGTAAGTTAAAGGCTAGCCTTGGAAATTTAGTGAGACAATGCCTCAAAAAGTTAGGTAGGTATCTCAGTGGTCAAGTGCTTGACTGAAATGTGTGAGAATACAGGTTCAGTCTCCATTGCTGTGAGAATCAAACCAAATCAAAACCAATCCACAGCTGTCGATGTTTATAGATGTGGTTAGCTTTATTTTAATAAGATTTTAATTTTCAACCAGGAATCAGAGTGCACACCTTTAATGCCAGCACTTGGAAGGCTGAAGCAAACAGATCTCTATGAGTTCAGTGTCAATCTGCTCTACAGAACAAATTTCAGCACAGTTAGGGTACTCAGAGAAACACTGTCTCAAAAGGCAAAACAAACAAGACCAAAACCAAAACAACAGCAAAAAAATAAATTAGTATTTAAAAAGATGAAAACATACAAGTTCATATTAAATCTTTCTAAAACTCAAATCCATCATTCCGAGGTCTTAACTTCATCAACCTAATACCTAATATCTCATCCTAAAACTCCAAATTGAAAGTTTAGTTATATCAACAAGATTTTGTTACCACACACCATTCAAGTAACAGTCTTAGAAAATAATAGTAGCACTGCTCTGACAACGTGGTCTTTATAATTGTTTAGTGTGTTGACCATGTATACTACTTTTAAGATTCAGATAGCAGTGGGCACACCCAGGGAGTTACTGGTTTTTGCTTGTTTGTTTTACTGGCTTACTGTCTTAACTTATCTTTGGAAAGTCCATTTCTTTATAGATATCTAAGCCACCAATTATATATTATATATAAGAACCAGGTTCATTTATTTTAAGATGCTTTCTATTTTAGGAATTGCTTTTTATGTTTCATTTTTATAATTATGTGTAATGTTAATATAGTGTCAAAATGAATTTATGGACAAGATATATTTATTTAATTTTTATTGGATATTTTCTTTTTTTTAAGTTGTACAATATAAATATTTATTTATTTATTCTTTTTTTAATTAAAGAACTTTATTTAAAAAAACCAAAAATAAATGTACAAATTTTAAGTATTTTTGCATAAAAGTATATGAATACATTTTTGTCATTGCTTGGCTTTTTAAAATAAGGTTTGATAGTGTGCATTAAGATCTTACTAGTTACAATGATCATAAAGTACGTGTAAAACAGGAATTAGTCATTGTTTTCTTGGTGTGTAAGGTGTAAACATAATAGTTTTTTTCTTTTTTCTTTTTCTTGAACTTCACACAGTCTGTGAGTTGTTTCTGGGGTGTTCAGAGCTTTCTGGGGTTAGTATCCAATTATCAGCAACTTCATATTATGTCTGTTCTTTTGTGACTGGGTTATCTTGCTCAAGATGATATTCTCTAGATGCATCCATTTTCTTAAGAATTTCAAAAAGTCATTGTTTCTGATAGATGAGTAGTACTCCATTGTGTAAATATACCACAATTTTTGTATCCATTCATCTACTGAAGGACATCTGGGTTCTTTCCAGCTTCTGGATATTATAAATAGAGCTGCTATGAATATTGTGGTGCATGTGTCTTTGTTGTATGTTGGAGCTTCTCTAGGGTAAATGCCAAGAAGTGGAATAACTGGGTCTTTAGGTAGTACTATGTCCAATTTTCTGAGGAATCGCCAGGCTGATTTCCAGAGTGGTTGTACCAGTTTACAACCCCACCAACAGTATAGAAGTGTTCCTCTTTCTCCACATCCTTGCCAGCATCTGGTGTCATCTGAATTTTTGACCTTGGCCAATCTGACTGGTGCGAGGTGAAATCTAAGGGTTGTTTTGATTTGCATTTCCCTGATGGCTAATGATGTCAAGTATGTTCTTAGATGCTTCTCAGCCATTCGATATTCCTTGATTGAGAACTTTTTGTTTAACTCTGTACCCCATTTTTTGATAGTGTTGTTTGATTCTCTGGTGTCTACCTTCTTGAGTTCTTTGTATATCTTGGATATTAGGCCTCTATCTAATGTGGGGTTGGTAAAGATCTTCTCCGACTCTGTTGGCAGCCATTTTGTTTTCATAACAGTGTCTTTAGCCTTTCTTTGCAATCTCATTAAGTCCCATTTGTCAATCTTTGACCTTAGAGCTCGAGGCATTGGTGTTTTGTTCAGAAAATTTACTCCTGTGCTTATGAGTTCTAAAGTTTTCCCTACTTTCTCATCTAATAGTTTCAGTGTACCTGGTTTAATGTGGAGATCTTTGATCCACTTACACTTGAGCTTTGTACAAGGAGATAAGAAAGTGTCTATTTTCATTCTTCTGCATGCTGACTGCCAGTTGCACCAACACCATTTGTTGAATAGGCTATCCTTTTTTCATTGTATGTTTACAGGTCCTATGTCAAAAATCAGGTGACCATATATGTGAGGACTCATTTCTAGATTTTCTATTCTATTGCATTGATCCATGTGCCTATTTCTGTACCAGCACCATGCAGTTTTTAGCATAATTGCCTTGTGATATAGGTTGAGGTCAGGGATAGTGATTCCCGCAGATGTTTTCTTGTTGTTGAGGATGGATTTCTCTATTCTAGGTCTTTTGTTATTCCAGATGAAATTACACATTGCTCTTTCCAACTCAATGAAGAATTGGGCTGGTATTTTGATGGGAATTGCATTGAATCTGTAGATTGCTTTTGGTAAGATGGCCATTTTTACAATGTTGATTCTTCCAATCCATGAGCATGGGAGATCTTTCCATTTTCTGAGATCTTCCTCGATTTCCTTCTTTAGAGGTTTGAAGTTCTTGTCATACAGGTCTTTCACTTGCTTAGAGTCACACCTTGTATTTCATAAATTTTGTGAGTATTGTGAAGGGTATCTTCTCCCTAATTTCTTTTTCCACATGTTTGTCCTTTGAGTAGAGGAAGGCTACTGATTTGTGTGAGTTAATTTTATATCTAGCCACTTTGCTGAACTTGTTTATCAGCTGTAGGAGTTCTCTGGTTGAATTTGTGGGATAGCTTAAGAACACTATCATATCATCTGCAAATAGTGATGTTTTTACTTCTTTCTTTCCAATTTGTATCCCTTTGATTTCCTTTTGCTGTCTAATTGCTCCAGCCAAGGCTTTCAGTACTATCTTGAATAGGTAGGGGGAGAGTGGGCAGCCTTGTTGAGTCCCTGATTTTAGTGGGCTTGCTTCAAGTTTCCCACCATTAAGTTTAATGTTGGCTGTTGCTTTGATCTATATTACTTTTATTATGTTTAGGTATGGGCCTTGGATTCCTGTTCTTTCCAAGAATTTTAACATGGAGGGGTGTTGAATTTTGTCAAACGCTTTCTCAGCATCTAATGAGATGACCATGTGGTTTTTTTCTTTGAGTTTTTTTATATGGTAAATTGCATTGATGGATTTTCTTATATTAAACTATCCCTTCATCCTAAGGATAAAGCCTACTTGGTCATGGTGAATGATCATTTTGATGTTTTCTTGGAGTCAGTTTGCAAGGATTTTTTTGAGTATTTTTTCATCAATGTTCATAAGTGCGATTGGTCTGTAGTTCTTTTTCCTTGTAGGGTCTTTGTGTGGTTTAGGAACAAGGGTTATTTTAGCCTCAAAAAATGAGTTAAGTAGTGTTCCATCTGATTGTATTTTGTGGAATAGTTTGGAGAGTATTGGTATTATGTTGTCAATAAATGCCTGATAAAATTCTGCACCGAACCCACCTGGACCTGGGCTTTTTTGGTTGGGAGGCTTTTGATGACTGCTTCTATTTCTTTAGGTGTCATGGGATTATTTATGTGGTTTACCTGGTCCTGGTTTAATTTTAGTATTTTTTTGTATTTGTCTAGGAATTCATCTATTTCCTCCATGTTTTCAAGCTTTGTTCACTATTGGCTTTTGTAGTAGGGTCTGATCATTTCTTGAATTTCCTCAGTTTCTGTTGTTATTTTTCCACTTTTCTTTCTGATTTTGTTAATTTGGATACTCTCTCTT
The DNA here is from genome assembly GCF_963924665.1 of Micromys minutus. Taxonomy (NCBI): domain Eukaryota; kingdom Metazoa; phylum Chordata; class Mammalia; order Rodentia; family Muridae; genus Micromys; species Micromys minutus. Next base: position 24,414,228 of record NC_137977.1, read on the forward strand.
TTTGCCCTCTAGTTAGTCTGGATCAGGGTTTATCAATCTTGTTAATTTTCTCGAAGAACCAGCTCTTGGTTTTGTTGATTCTTTCAATGGTTCTTTTTGTTTCTATTTGGTCTCTTTCTGCCCTAAGTTTGATTATTTCTTTCCATCTAATCCTCTTGGGTGTACATGCTTCCTTTTGTTCTAGAGCTTTTAGCTGTGCTTTCAAGTTGCTGATGGATTCTCTCTCCAGTTTCTTTTTGGAAGCACTCAGTGCTATGAGTTTTCCTCTCAGTACTGCTTTCATTGCATCCCATAGGTTTGGGTATGTTGTGTTTTCATTTTCAATGAATTTTAGAAAATCCTTAAGTTTTTCCTTTTTTTCTTCCCTGACCCTGCTATAGTTTAATAGAGCATTGTTAAGTTTCTATGTGTATATGGGCTTTTTGTTGTCTTTGTTGTTATTGAAGTCCAGCCTTAGACCATGGTGATCTGAAAGGATGCATGGGAGTATTTCAATCTTCTTATATCTATTGAGGCCAGTTTTCTGACCAGTTATGTGGTCAATTTTCGAGAAGGTGCCGTGAGTTCCTGGGAAGAAGGTGTATTTTTTTGTTTTAGGATGATATGTTCTATAGATACCTATTAATTCCAGTTGGTTCATAACCTCTGCTGGTTTTACAGTATCTTTTTTCAGTTTCTGTTTCCATGATTTGTCCATTGGTGAGAGTGGGGTATTGAGGTCTCCCACTCTTATTGTGTGGAGCACAATGTATTTTTTGAGCTCTAGTATTGTTTCTTTTATGAATATCAGTGCTTTTGTATTTCGAGAATATATGTTAAGGATTGAGAGTTTCTCCTGACAAATTTCTTCTGTAGTGAGTAAAATGTGTCCTTTCTTATCCTTTTTGTTAACTTTTGGTTGAAAATATACTTTATTAGATATTATAATGGCCACTCCAGCTTGCCTCTTGGGGCCATTTACTTGGAAGGTTCTTTTCCCAACCTCTTACTCTGAGATAGTGTTTGTCTTTGTCTCTGAGATGAGATTCCTCACAGGACCAAGGGCCTCTCCTCCCATAGATAAGGCAGTTCTTTGCAACATATGCAGCTGGAGCCATTGGTCACTCCATGTGAACTCTTTGTTTGGTGGTTTAGTCCCTGGGAGCTCTTGGGTTGATTGATATTGTTGTTCTTCCTATAGGGTTGCAAACCCCTTTAGCTTCTTCAGTCCTTTATATTTAAATTAGTATAATATCCATTCCATACTCTTAATTTGATTTTTTACAATTAGGAATATACACTCAATATTATTCCAGAGTAGTACTTAGAAATCTCATTGCTTTTTAGTTCCTTTTCCTTGGCTCAAAAATTTGCTTTACATTTACTTATTCTTTCATTTTTTATATTTATTTATCAGTGGGAGCTGTGCATGGGACATACCATGTGTAGGGAGGCCAGAAAACAACTTGCAGGGGTTGTTGTCTCTTTCCATCATATGGGTTTGTAGGATTGAACTAAGGTGGTCAGACTTGGTTACAAGTATCTTTGCCCAGTTGTCTTAGCTAGGGTTGTCACTGCTATGATAAAACACTCTGACAAAAGATAACCGGGGAAAGAGGCATTTATGGCTTATGCTTCCATACCACTGTTTATCAATGAAGGAAGTCAGGATTGGAGCTCAAAATGGAGGTAAGAGCTGATTCAGAGACCATAGGGAAGCTGCTTATTGGCTTGCTCCCCATGGCTTGTTCATTCTATGTTCTTATAGAATTCAGGACCACCAGCCCTGGGGTATCACCACCCACAATGGTCTGGGATCAATCACTAATTAAGAAAATACCCTACAAGCTTACCTACAGCCCCATCTTCTAGAGGCATCTTTTCAATTGAGGCTCCCTCCTCTCCAATTATTCTAGCTTGTGTCGAGTTGACATAAATCTAGCCAGCATACCACCAAACTATCTTGCTGGTCTCCTTGCTTTTGATGAACAGATCTCCTAAAAAGTTCCAATATAGAAGTATTTCTCTTTTTTCTCACTTACTATTTATTCTGTAATTTTATTTAATTATTCACGTCTTTATGTGTGGTGTATGTGCACATATGGAGGCCAAAGACTGTAGTCAGATATGTTCTTCTACCATACTCCACTTAGGATTCAGAGACAAGGTCTCTCACTGAACCTGAAGTTCACCAGTTGGTGAGGCTCCTGGCTTTTATGTGCATTCTGGTGATCTGAATTTTAGTCCTTGTGCTGATGGAGAACATTTATGAACCAAGCCACCTTGCCAGCACATTTTTCTATCATTTAAAAGCAAAAGTAGCTTGCTTCAAAGCTCTCAAGATGATTCCTTCTCATCTGCTAGAGTATTCATGTTTATTATAAATTTCAGAAATTTTGGAATATGTTTATATCTCTATTTTCCCAGACATGTGCTTAGCAATGTTACTGAGCAATTGAAATTTGTTCCTCCAAATAATAGGATTAAATCCCCAACATGACAAATTTTAATAAAACTTACATCTAAATGGCTACATTTAGGTGGTAAATTCCAGAGGTGTTCTTGGCTTAACTTGAATTTTAGATCTTCAGTTGTCTGATGTTTTTACAGAAAGGTGTAATGTGAGCGTCCATATTCATTTCTTTCTGTGTGTCAGCCCAGTTGGATGTTTTATATTTTTAGCAATACTTAATTAGTGCTATTAAAGAAAGTTCCCCCGGGGCTCGCAAAGAGCTGGGGGAGATGGGCACTGGGAGGAGAGGGAGAACTGATATTGAGATGTAAAGTGAATAAGTAAATGAATTAATCTAAAAGAGAGCCCCTTCACTATGCACTTTGCAGCGCTTACATAGTCATCAACCAGGGGTCCATAAAGGTTGGCTCTGTCTCCAGGCTCTATTATGTTTCATTTTTCTACCTTTCTATTCTTGTGTCGGTCTCCTTGTGTTAAATATAGTCAGTTTAAATTTGTGGCAGTGTACAGTTGTGCAAGTTCTCCCACTTTAAGTTTAGTATTTTTGGCCCTTCTTATTTCTTATATAAACTGTGAAATAGGTTTAATACATTTCTACCAAAAATTCCTTGCTTTGAGTTTAATTGATATTAATTACATTGACCCTATAGGAAATAGAGCTTATACTAACAATACTTTATTCAGACTTTCATTGAATTTATAAAATATGGGGTTTATAAGCAGTAATTAAGGATTTACTCTTAAAGCATATTCTTTCATTTGTTTCACTCATTTTTCTCGGTGTTCATTTATGTTTGTATGAGTGTGTATGAAGAGCTATGGCACAAGTTTTATTACATAGCTGATATTGTTGGGCTGTTTACAACATTTACATTAGATTTCATAGTTAATGCCTTCATACAGTTCCATTGTGTATATATTCTACATTTTCATTATCTATTCATCAGTTGATGGGCATCTAGGCCGATTCATTTCCGGGCTGTTGTGGATAGAGCAGTAAGGAACATAGACATGCAGGATTGCCTTGGAGTGTTTTCCCAGCAGTGGTATAGCTAGAGTGTATGGTACTTCTACTTTTAGCTTCTTGAGGACCCCGTATCAGACTCCATATGGGTGCTTCTTTCTCCACAACTCCACAGCACTTGTCTTTTTATTTCCTCTTTTTATCAATTCATTGAGAATTTCTAATATTATATTTTGGTCATATTTCCTCTCCTCCTGTTTATCTCAGACCCACATCTCCTTCACTACCATCCTTTTTTTCTGTTTGTTTTTGTTTTGAGATAGGGTCTCTCTACATTGCCTTAGCTGTCATAGAAATAAATATCTATGCCAGGCTGACCTCAAAGTCACAGAGATCTACCTGCCTCTGCCTCCCAAGTACATGGATTAAAGACATGTATCATCTAATAGGCTTGCATCCTTCCCTTTTTAAAAAGTGTATCAAGTACAGTTTATGCTACCTATATATTCTCAAATATATGGCTTTCACTGGAGGGTGGCCATGCCCTCAAAAACCTCCCTGTTTCCTAGCAGCTACAAGTTGTCATTATATCTTCTTAGCTAGACATTGAATTCAAGCTCATCTCCCATGTCAATGCTGGAACCTTGTCTGATCTGAGCCTGTGCATGTCTTATGTATGATGTTTCAACTGCTATGAATCCATATGTGTAACTGCCCTGCTGCTGTGTCCATAAAACACTATTTTTGATGGTTGTCCACCACCCATGGATCTTATACATTTTCTGCACCCTCTTTCACCACGTCTTTAAGCCTTGCGTGAACAGTGCATGATAGAGCTGTTTCATTTAGAACATTGTGCTGTCTCTCATTCTCTGAACCATGGTCAGCTGCAGATTTTTGTGTTAATCACCATCTATCTGGCCTAACTAACTAATACAACAAACTATGTGAACAACCTCAAGTCACTAGGAACTGGTTTAATGGTGTTCATTTACCAGGATTACAGCAATGTGTTCTCTGCTAGGGCCTATGAGCTACCTAGCCACAAATTCTTTGCTCCAGTAAGAGTGCCAGGTATGGGTTTTAACTTGTTGAGAAGGCCTTAAACCTAATCATAAAGTAGTTGATTAGTCTATAAACTTCATGCCACTAACAACTTGGAGTGTTTTGCCTTCGCATTGTAGCCCACAAATTCACGACTCATTGTTAGAACATCCCCACATTTGTCCTTCAGTTTCTCCCATTGTCTTGTCTGACTTCCAGGCACTTTTAAGATTTAATATTTTATTCAGAACATTTACTTGCTTTCAGTAGGATAGCTGGTGTGAATAATTTAGGCTACCACTACCTGATATTCTCTATCATAGTTTTATGACCAGCAGGCTAACATCTGAGTAATATTGAAGTGCTTTTATGTATGTCTTAAAATATATGAATTACTTTTCTCTTAAAGATGAGTTTCTTCATTTTCTTTAAGCCTTGATGAGGAAATTTATATCTTTCTCAAGCTTGAGAAACTAATTTAATAATAGTTCATTCTTTGATAAGTTGAATAATGAAATAAAATAGCACATGGTTTTACTTAAATGTGCTCATTAGCCAAGCTTTATTAAAGTAGTATTTATGGCTTTACTTGACATGAAATCTATTAATTTATTTCTGAGCACAAGAAAGTATGGAGAAAAGTAAGATATAATCATATTGTTAAAATAAGTGTAGCAATAAGCCCATAGACCATAAATTATAACACAATCACATTGAAGCTAAAATTGAAATGAATGTATCCAACCTTGGAAACTGAAAGGGACATCAACAGACTTTTGTGGTGTTTGTTGGAGTATTCAGCTAGGCAGGGAAATCTTCCAATGCATGTCTTCTTTAAAAATAGCTAATGGGTAATCTGGGAAGCAAATGGGTGGAGTAGATGATGAATATTTTAGTCATAGTGAGAACCCTAAATAAAGGTCTGGGAAAAAAACAAGAAAAGACAGAATTTGCTGAAAAATAAATTTATTTGTCTGAAATACAGTCTATTTGTCAAAAAAGATAAAAGTTGAAGTTAAGCTATCAAATAATAAGATTTAGATGACTTTTCAATGAAATCCTTAGGGTTTTAGTTTTTATCCTAAGAAGATAGAGATTCAGTAAAGATGAAATGATCTCAAAGCATTTGCATTAAAATATGCCATAGCTACACCACAGATATTTTGAAGAAAATAAAATCCTGTAGTCCCAAGACCATGCACAAAATATTTATGTATCTCTTTAAATTTTTCCATGGATATCTAAAACTAATACATATTAAAAATTTTCATGTATATTTAAAATTAATTAAAATAGCTCATACATATGTTGTATGTTATTATAAAGTTAATATATGTCAATAAATATAGTAAAATTTAAGAAAAGTAACAGTTTAAATTTAAGAAATAAAAACATAAAAAAGAAAAAAAAAACATTTGTCAACATAGTTTTAAAGCCTATGTGCAATTTGTCTGTAATGATTTGGCTTGTTTTAATATTAAATTTACTATCTAAATTATGTTTATATTAGTACACACACAACAGAAATGGAAAATTATATACTTGGAAAATTCAAATACGTTAACTGAAAAAAGTAGTTGAATTGTCTTGTTTCAAATTTTATAAAGGTGACTGGGTGTTCAGAATCCAAATAATTATAGTTTTTATATTTTCTCATTTAAAAAATCAAATGATAAAGTGACTTTTTTTCTCAAAAAATAAGAAACATAAAAATATAGGAAGGCTTTAATGATAGTGAAGAAAAAGTAAAAAATTTTGTTGAAAAAGATTTTAAAATATTTTTATAATGTATTATTTAGGTAAATATTGCCAAAGTATATTTTCTTTGAATCAATTGTATTTGGTCTTGTGTCAATAAAGTTCTCAATGGGACTGTTATATTATTATATTTTTCTCAAAATTTACTTTAAAGACTAATTATACAGAGTGGCGGAAAGACAGCTTAGTGGATACAAATGTGAAGACTTGAGTTCATACTGTGAACATCTTTAGTCCTAGTGTTCCTATTGGAAGATAGTAGACAGAGTTAGGAGAACTCCCAGAGCTGGTGGGTGTTTTAGTAGGGTTTTACTGCTGTGAGCAGACACCATGATCAAGGTAACTCTTTAGGACAACATTTAATTGGAGTTGGCTTACAGGTTCAGAAGTTCAGTCCATTATCATCAAGGTGGGAACATGGAAACATCCAGGTAGGTATGGTGTAGGAAGGACTGAGAGTTCTACATCTCCATTTGAAGGCTGCTAGGACTGACTTCCAGGCAGCTAGAATGAGGGTATTAAAGCCTATGCCCACAAGTGACACACTTCCTCTAAAAATGCCACACTTCCTAATGGTCCCACACCCTACACTAAGCATATACAAACTATCACAGTGAGCTACCTAGACTAGTGTAGAAAGTGAAAAAACAACAAAGGACAGAAGGCAAGAAGAGAAACATGGGTGCTGTGCAACTACATTTGTAAGTAAGTGCATTCACATAGAGAGAGTCATACAGAAGAAAGTGAGAAAATTTAAAAGTATAGACCTTCTATTGCCAGAGTTAAACCTTTCAAGGTATTCCTAGAAATAATTAGATCACTATTAGTATATCCAAGTAGCCAGCTATGAAGATTTAAATTGATGGCAGGAATAAATAACTTGATATGATATGAGGAGGAGAACCGATGGATTAATTATGGTCAGAGAACAAGTAGACTCTATCATGGTTCATAGAAATGATGTGCTTGGTTTTGACAACATCTTATCTGTTGATCTGAAAGACTGAATTCTGAGGATACCTTCTGAGTTGTCTGGACAAAGGTGGTGATACCTGAAGCTAGAGTGTTACTGGAATAATGAACAATACATGAAATGAGGTGGCAGGGTAGAACAGGAAATATCAAACTGTATGGGAAACATTTTAAAGTTCGACAGAGAAGAAATAGGAGGAGATGTAGGAGAAAATCCTGAAAGGACTACTTAACACAAATTAGAAGAGGAAGTCTGAAGGATTAGAGTTGCTTGTAGATGTAGGATATTATAGGAATCAAGTAAGATGAGGTCTTTGAAGTATTAATTGGGAAATTTTTCTGAACAGAACACCAATGGCTTCTGCTTTAAGAGCAAGAATTGACAAATGGGACCTCATAAAATTACAAAACTCTGTAAGGCAAAGGACACCGTCAAAGGATAAAACAGCAACCAACAGATTGGGAAACGATCTTTACCAATCGTACATTCCATAGAGGGCTAGTATCCAATATATACAAAGAACTCAAGAAGTTAGACTCCGGATAATCAAATAATCCTATTAAAAAATGGGGTACAGAGCTAAACAAAGAATTCACAGCTGAGGAATATCAAATAGCTGAGAAGCACCTAAAGAAATGCTCAACATCCCTAGTCTTCAGGGAAATGCAAATCAAAGCAACCCTGAGATTTCACCTCACCGCAGTCATAATGGCTAAGTTCAAAAACTCAGGTGACAGCAGATGCTGGTGTGGATGTGAAGAAAGAGGAACACTTGTCCACTTCTGGTGGGACTGCTAACTGGTACAACCACTCTGGAAATCAGTCTGTTGGTTCCTCAGAAAATTGGACATAGTATTACCTGAGGTCCCAGCTATTCCACTCCTGGGCATATACCCAAAAGAAGCTCCAACATATAACAAGGACACATGCACAACCATGTTCATAGAAGCCTTATTTATAATAGCCAGAAGCTGGAAAGAACCCAGATGTCCTTCAACAGAGGATGGGATGTAGACATTGTGGTACATTTACACATGGAGTACTGCTCAGCTATCAAAAACAATGACTTCATCAAATTTTTAGGCAAATGGATGGAACTTGAAGCTATCACCCTGAATGAAGTAACCCAGTCACAAAAGAACACTCATGGTATGTACTCACTTATAAGTGGATACTAACCCAAAAAGCTTGGAATACCCAAGGAACCATCCTCAGAACTTATAAAGCTCAAAGAGAGGGAAGGCCAGAAAGTGGATGCCTCAGTCTTTATTAGAAGGAAGAACAAAACATTCTTGGGAAGAAATAAAGGAACAAATAGAGAAGCAGGGATTGGAGGAAAGATCATCTAGAGACTGCCTCACCTGGGGACACACCCCATACGTGCCCAATAAACCCAAGCACTATTGGTTATGCCAAGTAATGCTTCCTGGCAAGGAGCTGATATGGATGCTTCCTCAGAGGCTCTGCCAGAGCCATACTGATACAGAGGAGAATGCTTGCAGCTAACCATCAGACTGAACACAAGGACCCCAGTGAAGGAGCTAGAGAAAGGACTGAAGGAGCTGAAAGGGTCTGCAATCCCATGGGAAGAACACAATTATCACCCATCCAAACCCACCACAGCTCCAAGGGACTAAAACACCAACCAATGAGTTTGCATGGAAAGACCAATGACCCGAGGTACATATGCAGCAGAGGATAACATTTTCTGTCATCAATGGAAGGAGAGGTCTTTGGTCCAGTGAAGGCTTATTTCCCCAGTGTATGGGAACACCAAGGTGCTGAGGTGGGAGAGGGTGGTTGGGAAAGGGAGCACTTTCATGGAGGCAATGGGAGGAGGATGGGAAATTCGATTGTGGGAAAGGGAATAACATCTGAAAAGTAAATGCAGAAATTTTCCAATAAAAAAGAAAAAGTTTAGCAAAATTATAGCTAGTTGATTATAGAGAATGCCAGTAGAAGAGCTGATAAAGAGATAAAGGCTCTTCTGGGTTGAGAGGGAGCACATTTTTCTTAGGAATGCTGTCTATTCTCTACTTCTGTAATACTTGTGGGGTATGAATTTATCTTTAGCATCCATGTGGAAAAGCTTTGGAAAATACTAAAAATACTTTGGGTTAGGTCTAAGCCAGTTTGCCTTTATTCCCTAACTCAGTACCTAGAAGTAATACAGATACTTAAGCAATTTAAAAGAGGCACAGTTTTTTATTCCTGCTGTTACTGTTTGGAAAATGACATTTAGTCGAAAAAAAATAGCTGTTACATTTGGTTTCTTCTCCTTAAAAAATGGGTGTATTCCATATCTTCATCAAAGCTTTTAACTATACCCTGAACAAGATAGTTAATTATTTATATAAATAAGATTAAATGCATCTCCCAGACACTTTTGTCACCAAGAATTAATATGAATATGGGGGAAAGTATAGCAATCTATAATTTGTGACTATGACATGTTTTACCTTCTGTCCAACCAAAAATATCAAATAGATCTGATTGTATCTCTGTGAAGAGCAAAGCACACAGCCCTGATCTCTCTTCCTTATCCAGTGTCCTTCTTAATCTGCCATCATTGGATTCACAAATATTTTATTAATACCAGTTTCTACTGCCAAATAAGGTTTACCTTCTGTGTGATAAGTGAGTTGAAAGTAGTTCGTGTTCTTATTTTTATCTCTAACATTCGGAGTGATGAATTGTGAATTTTTTATGTGTAGTTTAGGCATATTTCAGCAACCATCTGCTTCTTATATTTGTCTCTGCTCTGAAGTACATTATTTTTATACTAGACTAGAGTTTTATTTTAAAACTAATCAATATTTTATCTATAGACCTTTAGAAATGCTATATTGAAAGTAGTATGTATTCAGAATATTTTCATTGCATTTATGAAATTTTTGACTAATGGCTAAATAGTCTCTTTTATTCATTTATTATAATATTTGGAAAACTACTGTGAAATTCAAGACAAGAAGAAATGTAATATCTGCATTTGAAGATTTTGAAGATTCTTTTATGACATTAATAGGTTTTACATCTAAAGCACAAACATATTACAAAGAAATAGCAAATTCCCAGAATCCCCAAAGCCAGTAAATGATCCATATTTCAGTAAGCAGTTCCATGCAAATAAAGGATGGAAATTTTCGTTTCCCTTACTTTTTTCTTGAGGCCACAGGGAGTTGGGAGATCTGGTGGGTTGGAGTGGGGGGTTTGGTGGACATCCTCTTGGAGACAGGGGAGGAGAAGAGGAGGTATTGGATGTGGAACATTCAGAGGGTGGCCCAGGAGGGGAATAAAGTCTAGACTGTAAAGGAAGTTTAAAGAATAATTTTTTAAAAATATTTAAAAATACAAAAAAGAAAGAGGAAAATACATATACATGTTTTATATAAGATATATGCATTGTAAATATTAAATTGTCCTGTAGTTTGTTTAGTTTTGGATAACCAGAATTTTTAATTCTCTTTTGTTTTATTTTTTATTTTTGGGAATCAAACCGAGCCTCACACATGTTGGGACAGTTTTGTACAATTAAGCTATGTCCCTAGCCTCCAAAATTAAACTTTTAATTAGTATAAATTATACTTTTTGTGTTTTGATTTGTGTCTATCCCAAGTTAACTAGGTGTTCTTACATTTTCTTCTAGTATTAATTATAGAAGTAACTCTTATTCTCCTGATAATTTGTCATCTAGGAGGCTTACTGATTAATAAACTCACTCTTTTCTAGTTCTTTCTGAACTGTGACTGCCTGGTTCAACTCAGCTGTTCTGGCCCACACTTTTCTCTAAGCTGACTGATTCAAACTTTTGGCTTCTCACTGAATTGTTCTGCTTGGCCTCCTACTAACTTTGGCAACATGTTCTAATCTTTTAGGTCCTTCTCATTCTCTGGCTCATTCTGTATTTTCTGTAGCTTGTTCATTCTGCAACCTGTCTCTGTAAAACTGTCACAGTAAAACTGCCTTCTCCCTGTGCTGCTCCCTTAAGTATCACCTCTGGTGTCGTTCTTGTGAAAATAGGGCATGTCCTATCTCGGACTCATTTTATTAAACCTTTCTGATTCATCACTCCGTTTGCTACTCAACTAGACATCATTTCTCAAACATGCTGCTTCCTTCTACAAGCTAACTTTATCTTCATTGTCAGGTATTAAAGATGTGTAGTAAGAATGTGTCTGTATTCCAGCCAGAGGGATTAGAGGTGTGTCATTCGATCTGGGTCACACAGATCTAGAAGATCTTTGAATGTAATTTCTTGCCAGAGCAGCCTTATTGCTGAATTAAAACCCTCTACAACTAATAAACTTCAGCTTTTAGCTTTATGGTCTATCCAAGTTCATTTATGGTGAATGGTTTGAGATAAGACTGAGATCCATTTTTTATATTCAAATGCTAAGTATAAAATTGTTAATATTTGTAGACACCGAAGTATTAAATACTTTTAAATAACCCCCCAAAAGACCTGTGAAAAGCTAATCAATGAACTCAGTAATGATATATAGTACAAAAATCACCTGAACAAGATAGATGAAAAATAAATTTATAATATTATTTATGATATAAATATAATTTATATTATTATAAATGTATAATTATTTATAATAAAAATTTCCCAGTAATGAAACTCAGTAGCAGAACATTTGCCAAGCATGTACATGGCCCTTGGTTCAATCTGCAGAACTACATAAATAATAAATGTAGAAGTAAATATATAATTGCATTAAAAAGACTAAATTTATAATATTTAGGAGAAAATTCAGTCAAGTTTCTGAAAGTTTGTACAATGAAAAAAATAAAACACTAGTAAAAGAAATAGAAGTCCCAGATTAGTGTAAAAATATTCTATGCTCATGGAAACTTAATATTGTTAAGGTTCAATGTAATCCCTATCAAAATTGTAATGATATTTTAACAGAAGAATAAAAACTGTAAGGGAGTACTTTAAAAATCTATATTTCATTAAGTCAGAAACTGAAAAGGAAATTAATAAATTTCAAGAGTCATCCAAACAACCGAATTTAAATAAAGAAGAAATGAATAACTAAAACTGACCCATATTAAAGAAGGAAGTCAAAACAGTGAACTAAAGAAAAAACAAAAGAAAACAACAAACAGACAAAACAAACAAACTCTAATGACTATAATGCTGAGGCCCAGATGGATTCCCAGCAGAATTCTACAAGACCTTCAAAGAATATCTACAACCAGTACTCCCTAAATTGTTCAAACAATGGAAATAGAGCATTTCAAACTCTTTTAATAAAGCTGGTGTTACCCTAACATCAATACCAGGTAAAGACACAACAAAAATACAAAACACAGGTCAATGTTCCTGATGGACATAGGCAGAAAACTCATTAAAACACTGGAATGTCAAATACAGACACATATCAAAAAGATCATCCACTGTATCACAGATATGCAGGATGGGTCAAGGTATATGCGAGAATAAATGAAATAAGCATATACATGAAACCAGAGACAAAAATCCATTCTTCACTTCAATAGATGCATAAAAAGCCCTTAGACAAAAATCCAACATTTTCTTGTGATAAAAGTCTTTGAGAGTACATGTATCTCTGTTTTTTAAAAATAAAGTTGGAAAAAACAAACAAACAAAAAAACACAAAAATATCTTAGAGAGAATAAGACTAAAGAGAACATATTTAAATGTAATAAAGGCTATATAGGAGAAACACACAGCCAATATCGCCCTAAATGGAGAAAAACTTTAATCAATTGTATTAAAATCATGAATGATGCAGGGATGTCCATTATCTCTACTCCTTTTCCTAGTACTTGAAGCTTCATCAATATATTTATTTATTACAGAGTAATAGTAACAAACACAGAATGGTGTTAAGAGGGAGGTAGACCAATGAAACAAAAGAGAAGACATAAACACATGTATACCCAACTACAGCAACTTGATATTTGACAAAGATGCCAAAACCACACTGGAGAAAAAAATAGCCTCTTCGTGCAATGGTTCTGGAAAAACTGAATATCTACAGGCAGAAGAATGAAGTTAGATCTGTGTCTATCACCTGCACAGTAAATCCAAATGGATGAAAGACCTCAATATGAAACCTGAAGCTCAGAAAATGCCAAAAGAAAGCATAGGCAGTGCCCTACTTAACAGAAGTGTAGGAAAGCACTTTATGGATGGAATTTACTTTGCTCTGAAATTAGGGCCAGAAACTAAAGTAAATTGAGTGAAGAGAAGCCCTTTACCATGTGTATGTGTGATAAAGGATTAATATCCAGAATACACAAAGAACTAAAAAGCAAAGCAAATGATCCAATTTAAAATGAGCTATAACTATGAATAGAGGGTTCTCAAAAGAAGAAATAAAAATGCATGAAAATACCTCAAAAAAATCTTACCTCATTCTTAGTAATCAGGGAATGCAAATTAAAACTAGTCTGAGATTTCATCTTATCCCATTGAAAATTGCAAAATCAACAAAACAAATGACAGCAAATGTCAGCAAGGATGTGGGGAGGAAAAGTAATCATGAAATTTAGAGATAAATTTAAAGAACTAGAAAATATTATAGAAAGTAGAGTATTACAGACTGAGAAAGGCAAATACTTTTGATTCTTATCTTTGAATCTTTTTGTTTATTTATAAAAGAAAGCATTTAATCGAACTTTGTGCTTCTAGAGGTTACAGTTCATGATAGTGGAACAAAGACCTGGTATCAGAAAGAGCTGAAAGCTCACATCTCAAATGTTGAGCAAGGAGCACACTGGAAATGGAGGAAGGCTTTAAAAAACTCAAATTCACTTTCAAGATACAACCCCTCCAATCAGGCCACACCTCTAAATCCTTCCCAAATAGTTCAATAAGCTGGGGACTAAGTATTTATATATACAAAGGCCATTTTCATTCAAACTACCATATATATTGGTTAGCTAGTTAAAGGGCTCATCCCTGTGAGAGGTGAATTCTCTCAGCAGTCATTAATACCTGAAGTTCTTTGTCTATGGGTGGGACTTTATAAGATTCCCTACTTCTGCAATTAAATAATGGCCACAGAGTGAGGGAGAATCAGTCTTCCCTAGAGATGATCCCCTTAATTGCTTATCAGTAGCAAACCATAAAACCCTAACATTATATATGGAAAATAAATAAGCTCAATAGCTTTGTGTGTGTGTGTGTGTGTGTGATGCTTTTTGATTGCTGTGAAGAGACATCATGACAAAGGTATCTTTTAGAAGAAAACATTTATTAAGGCTTATCCTTCTGAATGATTTAGAGCCCATGACCTTATGGCCAGAAGCATGGCAGCATGTAGGCAGGGCATTGGAACAGTAGCTGAGAGCTTACCTTGGTATAAGCAAGTAGGAGGCATATAGAAAGCTAACTGGGAATGGTGTGGACATTGAATCTTAAAGCCTGTCTCCTAGTGACCCATCTCTTCCAACAAGTCCACAATTCCTAATACTTCCCAAAGAGTTCTATTAACAGAAGACCAAGTCTTCAAATATATAATTCCATGTGGGATGTGGGGCCTTCTTATTAAACCACCACAGTGTGTGCACGTGTGTGTGTGTGTGTGTGTGTGTGTGTGTGTGTGTATGTTTGTAACAATAAATATACTAAAAGAGAACATAAATTTGAGAGGGAGCAGGAACTGAATTTGGGGTAAATTACATGTCTAAAAATGGTATACATATTTTAGTTAACATGATTTATTGCTAAAATGTTGAATGATCATTACAGCTATTGTAAAGATGATACTAAAAGGCTTTTTCCTTTTTGTTTTGTTTTGTTGTTTGCTTGTTCTTTTCTTTGAGACAGTGCCCCCCCGCAACTGTCCTGGAACTCACTCTGTAGACCAGAAATACACCTGTCTCTGCTTACCAAGTCCTGGAATTAAAGGCATGTGCCACCACTGCACAGCAAGGCTTTCTTAATAGTTTACTGCCACAACCCTTCAATTTTTAAAAATTCATTATGTGTAGAACACGATAAAAGTAAGTACAGGAGCTAGAGAGGTGGCTCAGTGGTTAAGAGTGCTGGCTGCTACCCCAGAGGACTTGGGTCCAAGCCCAGCACCTACATTGTAGCTCACAACCATCTGTTACTTCAATCTAGGGAATCCCACAGCCTTTTCTGTTCCACAGGGACCAGAAATGCACATATTACACAAATATTTATGCAGGCAGGACGTATATAACAAGTACACATAAAACAACAAAAATTATATGAAAAATGAGTACAATGAAATGAGGTATTCCTAATCATGTTAAAATTTTTTCCCTATACCTACAGACTTGTGATACACTTTAATTTCTACCTCTATGAAGTCTTATATTATATTTTTGGTTCACAATAGGAAATTGAAGATGTGGACAATGAAGCCACAGATGAAGATGGAAATTTTTCTTCACTCTCAAGTTCTCAGATAGTTACTTGATGGTTTTTAAACTTTATTTATTATTCATTGTATATATGCTATTTTTGTCTAAAACTTACTGTGAAAGAATGGTCACTCTACTGTATGACAGGACACTAAATATCTCAATTGTAATTTTGAAACCATTAACTGACCTTTCCTGCTTTTGTCAGGAGGCTGCAATTTGTTCTTTCTCTAAGTGTGAGCTATGAGCTTCAACACACTGGATTCAGCTTCAGACCTGAAGTTTTAAAACTTTACTTAAATATTTAATTAATCCCAAAAATTAAATCTAAGCATTAAAAAAACTACTTAAAAGTTTGAATGAAAATTGAGAGAGTTAGATATAAACACATTTTTTTAAAAGACACAGACTTTGACATTGCTGGGTATATAATAAAAATTATTTAAAACACTAAAATACATTAGTAAATTTAAATGAAATAAATCCAATTAAATGGGCTGAATTTCACAGGAAATCTTTTAGGTATTTATAGGAGTCATACAAATTAGACTGTGAAACCTTTATGGAGGAAAGACAAATGTGGTAAATATGATTCTGTTTTCATGTATACTATTAGATAGTAATTTTAGATAAATCATACAACAGTAAATTATTTTATTAAGGATTGGTGAGCATGATAAAAGACATACATTGGAGAAGCATTTTAGTATGTCTGAATAAAATCTGAATATGAATTCTCAGTGGTTAAGAGCACTTTCTGCTCTTCCAGAGGGCCTGAGTTCACATCCCAGCACCTACATCAGGCAGTTCATAATGCCTGCAACTCCAGCTCCAGGGCATCAGATGCTCTCTTCTGACCTCCAATGGCTACTTTATGCATGTGGCATACACACAAACACAAAGACACACACATACACACACACACTCACAGAAATTAAATTCATTTATTTGCTTATTTGTTTCTTTGAGACAGGAATTCTCTGTACAACAATCCTGGCAATCCTGGAACTCACTCTGTAGAACAGGGTACCCTGGAACTCACAGAGATCTATGTGCCTCTGTCTCAAGACTGCTGAGATTAAAGATGTGTGCCACTGTTGCCTAGCAGATAAACTTCTTTTTTTTAAAAAAAAAAAAAAAACAAAGATAAAAGAACAAAATTTTAAACATTTTTGCATAAATGTATACAAATACAATTGTGTCAGTGTTTGGCTTTTTTTTCTTTTTTTTTAAGGTTTGATACTCTGCATTAAGGTCTTACTATTTACAATGAGAAAAAGAAGTACATGTGAAACAGGGTGTAACCCGGAATTATTCAACATGTTCTTGGTGTGTAAGGATTGAGCAGGACAGGTTTTTTTTTTCTTTTCTTTTCTTTTTTTCTTGAACTTCACACAGTCTGTGAGTTGTTTCTGGGGCAGTCCGAGCCTCTGGGGTTAGAATCCCACTATCAGTGACTGCATATTATGTCTGTTTTTTGTGACTGGGTTATCTCACTCAGGATGATATTCTCTAGATACAGCCATTTTTAAAAGAATTTGGTTAAGTCATTGTTTCTGATGGCTGAGTAGTATTCCATTGTGTATATATACCACAATTTTTGTATCCATTCATCTACTGAAGAACATCTGGGTTCTTTCCAGCTTCTGGCTATTATAAATAGAGCTACTATGAACATTGTGGTGCATATATCTTTGTTGTGTATTAAAGTGTCTCTGGGGTATATGCCCAGAAGTGGAATAGCTGGATCTTCAGATAGTACTATGTCCAATTTTCTGAGGAGCTGCCAGACTGATTTCCAGAGTGGTTGTATCAGTTTACAACCCCACCAACAGCGGAGAAGTATTCCTCTTTCTCTGCAACCTCACTGTCATCTGCTGTCATCTGAGTTTTGGATCTTGGCCAATCTGACTGGTGTGAGGTGGAATCTCAGGGTTGCTTTGATTTGCATTTCCCTGATGGCTAAAGACGTCAAGCACTTCATTAGATGTTTCTCAGCCATTCGATGTTCCTCAATTGAGAACATTTTGTATAGCACTGTACCCCATTTTTTAATAGGGTTTTTTAATTCTCTGGTGTCTAGCTTTTTGAGTTCTTTGTATACCTTGGATATTAGGTCTCTATCTGATGTGGAGTTGGTAAAAATCTTTTCCCATTCTGTTGGCTGCCATTTTGTTTTCTTGACAATGTGCTTAGCCTTACAGAAACATTGCAATCTCATTAAGTCCCATTTGTTAATCTTGGACCTTAGAGCTTGAGCCACTGGTGTTTTGTTCAGAAAATTTTCTCCTGTGCCTATGTGTTCTAAGGTTTTCCCTACTTTCTCCTCTAATAGTTTCAGTGTATCTGGTTTAATGTGGAGATCTTTGATCCAGTTACACTTGAGCTTTGTAAAAGGAGATAAGAAAGGGTCTATTTTCATTCTTCTGCATGCTGAGTGCCACTTGGACCAGCACCATTTGTTGAATAGGCTGTCCTTTTTCCATTGAGTGTTTACAGCTCCTTAGTCAAAAATCAGGTGACCATATACGTGAGGGCTCATTTCTGGATCTTCTATTCTTTCCATTGATCTACATGCCTATTTCTGTACTAGTACCATGCAATTATCAGCACAATTGCCTTGTAATATAGCTTGAGGTCAGGGATAGTGATTCCCACAGATGTTTTCTTGTTGTTGAGGATGGATTTCGCTATTCTAGGTCTTTTGTTGTTCCATATGAAATTGCACATTGATCTTTCCAACTCAATGAAGAACTGGGTTGGAATTCTGATGGGGATTGCAATAATCTGTAGATTGCTTTTGGTAGGATGGCCATTTTTCAAATGTTGATCTTTCCATTCCATGAGCATGGGAGATCTTTCCATTTTCTGAGATCTTTCTTGATTTCCTTCTCTAGAGGTTTGAAGTTTTTGTCATGCAGGTCCTTCACTTGCTTAGAGTTACACCAAGGTATTTCATAGTTTTTGTGACTATTGTGAAGGGTACCTTTTCCCTAATTTCTTTCTCCACATGTTTGTCTTTTGAGTATAGGAAGGCTACTGATTTGTTTGAGTTAATTTTGTATCCAGCAACTTTGCTGAACTTTTTCTATCAGCTGTAGGAGTTTTCTGGCAGAATGTGTGGGATCACTTAAGTACACTATCATGTCATCTGCAAAGAGTGATATTTTTGCCTTTTCCTTTTTGATTTGTATCCCCTTGATCTCCTTTTGCTGTATAATTGCTTCAGCCAGGACTTCCAGTAATATGTTTAATAGGTAGGGGGAGAGTGGGCAGCCTTGTCGAGTCCCTGATTTTAGTGGGATTGCTTCAAGTTTCCCACCATTAAGTTTGATGTTGGCTGTTGGTTTGCTGTATATTGCTTTTATTAAGTTTAGGTATGGACATTTGATTCCTGTTCTTTCCAAGACTTTTAACAGGAAGGGGTGTTGAATTTTGTCAAATGCTTTCTCAGTGTCTTGTGATATGACCATGTGATTTTGTTCTTTGAGTTTGTTTATATGGTGGATTACATTGATGGATTTCCTTATATTAAACCATCCTTGCATCCCAGGGATGAAGCCTACTTGGTCATGGTGAATGATCGTTTTGATGTGTTTCTGGATTCGGTTTGCAAGGGTTTTGTTGAGTATTTTTGCATCAATGTTCATAAGTGAGAATGGTCTGAAGTTCTCTTTCCTTGTAGGATCTTTGTGTGGTTTAGGAACGAGGGTTATTGTAGCCTCAAAAAATGAGTTAGGTAGTATTCCATCTGATTCTATCTCGTGGAATAGTTTGGAGAGTATTGGTGTTATGTCCACAATAAATGTCTGGTAAAATTCTGCACTGAACCTGTCTGGACCTGGGCTTTTTTTGGTTGGGAGGCTTTTGATGACTTCTTCTATTTCTTTAGGTGTTATGGGATTATTTAGATGGTTTACCTGGTCCTGGTTTAACTTTAGGATCTTGTATCTTTCTAGGAATTCATCCATTTCCTCGAGGTTTTCCAACTTTGTGGAGTATAGGTTTTTATAGTAGGATCTGATGATTTTTTGAATTTTCTCAGATTCAGTTGTTATGTCTCCACTTTCCTTTCTGATTTTGTTAATTTGTATACTCTCTCTTTGCCCTCTAGTTAGTCTCTCCAGGGGTTTATCAATCTTGTTGATTTTCTCAAAGAACCAGCTCATGGTATGGTTGATTCTTTCAATGGTTCTTTATGTTTCTATTTGGTCTCTTTCTGCCCTAAGTTTGATTATTTCTTGCTGTCTACTCTTCTTGGGTGTACCTGCTTCCTTTAGTTCTAGAGCTTTTAGCTGTGCTGTCAAATTGCTGATGTATGCTCTCTCCAGTTTCTTTTTGGAAGTGCTTAGGGCAATGAGTTTTCCTCTCAGTACTGCTTTCATTGCATCCCATAGGTTGGGGTATGTTGAGTTTTCGTTTTCATTGAATTGTAGAAAATCCTTAATTTCTTTCTTTATTTCTTATTTGATCCTGCTATTGTTTAACAGAGCGTTGTTTAGTTTCCATGTGTATGTGAGCTTTTTGTTGTCTTCGTTGTTGTTAAAGACCAGCCTTAGGCCATGGTGATCTGAGAGGATGCATGGGAGTATTTCAATCTTCTTATATCGATTTAGTCTCGTTCTGTGTTCAATTATGTGGTCAGTTTTCGAGAAGGTGCCATGTATTGCTGAGAAGAAGGTGTATTCTTAATTTAGGATGATATGTTCTGTAGATATCTCTTAATTCCAGTTGGTTCATAGTCTCTGCTAGTTTTACAGTGTCCTTGTTCAGTTTCTGTTTCCATGATCTGTCCATTGGAGAGAGTGGGGTATTAAATTCTCACACTATTATTGTGTGGGGTGAAATGTATTTTTTGAGCTTTAGTAGGGTTTCTTTTATGAATGTGGGTGCTTTTGTATTTGGAGCATATATGTTAAGGATTGAGAGTTCCTCCTGACAGATTTCCCTGGTAATGAGTAAAAAATGTCCTTCCTCATCTTTTTTGATAACTTTTGGTTGGAAATTTACTTTATTCGATATGAGAATAGCCACTCCAGCTTACTTCTTGGGGCTGTTTGATTGCAAGGTTTTTTCCCACCCTTTTACTCTGAGATAGTGTCTGTCTTTGTCTCTGAGATGAGTTTCCTGTATGCAGCAAAAGGCTCGATTTTGTTTATGTATCCAGTCTGATAGCGTATGTCTCTTTATTGGGGAGTTGAGTCCATTTATTTTAATAGATATCAAGGAATAGTAATTTCTGTTTTCTGCTATTATTGCTTTGGTAGGTTGAGTTGTGTCTGTGTCTTTTTCTTCTTTTGGTTTTCTTGCTTAGAAGTTTTCTTGTTTTTACTAGGATGTAGTTCCCCTGATTGTATTGGGTTTTCCACCTATAATTCCTTGTAGTGCTGGGTTTGTGGTCAAATATTATGTAAATTTAGATTTGTCTTGATATTTTCATCTCTCCATCTATGGTGATTGATAGTTTTGCTGGGTATAGCAGCTTGGGCTGGCACTTGTGCTCTCTTAGGGTCTGCATGATGTCTGTCCAGGCTCTTCTAGCTTTCATAGTCTGTGTTGTTTAATCGGGTGTGATTCTGATTGCTCTGCCTTTATATGTTAGCTGACCTTTTTTTCTTACTGCTTTTAGTATTCTTTCTTTGCTTTGGGCACTTGGTGTTTTGACTATTATATGTCGGGAGGAATTTCTTTCCTGGTCCAACCTATTTGGAGTTCTGAAGGCTTCTTTTATGCTCTTGGTCATCTCAACCTTAAGGATAGGGAAGCTTTCTTCTACAATTTTGTTGAAGATATTTACTGTGCCTCTTAGTTCATGTTCTTCTCCCTCTTCTATTCCTATTATCCTTAGGTTTGGTCTTCTCATTGTGTCCTGTATTTCCTGGGTATTTTGGGTTAGGAGCTTTTTGGTGTTTTCATCTTCTCTGGCTGTTTTGTCTATGTTTACAATGTTGTCTTCTGCCCCCCGAGATTCTCTCTTCCATCTCTTGTAGTCTATTGGAAATGCTTGCTTCTGTGACTCCTGATTTCTTTTTTAGGTGTTCTACTTCTAGGGTTATCTCTTTTAGTGTTTTCTTTATTGTGTCAATTTCCATTTTAAATTACTTCTTCCATTCCTTCATCTCTTTGGTTTTGTTTCCCTCTAGTTCTTTGAGTTCTTTGAGTGTTTTTCTTGTTTCCTCTTTAAAAGCTTCTGATTCTTTTTGCTTTTCCTCCCGTTCTTGTTTAAGTATCTCTATCAGCGTCTTGAGGTATGATTTTAGGTCTGCGTCTTCTTTTTCTGGAGTTTTTGGCATTCCAATGTTTGATGTTATGGGAGAGCTGGGTACTGATGTTGCCAGGTTGTCTTGGTTTTTTGGGGGTATACTCTTTCGCTCTCCTCTTGCCATCTTGTTGTCAGTGATCTGTCTTGCCTTTCCCTTGTATCTGGTCTGTGTCCCTGGAACTCCACTGGTCCAGGTGGTGGATGGTCCGAGCCCTGTTCTGTGACCCAAACCCACCAGGTGGGAACAGAGGTCCCAATGCTGTGTTCCTGGTCCCTGGATCAGGCAGGGCAGGGGCGTGCTTTCTGTGCGCACTCGGCAGAGATCTCTCTGCTCCCTGGCTGCCCAGATCCCCTCCTTACCAGTCTTTAAACCTTTGGGAACTGCTGGTTCAGGTGGCAGATGGGTCTTTTTTTTAAATAAAGGCTTTTAGAGTAAATTTATAAGCATGTATGTAAATACACTTTCACTAATATACCCAAATATTCAATTATGGAGTAAAATATTATAACTTATTTATACAATGAGTATTAGGTAACATTTACTGAGAAAAAAAGTATTATGTATAGTATATGTTATATAAATGCAAAGTCTATATAATATATGTACATATAAAATATATTTGTCTATAGTAAAGGTATAAATTTTAAACATAAACTAATGCCCTCTTCTAACCTTCAAAGGCACCTGTACACATGTGGCACACACAAACACATACACATGTATACCTAAAAAATATATAAACTATATATAATTTATAAAATCATTATATTTTGTTATATATTTATATAATTTATAAAATATATTGCATAGTGTTACATATTTATATATCTGTAAAATGATATATATTTTATTATATATTTATGTAATATATTTTCCTGCTATATATATATAAAACATACAAAGCTTATATTATACATAATATAGAAAATGACATCCATCACATTTATTAAAAAAATTTTAAAAGCAAAGTTTTACAATAATATGTAGAATATGATTATATTTTGGAAAATCTATCTTCATACATTTGCATATGCCGAGGTTAAAATCTGGAGAGAAGTACCAATACCATGGAGTGAGACTTTAAAGCACTTTAATTTTTACTAATTTAGCAAATTAAGTAAGTTGAACTTGGTTCAGTATGTATTTTTAAATACTACTTAACCAAAATAAATAGAAAAACAATAAGTAATAAAAATAAATCAAAGGAACATAGCCAGGCTTCATTGCTGTCATGTTTTTACCAGGTTATCAGGTGTCCTTATTGACCCTTGGAAAGAATGATTTAAAAATCTTTCTTACTCCACATCTCTTGCCATGTTGAGGAATACTAATCTAAGTATCCCACAGGTCATGGCTGTCCAATATATCCTGTGCGTATGCTGATTTATGAACCAATAAATGTTTCATACACGGTTAAAATTTTAAATGAACTTACGACAGTTAGATCACAGGTCATTCAACCTGAGATACTACAGAATGCCTCTGATGGGAGGCTATGATTAAAATTTGATTAGGGAGGATATTGAAGATATGAAGGTGACAACTCTGCTATAATCGATGTGATCCTGGATTAGAAAGAGGGACAGTGAAACTTTCACCAACTTCTACGAGAAACCAACTTCCCATTTCTAGTAACTGCCACTGTTCTGTTTCAACTTCAATGTTTTAACTTTTGATATTGTCTTGTATTCTCTGCCTTTACTGGAGAGATGGCCGATAGATTTGAACAAAAATAAATCATAAAATGTTGATTTATTTGGAAACTTTTGTACATTTTTCTGGTTATATGAGGAACAGCTCAAGTTGGCTCCAGCTGAGGCATGTTGTGAGTGAATCCAGCACAAGGACTTTTTTAGTGGTGGTCATAGAATTGAACCAAGTTTCTCTTCTCAATTCTTTCAGTATAGTATGCTTTATTTGCTTGTGATAAAAAGAAGAAAAATTCAAAGCAAAGTGGAAAAATATGAACGTTATTTTAAATAACTTTAATAAAATGAGCTTTGTTAAGTTAATTATCTCATCAGATTGCCTCAAAGTATGTTAATATTCATAGAGACCAAAATCCCTCTCACCTTAGCTAATTTTGATGTCCTCCTTATGTTGTATGTTGAACTGATAAATGAATTATAGTAAAATCCATCACTAAGAAAATGAGTGGGATTTATGTTGAAAAAAAAAAAAAAAAACCCAAAGTCATCTGTAGAACATCACCAATTCAATGGAATATTTTGGGTGGGAAAATACTGCCTCCAGCAAAGGCTGAGAATACAAGAATTTGGCTTATGGAAGATGAATCATTTTTTACAGCAAGATTTGCCAAAGATCACACACACACACACACACACACACACACACACACACACACACACATGCGCACGCGCGCGCGTAAAAGAATATCAAAATGACCTCTCTAAAAAAAAGTTGATTGACTATTTCCATGTTATGTTTTGTTTTACATATACTTTATGATCATTGTAAACAGTACTATTTCAATGTATACTATCAATCCTTTAAAAACATCAAGTACTGACAAAAATATATTCAAATAGTTTTATGCTAAAATGCTTTTAATAATTTGTACATGTATTTTTCTTTTTTAAAATAAAGTTTTAAGGAAAAAAAGGCTTGTAGAAAACACATCCAAAGTATTTGTAGAAAGATTACCGCCCTCCCCCCGCCTCAAAAAAGAAGAATTTGAGCCAGGCAGTTGTGTACACAACTTTAATTCTGGCACTTAGAAGGCAGAAGCATGCCAATCTCTGTGAGTCCAAGGCCAGCCTGGTCTACAATGAGAGTTACAGGACAGCTAAGACTACACAGTGAAACCATGTCTCATAACAACAACAAAAACATCTACAAAATTTTGAAAATGAGTTTGTAATTGGGAAAAACAGCTAAATATGATTCCATGTCAAATACTTGAAATTAGCAGTTTCCTGAGCAATAATTTGAGTCCTATTAGAGGTGTGTATGTTGAGTGGACACAAGTTAGATTACTAAAAATAATGAGGCAGGGGAGTCTGGGACAGAGCTCAGTGGTAGAGCTTCTGCAAAGTGTGTGAAAGGCCTTGGCCTCAATTCTCAATATCCTCCCCCAAAACATTTATAAACCAATCCCCTCCAAACAAAACAAACCCCAACTTGCTCAAACCACAAAACAAAATGACAAATAAACCAAACAAAATGAAAGAAAAAGAAACAAGAAGCCTGGCAAGAAAAGGGCAAGCAATAAATAAATAATATCTTGTTAAACTAAGGATTTTCTATACAGCAATTTGAACAGTTAGTCTGAAGAACAGTTGGCCTACATAATGGGAAAAAAATCTTTGCAAGCTCTACATCTGACAGAGGTTTAATAGCTAAAATATTCAAAACTGTATTTAAAATAAAACCCGTAAACAAGAAATCAAAAAACTTGTCCAATAAATGGTACAATCATATGAAAAAAAACTTTCTCAAATTATAGCATATAAATGGATAGCAAGCATGTGAGACAATCTTCAATTTTACTAGACATCATAGGAGGACAAATAACACTGTTATTTCATCTTACCCAGTCATTAAGTGACAAAAGGACAAATGCGGGTCTGGATGTGGACAAAAATGGATCCTTTTTTGGCATTTTTTTTGTGTCTTTAACTTAGCCTTTTTAATTTTAATATGTTTTTATTAGATACTCTGTATTTACATTTCAAATGTAATCCCATTTTCCCTCCCATCCCCCACTTCCCTTCATATGTCTCCAATAAGGTATACCCTCTCCCAATCACCCTCTCCACCTCAATGCTTTGGCATTCCCCTATATTGGGAAAATGCACCCTCACTGGACCAAAGACCTCTTCTCACATTGATGCCAGACACTGCTATCTTCTGCTACATATGCAACTGGAGCCCTGAATCTCTCCATGTGTGCTCAATGGTTGGTGTTTTAGTCCATGGGAGTTGTGGGGGGTTTCGTTTGTTGATAATGTTGTTCTTCCCTTGAGGTTGTAAATTCTTTCCGCTCCTTCAGTCCTTTCTCTAGCACCTTTATTGGGGTCCCCATGTTCAATTTGATGGTTAGCTGCAAGCATGCTCAGCTGTATCTGTATGACTCTGGCAGAGCCCCTGAGGAGGCATCCATATCTGGTTCCTGCCAGTAAGTATTTCTTGGCATCAGCAATAGTGCATGGGTTTGGTGGCTACGTATAGGGTGGATCCCAAGGTGAGGTAGCCTCTGAATGATTTTTTTTTTCAATCCATGCTTCTCTATTTGACCTTGTATTTCCTCCCATGAGTTTTTTGTTCTCCTTTCTAAGAAGGACTGAGGTATCCCCATTTTGGTCTTCCTTCTTTTTGAGCTTCATAAGGTCTGTGGATTGTTTTTTTGGGTATTCAGAGCTTTCTGGTGCTAGTATCTACTTATCAGTGAGTATATACCATGTGTGTTTTGGGTAACCTCACTCATGTTGATAGTTCCTAGTTCGATCCATTTGCCTAGGAATTTCATAAAGTCATTGTTTCTAGTAGCTGAATGTACCACAATTTCTTTATTCATTCCTCTGTTGAAGGACATCTGGGTTCTTTTCAGCTTCTGCCTATTATAAATAAGACTACTACTAACATGGTAGAGCATGTGTCCTTGTTATATCTTTGAGCATCTTTGGGGTATATGCCCAGGAGTGAAATAACTGGGTCTTCAGGTAGTACTATGTCCAATTTTCTGAGCAACCGCCAGACTGATTTCCAGAGTGGTTGTACCAGTTTGCAATCCCATCAACAATGAAGGAATGTTCCGCTTTCTTCACATCCTCGACAGCATCTGCTCTCATCTGTGTTTTTGATCTTAGCCATTCTGACTGGTGTGAGGTGGAATCTCAGAGTTGTGAGGTAGTCTAGGCCCTAGAAAGTCTGTATGAAGATGTCTCAAACACCTAACAAAAGATCTTCCATAAGATCCAGCTTCAACAAAGCACAAAAAGATAAAAATTCAAGAAAAAAATTATTTATTTACAGACATGGTTTTTCTGTATAGCACTGGCTGTCCTGGAACTTGACTTATAGACCAGGCTGGCCTCTACTCACAGAGATCCATCTACCTCTGCCACTGGAGTGCTAGAATTAAAGACATGCACCACCACAGACCTGCTCAGAAAGACTTTTAAGGAGGAAAAGAGAACGGGGAAGACATAAGTTTCCTGGAGAGTTTGATAATCTTTGCCTTTTGGAATTCAGCTTCTCCATCAATGCCAGCTTATTAACATCTTAGAAGAATCAAGAGAGATTGGAAGTGACTAGAAGTAGTAAACTGTCAACTGTCTAGGAATTGGGATATTAATGACCTATAAAAACAATAATTATTTCATATCTGGATATGTAAATGGATACTTTTTAGAATTATGTAGCTATTTTCTTCCTACATGATTCAGTAAGAAGTAGAAGCAATGGGTTCAGAAGGCAGAACTGGGATTTCATTTAGGCTGGACTCATTATATCTTGGAAAAGCATTTAAAATGCAAAAATGCTCAACAGCATTTTTACTACATATGCATGTTACTGTCTGTAGACCTACTATCTGTCTGATTGTCCACCTCTGTGTGAAAATCAATAACTGTTTTGGCTAACCCCAACTTTGGAGCAAGAGTGTTCTTTAGTGCCAAATTCCCTTTTTATTTTATTCTGTGGCTAAATCCCAAGAATTGTAAAGGAGAAACAGGGCCAAACAAGGCTTTCTATTAAAATGAGAGGTCCAAAGTGATGAATGGAGACTTGGAACTTGTTTTAATGGAGAACACAGAAGCCAGAAGCCAGATTAAATACAAACTATGAATTGGGGGCATGCACTGAATCTCAAGTAGAACACTGGTTTTGATTTAGTGAATTAGGATGAGGTTTATTCTAGACAGCCATAATTCTTGTTCCACAAGGGCTCAACTCGCTTCTGTACAGCTGCTGCATACTAGTCTTGAGTCACTGAGAAAATGCTGACTAGGAAAACACATAGAGTAGATCCCTCTGTCCCTCATTAGAATTTCTCCAAGTTGAACCATCCCATTAATAAATACTCTTTGGAACTGCTATTCACAGAATTATAAAAACCACATAACTATAATGTATTGCTGTTTTCTTACTTTATCTTGTCTTTGTGGGTAAGAAGGAAACAGTTAAAGTCACCATGAATTTGAGTGAAACTGTGTCTGTAGATACATCATCAATGATTCTACCAATGAAACCCCAAAAATGTCTGTTTGGGAAAAAATACTTTAAGTCTGGGTGATTAGCGTGTGTGTGTGTGTGTGTGTGTGTGTGTGTGTGTGTGTGTGTCTGTGTGTGTGTGTGTGTGTGTGTGTGTATACTCCAGTTCAGTGCACTTGTAGAGTCAGAGGACAATCTTAAGGAGTCAGCTCTCTAATTCCACCTTGTTAAGCCCAGGTCTCTCTTGTTTTCCTTGCTCTGTGTTGCCAATGATAGCTGGATCCTTCCAACCCTCAGAAGACTACATCTTCATACTGGCATAATCTAGTTACAAAATGTATGCCTTGTGGAGAGGGAGCTCAAGAGTCCTGACCCTTTTTAACAAAATACGTTCTTGAAGCAGTATCTCACTTTACAGCCCTGCCTGACCTTGAATTCATGAGCCTCTTGCCTCTGCCTCTTGAGGGCTGGTATTAGTTAGAGACATGGACTGCCATGCCTGAGGTGAGATGTTACTTTAAAAGCTACTTTGTATTATACCAACTCTTAGGCATATCTATTTGTCCATCTTTTTATTGTGTAACACATGCTCAGTTTGTAATTCACCACTTGCAAATAACAATTAGGAGCCAGGCACATGCCTGTAAGGTTAGCACTTGGGAGTTGGATACAGGAGCACCAGGAGTTCAAGGCCAACATTTACTATACAGCCAATTGAAGTCCAACCTAGGCTACACAAGACACCGTCTTAAAGCAACCAACCCTGTTAAAAACAAAAAGATGCTCCTTTTTGTGCAATGGCCAGCTGAGGACCTGGTAAAACTAGTGACTAGTCAGTATGTCCTACACCCCCAAAACTCAGGTCATTTGGCTACTCAAAGTAAAATGATTTGTGATGTTGCCAGTAATAACAGAAATTTTATGTGAATTAGGGGAGTTTTCTGAGTTTGAGTATTTTTCTTGCAGCCTTAATTCTGTTGTGATTGGTTTTTGCTGCTGTGCACAATGATCTCATAGAAGATGTATTTTACAAATGTAATTAAGAAATATAATTGAGGAACATGATTTCGAAGTTCTTGTCTAGCACAGGGGTAAACAAACACAATGCCCTGTCTTATGGCTCTTTTTAGAATGCCACTTTTTACTTTCCAAATCAAGAAGCTATTTTATTTTGTGATATAGTAATTTTTCTGGATAGCTGGGCATAAGATTTTTTTTCCTGTTACTGGTTTAGTGTTTAAGAGCACTTGTACCCTTCCAGAGAACCTGAGTTCAATTTCTAGCACCCATATTGAGGGGATCATATGATCCACTTGAGAATCCAGCTCCAGGGGTTCTGACATCTGTTTCTGTCCTCAGTGGGTAACCACACACATTTATCAGACAGTCACACAGACACATAAAACAAACAGAACAGAAACAACACATAATATCAGATGTGAAAGAGAGTTGCTTCCTTTTTTTTTATTTTCAAGATACAGAGTAAGTTCTAGAAGTATTTGGAAACTTTGGAGAAGCTAGACTTTGAGTATGCTCTTCTGTCTCCACAACTATTTCCTTCTTAAATGTCACGAATGTCTGTGTTTAAGAAGTTATGCTATACATACATACATAGATGATTAGCCAAGATGTCATCTGTGAACAGTTCATAAACACCACTACCACCAATAACAGTAGTGTGCTTTCCAGGTAGTGTAAGAGTCACTTATTAGTTCTAATCACAACAACAGTCCCGTGGGTTTTATTTTTGTTCCCTCTATTTAGAACAAACAAATGGAAGGCTGGGTGTTAAATGACACGTAGTCTTTAGCAGAGGCATAACTACCTCCATATTTTGTGATCCCAGTCAGTTTCATTCTGCTTTTTATTTGGAATTCTTAATGGTGAAAAGGAAGGGCTACACAATGGTCTGACTGAGGCATTCGCATGAATATCTGTAGATATGGCACTTAGCCACAGTGTGAGAAATCACATTTCGAACGTTGGTAAGGTTGGCAAGAAGCTCCGTACAATAGTGTGAGATAGGAAATTACTGTGGTGTCAAACAGAATGTCATCTCTGTAGTACAACATCCCTGGAAAGGAGGCCAATTTTGCTGTTCCTTTGCCCTTTCAGTCACTGAGGGAGTAAATATTAGTTGGTGCTTTGTTCTGAAACACACACACACACACACACACACACACACACACACACACACACACGAAATGGACATCTCGGCCATTACTCTTGCTGAATGACAAATTCTATTCCTTGTCCAACCCCCACCCCAGGCACAGGGCACTCTGAGGCTTCTGCTTAAAACATCACAAAGACCTTGTCTCACTTATCTCTTCCTTAAGTGCCTGTGATCTTTTCAGGGGCATAGGACCATGCATGGTCACCACCCAGTGGCTTTGAACCGTGGTGGCATCAACTCTGGGGGCTGGAGAAGTTGAGGGGAAGAAAGGTCACTTTTCCTGACAACTTATAACTTGATTCCACTTACAGGCCATTTGTTTTCTGAAATAAGTAATGGGTGAGGACATAGGCCAGGTCTACAATTTGTACACTTGAGAGATTAAGGCTCCTGGAGATCAAATTACTACAGCGGACGACAGAGCTACTGGGGCATGTTTGGGAAGGATACAGACAGAAGAGGGAGAAGCCAGAGAGCGAAGAATGGAGACAGGGATAGATTTTGATGGAAATTACTTCCCACTCTGCACCCTTGGCAGAGCAAAGAGGACAAATAGGCAGCGATGGGAGGAAAACCGGCTTCTCTAGGAGGAATGGGTCAGGTTGTAGGATGCTGTTACTGAACTCATTTAGTAGATTGAAGGAAGGGTGTGCTGCTGGCCCCCGTCTTCAAAATCTGGCTTCTGTCAACTGGTCCTCTCAAGCAGGGAAGCATGCCAAATGTCAGGTTCCACTCTGGCTTCATTCCACCAACATAGCTAGAAAGTTACCCAAGGGGCTTTGTATGTAGTGCAAGGATACTGGGAGTTGAGGAAGAAAAGGAATCTCTGTGCAGTCAAGAATGATCTTGCAGAAAGGGGCTTGCTGTGAGAGATGAGAGGGCTGGGAAGGCTGACTATTCAGAAACAAGAGGAGGCAATGACACAGCATAGAAAGGCTTTCTCTGTTCCTTCCCTTCTTGTTAACGGAGGAGAATTTGTGTAGCCTTTGTAGCATTTAAAGGGAGTCTGAGGGGGCACAGAGGCACAGGAGCCCTATATTTACAGAAGATGAACTGCAGCTATTAAAATTGCTGCTATTGTAAGATAAACCCCAGCCTCCTGCATTTTGCTTATAACAGCAGGGTGGTTTTTTTTTTCCCCCCTCTTTTTTTGCTTTCCTTTTGAGAAGCATTAATGAGTCCACACTTTAGCCTGGCTGGGCAGAACGAGAGTAACTCTCCTGATTTAACTTAATGGCTTTGTAGGCTCTTGACGACATTGTCATCAATTAAAGAAAAAAAATTAATCACTCTTGAAAGAAAATGTCTTGGGCAATAAATGAAAAAAGGTTTGAAGTAAGATTAGCAAAAGCATGTAGGAAGAATAGCTTAAAATTTTACTAGATTTTTTTTTCTTACTGTGACCAAAACAGGGTGGATACGAATTTTTCTTGAAGCTTTACAGAGCCAGTTGTTTAAGTAGAGAATTTTAAACACGGAAATACTAGTTAACTGCCAAAATACACACTGAAAGTTAAAGCACACGGCTCTGGAAGCTGGACAGAGTGCTGGACCTGGATCTCAGGATAGGCTTGCTCCCTGGGAGAAAGCATTAGTCACTTTGCACTTTGACCTAGGAGTTAAAGGCTTTCTGTACTACAAAAAGAAACGTTGTTGGGGGAAGGTGTGGGGTCACCTTAGCAAATGTTCCCTATTTCTAAAGCCTCAATGCAACCCCCCAGCGTTTACTTTCCCTGTCTGTTTGGCACCGCCCAGGTCCCCCTACAGTTTATTTTCCTGGATGGTGCTTTGCAATTTTGACTTGGGGATCGTATAGTAGGAGTTCTAGAGACTCAGATGCTTTTCTCAGGCTAATCTTAGAGAGACACGTTGAGTCTGCTTGGGAGCGTGGAGAGTGGAGGAGCAGGACGGTGGGGGCAGGGAGAAAGGGAGTGGCCGCGGTCCCGCGGTCTGCTGGGATTCAGCGGGTCGGGTCAGGGATGAAGAAGATGAGGTTGGAGTAGATGGAGTGGCAGGGCGGTGCACGGTCGCAGCCCGCCTCCACTTGGGTGCGGAATCCGAGCTGGACTTGCGGAGCGCCCCCTCCCCCTCCGCCTCTCCCTCCCTCTCCTTAGAGCATCATCGCCGGGCCGCGGCGGCTGGCAGTCGCAGAAAATCGAGACCCGCGGACCGCCTGGAGGCGAGTGGAGGAGCTGGGATATGGGGAATCAGCGGGGGCGGCGGCAGGGCCAGGAGCCCTTGAGAACGCCTGGGAGGGGAGCCGTCTCGGGTATTTGTAGTGCGTGAGAGGTGAAGAGCAGCGAGGGCGGAGGCGGGGCCCGGGCCCGGCGTGGAGCAGGCTCGCCAAGCCGCTGCCTCCCGCCCTGCCCCGGCTGCCTCTGCCAGGGCCGGCGGCTATGGAGCAGGCAGGCTCCAGACCTGGGGCGACAGAGCATCCGCGACCCCTTTGGCCCTTGCCCCGACTGCTGTTACTGTCTTTCTGGCTGTTGCTGGTGCTGCTGCCAGGCCCAGCGGCCTCCCAGCTAAGATACTCCGTGCCGGAGGAGCAGAGCCCGGGCGCGCTCGTGGGCAACGTGGCCAGAGCCTTGGGGCTGGAACTGCGGCGCTTGGGACCCGGCTGTCTGCGCATCAACCATCTGGGTGCACCCAGCCCGCGCTACCTGGAACTGGACTTGACCAGCGGAGCGCTCTTCGTCAACGAGCGTATAGATCGCGAGGCGCTGTGCGAGCAGCGGCCTCGCTGCCTGCTCAGCTTGGAAGTGCTGGCTCACAACCCGGTGGCAGTGAGCGCGATCGAGGTGGAGATACTGGACATCAATGACAACTCTCCGCGCTTCCCGCGGCCGGATTACCAGCTTCAGGTAAGCGAATCCGTGGCACCTGGAGCGCGGTTTCACATAGAGAGTGCACAGGACCCTGACGTTGGCGCCAACTCAGTGCAGACCTACGAGCTCAGTCCCAGCGAGCACTTTGAGCTGGACCTTAAACCCTTGCAGGAGAATAGCAAGGTGCTGGAGCTAGTGCTGCGGAAGGGCCTAGACCGCGAGAAGACTGCCTTGCACCACTTGGTTCTCACTGCGGTGGATGGGGGCATCCCAGCTCGTTCAGGCACGGCTCAGATCTCCGTTCGTGTCCTGGACACGAATGACAATTCTCCTGCCTTTGACCAATCCACTTACCGCGTCCAGCTACGGGAGGACGCTCCTCCAGGCACATTGGTAGTGAAGTTGAATGCCTCAGATCCGGACGAGGGTTCTAATGGTGAACTCAGGTACTCCTTGAGCAGCTACACATCAGACCGGGAGAGACAGCTCTTCAGCATCGACGCCACTACAGGGGAAGTGAGAGTAAGTGGGACTCTGGATTATGAGGAGTCTTCCTCCTACCAGATCTATGTGCAAGCTACTGACCGGGGACCAGTACCCATGGCGGGTCACTGCAAGGTGTTGGTGGACATTATAGATGTGAATGATAACGCTCCGGAGGTGGTGCTCACAGACTTATACAGCCCAGTGCCTGAGGATGTTGCCCTCAATACTGTTGTGGCCCTTCTCAGCGTGAATGACCAAGATTCAGGCTCCAACCGGAAAGTAAGCCTAGGTCTGGAGGCTTCACTGCCCTTCCGGCTGAATGGCTTTGGAAATTCCTATACTCTGGTGGTGAGTGGTCCATTGGATCGGGAGCGGGTCGCTGCCTACAACATCACAGTGACAGCCACTGATGGGGGAATACCACCACTCACATCTCAAAGGACACTGCAGATTGAAATCTCTGACATAAATGACAATCCACCAAGCTTCCTGAAGGACTCCTACTCCATCTACATCCAGGAAAACAATTTGCCAGGTGTGTTGCTTTGCACTGTACAAGCCACAGACCCAGATCAAAAGGAGAACGCAGAGGTGACCTACTCACTCCTAGACAGGGAGATTCAAGGGCTGCCAGTCACCTCCTATGTCTCCATTAACAGTGCCAGTGGCAGCCTTTATGCTGTCAATTCCTTTGACTATGAGAAATTTCGAGAGTTTTTTGTGACTGTGGAGGCTCAGGATAAGGGAAGGCCACCACTGAGCAGCACTGTGACCGCCAACGTTTATGTGGTGGACGTGAATGACCACGCCCCTCATATTCTATACCCTACCTCAACTAACACATCAGCAGCCATTGAAATGGTGCCACGGACTGCCCCTGCTGGCTACCTGGTCACCAAAGTCATAGCCATGGATTCAGACTCTGGGCAGAATGCTTGGCTCTTTTACCATTTAGTCCCAACTTCTGACTCGGACCTCTTTAAAGTAGAACTTCACACGGGAGAAATTAGGATTACCAGGAAGATAGGAGACGAGAGTGGTACCATGTTCAACCTGACTGTGGTGGTCCGTGACAATGGAGAGCCACCTCTATCAGCTACCGTGGCCATTACAGTAGCTGTGGTGGACAGGGTTTCTAAAATGCTCCCTGACACCCAGAGACATATAAAAAGTCCTCGGACATACTCTGAGATCACACTTTATCTGATAATAGCATTAAGCACAGTGTCTTTTATATTTCTCTTGACAATCATTGTTCTGAGCATCATCAAGTGCTACCGCTACACTGCTTACGGCACGGCCTGCTGCGGAGGCTTCTGTGGAGTGAGGGAGCGATGCCCTGCAGAACTGTACAAGCAGGCCAATAACAATATCGACGCCAGGATACCACATGGCCTCAAAGTACAGCCTCACTTCATTGAGGTTCGAGGCAATGGCTCCCTTACCAAGACCTACTGCTACAAGGCCTGCCTGACAGCAGGCTCAGGGAGTGATACTTTCATGTTTTACAACACAGGGGCCCAGACAGGGCCAGGGCCTGGGGGAGCCCAAGCCTCAGTGACTGACCACAGGCAACTCACGGGCCAGAGTAGGCACAGTACTGGGAACCTGATTATCCTAAAAAATGATGCTGGCTCTCAAAATGAGGTGAGATAGTGATCAAAGTGTCTTTGAGAAAGCCATGCATTTTTTTTTCATGTGTCCCTTCCTCCATTTGCATGTGGTTGGTATTACTGATTTATTAGCACCAAAAGGTTTATCTGGTAAGTTGAGTGTTAGTGGTGGTACCTCTGGTCTTATTGTAACCTGCTGTTTGCGCTCTAGAAAATAAGCCCTGGAGAATTCTTTACTTACCATTTTCTAGTGGCACACATGAAGAATTTGCCATAAGAATGTCTGAAAAGTGAAGATTAGTCTTGGGTATTTTTGGTTGAAGCACAGTTCTATAGAAATAGAACAGGTCCGGGAATAAGAGTTATAATACTAGGAGGTAATGCGAGGTTCAAAGAGAAATAATCTCTGCTGTATCACCTCAGGGTAATTGCTTTGGGCTTTAAAACATTTAAATATATAAGCTCTGAGACCTCTAGAGATGTGTGGTTACCTCTGCATATTGTTGCTGTTCATATCTTGAAGGTCCTCAATGAAAATGATTGGCAGTTAGATTTCTGTGAGTTTGAGATCAGCCTGGTCTACATATGAGTTCCAAGTTATCTGAGGCTACATAGTGTTAGACCTTGTTTCTAAAATGTATTCAATTAATCACACAGGACTAATGTGATAGGGTCCTCTGGAAATCCACCCTGGTGGAGTTTGCCATGGCTGGATGATGTGGTCACTCTTGTGAGAAGAAATGAATGGTAGTAGGCTAGAGTGAACGAGTACACATTTGTCTTGTTGGCTGAGGGCGCTCATAAAGGAGTGGGATAGGAATATGTGGGGATGGTGGGGATCAGGACAGGCAGAATAAGGAGAATGTGGGACAAGAACTCCACCCTAGCCAATGTCCTCGGCATACTCAGAATTCTTCTTAAGATTCTCATTCATTTTAGATATCAATAATCTTCTGGCTCCATGTCAACCATTTCTGTGCTTCTGATGAAATGTGAAGTGTAATTTTTAAGCTTTTCATGTCTTTAAGTTGAATGAAAATACCCGAAAGCACATCTTTGTTTTCTGAATCCAAAATTAGGCATCCAATGGTATAAAAAGGCTTAGGAAGTAGATGGTTTTACTGTACATAGTACTTGGTGTAAGTACTAGTTTGGGGTTCTAACTAGTTACAGGTCCTTATAATGAGAATGCATAGAAATTATCAAAAAGTACATTCAGGTGCAGGTATACTTGGATAGAAAAGTCTCAGAGCATGTCTGAAATAATAGGAGTCTGCCTGGTGGTTCTTTAAACTTGTATTTCAATACAAAACCCTGTCCTATAAATATGGGTGGGTTTTCTTTTCAAACAACAACTCTGTAGCTAGGACTTTGAGAGTCAGCACAAAATGAATCAACACTCTGTTTTTCCTATAGTTTATGACTTTTCATCAGCATATTAGTATGGTTTACTAATGTCTACATTTTCACATTTAAAGTTCATGGCAATCTGGAGGAGAGTAATGTAACCACAGAATCCGAACTCTCAATTGTCAATAGGCTGCATTTTTCATTTTCCTATAGATGTTATTCACGTATCAGAAGACCCTGAAAGTAGTCAATGTTGAGATGCCACAGGAAGCAGACTACAGTCTAAGGAAGGGGGTGGAGAGAAAATGGAGGTGGGGAGAGTTTGAGTGAGATGTCAATGCATTTCCAAAATTGTTACATGGTAGCTTTTGGAAGCCTGTAAAAATGATTTGTCTTTAGATAAGGATGCTATAGATGTTGCCTAACAAGTTCAGGTGATATGGGACTGGGGCGGGTTGCAGGTGGCGACAGTGCATGCAGAGCAAACCAGACAAGGCTCAGCTTTGCCACTAGCTGTGTGCTGGAAGCTTAGGAAAATGGCATGCTCGCCCTTTCTCTCATGACTCACAGTGTGGGGCATTTTGATACATGAACTATTTCTGTCTCACTATGACCTGTATGTTAATAGTTACTATGGTACACAAACCCTTAATAAAATTAGTCTAGAAAGCGATGGCTGTTACAGGGTTTTCCAGGAGAGTGCATGAATTTAGTAAAGGCAAATGACATGTGATAGACACCTCCCAAAATTTGGTGAGGTATCCAAAGGTCTACAACTCCTGTGTTTAATGCAGTTTTGCAGAAAAAGTGAGACCCATTGTAGAGCATGGCAAAATGGTGGCAGAAACCAGTCTGTCTTGAAACCATCATTGCTAGGTCAAGCTGACTTTGCCAGGCTGGGCTTTCTCTTTCCTTACCTAGCTACTGCAGATGGCAGGCAGGAGCATGCTGTAGTGCTACTAATGGCATGTGCCAACATTAAAATGAAACAGAAACTGAAAATGGAAAGTGAAGGACTTTGTACCCACTGAATACTCTGCTCTATGAACAGCACGGTACTTTGCAAAATGTGCATATGTGATTTCATTTCCTGTACGTTATGCATGAAACAAGCATTATCAGAGAGGTTATATAATACAACACATTGCTAGTTGTGTTATATTTTAAACCTCAGCGGTTTGACTCTAAAGCCTATGTTATCTTCAACAGTAGGAGTCAACAAAAATCCCAGTTACACACACACACACACACACACACACACACACACATGTTGGCGTGGCATAGCCGGTCAAAATGCTACTGCTAGCTATTTATTTATTTACTGCTTTACTATTGGCAATGCTTGCTCAGAGCCTTTACCTTTGTTATCTCACTGAGGTTTCTCTTGTTGCTTATTAAACATCACCATATAGTAGCAGATTTTTGATCTTTAGGTAGATTTTACAGTGTTGTTTAGTTTGTTTTTTGTTTTGTTTTAATTTCATAAGTTGGGCTATGACAGTTTTTTGGCAACAGGACAGAATTTCTCTTTGTAGCCTTCTGAAAACCTGAAGTGAAAGTAGTTGGCTCCTCTTTCAGAGTCTCCATGAAAAGAGACCAAGTCCTAAGATTGATTGCTAATGAGTCATTTTGAGTACTCAGTGGCACAGCATGTGAAGTCA
The DNA here is from genome assembly GCF_963924665.1 of Micromys minutus. Classification (NCBI taxonomy): domain Eukaryota; kingdom Metazoa; phylum Chordata; class Mammalia; order Rodentia; family Muridae; genus Micromys; species Micromys minutus. Next base: position 24,452,337 of record NC_137977.1, read on the forward strand.
TAAAGGAGCAGCAGAGAAATTTAAACTTGGCTTTCCTTTTATGTATAACGAAGCAATTTGCAGACATCATGTCCTCAGTTATTTCTACCCACTGTATGTGCATATTAAACTTAAATCTAGACATGGGAATCTGAAAGAGTTAATGTAATCTTTCAGGATATGTCTCCTCTAGGGCTCACTTTGCCATCTGGTGGCTCTGTCCTAGAATGATTTACACTCTATGTACAGTAATATGATGGTGTGTTTTTAAAACTGTAAAATGATCAGAATAGACAAAGTTGCTTCTTCTTCTTCTTCTTCTTCTTCTTCTTCTTCTTCTTCTTCTTCTTCTTCTTCTTCTTCTTCTTCTTCTTCTTCTTCTTCTTCTTCCTCCTCCTCCTCCTCCTCCTCCTCCTCCTCCTCCTCCTCCTTCTTCTTCTTCCTCTTCCTCTTCCTCCTCCTCCTCCTCCTCTTCCTTCTTCTTCTTCTTCTGATATGGTCTAGGCTGGTCTCTTAACTCAATATGTAGTTGAGAATGACATTGAGCTCCTGAATCTCCCGCCTCTGCCTCTTGAGTGATTAAAGAGGCATGTGATACCACATCACACAAGACCAAGAGATTTTATTTTATATTTGCTTGTTTGTTTATGTGTGTGTACCTACACAAGTTTATCTGCACCATATATGTTTCCATGCCTACAAAGGACAGAAGAAGGCACTGGATCCTCAGGAGATGAAATTGTCAGCAGTCACGAGCTACCATGTGGGTGGTGGGAACTGAACCTGATATTCTGCAGTAGCAGCAAATTATTTAAGCCACTGAGGCATGTCTCCAGCACCAAGGCCAAAGAATATTAACTAGGAATTTCTATTTTAGTATTTCATCTTTGATGACCACTTTTTTAGTGGGGCTAAAATTTCAGTTGTAGGATAGTCTTGAAGAAAATGTTTATTTGTTCTTGTTCTGATAGTACAATGCTTTCTTTCTTTTTTAAAAAAATTGAACAACTTTATTTTAAAAAACAAAGATAAGTGTACAGATTTTAAAAAGCATTTTTGCATAAAAGTATATGAATACATTTTTGTCAGTACTTGATTTTTTTAAAGGTTTGATAGTATGCATTAAAATCTTACTAGTTACAATGAGCATAAAGTACATGTAAAACAAGATGTAACCTAGAGATAGTCCAAGTTTTCTTGGTGTGTAAAGATTAAGCATAATGGTTTTTTATTTTCATTGTTTTTTGGCCTTTGTTTTTCTTGAACTTCATATAGTCTGTGAGTTGTTTCTGGGGTGTTCAGAGCTTTCTGGGGTTAGTATCCAATTATCAGTGATTGCATATAATGTCTGTTCTTTTGTGACTGGGTTACCTCACTCAGGATGATATTCTCTAGATGCATCCATTTTCTTAAGAATTTCATAAAGTCATTGTTTCTGATAGCTGAGTAGTACTCCATTGTGTAAATATACCACAATTTTTATATCCATTCATCTACTGAAGGGCATCTGAGTTCTTTCCAGCTTCTGGCTATTAAAAATAGGGCTGCTATGAACATTGTGTTGCATGTGTCTTTGTTGTATGTTGGAGCTTCTCTGGGGTATATGCCGAGAAGTTGAATAACTGGATCTTCAGGTAGTACTACGTCCAATTTTCTGAGGAATCACCAGACTGATTTCCAGAGTGGTTGTACCAGTTTACAACCCCACCAACAGTGGAGAAGTGTTCCTCTTTCTCCTCATCCTTGCCAGCATCTTCTGTCATCTGAATTTTTGATCTTAGTCATTCTGGTTGGTATGAGGTGGAATCTCAGGGTTGTTTTGATTTGCATTTCCTTGATGACTAAGGATGTTGAGCACTTTTTTAGATGCTGCTCAGCCATTCAATATTCCTCAATTGAGAACTTTTTGTTTAGCTCTGTACCCCACTTTTTAATAGGGTTGTTTGATTCTCTGATGTCTAACTTCTTGAGTTCTTTGTATACCTTGGATATTAGGCCTCTATCTGATGTAGGGTTGGTAAAGATCTTTTCCCAATCTTTTGGCTGCCTTTTTGTTTCTGGATCTTCTATTCTATTCCATTGATCTATGTGCCTATTTCTGTACCAGTACCATGCAGTTTTCAGCACAATTTCTTTATAATATAGCTTGAGGTCAGGGATAGTGATTCCCACAGATGTGTTCTTGTTTTTGAGGATGGATTTTGCTATTCTAGGTCTTTTGTTATTCCACATGAAATTGCACACTGCTCTTTCCAACTCTATGAAGAATTGGGTTGGAATTTTGAGTACAATGCTTTCTTCAGATGATTTTCTTCCTCTTTTTTTCCATAGAGAAAGTTGAGAAAAGGAATAATGTCTGAGTTCTCTCTTTAGAATATTCTGACTGATGGGGAAGGATGTTTCTTGTGGCTTGATTGCCATTGACCTACCCTTTCCTCTGACCCCACAGTGAGCTATCACATGGGCATCTGGTCTTACTGAGAACACTCTGCAGGGACAGCTTGGCATATTATGCATTGTCTATTGGCACTCTATCTGCCTGACAGAATAGCAGATTCATTTCTGGATTCTTGCCCTGGCTGGATATGAATTTTGCTTTCAATGAGAGGTCAGAATGATGTCAGTTTCCCAGTATTTGAGGAAAAACTGCCATCACCATGATGCAAAGAGAATTTGATAAAGTGACTCCTCCTTCTTTTCCTCCTTCTCTTCTTTTTCCTTATTCTCCTCTTTTTTTCCTTATTCTCTTCTTCTTCCTCTTTCTTCTTTTCCATTTTTTCTGTTAACAATGTGATTGGTTGCATTTTGGCATTTTCTTGCTTTCTATTTTTGCTCCCCCTCCTACCCTCTGATCTCCTCCTTCCTCTTAAGTAGCTCTCATTCAGATTTCATATCATTCATAATCAATTGTTACAAGTAATTTTTATTACTTTTAATTTTTTAAAGTTCAGTCATTACCATTTTCCTTGTCCACCCTCCCACAGTTCCTCATCCTATTCCTCCTACCCCTGTCTCAAAGAGGATACCCCAACACACACACACACACACACACACACACACACACACACATACACACACACACACACACACACACACACACATACACACACACACCAGACCTACCCATTCCCTTGAGCCTCAAGTCTCCAGAGGGTTAGTCAAGTCTTCTCTCACTGAAGCCAGACCAGGCAGCCCTTTATTGTATATTTGTTGGGGGCCTCAGAGCAGCTAGTGTATGTGCCTAATTGGTGGCTTAATGTCTGAGAGATCTCAGGGCTCCAAGTTAGTTGAGACTGCTGGCCTTCTTATGGGGTCACCCTCCTTCTCAGCTTCTTCAAGCCTTTCTCTAATTTAACAACTTCGGTCCATTAGTTGGGTATACATAGCTGCATCTATCTCAGTCAGCTGTTTCTTGGGCCTCTTGGAGGATAGCCATACTAGGCTTCTATCTGTAAGCATACCATGGCATCAGTAATAGTGCCAGGCCTTGGAGCCTTCCCTTGAGATGGATTCCAAGTTGAGCTGGTCATGTGACTTTTACAGGACCCCCCCACTTAGTCTGATAGTAAAATATTTTCTTTAAAATTTTGATTTAGATCAGAGTTTCTATTCATATTGTAATATGCACTTAATTTATATGATTAGCATAATAATATTTTGAACAGTATTTAACAAGTAGCAATGGTTTGAAAATTCAGAGGTCAAGAGAACTCTTTAGTAATGTTTCAAAAAACAGGTGTTCTTAAATGTAACTTTTACAGGACCCCACTTGGATCAGATTTTGTATGCATAGTATAATATGGACATAATTTACCTGATTAATATAATGACATCCTGACCAATATTTAAATCAGTAGCCATGGGGTAAAAAATTGTAGGTCAAGAGAATTCTTTAGCAATGTTTTAAATTTGCTAACCTAAAAATTATATAAGCTCTTTCAAGAATTTGAACTTGGTACATGTAAAGAAATATCTGACATTGTAGAGATGGAGAGAAATGTCAGTTTCTTTCTAGCCTTGCTGGCTCCCGGGAGATTCAACTGTGTGTAAGGAATTAACTGCTGTACCAGCAGGTTGTGCGTTCAGAATAAGCAAACCTAGCACTTTCTTTTTTATTAGAACCTATCATGTATATTTTAAAGTCATGCTTATGTTCCTTTCTCATTCTGTAGCTTAGTGTCTACACGTTGTACTTAGAAGTTTTCTACTCAGACCCAGGTTTATCCTCCTCTAAGTTTGATTTATGGAAAGACCAGTATGTAATGTAGTGATTGTTTTCAGTGTTCTATTTTGGTTTTTCTTTAATGCATCCCTTTTCCATTGTAACAAATTACCATGAATTAGTGGTTAGAACCTCACCCATTGAGTGTCTCATAGCCCTGCAATATGTGGTTGAGTTTTCCATTTCAGCTTTCATAAAGCTAAAAAGCACAACACATTGGCTAGGAACTTCTTTGGAGGCCCAGGGAAGAATCTACTTGCAAGTTCATTCGTACTGTTGGCAGAGTTCACTTCCTGGGGGACAGAATCCTGTGCCTGCTTATCCCTTTTTGCTGGGTCAACGAGAAGCATTATTCTCAACTCAGAGAGGTTTCTCTCAGGTCCTACCTATTATGTGACTTATTCTCAGGGCTGGCTATAGAGAGTCTCCTGACACATAGAATCTGTGTCATGCTTCACATCTCTTCGACTCCGTCTGTGGTTTCTAGATTTGAATATAAAGGCTCTTGTGGTTAGGTTGGTCTACCCAAATAATCTCCCCCTTTTAAAACACAGTTAAGCCATGTAAACACAGTTATGGGGATAAGTCCATCACAGTTTGAGTCTTGAGATTATACAGGACAGGAGCATTTGGTGTGCGGATCTTGTGGTTGTACTAGCATTTGCCCACTGCAATTCAGACCGGTGTCCATTAGATAGCACAGTGAAAAACAAAACTGTCTGAATTAAACCTTACTTGGAAGAAAAGGGTGATCTTGTTTGTAGTTTCAGGTTTAAAAAAGCAGTTTATTGACAAATTCAACAGCAGTTTGCACGATGAGATGGCAGCTGTTTATTTCACTGGGTGTTCATGTGAGTTTATGAATAACATAGGATATTTTTAACTGTTTCACTTTAAGGCATCTTAAAAGTGATTCATCCTTCTGTTGCCTAAGTATCCTAATGCATAAATCACAAATAATTCCACAGCAGGATACATTAAATATTTGTATAATTTTAGCAAGAACTCAAGTTGGTTCTTGTTCTTCAGTAATATTACATCACCCGTATGGATTACCTAATTGACTTTTTCTGCATCTAGAGTTCTGTAGCTCTTATTGTATTAGAAGACTAAACTGGAGTACTTTCCCAATGGAAATTCATCACACTCAAGGTGTGCTGGTATGAGTCTGTAATTGCAGCAGTTGGCAGGTGAAATCAGAAGAATCAAGAGTTCATGGCCAGGCTTGGCATGGTAAATTTGAGCCATCCTGGGATCAACATGATACCTTCTCTCAGATGAACAAACAGACAAAATGAAGAAAGAGACAAAAATCCCAAGATGTAATTTCAAATATCTTAGAGGTAAATGATCATAGTCGGCCCAAAGTCCTCCTGTCTTGTAGCAGATACATCAGTCATCAGTTTTTCAACCTGAACTTTTTCCAAACAATAAAATTTTGTATGCAACCCACATATATTCTTGGATTTTAGTTTTGCATTCTTTTAAGATTATCAGCATCTAGGAATGTAGAAGTAACTATATGTAACTACCACTTGAATTTGCCAATCGGGCAAATTTAATATCTTTAAATCTCACTCATTTTTATAATTTAAATATAATTATCACAATGTGTGTGACAGCTCATTTACCTAGAAATACTCTGAAAACTTACCCAATATCAGACTTTTCTATGTTCTAAGGATGTATAGTTTTGTGTTCATTAATCTTTTGAAGATATTTGTGTTTTATGAGTAAAACAGATGCAGTCAGCTTCACAGAACACTTGGTCAGGAAAGTATTGGAATAAAAATGCTGTTTTCATTGTGTAGTATTAGACAGTGAATTAAGATATACTAGTTTGCTTTCTTCCTTTCTCCTGTCTGATGTTATTGCCATAAGAAATCTCATAACTATCATTGTGGCAAATAAATCTGAGAAGTAAGTTGTTGCAGATGGAATGTTATTGAAAATAGCAACACAACAAATTAAATGTGTTGCTGGGGAAGTTAGAATGTGTAATAAAGTGCCTTTCCTATTCAGCATCGATAGAATTGTGCCTTTCAGCAAACTGAGATTAGTGATTTCATCCCAAAGATCAAGTTGCAGTGATTTTCATCACGCAAGTTACCCAGTCATGGGAAGATAAGCAACAGCTACTCAGCAGATGTTAAGAGTCTTTCTAGAAAGACTTTTCTCAGTGGACACGCTAACACTGGTCCTGCCTGTGGCAGGAGACACTAATGATAAGAACTTTGTTGTGTGAAATATAAATATAAATCCCAAACTACCATCATCCTGGCCTGTTTTCAGCCCGGCAGACTCTCTGACCCAGAGCTCCGAAATTTCTCCACCCAACTAGCTAAGTACCCATGGTGCCATGCCAGCCCCATGCTTTCAAATTCACACAACTAGCTGGGGTGCACTTCTTGCAAACCCGTGCTCCAATGATGCAGTACCTTTCTCTCTGGAACCCAGCTGAGCTGCCTCGTGAAGGAAAACACCACACAATATTAGTTTAGAGTCAACGGGTAATACAGTTGCTGCACCCAGCCATCGAGCTGCCTGTTGAATCTAAACTAAGATTGTGTGGTGTTTTTTTTCACGTGGCAACTCAGCTGAGTTCCAGAAAAAAGTAGGGTGGCAAAGCACCGCAGCCAGCCACAGGCATTTGGAAGCATGGGGTTGTTGTGACTCCGACCTGTCATGGGAACTTCATGAGCCGGCATTAGCATGGGCTTCACAGTTTTTATTTCATGAAACAAACTTAGTAGATGTATTTACTCATGTTTTCAGGTTCATAAAACTATTTACAAACATTTTATCTTTTGTTGACTAACAATACTTGTAGAAAATGGAAGCCCATCTTATTTAGTCTGTGGTAATTTATGCAACTTTGTTTGGAACAATCATAGCATGTTATAGATTTGAAAAATAAGATGAGCTAGTTACATATACATATTCTGCTAGCAGAATACAAAAGAACGAGGTGACAGAATGTATAGGGGTAGGGGATGCTGATCTCACCACTTCAGTGGGCATTATGAAGTATATTTATGAAAATATTTCACATTACTTGAATGGGGTATATGAACAGTGGGGATAAGAATAATGTGAACTTTGAACTCATTGATTGGCACTGCAACAACTTTATGTTGCTAACTATGATCATTGTAACCTGGAAGAAAGCAAAAATTATAACCCCCTTCCATTTCCAATTTAGCATCCATGCCTGATTTAGTGTCTAGTGATTTTGGGTGCTTTCTGGCCAAAACATAGTTCCCTACGAAGTCTTCAGGTGCCGTATTTTCTTCCTTATCAATTCCACTTTCGAATGACAGCTTGTGGGCACACAAATTTTCTTTCTAAGACAAAGATGGTGCAGAAAGAGTTGGGGTCATCATGGATCCCATCTACTTCCTGCTAAGCATGGTGAATGAGGAGGAGAAGCACGAGAAGGGAGCAGGGAGCCGGTACAGATTTATGAGAAGGTTTGTGTGGTAAAGCAAGGTCAAACTGCGGTGGTTTTCTTCTCCCTGCTATCCCTCCTCCGTCAGTTGAAGAGGCTGTTATCAGTTGCTAGTGTTATGACTGGGCACATCTTTCTCAGGTCAAAAATGCTGCAGACTGCAAAGCCAGCAGTAGATTGCAGTCCTCTGCAGACCAGCCAGGTCGTCAGAATTTGTGTGGTCCTCTACTGTTATAGTTAGACTACAGGACTGAAGGTGTGCCTCTGAGGGGGCATTTGAGGGTAAAAACAATGGATTTTTTTTCTTGTCAGGAGACAAAGTCCTCTATTTCCTGATATATGTTATGGGATTCATAAGAAATGTCTCATTTGTTACTTTTGGACTGTGTGCATGAAAATATTTAAGAAATAACTAATCAAGTAATACTGCCTTGGGTGAACTTTGATTTGTCATTTTAACAACAAACTCCCTTTGTGTTTTTTGCAGCCCCGACAGCCCAACCCTGACTGGCGCTACTCTGCCTCACTAAGAGCAGGCATGCACAGGTATGTCCTTCCTTCTCCTTCTTTCCTTCCTTCATGTGGGAGAAACTTGAAGTGGGTTCTGTTAGACAAACTGTATCTTCACAGCCCAGAAGCAGCTGTTTAAATTGAGAAGCTTTGAAAACTCTGCCCGGGAATGCAATTATTTTGGTCTTCATGATTATTTTTTTGGAACATTGGAAGTAATCAGTGCCAAGTGCTTATTGAGCATGGGGAAATGAGACTGCCACGTGGAATCAGAGGCTGGTTTCTGTACTTTCATCAAAATTCCTGGACGGATATTTCCATTTAAAAACTTTTGTATCAGCTTTAAAATATTTTAAATTCCCTGTGATAGTTTCAAGTTCTTCATCACTCTCACCCACACATCTTTTCTCTCTCTTAAAAATTATAATTAATTTTTAACAAGTCAGGCACTTCCAGGTTTGAGTACATTATAAATGTACATGCATATACTGTGTCCTATCTCATATTTCTTTTTCTCCTGTCTCACACTGACACTGTTAGACACATTAACTGATAGCTATTTTTGTTTATATTTACCCCTTCTAGAATCTTCTATCTTCTCCATCATTTTGCTCTCTTATTCTTATCAATATCATGAGCTCTTTAGAGATGAGCCATGTTCAGGACATTATTGAATATCTGGAGACTAAATCTAGCTTGCTTTAGATCAACCTAGAGTAATAGCATTACTCAAGACTCAGACTTAATATAGTTTGGTCTTTTCTACTTTGTCTCTTTGACAGTAACTGATTCCCAGAGCTGATGTGTCCATGCCATGGGGCCAAATGAAAGATTCATTATTTGTGACTGTCTTTGGAAACCAGATAGGGAGACTCAAGAAATTAATGGTTATATTAGCAAAAGGATTTAACTTTGAAGAAGAAATGAACTCCGTACTTTATGCCCCTCAGAATATCTGGGCGATTGTTAATTGACTCTTCATCAAACCTAGGTCAATGTCTAAAGAAAAAGCGTATAGAATAGTATATGTAGAATTAATGAAAATGTAATTTAAGCTCATTAAACATGCATTAGATTAAAATAAATCAATGCCTTCTCAAGCTTACAAATGAGCAGAGATCATTATATGAGCGTTATTTCTGAATCAGATGTGGTCAGCGAAGGGCTAAAGGTTGGTAACTGGCTTGGTGAGATGTCATGCTGGAACCGGGGTCATGATTTTATTCTAGAACCCCTTATACAAATGCTGTTATACTATGCATCAGAGGAACTGTTTGTATGTAGTAGAGAGGGATTGTATATATCTGAGATGGTTGTGGAGCTGTGCTTTAGGTAAATTAAGCTCATTTTACATATTAGCTTTTACCATCCTCTTGTGATTGATTTAGTGTTTTGCTTGAAAGATACCAAAGCTATGAGCTGCAGCTTTAGAGAAACTATATTTAAAATAAAATACTAAAGGAATTACCACTTTCTTGTTGCAATTTGCTCCTGTTTGGGTTTCAGTTAGGAATTTAAGTGGGTATGAAATGAAATACAACTTGAAACTAAAGCATTATGTCTTGTTTACAGTATAGGGCATTGAACATGTCTCAGAACTGTGACCTTGCAGAATGCCCCCTTCTCACAGTGCACTTGGCCTGTCCAGCCTCGGGCATCATGCCATCCTCATTTTACTTTTAAAATCTGCTTTGAGCTGATCTGGTTGCAAGAAAGTTACATCTTTATGTCATTATACTTTTCTGGTAGATCCATGGATGCCCAAAGCATATTAATAATGAAAAATAGAAAGAAATAAAATTCTGTGCTGGAAATGAAGAATAAGGGTGTTAAACCATAATTTAGCCCATGGATTTCTACCCAGTGCATTTGGAATGACAAGCAAGGGACTGCTGGATGCATAGATACCCTTTCATCAACAGTTCCACTTCTGACCCGTTGACTCCTGTAACCTCTTCAATCAGTCACTGAGATCTTAGTAATTTAATTTGAGGATAAACAAATGTCCACCAACTTTAGAGAACTGTCCCAGCTCCTGAGTTGGGATCATATTTTCCTTATTAATCTATCCGGATATATTTGAAGCTCTGATGTGCATTAGTTGTAGACATACATAAACTGACACAGTATTCTTCCTGACCTTGGGTGGTTTGTTTTCTCTCTGAGCTTCTGTGAGTCTCTCAGATCATGTCCCAGCAGAGTTCGATGTTGAAGTCGTCTCTTCTGGATCTGTGAATTGCTGTGATTGGGTTTCTTTTGTCTTAGGATATGTTGAGTAGGTCACCTATGCATTAAACAATACAGAAAAAAATAAAACAGAAGTAAGAACAAGAATTAATCGGAGCTGGAGCAGGCAATACTTTTTTTTACTGTCTGTCCATCCAACCATTCCTTGCAGTATACCAAATAAGTTTTCATAAAAAAACCCTAACTAAATAGTTGGGCTTGGTTTTGTTGCTCATGCCTATAACCCCTACTACTTAGAGGCAGATAGAGAAAAACAGCAACTTCAAAGCCAGCTTGGACAACTTAGTGACATGCTGTCCTTGAATTAAACTAGGAAGGTTTGGGCATGTAACTCAATGATAGAGAGTAAGCATCTATGAGACCTAGGATTCAATTCTCAGCTGTGTATGTGACCCCTCCCCTGACTCCCAGGAATGAGTTGAGTAGCCAAACTAATATTACTATCAACAATACTAGTATGTTTAACTTGGGAGAGGGTTGGGAGTTCAGAGAGCAAACTTCCCTATCATCACTGAACCATTAAAATGGCATTTGTCCTCTTATGGGTCTTTTGTTAGACGTAGTGGGCACCACAAGGCATTAATAAAAACCCAAACTGCCATAGAGACTGAAGAGGTTATCACAGTGGTGCAGCAGGCAGTAAGTCAGCAATGGTTTTGCAGTTTTACAAGGTGACTGCTCTGCAGTCACAGTTGCAGTTCAAGCATGAGAAAGGAGTGTTAGCTGCAGCCTTCCCTCCATAATGGGCACAATTTCTGAGGGTGGGATGAGAACTTGAAAAACGTTTGTGGTCTAACTGTTATCTGGGTCTATACGTTTCTTCAGCTCTGTGCACCTGGAGGAGGCTGGCATTCTACGGGCTGGTCCAGGAGGGCCTGATCAACAGTGGCCGACAGTATCCAGTGCAACACCAGGTAAAGAGTCAGGATTTCGCTGTTCCTGTTTGGGTTCCAGAAACTTGTCAAGTGACTTGATTTTGTAATAGCAGGAATGTTGATGGCTCCTTTTTGTGTCATTCTTTTCTTCCATAAAAACATGATCTCTGTATACACATAACTGTTTTGATTTTATGCTTAGAGTTCTTCAAGAGTTGAAAATAGATAACTGAGAACTTATTACACCTACTTTAGTTTTAAAGGCCAAAGAAACAGAGAAGTTCCGTACTGAATCCATGTTCATGCAGCTTCTGAGTAGCAGAGATAGGGTTCAAACACAAGGGCATCTTGCTCCAAATCCAGGCCTATACGACATGGCTGCAAAGCATGCTGCTTTGCAAAAATCCACCCGAATTAACACGAGTGCATGCACAATACAGAACAGATGACATAAGAATGTATATGTGAAAACTTCTCTCCAAAAATAACCAGATGCCTTTCAAATGATTAGGCTGAATAACATGCACAGCTAAGGGCCTATTTTTCGCTGGCAACTCAAAGGACTTTTATTTACTCTAATCAAGTAAGCATCTGCTATTTATGAGCATTTCACATGTCAACTAAAAAGTAAGGTTGGTCAAAAATGCACAAGTTGAAGCAATTTATTAGACAGTTAACATTGCCAGATGGCAATGGGAAGAACGTGAAAGACTCCCATTGAACCAATCTGCAGCCCCAGTTCAGTGAATGGATGAACAGAGAGCTTTCAAAATACTAACTGCTGTAGGATGAGGAGGCTCCCAGACAGGTCAGAGCTGCTCAAAGGCACACGTGAAGTCATGCTTGATCACCCTCCCTACGTCTAGGGTTAGTGTTGCTGTCATGGAGATATAGGTTAGTTTGGTAAGTTAGGTGCTAGCTTTGAATATATTCTCTTATTGATCAATGTAAACTTCTAGCCACGTATAAAATAAGAGCATTTATGAATTATTTCATGTTTTGGAACCAGCTTTGCCCTTCAGATTCAAAAGGATGTTAGGGATAAATATTCCTAAAGCAGAAATATGTATAAGTATATGTATATGATGATGTTTATGATGTATATGCTGTATGATGTATATGTATATGTGTATACATATGTGTATATACACGCACACACATATATATATATATATACATGTGTATATGCACACATTCAATAACACATATGTACATATATTCACACATACACTTACATTTACTATTGGTCAGCAAGCAGTTTCATTTGAGTTTATTTTTTATTTTTTTCATATTTGAGAGTTTCATATGTGTATAGAATGAAATATGATCCTATCTAATTCTTATTTACCCCTTCCAGCTTTCTCTATATACCCCTAACTCCATTTGTTTTAATAGCCCTTTAAGTCCTGTTAGTGCTGCCCATACATGCATAGGTGTAGGGCCATGCACTGGAAACTGGGAAATCTATCAGTTGCCACATCCTCAAGAAAAAAAAATTCCCATCATTTATCCACAGTCAATGTCTTCTTAGAAAGGGGTGAGGTTTGGAGATCATGTAGCCCAGCTCTTTGTGATGCATTGTTTTAATGAAGATAGATGAAGACTCTCCATTGTTCTTCACTCTTACTGGCTGCTGATACATGACTCATGGCCCTCACAGAGTGGTCAGAGCTCCTATTTTTCAGTTATTCCATGGTGACCTAACCATGCTTTTTGAAATGCCTTCACACTAATTATGTGAAGGTAAAAGCACTTTCTTCTGCCTTCTGTCATGTCCTTTGTACTTTGAGGAGTTAGAAGTCAGTGTGTTCTCTGTCATTTCAAGAGGAATGGTGTAAAGATTAATGTTATTATTTAGAGTAAGAGCTGAGCTGAATCCCAATGTCAGGCTTACTTACTGAGTGCACAATGACAAAGTGCCTAAATGCATCACAGTGGTTGTCATGAGCATCAATGCACATGTAGTCGGCTTAACCATGTTTTGTGGGAGGAAATAATTTCATAGCTTGTAATCTATCTGGATTTGACTGATGAACCAATGGTTAGAATCCAGTAGTTCCCAATTGTAGGTCCAGAATCAGGTCCTCTGAGGTTTCCTAGATAGTTCAACATCTATAGCACTGAGTTACCCATCACTACCCTCCTGAGCACAGGGTCAGGAAGGTTTATTTATTGCTCCTTGCAGAAAAGGAAAATGCTTCTTTGAACCTGGTTTTCAGTCTCAAACAAAGCCTGCTTTCCACTGACTGTGTCACTCCATGTGCCTCATGGTGGAGGTGCAGTTGTTTCTGGAAGGTTTCTCTCTTGTGCTTGCGGTCTCTTAAACTTGTGTCTGAGCTCTTCCTGCATCTTGCCACTGACCGTCCTTTTCATGCCAACACCAGAGTGGCTGTGACCACAGACATAAAGGAACCTGGGCCCACGTTGCACTGCTCCTCACTTGTGTGTGCCTCTTGGGGTCGTTTTTCCTTTTAATTCTTCTGCTTTGCTGGTAAGCTCTTCATTTAACTTCACAGTCTGCAGAAGCCTGGGATAAAGAAGCTATATTCTGAAGGGATCAATGGAGGCATCACAGGTGATGTTTTCTGTAGGATAAACAAGTCAGGCATTAAATTGGATAATTCTGATTACTGGCTCCTGTTCTCCAGTCTTGCCTTTTGTATAAGTAGACTCAAATTACATGTCTCTTTATTTCCCTCCAGCTTCCCATGAGGTTGAGGACAGAAAAGAATTAACTAAACAGTGAATGCACAAAATACAGTTGCATCCTCTGCAAGGACGGAGGAATGTGTTTTAGAGGATGGGACATTAAAGGGTCAGGCACTGGTGTTCAACTTTTAACTTTGTCTGGGAGAATGCCCTGAAAAAATCTTAATGACTCTTCTCTTGTGATTAATTCCTAGAGGGAATCCTGAGAGACTCTTAAAAAAAAAATGGGCCCTGCCTGCCAGGGAACTGGTTTGGCTGTCAGCAGTGGGTTAGGCTGCTTTTGACTGTTCAAGGCTCCTCTTTATACAGTTTATAGATTCTCAAGAGCTACCAGACATGTGCAAACTGCATGTGATAGTGCACACATCAGCACAAAAAATGCTATGTGGTAGGGTAGCAGGGTCTCAATTTTGGGCCTACTTAGTCTACATGAGAGACTTTCTCTGGGTGAGAAAACATTACAAACAAAAAACAAAGATTAAAAAGAAAAGCAACAGTAAAATTTTTGAGTGGAAAATCTAACCAAATCTTCAAGTTCTGGGTCCATAGAGTCAACCAACTACAAATAAAAAATATGTGATAAAGATGTATCTGTATCAAACACATACAGGGATTTTTTTTCTTGTCACTTTTTCCTAAATAGTACATGGTTAAAGCTGCATAGCATTTTCATTGTATTAGGCATTATGGCTCATCTAGAAATCACATAAACTACACAGGAGGATTGTGATATTACATGCAAACACTATACCATTTTATATGCAAGTTGAACATCAACTGATTTGGGTGTCTTTGATGATCCTGGAGTCCATCCCCCATGGATAGCGGGATAATAACTGTTCTCTCTATTTATCAAGAGCCCAGGGAATTCCAAGGCACACAGCTCTGCCAAAGATAACATCATAGCTTGTGAAGCAAGATCCTGAGGGACCTGGAACAAACAGTGAAGGATTAATTGGTGGGATAAGCTCTAAGGCAATGAGGCTTATTAGGTAGAAAACTCGGGGTATGAGACAGTGGTTATAATGTGCAGTTCCTGGGGTAGAGTACCAGTAACAGCTAGGGACTTGTTAGAAAGTTCAGGCAAGCTCTCTATGTGATCTTAACACACACCAAAGTTTAGGAATCCTTCTAGAAGTGAGTTTGTTGACACGGGTCTGTGATCTCCTCTACTTAGGAGAGGGATGTGCAAGTTCAAGGCCACCTGGGCAAGCATAAGGAGATGCTATCTCAAAATAAAAAGTGCAAAGACTGTAACTTAAAGCATTTATGTATCATGTGGAAAGCCCTGGGCTCAATTCCCAGTGCCAAAATCACAAACCAGTAACAGCAAAGATGAATTGAGCTAGAGTAAATATTTCTGATGCCGCCTAGTATGTTTAGAACTCAGAAACTGTGTGGAAGCCATCTGTTTATAATTTTGGTGGGAAGCAGAGGCCTGTCCCAGACCCAAGAGACAACTGCCAAGCACTGGAGCTGCAGACCCAGAGCAAGCTTCCTGTGATGTTTGCATAACTGCTCAGCTGCTGTTATGCACCTAGGGCCTTTCTATGTTCAGTGTCTTTTTCAGAGAAATGGGTGCAAAAATTAGTGTCTTCCTTATGAAGTCATTATCATAATCTAATAGCATAGCACTTAAACATTAAAAAGTTCAAGCAAATTTGGTGAGAAAACAGCTATTTTTATGATTCCTTGTTTTTTTAAAGATGAATCTATCTTTACTTTCAAAATGTAGACCTGAGGCTTTCTGAGTAGTCTCTGTCGGGAGGCTGTGCCACTGAAATTTTAAGTGCTTGTCTCTGTATTTCCTTGTAGAATTCCCCTTGTCCTGGTTTGTCATATCTCTTTACACAGTTGGAAATGTACATGGTATGTGGCCTAGTTTTATAGGGCGATCCAAACTATTATTCATTTTGCAGATTTTTGCCTTTCTAACCAAGCCAAGTCCCCAAGGAAAGACTCAATATAGACTCCAGCCCTAATCCCTCCTCCTAAAGAAACCGTGTCCAGTAAGTTTTTTTGGAGTCCATTTAGGAGCACTGTCAACATCTTTTATGTTAAACGAGTGAGTGCAGCCTCGGGTCCTTTGGGAAGATGTTAGAAAGCATGCTGTTCCACTAACCTGCTCACCCTGGACTTCAGCTGTTGTCATGGCAATGCCAGTCCTGGTAGGTGAGTGCATATCCTTATTAGGAAAAAAAAAATGAGTTCAGGGATCTTGTGAGTAGGGCAGCTCCTCTCTGTGTCCTCCACAGTCACCTTCCCTTTGACAGCCCAGGAAAAGAGCTTTATGTAGTGAGTGATCTCTAGCAGGGTGGGGGAAGCAAGCCCTTGGAAGATGCAATTTCATTTTCAAGGGGTGTGAAGCTCATTATGCTTGCTAGAGCTCTCCATGTAACACATGATACACAAAGATTTGCTTGTTCTCGCCTGGTTTGGAGGGAGGTATCAAGATGATATGGCATGAAGAATTAACCCAGGAGGATCCAGGAAGCTTAAATCTTTGCTGCCTCTGTTTAAGTGTCCTTTCTTCATTTCCTACTTGGAGGAACATTCACACCTTCCATTTTTATTGACTGAGTAGGTAAAAGTATGGGGTTGAAAATGTCTTGATGTTCTAAAAATTATTTTGTATAATAAGTAGTTTCTGTGATCTTTCTCCAGCCCCTGTGTTTTCTGTACATTTCCCTTCACACTAATTTTCCAGTGTTGCGAGCTCAAGGCCAAATATAGCCAAGGTTGGAAACCATGACATGTATTAAGAGAACTTTCTTCTCAGTTGTCCTCAAAAGGTGACTCTAAGTCTCATGCAAAATTACCCAATCTTGTATGCATGCATGTGTGCTTCTTGACATATATTTTGAAGGCAAACACAGTGAGGAGAGGAGGACACCAAAAACTGTTTCCCAGGGCAAAAGTTTCTTTTGAACTCCACAGATGCTAATGTTGGGCAAGGAATAGAACCTCATTATAGTTTCTGTGGTTTTCATAGATCCATTTAATATGTTGACTACATTGGAGCAATAGAGCATGGTCCCTGGAGAATTTTCTCCTGACAACTTCGACTACGTTTTTGAAAATTTGTATGCTTTAGCCTTCTTTTGTTCGCTGGTTGTGTGGAGCCAGCTGTAGTATACACACATGTAATTCCTGGACTCAGGAGGGCTAAAGCAGGAAGATCTTCAGGAGTTCAAGGCCAGTATGTTCTATATACTAAATTTCAGGCCAGGTTATATATCAAGACCCAATTGCAAAACGAAAGAAAATAACCAAGCCAATCAACCAACAGCCAACCAACCAACCAACCAACCAAACAAACAACAAACAAAATTCCATGAAATAGGATTTCTGAAATACTCATCTAGGTCTTGCTATGCACTTTTTCTGTTGTTGACTTTTAAAGCCCCTTATCAACAGTCTGAGTCAGGTTTCTGGTAGGGAGTTCCCAATGTTCTAAAAAGCCTAAAAAGGGAGAATTCACCAATTTTTCCACTTGTCTCAGCAGCACAAAGACTAAAGACAGCTGGCTGCCTGTTGTTTGAAAGCTTTGTCTGGAAGAGGAAATAAAGGGTGGAGTCTGTTTCCTTTGGTAAGGAAGATCACTAGGTCTGTTTAGATTAGGAGTCTGGGAACTCCTATTTGGAAGGCACTTGAACATGAAAAATCTACATCTGACCTGGTTTACAGTAGAATTATCATCGCAATTCATAAGTGTTATAGCTCCAGAGAGCCTTGCCCTTGGTCTCACCCACACTGGCAAGCTACAAACTAAAGCCTGCCATGGTGATAACAAGGAACTTTTAAAGCAAAAAATTTGGAGATAGTCAGCCAAAGGAACTTGAAAAAAATCATCTTCATAGAAGCAATCAGCTTTGCAGTTGAGAAGGTCACTGCCTAATCTGGAGAAACATATTCAGGTCAAATGTTGGCTGTAGACCAGGGTTCTCTAGGGAAGGCTCATAAGGGTTCCAATTGCTGTAACTGAGTATTTGGGGTTGTAGAGGGGACTTATTCTGTCTTGGCATTGGAAGCCTTGTTATTCCCAATCAGCAAAAAGATAGGAAGTAGAGATAGGTGCTGTTCTACCCTAATCTATCTCCTGAAGTCATGTGCTTTCTCAGCAACCATCTTGTCTACCTTCAAAGGAAAGAACTAGGTAAAGGATGGGAAGGGTTAGTACTAGAGGTTATATTACCAAAGGAAATCCAGATAAAGAAATGTTTGGGTTCCTGTTTAAATTGAGAGCTTTGTAGAAGATATACTTAAGAGGTGTAAGCACTGAAATCTGAGGTATAAGAGGTAGCTTTGGGTGGCCAGATTTGGATCCACAAGAGAAAAGGGACAATGAGAAGTTTGTTATTAGTAAACTCATACCTCTTACCCACTGTATCTCAAACACTCAACCTCTGGATCACAGGTGTATCACATGTTAAAAAAAAGACTTAAAAATGAAAAATGAGTGAGGGCTGCTTTGTAGACAAAAGTCTAAACAAGCAAGGTCAGTGTTGATGATTCAAGAAATTTCAACATATTGAGTTTATATCCAACAATAGCCAATTCTGTCCCGAGCCATTGCTCACATGCCATGCTGGGCCAAAACTAAGTAATGAAGTGATATTCCATAGGCCTTCTGTTTTTCTATTTTGTTTTTGTTTTAACTGTACAGTATAGACACTGTGTTGCTTAAGAGCATATGGGTCCCATTCGTGTTCCCATTATTAACCTGGAGTCATATGAATGCCCTAAAGCCACTGAACATGTGAGCAACTTAGAATAGATGCTCACCAACCTGTGTGAAGAGAAGTTAGATGTTGGGGGGGGGGAGAAGATCACAAGATATGTAAACAATTCTGAGGAAGATACAGGTTTGTGAGTTTGATGATAAGCTATAAAATACAGAAATACAGAATTTTTTTTTTGTCAAAAACTACTAGAAAGGCTATCCCCTGCCTTCTGTCTTCTCCTAGGACTGGAGATAGAACTCCTCCATGGTGCTTGCTAGAAATGTGCTCTCACAACTGAGCTGTAATCCTAGCTTTCTTACTTGGAAAACAAAATGAAACAAAAAACAAAATTCAACACTAAACCACCAAAAGCAGCCCTAGGGAGGTTTTCTCAGTGAATGTACTAATAGAAGGTCTTTGCTGATCAGCTTTTAAAATCTAACTCTTGAACCATTGTCTTTTGGACTATAGAAACAGACTTTTAGAACAAGAGGAATATTTAACAGCAATATCTACAATTTATTAAAGACTGTGATGAAAGCATCCCACAGATATTACATAATTAAATAATGTGTGTGTGTGTGTGTGTGTGTGTGTGTGTGTGTGTGTGTGTGTGTGTGTATGTGTGAAGGGGGCTCAGAGGACAGTCTCAGGTGTCATTTTGTCAGGTGCTCTCCTGCTTTATTTAGAGACGAGGTCTTTCACTAGCCAGCAAGCTCTAAGGTTCAGTCTGCCTCTGCCACCTCAGGGCAACACCATATTTGACTTCTTTTTCTTTTTCTTCCTTTCTTTTCTTTTCTTTCTTTCTTTCTTTTTTTTTTTTTTTTTTGTTTTAAACATGGCTCTAGAATCAAACTAATGTCTCTGTGCAACATCTCTCTACTTGTAAGACAAGCGCTTTATCAACTGAACTATCTCCTCAGACTTTCCACAACTTTAAGAGAGAAGTTCATTATCATTCCATGTTTTAGAGAAGGAACAGGAGGCTTATGAGAAGTAGGTGATTTCCTTCGATCACCCAGCTGATTATAGGGTTTTTCTGAGTTTCATGTTTTCGGTGTCAAGTAAAAGGCTTACACCCACCAATGCTTAAGAAAATTTTATTGAATTCTTTAATGAATACAGTGACAAAAAAAGGCATTTCAGCCCATATCTTCCTGCTGCCAAACTCTATCTGTTTACCGTGTTTCTGTCATGTTGCCCCACATGGCAGGTGGAGGATTCGTTGTCTGAGCTCTAGGCTTGCTACAGCTGGAGCCTGTGCTGGTTTCATGTTACTGTTGTCACAAGATAACATAAGTATTGTAGCTTCAGATATCACAGATTATCTTAAAGCACCTCAAAGTCCCAAATGGTGTGTTCCAGACAATAAAGCAAGGACCCATTTTCCTTCAATTGCCAATAACATGTTTCGTGTTTCCATCCGAACCCCATGCCAGGCACTTTCAATGTATATATTTGCATAAATAGTATATTCACAAGAATTTAGGTATTCTCTAAGAAATAGATCATATTTCTTGTATCTTTATGGGTCTTCTGTAGCAGAATCATAAGAGCTTCTTTCTATTACCAGTCTCTCAAAAGTAGTTGAAGCCCTTTCTATTCTGTCTCTCAAAATTCTTCCAGACTTTATCCAATGCCTAATTCCAAAGCCACTTTTTAAACTTTTGGTTATTTTTATCAGCATCATTCTGCCTTAGAATACAAATTATACCCCTGTATCCAAAGATCACAACAAATTAACATAAAATAAGTAGTTTAAAACAATATATCTTGATTATCAGATAGTTTTGAAGATTGGAAACCCAAAGTAAGCTACACTTGTTAAAATAATGGAGTTGGAAGGGCTACTGTTTAGAGGCTCTCTAGAAGGACTCCCAAAAGATGGGGATGGAGGCACATGGGTGTAATTCCAACACTATAATTCTAACAACTGGGAGGTTTCTGCAGGAAGATGTGGAGTTCCAGGCCAGTGTGAGTGGTATAGCATGACCCTGTCTCAAAAGTCATTAAAAGAATAAAAGGACCCATCCTTTTACACTTTTCAGCTTTTAGAGGCTGCCTGCATTTCTAAGCATGGGGGGCTCTTATTTCCGCTTCAAAGCCACCAATGTAGCATCTGCATATCAATCTCTCTTTCATCTCTAAGGGTGTTATAAATGCACTGAGCTCACCTAGCTAATCCAGTATAATCTATCTCAAGATCTTTAATCATAGAGGATTAAGATCACTTTTATTATGCAATGTAACATATTAAAGGGCACATCATTTTACTTAAGACAGGATCTTTGGTGTTCAAGGAGATGTGGCTATGGGTGTGCATGTGCATGCATGTATGTGCATGTAGATAGTTTAATAAAGGTAAAGTTAAGTTAAGATACATATTAGAAATCTGACTTTAAATCCTTTTTGAAAGCTACTAATTGCCCTATTTCTAGTTGAGACTATTAATTGTCTTTTCTCCCCAAATCTTTTTTTTACTGGATAGTTTTTGTATTTACATTTCAAATGTTATTCTTTTTCCTGGTTCCCCCTTCTTTGGGTAAGATATACTGGGAACTTATATTTGCTTGGCACAGTCCATTGAAAATCAGACTTCCCATACTCCCTTTCCTCAACAGAATAAACAGTTATTCCCTAGGAACAACAAACAATTTGAGTTAGAGGTCACTTTATTCCTAGTTCTTTTCAGAGCACATCACCCAAAGGGTAGGAACCTATCTGATGAGCATTCTCCTCTCTGGACAGAGGTGGATATGTGGACCAAAAGGGAATCATTCTCACTACATTACCATGTTGAAGTCTTATGGTGATTGATGTGCACCTGGCTTAAGAACCATGTTCTAAGGGTTGGGAGAGGCAGGAGAAGACATGCTCCGAATCACCCAAAAGTTCTGAAAGAGCAATCATGGCGAGCAGTAGCTGCTAAAAAATCACTGTCCCTGAAGAAATGCAAGGACATCATGTGACCTGTCTTGTCTGCCTCTGACATCAGTGCCTAGGAGGAATGAAATGTATAGTTAGGACTTAGTTGAAGAATAACAGAGAAGAATTAAGAACCTGATCCATGTATATGTGCTCACTGGGAGTTTGAGGATAGAGAGTGCTTTAGACAGTAGTCCTTAACTTTCTAGGTTTTCCTCCAAGTGTTTTCCTACATTAAAGACAGGAGAGGGGGAATTGGGGCCTAATTCTTTGGGTTCATGCATTCTGTTTGTTTCTTAGGTGTACCTTGCACAAAAACCTAAGTTGACACCAGTTTCAGGCAAGGCACTTGCAAAGCTCTCTCTGAGAGCAGGTGACTCCTCACACTGCTGACAGTGATAAGGCCTTGGGTTCTCACAGGGTCTCTCAGGAGCAGCATCTCTGTTCTGAGTGGCACTGAGATGTCAGTTCAGTGCTGTCTCTGAGGTCTGCTGTCGTGGGACTGTTCAGTCAATGGTCCTTGTCACTTCAATTTCCTTGTGTTAGACCAAGAATAAATTGATTCCACATAATTGCCTCTGGGAAATTTCTTTTGGGAAAATGGTTCTTTTGGTGTGTTACCTTTGAATCCAGGGATTTAGAGGTGTACATTAGCTTCTGTGATCTTTCTCACTCAGGGTCACAACCTTGCCTCCAGGATAATAGCCTCTAAGTGGCTGTTTCAAAGGCCCTAGGAAGTTACTTACACCAACTCAGGCCCAAGCAGGTTGTAACAATTCCATCGCTGACCACCAGCATCAAGGTTTCTTCTTAAAAATTCTCATTTATTCCAGTTCTCTCTTTTTTTCCTCCACTGCCCTGGCACAGATGAAGACATAGAATTCTTGCCAGAGGTGCTTTTCTTGGCTTGGTAGGAACCTTCTATAGAGTCACCAACTGTTTATTGAGCTCTCATACCAGACCAGGTTCTAATCCAGCTGATATGATTAAAATATAAAATGTGTAATATTTAGTAATTACATGTGTAACATTTATATGATGATGATGATGATAATATAATAATAAATTGTTCACTGATAATTAGTAGTGGAGAAGAGAAATGTGAAAAGAGAAAGATGACAATGTCATGTGATAAAATACATCCCTGTCATGCTCAGATGGGGCCAGTTTGGGGGGAGGGGCAGTCAAGAATGTCTAACTCAGTTGTACTCTACACAGACTTTATGTAAGTCAGCTGAGCTGGTCCATCTTTTCTGAGAGAATCCCCCAAATGCGTTTTGCAAGACACAAACCCTTTCTCCAAAGCCATGAGTGATGGATGTATGGAAGTCTAGAAGGTGGAACGGAAAATCTAGAGCACATGTTTGGTGTTACTTGGCATTTAATATGATAATATAGCAGAATGGAAATTCTGAAAGAGGAGGAAAACTTCAGGCAAAGGAAACAATACACGAAAAAACATAAAGAGAAGTCGATAATCTCGGTGAATACGAGGCATGCTGGATAGGGTGGGAAAGGAAAAAGGAAATCAGAACAGAAAGGCAAACTAGGCCAGATTTTACAAGGCATTTAATACTCTGATTCAAAAAAAAAATAAACAAACGAAAAAACAAACTGGTAGTTTAATTCTCTGGAAGTGAAGCCCTGGGGTTTTCTTCTAGAAAATGCTTTTAAGCACTCTCAGTTCTACCAAATCTTCAGAAACCGGCCTGTGATGTGCCCAAACAAGTTAATAAGCTAACAAGAAAAGCCTTTTTCCTCTCAAACCAAGTTCTGTCACGTTAGATGTCTGCAGATAGGGAAGTAAAGGGGAGACAAATGAACAGCACCTTCCATACCAGTTCTCCCATAGGAATATATAGGACTGGGTTGAGAGTGTCCTCCGCCAACTGAGGAGGACCTGGTGTGGTCACATCTGAGAGAGTGTATATATATATTGGGAAGGCACGCATGTTTAAAACTGACTTTCTATTACCATCGTTTAGTAAACCTCACAGTGCCAAAGTCTCTTTTGTGTTACCAAATTGTGCAATCATATATAAAACAAGGGAGACTAGACATCACACGAGGATGGCTCTGGATGGTTTTGTGTCATGAAACAAAAAATAGAAATAAATAAATAAATAAACAAATAAATAAAACAAATAAACAAAATGTTAAAAATGCTACCAGCACTTATTTTCAGTCAATTTATGAAACATCACAGTGCCCGGCACATGGTAAACAGGAGTTGTAGTGTTTTTACCAGATTAAATGGCTGTGAGTAAAGTGTGTAGGTCAAGGTGGTGATGGTGGTGAAGCATCTGCCATGCTCCTGTCATCTTGCTACTGTGGTGTTCTGACAGAGTCTCCATTTTATGTCCTCAGTGCAGAGATGTCACTACTTGTCTAGAAATGGCTGCTTGAGGCTGAGAAGTGACACAGCAACGCAGAGCCTGGGACAGCTGCCAGACTCTGAGAAGCACAGATTGTGATGTGAGGGGGAGGGTAGTGAGGAAAAGTTTCAGAGAGCAACCAAAGACACAGGATGCTTTACTTACATTAGGAGGGAGATGGTTGTGCTCCACACACTTTGGGATTGGGCAGGGAGCAGCAACACTTATTGTTGCTGGGCTGGAGGAGGATACTAGCTAGCCATGGGCCCTAGGTCCAGCCAGGGTAGGCTGCTTTCACAGGTCCCCCACAATTAGAAAGACATCACTGTTTGATTCCCAAAGAAACCTGGGAGAAATAGATAACTGTATTGTTTATTCGCATACTAAAACATGTGTGTGGCTTCTAGGCTCACTCCCTACTTGTGGCTCCACCCAGTGTTTCTCATCCCCACTGTCTGACCCTAAACCTCTCTAGCCCAGGGATTTCGTCTTCCCTCCCCCAGCTTCTGATTCCTACCTAACCCTGTCTTTTAGGCCTTGAGCTTTCTTGGCCTGCCCTTGGCCTCTTTATTCTCTCAGATCTCCTCTCTTCCTCTTTCGCTCTTTTCCTCTTTCTCCTCTCACGGCTGGACTCTTTCAGGTGACTGGCTGTACTATTATATTTACACTAAAATCCTTCTTGAGGATCTTAATTTCTTAACAACCTCTCCCCAATTTTCACAAGGCACTCCGAGGCATGAAATAGGTCTTTGCTATGAAAGAAGCAAACATTTTGAAAATCAAATTTCTGCTGAACTAAAACAATGAGAAATGCCTCATTCTCTACCAATCCAGTAACAAGTAGTATCAGTAATGTAGTGCTTACCTCCCAGGATGCTCATAAAAATTTTAAAGATAAAATATAATTATATTGTTGATGTATATTAAGCTATATGACACTGTTTGCATACTAATTAATGTCCTTTAACTATTTCCCTTTAGTGAGGTAGCCAATGTTAGCAATTTTGTACACACCCTCCAAATAGTTTTAATTAATACATTTTACTTACTTAATACAGAATCTCTTTATATAGTGAAAGACCCAAATTGAGCCTTATCTAATTGAGGCTCCCATGAATGAGACGAGAGATCTAGAATCAATGCAAAAGCAAGAGTTTTATTCGTCCAGTGCACTGGGGTGGCCTACATCCAGAGGAGAGGCGACCCCGAAAGGCTGTTACAAGTAGTTTTTATACTTTTTAAGGGTACAGGTTACATCAGCAAGGTTATAATTTAAATTCATTGGCTAAGCATATTGACCTTTAAACCTATTCATTAGTGAGCATATGCATCAAGACCCTAACTAGGACTCTCTCGAGGGTCAGATGGCTATTAGTCAGTACATTCTTGGGTTTTTCAAGAATGTTCCTGCTTCTCCCAAGAGCTGTGGGTGGAAAACTTGGCCTAGCCTTGACCTGAGGTGGTAGGATTAAGTCTGGTGAAAGCCCCTAGGGTCCTTCAATAGCAAGGCTAACTACCATAGTACTACTTGTTGTTGTAGCCCAGGGTGAAGTTTGAACCTTAATCCTGCTGTCTTTTGCCTCCTGCATGCAGGGAAGACAGGTGTGTGGCACCATCCTCAGCTAACATGCTTTCGTGTTTTAGAGCAGTTCAGAGTAAAATAGAGCAGGAAGTATGGTGTCCCCTCACATATGCACAATCATCCCTCATTGTGGTTGGGTACTCTGCTCCAGAGAGGTAGATTGGCTACTAAGGATAAAACTAGACTGATTAATCTCATTACCCACAGGCTGTAGTTTATATTAAAGTTCACCTTATCAACCTTAAACATTTATTTAGTTCTATAATGTATACATTTTTCATAAAAATGGGATTTTTCTATGCCTGCTAATGTACAACTCATGTGTGTCTTTTTTCAATACATTTTTATGTGTTTGTGTGTTTAAGAAATACATAAGTCAGTACAAATAGGCCTGTTTATTCTTTATTTTATTTTATGTACTTGGATGTTCTGCCCACGTGTATGTCTGTGTGAGGCTGTCAGATATTCTAGAACTGGAATTACACAGACAGTTGTGAACTGCCATGTGACATGTGTGAGCTGCCATGTGGGTGCTGGGAACTGAACCCAGGCCCTTTGGAATAGCAGCCAATGCTCTTAATCCCTGAGCCATCTCTCTAGTCCCCATCTACTTCGTTTGTTAATTAAGCAGATAATACTAAGTTGTAGGCCTATAATTCAATTTATTTTTACCCTGTTTTCTTCTTTAGTATTCTCATCTGTAAACAATGCAATATATGTATTCTTGTACATGTCTTATACATTTTCACAAATATCCATGTATGGTATATTTTTAGAAAAAAAATTCTGAGGTCATAGGGTATAGAAATAGTAACGTTACAGTAATGTTATCATTAAGATACATTGAGAATCCTGGAGCAGAGAGAGGATAGATTTTTACTTGTAAGGTCCAAACTATTTCACTTCCTCTAGGAAGACAAGCACAATCTTTATTCCAGTTACTCTACTGTAAAACTCATACACTAATTTCTCTCACTATATTGTAACACTTCAAGATTAGAATACCTGTCTGTATTCACCTTCCGAATTCATATCCATGTTCATTGCCACTTTATTATAAATAAATATTTAGTGGCATGAGTAATAAAGCTTCCGAGAAGAAGGTATTTTTATCTGTTTTGCAGATGGAAACCATAAAAAAAAGTTATAAAAATAGTATAGAAGAAATGAGAAGAAAGAATAGTAAAGCTGATGTTTGAACCCAAGGCTTTGGGTGTCCTAGAACTTGCTCTGTAGACTAGTCAGACTTCCTTTGCCTCCCAAGTGCTGGATTAAAGGCGTGTGTCATTACTGCCCAGCATCCCAGGGCTGTTGATGCCCAGAGTGCTTTCTACCAACTCTAACTAGGTAATCACTTCCAGAGGCCAGGAAGAAGCATTGTCTCCTTCTCAGCCACTTCTGAACTGGAAGGGTGATCATCAGTGACCCCTGGGAAGGTCAGACCCTCTGGAATGAGCGTCCCTGAAAAACAGATTTCCTGGAAGTACTGCTCGGAGAAATAAGTTAACAGCAGTATGGCCCTAAAGGAATAATACATACTAATGGTAATTACTCCTTACTGCAGTGTCCCCTTGTGCCAGGCATTATTCTCTGTAATTTATGAGCCTTGTCTCTTTCAATGTTCACAATCCCATTAGGTGGATAGTGTTATGTTTGTTTTGCATATGAAAAAAGGTAGGTGCTGAGTGTGAAGTGACTGCTCAGGGTTTTACAGCAGGTGAATAGCAAAGATGAAATCCTTATTCAAATCTGTGACCTGATCCTGAAGAATCTGAATTCTAAGCATTGTCCCTTAGGGTGTTAAGAGTCAGCTGCCATGGAGGAGTGTGGAATAATTTTTTTTTTTTGAGAAGAAATGCTATAAAGGGAAATTCCTTTTTCTGGATCCTAGGGAACCCAAGCAGCCAGGAATTAAAACAGAGAGCGCAGGCAGCTTGAGCCATGGCTGGGTTGAGGAAGACACTGAAAGAAGTTTGATTTGATTTTTCAAGCTAAGAAGATGGGAAGGTGTGAGACCAGCCGTTCCAATGTTTGAACCAGGATCTGGAGCACGTGATGCCTTTATACTCTTAACCTAGAAATGGCAGAGTTATTTTGGGCACAAAGCGAGAGCTGTGGCTTTAAAAATATGCCAACTGTATTTCTCTCTTCCGCTCCAAGATTACTGAAAATTAGCCCAGCTGTGGCCCAAGGCACCAAACAGTCATAGAATCATTTTCCAGATCAGCTCATCCCACACAAAGAGAGTGAAACACCAGGAGTGTCATTTCTGGTGACCCCTGTGGATCAGCCTTTCACTTGCCCAGTCTGATTTCCAATCAGAGATCAGAAAGCTAGGTCTGTGAATCTAGAGCAGCTCTACTCCTACACAGAGCACACCACCAGTTTCCCAAGGTGTGTGTGCGTTTAAAAGAGAAACCATTGTCCTACTGAACCAAGGGCCATCAAGAGAATGATTTTTCAGTTTCATTACCAAATCCCTGTGTGATTCAGAGCAACTCAACTTGCTGTAATTTAAGCCTTGAGTTGTTTATCTGAAAAATAAAACATTATTTAAATCCATATTTAAAAACATTTAATGGATTATATAATAACTTAAAATTAATCAAATAAATATACATATACAACATGCATAAATAAACCGTCTGGCTCATGGTGAGAATTCAATAGTCCTTTTATAAATGAGTGAATCTTCTGTTTCTCTATCTTATTAACAAGTAAGAGTTAATGAGGTTTTTACTTTGGGCGGGGCAGGTGCTCTTTAAGAATTGCATTTCATCTCTTAACAACTGCTATTATTACCCATTTTACAAATGAAAACAGAGGACCGAAGATAATAAACTATCTCTGGAATATTGTAATTTATACCATGTAGCTAGGTATCCTGGTAACAAAGTTTTAAGTCTCATAGAGCTCGGGGAATATGTGCTGGCATTTGTTTTTATGGGAATTCTTTCTGTGTCTACTGTAAGAACCAAGAAGCAGCAGGGAAATGAAGGACACAGTTGCTTAGTCCCCAGGTGGTTGTAGTCTTTCTTTTGTCTTTCTGATCTAGGACAGGATACAGATTTCAGACTTGGGTTCTTACCCTGTTTTGTGAAAATGATGTAGGTTTGTGCAGTCGATCTGTAGCTGAGGGGCGGTGCTTCTCCAGTCAATCCACAAACCGGAGTATAGGTGGGAAGCAAGGTGGGCGGGAGGAGGGGGATGTTTTCCACCTCTATCCTGCTTTCTGTTTTGTTTTTTTTTTTTTTTCTTTCAGCATCTGAGTGTAGATTTTTTGTTTTGTTTTTCCCTTTAGTCAGAATAAGGGTGTATACAATTCTAAACTCTTCTGAAACCAGGATTGGGGCAAGAGCCCCTTGTTCAAAACTAGAAGACACAAAGGAAATCGGGGCTGCCTGAAAGGAGGCAGTGACTGTGGCGCGGACGGCAGAAGCAGCTCGGGGGAGGGAGAGTGAGGCGAGTGGCTCTGAGCACCAAGCCTCTGGATATCCACATGCAAACCCCCGAAGAGCCTTTGATGACTAGAATTTTCCTTTAGCAGCTAGATCAGGAGCAGCAGCACCCCACCCCGGAGCAGAAACAGTCCAGGGGAGCTGGCTGGCTGGCTGGGCCGGAAGCGCCTGTAATCATTTAATAGCCTTTGCTGGGTGCACTGACAAATCAGAGTGGGCGGTAGGCAGGCTCCAAAGTGCTGTCTGGCAAGATAGTCCTTGGCTTTAATCACAATGATGGGTTTTCTGGAAGCTCTTTATTAACCCGGGCACTGAATCCCAGAGATGGTAACAAAGGGATGAATGGGGAGAAGGGGGAGGGCCTGAAACCTGGAGGCTGAGCTGTTCTTTTTCTGACTCCTCACCCTCACGTTCGCATCCCCTCCCCCACCTCAGTTCCTTTCAGCAGATTCTAGTAACTCCGAGACCCCTGCCTGCCTTTCTGCCTCTCCAAGATAGCAACAAAACAGATAGACATAACGACTCCTGTACATGTATTATATTTTATGTTAACAAATGATCTTGATACAGAGTTCAGAATGTGCCTCTGCAATCTGCTTAGATCGTAGTGTCAGGTCACACCCGTTAGTAATTATGTGTTCAAAATTGGTGCTTAGGCTCCTCATCTACAAAACAGTTGCACATGTTAGCAATATCTATTTCTTACAGTTCTCGTTGCCCCCTTTTATTTTTTGCAGTTCAACTTGGGGCTTTGGGGAAACATTTATAGACTTGGCATGAACGGAAACATCTAAAGAACCTCCCCAGGCTTTTGAGTCCCCATTCATTCTTAGTCCCTGAAGAATGCCATGAACCCATGCAGCCAGACTTAATATAAAAGGGGAGAGATAGGAATTTTACCCAGAGACCCCTGGACAATGCCCAGGTGTATTATAGGATTCCATGAAGTTGCCAGCATATTTACTTCTGGAAAGCAGTTTTTTAAAATAAAAAGAGAAGATTTGTACTTTTGAAAAATGCACGTTGTCCTAATTTTTAAGTTGTAAAGAAACTGGCCAGGACCAAAAAGAAAGAAAAAAAGAAAGGAAGGAAGGGAGGAAGGAAGGAAGGAACCCAAACTTTCTTTTTTCATAATTGTGATCCTACTTTTCTAAAACGTCTAAATCTTGAGTTGTTGGAATAGCTCTTCCTAAGGATTCAAACTTCTGTGGGCTTATGTATATTTCGTATATCCTCTTTCTAGGATCTTAGAAGCCCACCTATTAGATTTTGGGGGCCAATATACTGGGGATTGAACTCAGGGCCTTGCCCTCTGCATTTTAAGGAAGAGGACTATCCTGCATCTATATTCTCAATCCCCATACTACTTAAAAACTGTAGGCAGGGTCTCACTAGGTGGTCCAGGCTGAATTTGAACTCCCAGCTCTTTGGATTTTGATTGACTATGTCTTGGTCTCTGGGAGTGATGAGAGGGGTCTCGTGGGAACTTTGAGGAAAGAAGGCATCTCTAAAAGAAGAGAGATTTCCTTGGTGGACCATTTGATTGGACTGGCTTGCAGGTGGGATTTGTTGCATTTCCTCTTATCATGTTCAAGAGGAACTGCCTGAAAGGTACAACATTTAAGAGTCATAGCCAGCCAGGGATCTTCAGTTACCCTTGGTCAAAAAGAAATCTGAGTAGGAAGTCAGTAATGGCTGTCTCATCAGATCCTTAAGCTGAGCTTTCACTTCAGTGAGTCACAATGCAGATGCTGCTGAAGGCCTTGGAGGTGTTTGCCTTAGAAGAGGAGACCAGAATAGGTTATGCAGCATGGTGCCTGGGGAGTGCTGAAGAACCCACACCTCTTTCTGCTCCACGGCAGCTGAACATGTGGACAATGGACCTGAATAGCTCCCTGGCTGCCTCTTCAGAGTTTAGGCTGAGTCAGTTAAAAACCAAAACAGCTAACAAAGGCTAAGGAAGCTTACTGAAATATAAAAGAGGTCAGTGAGTTCCTGGCAGGTGGGCTGGCTACAAGGATTCCCAAGGCCAGTACACATGGCCACTAATGCACTTCACCTCCACAGAATGAAGTTATCTCTGAGCTCTGAGTCTCTGGGTGACTGCAAGAGAGTCTTCATGTAGACCCCTGACTGTGGTCAGAAAATGTCCTGTTTTGGGCTTTTGTAAGGGCAACTAACTTGTAGTGGTACTGAAACCTAGTTCTGGATACTAAATCTGAGGCTTTTAAACAGTTTTAAATCATCTCTCAGGGCTGAGGCTGTAGCCCAGTGGTTGATTGTTCGCATATCATATGCAAGGTCCTAGGTTTAATCCCCAGTTACATTTTTTTAATTTTTATTTTTAAAGGCATAGTGACTCAGTCCTGTAATCCCAGCTATAATGGAAACTCAGGCAGGAATGTAGATTCAAGGACAGCCTGAACTACAATAGTTTGAGGCTCAGTTTAACAAGACCTTGTCTTCAACTAAAATAGATAATAAACAGATAGATTGATGATAACAGCGAAGACAGATTGAGACAGGTGGTGTGTCTCAGTAGCAGACCACTTGCTTAGCATGTGAAAGGCCTTGGGTTTCAAATGAAATGGAGACCCCACCCCCACCCCCTGTTCTCTAGGTCTTTCAGAGTTAGAGCCTGTGTCTGAAAATTGATCAATGGATACTGGCTGAGCTAAGCTGAAGATTGGATTATTTTATAGAAAATAAATTAGTTTTAGCCTCAGAGCTGGGGTAAGTGTCTCTTGCCCTATCCCCGGAGTGCTGTAGCATTAAGTCTGCCAAGGGAATTGTGCTATGAGAAAAGGAGTTTAGGAGAGAAGGAAACTTCCTAGTCCCAAGCACTGGGGGAAACACACACACACACACACACACACACACACACACACACACACGAATATGAGATACCAATTACAGAGCTTACATTGTGCTGAGCATCAGGATTGCCACTTTGTGTGCATGACCTCATTTTTTACTTAGACTTCAAAAGCATCATCAGTATAAACTTGTTTGGTCTACCAGAGTTGGTACACTTCTGCTTTCCATGATAACCCTTTTATCCATTCACTTAACAAGCATTTGTATACATGAATGGGCCAAGAATTTTACTAGGCACTGGTTACATTGGTGAATATAACCACTGGTCTACAATATCTTGCCTTGTAAACCTTGCAGAAGTAGATTCTCCTGGGTGAGGAGGTTACAGCTTGGCCTGAATGGTTACAGAATACTTCTCTGAAGAGAGCATTTAATCACACACTGGAAGTCTGGTGGTCGATCATAATAAGAATGGAGGGAGGGGCTGGAGAGATGAATGGTTAAGAGCAGCAGCTGGGAGGATCAGTATTCAATTCCCAGCAGGCAGCTCACTCATAACCATCTCCAGGGGATTTGACAACCTCCTTTGGCTTCCTCCAGCACGACACACTCATATGGCACACACAGATATACATGCAGGCAAAACATACATACACATAAAATATTTTTTAATGGAATTTTTAAAGAATGAAAGGGAGATCACTTGAGTTGGCTCTGGTTTCTTTTCTAAAACTATTTTACTTTACCGTGCATCTTCCAACAAGAATCTTGGAGAAGCTTTACACTGAAAACATTTTATTTACCCAAGGCTCAGTGCAAATCTTACACCTTTAGAATCTACCTCATGTCTTCAAGATCTTGAGGCAAAACAACCCCATGGATGGAGAATAAAGGCACCACATTACTGATTATTCATGGTTCTTATAAATCATATGATAAGAGTCTCCCACTCTCCCTCCACCCCCGTGAAGATGGTAGACAGTTTTTGTATAATTTTAAGTGGGAGACTGATCTCATCTGATTTCTATTTTAAAGAATTTTACTTCCATTTTTAAAACTGGAGGACTTTAAAGAATAAGGATAATTTGGTTACAATGTGGAGGATTTGATGGGGGCCAAGAGGAAGCAGGAAAGCAGGGGTGGGTGGGGGAAGCTATCACTTTGATTTATATAAGAGATGATGACGTCCTGAAACAAGGGGACATAAGGGAGTCGGATGTATTGGGAGACATCAGTACAAAGTCTTGGCAATGCACTGTAAATAAAGTGTGGACAATAAAGGGAAGCAGAGTATAGCTATGTACATCCTAGCTTGAACAACAGGGTTAATGAGATCTTGTATGCTGAGACTGGAAAGATTTAGACAGAAATAAAAGGGAGGAATCAAAAGCTTGATTTTGGATTTTTTTTTCAGTTTGCAATTTATTGAAAATTTTAAGTAGAGACATCAAAGAGGCAATTGGATATAGGATACTGGAGCACAGATTAATAGGAACTTTAAGTAAAAAATTGTATCTCATTAGTATATTTACTTGTACATGTATTTTTGTTTGAGATAGTTCAAAGTTGTCCTTGAGCTTGTTACATAGTTCAGGATGTCTTTGAACTTTTCCATCCTTCTGCTTCAGCCTCCTGAATACTGGGATTATAGGCATGTGCCACTATGCCCAACTTTATTATTATATTTAAACTTATTCATGCCCCCAAACAGGGCTGAGTCCCTAAAAAGAGAGTAGAGAGATAAAATAGAGAAGAGAGTCACAGGTCGACTCTATCAAATACCATAGGTGAGGAGGACCATGCAAAGGTAATTGGTTTGAAAAAGAAAAACAAGGTCAGAAGAATGTTCTGGGCTGACCTGAGGGTACATCTGCAAAATATGGAAAAGGAAGAAAATCTCTCTGATTCCTTTTTTTTTTCTTTTCTCAAAGCAAAACATAGATTTGCAAAGACAAACAAAAAATGCTCATAAACACATCAGGGAGAACTAAATGTAACCACCAGAAAACAGCTAACAGTTGGATTCGGCCTGGACTTGAACCTGTAGCAACAACCTACACTAACCAGTTGCCATCTGCCATTTAAGTTACTATTCTTTCGTAATAAACAGTTCATTCTTTTGTCTTGTCACTTGTCTAAAAATTCACTGCTCTGTATCGAAACTCATGAAACTAGATTTAGAGCCGTGCATTTGGGAACTATCCAGTCCCTTGGTGTTTCTATGTTTACACGAAAAGCATATGCTATCAAGCTGGCTTCTTTCTTTCTTTCTCTCATCTTCATCTGTCATGTCACCGAAGTCTAGACCAACACCAAGATTTTGTGGGGTATATTACTCTCCTACATGACAAAGAACTCATGAGTCATTGTTTCAAGAAGGAAGTGACAAGCGTTTCTGAGGGGTTTGGTAGGATAAGAATAAATGTGACTATTGGTTTAGGAAATAGTATAGAAAATGTGTGGACAATATTCAAAACAGTAGCACTCAGGGACGCCAAGGAAATAGTTGGAAGTAAGACATAGAAATACCAGGTGTGAACAACCTTAAGGTGCAGAAGAACATAACCAAGTTATTTGGCTGAACTTTTTTGTAAGTCCCCCCAAAAAGCAGAGCCAGGTGAATAAACCTTCCCATGATGTCAAAAGGTCCTTGTGTCATGACTCCTTGAGTCACCTTTCAGACAGGTCATTCTTCTCTCTTTCTAGCCTTAGCTTCCCTTCTAAGTCACTGTGACACTTTATGGAACCTTCTGTGGCCCCATTGTCATCTTATGCAGGCTCAGAGCAAATGTCACATTACTTCTACAATCCCATATTCAATCCCATATACAATACTCTCCTTCTCCATTTCACAATTTTTTCCTCTGTACTATCACAATATCTCGCATGTGCCTTGGTGTATAGATTGTGACCACTCTGGGGAAGGAAGCTTGCTTTAGGAATGAATTTGGAATACCTTATCCAAACAAATAGATTTGGTTTGCAGCAGGATTTCATTCTCTTTGTTTATGAAGTGATCTCTATACCTGGCTTCTTCCCATCTCATCTCTGTTTTATTCATAGAATTAACGCAGATAATTAGTTCAAACAGTCCATTTATAGTTTGGGAAGAATTAAGAGGGAAAATAAGCCAGGTGGCAGAGACACCCATATTTAATCCTAGTACCCAGGAGGTAGTGGTAGGTGGATCTGTGAGTTTGAAGCCAGCCTAGTCTACAGATTGAGTTCTAGGACAGTCAGGACTTCACAGAGAAACCCTGTCTAGAAAAAACAAACAAAACAAAATGCCAAAAAAGCAAAAACAAAAACAAAAACAAAACAAACAAACAAACAGAAAAGAAAGTGAAAATAAATGTGTACCCAGTCAATACACTGAAAGTAGCATTTTCTGCTTTAAGCTTGGATGTTTCCGGTCTTGTTCCCAGGCAGG
This sequence comes from Micromys minutus, assembly GCF_963924665.1. NCBI lineage: Eukaryota > Metazoa > Chordata > Mammalia > Rodentia > Muridae > Micromys > Micromys minutus. The sequence continues at coordinate 24,487,638 of NC_137977.1, forward strand.
CTTCCACAGCTGTGTTATTCAGGAAATTCTTCCCAAAGAGTCAAAACCATGTTATTAGAAAACTAGATTTGTGGGCCCTGTGGTAAGAAAAGCTTCCCTGCGGATTGTTTCCCTGGCACTGGCAATTTCTCCCACTTGTATATGGAGTAAGGGAGGGCATACTTTCACTGTTGTTGATTTGTGATGCTTTGTCTTTCAGAACCTGAGGCAGGAGAGGTGTCCCCTCCGGTGGGCGCTGGTGTCAACAGCAACAGCTGGACCTTTAAATACGGACCAGGCAACCCCAAACAGTCAGGTCCCGGTGAGTTGCCAGACAAATTCATTATCCCAGGATCTCCTGCAATCATCTCCATCCGACAGGAGCCTGCTAACAACCAAATTGATAAAAGTGATTTTATAACCTTCGGCAAAAAGGAGGAGACCAAGAAAAAGAAGAAAAAGAAGAAGGGTAACAAGACCCAGGAGAAAAAAGAGAAAGGGAACAGCACGACGGACAACAGTGACCAGTGAGGCCACCCAATGGAAACAAGCCACTTAGCCAGTTTTTGTAATAATGGCAAATCTCTCCCATGTAGCAACTCCCCGCTCCTTTCTCCTATGACATGAGCCCTCTTAGAGACCTCAGAAATCTGCAGAAAGTTCCCTGTGTCTGTCTTGATCGCATTTAACAGGTTTTGTCTTAAAAGCTTTCCTAAGTCTGGTGTTAACTCTCTCTCTCTCCACTCTGGCTTGTTTGCAGAACCTAAAAAGCAGACCCAGGTTTCCTTTCTCCCCCGCCGCAAAGGAGAAGCCTCCCAGCCCCGCCAGTGAGAGTTGGACTCTCTGCCCTGTGCTTCAGGCATCCTGTCTTGATGATATTTGCAGGGCAGGCTGAAAGGTATTCAGGTTGAGCAGTTGGGTGTTTGTGGTCACTGGGTAATTGTGGCTCGAACCAAGAGTGTTCGAGAGCCTGGTATTGGATGGGATGGTCCAGATTAGACTAGTTGACACAAGAAAGGCTGGGAAATGGAGCCACTTAAACATCGGGAGTCTTTGATCTGGAGGGGGAAATGTGAAACTTAAAAGGACCAGACTTTCTCAATATCTCAACTAGAGGTGTGGTGGTCATCCTCTAGCAGACAAAAACCATCCCCACTGACAAAGCTTTAGAAGTCCCTCAAGTCTGTTGGCTAGAATATCATTGTATTTAAAACCTGCATTATGCACACAAGCCAGCAGTTCAAGTGTTTAACAAGAGGGTCAGCCAGGGCAACAGAAGCAGATCTGATGTGTTTCCTGTACACGTCCTTGTGCTCACGCTATTAAAAATTCTTTTGCACACAATGTTTATGAAAAGGACACGTCCTTTTCCAACAACACATATGCAAAAGCAAAAGAAAAAACCCAAGACCTCACTTTATGCTGTTTCTTGTTTGATAGATTTATTAAAAAGAGAAAGTCTATAGCTATAAATCTTTAAAGAAATATGACGAATACAATTTCCCCCAACCTTCCCTCAAAAGAGAATCCAGTCTACAGCCATTTGAAATGATAATTGCTGCTACAGAAGTGCTTTAAGAGAATTGCCTGGAACATCTGTATTATACCGGCCACCTGCCAATCACAGCTTTACTCTTTCAGGTCACTCTGGGGCTGCCTCTTGCATGTATTAATTACTAAATAAAAAGGTTCTTTCTCTCTTTTCTAAGAAAAATGATGTGCACTTTGATTACACAACCTTCTCTAGCCCACTATACCAAGACCCAGAAACTGAAGAAAAATATTGTTTTCTCATACATTCAGTGAACAGACTTTTCATTCCTCTGATTCTGTGGTTGTCTCGGTGTGCTAGCCTACACCTCCGCCTTGTTTAGCTTTCCTTTTCTATAACACTCTGAATTGCTAACCTTACTAACACCTATGATGTTACCTGAATCAATCTCCCATATGTATGCTGTATGCTATTATAAGACTCCTGAGATATACTTACTCTGTGCTTGTGTATGTGAATGTTAATGCAACTATTACCTAGAGTGAACTTTAAGCTTTATTGTTGAATGTAAGCCCATTATATTTCCTTTTGTACACCTGTGGAAAAGTGAAATAGTGTTTTTTTTAAACCATTGTTAATCAGCTTTTGTGTATGAAAGACACAGTAAAATTTCTTTCTTAAATCAAGATGCTGGTGATTCAAAGAATTTTATTTATGGTCAGCCAAGGGCTGTCTCTTGCCAAGATTCCTGCTGGCAAGAGAATGGATAAAGCTGGTTTTTTTTTCTAGTAAGAATTTTGGAATAAATACCGAAGAAAGTCCCTGAGAGTATGCAAGCACAAAATTGTACCAATCTGACCTCTTTGAATTTGCAGATTGCTTTGAAATGCTATCCGGAATATCAGCTCATAGAAAGTAATAAAATTTACTGTTACCATAAATAAGACATTTTAAGTTTGTTGTGCACAACTTAGACATTTGATTAATTATATTATCTATTTAAAAGCATATAAAAGAGGTAGGAGTCTGTTTTAAAAGGCATAAAATTTCAAAAAAAAAAAAAAACTGTCTTGTCTACTTTTAGCTTCATTCTCCCATATTTTGAAGGGTGTGTAACTTCAGCTCTGCAGGATTGCATGGGGTAAAACTTGTTGACAGCACATGTGAACCATTGCTACATTGTAGGTTGTGATCATTTTGCCCCACTGAAGCCCATGTAACTGACCTTACGTGCCTTTTGAACTAGGAGAATCGGGCTATAATTTATTAATGATGATAATGATTATGTATATGTGCAGCACTTTTTAAAATTTTGAAGTGCTTTCCAATTCGTGTTAGTTATTAGTTATTACAGCTGTAAGGATAAAACACGTCATGTGGATTCATTTTTAACTGGTGCTATTGGTATTTCCTCTGTTCTTGCTAATAAATGGAAATGGTGGTGTGAGAGCAATGGTGGTCATTTCTAAGTATAAGAGCAGGAGAACATGGGACACTGATGATCATTCCTGTTACTGCTGAAGAGTCTGGCTCCTATCTGGTTCTGGTTTATAACTGAGGCAAACAAGGGTGGAATCAAGAGTCACATGCCACAGCCAGGAAGAGTGATGGTTGATTCCTGCTTTGTTATTTCAATCTGACAAGAACGGCAGTAAATCAGTTTTTAATCACTAGAGAACCCCGCCTCAGCCATCTTGTTTAATTACTTATTTAGCCCTTGTATCTCTCTACTATTCAACATACTACCACACACTTCACACACATGCACATACATCCCCCATACACTCACATACAGGCCCACAACACACCATGTGCATACTTCACACACATACACACATATACACTCTACATATATATACACACCCCACAACACCTCCCATACCCCACACACCTACAAAACAACACACACACACACACACACACACACACACACACACCATCCCCACAAATAAACTTTTGTTGATGATAGAGTACTCAATCTCTACCCTCTTGGATAGATGGATTTCATACTGTTATATTATCCTTTTGAAGGTTAAATTTTGATGAGCACCAGCTTTAGATGAGATAGTTCTCAGTATGGAACAGGCCTTCTTCCCCCTTCCTCGACCCCAGGGGCAGGGAGAGGCATCAGTTTATGTCAGGAGACATTTTGTCGTCCTTAATCGGAGATGGGAATGCTATGACTTTTACTGAGTAGAGATTAAGAACATTGCTGAACACCCCACAGGTCACAGGAAAGGGCTTCGTAAGAAATGAGCTCTCTAGTTCAAAATGTTAATAGTGACAAGAGAAGGGAACCTTGAGAGAGGGGGTGACCACATAACTTGTTTAAAGTGAAGAAAGATAATGTTAATAACCCCTCTAAGGCTTCCACAAAGACGGCAGCAGCTGCCTGGGATTCAGGGACTATGTATGTTAATAACATGGTATCTCTCTGTAGCTAGCCAGGGGCCTAGCAGGATGCTGCTCTCAGTTTTCCAGTTCCAGTTTACTCACTCCCAAAGCCATGAGTGCTTATATCTGCAGAGAAGTCTTTTATCAAGATGATCTTCAAAAGGTTTAGGCACAACTTCTGCCACATTATTATGTGATAGTCATTAGAATCAACTATCCTTCCCCTTCCCTCTTCTTCTTAAGGAGAGTGTTATCTCATCAAAATGCAAACTAGAGATAGTAAAACACCACACACACACACACACACACACACACACACACACACACACACACACCTTTCTCCAAAGAAAGTTGGCATTAAAAACACTCAGGAATGGGTGTGCCATGACTTAGCAGGTACAATCAACCACTGTGATCTGAGTTTAGTCCCTAGAACCCAAGATGGAAAGAGAGAATTGACTCTCAGGAATTATCCTCTGACTTCCACACGTGAGCTGCGGCAAATGTGCACATACACACATATACAATAATAAACATAAATTTAAAAAAATTACTCACATGTCTTTGCTTCGTCTTGGAGGAAAAGAAGTGATGTCTCATGGCACCCTCTTATTTTCATCACAAATAAAGTGGATTTGAATTCTTCAAGTAAAGAGTTCAATGATCTATCTGTTTGTAGCTGCTCACCTTCATGATCAGTGATCTGAAAACACCCTTGACTTGAAGTCATCTTCACATTCAAATGGATCAAACATTTTAGTTTAAGTACATAGGGTAAGAGAGGTAAGGCTTATGGTGACTCTTTTGCAGATGGGTTAAAAGCATATCCAGAGCACCCTAGACTGTCCTAGACTCAGACAGGCAAAAAAAAAAAAAAAAAAAAAAAGACAAGTCCAGGTGAGTTTCCTTAAGGTACTCATAAAAGTCTCCTACACAGAGTGAAGAATTTATCCATTAAGACAACTGTTCTCAGCCAGGCACGGTAGCACATGCCATCAATCCCAGAATTTGGGAGGCAGGGGCAGGCATCTTTACAGGAGTTGGGGGCCAGCCTGGTCTACAGAGTAAGTTCAAGGCCGGACGGAGTTACATACTGAGACCCTGTCTCAAAAGAATAAACAAAAAATTACAATCTCATTTTAAGGATGAGATTTCCCAGTGAACCTCTAGAGTCTTGGCTGCTGGATTTAGATAAGATTGTGGGTCTTAGTATATCATAATAAAGATAGATATTTTTTTAAGTTTACAACAGCACTAAAGTACAAATGTAACTGACCAAACATAAATACAATTCTTGTGCTAAATCTAGATTTTTAATCCATTTAAACACAAAAATGTAGTAGGTAACTAAAAAAACAAAAAAACAAAACAAAAAAAACAAAACACAAAACAAAAAACAAAACAGATAAACAGAAAACTACAACATCAGGGCTGGAAAGCAGACATGTATTTAGGAAATGGCAAGTTGGTCACCCCTACCCCTATTTAATTACATTTGCAAGAGTTTCCTCTTCATGGAGAAATAACCACATTATTTCTTCTGATTATCTTGGCTGCTGACCAGCGTGACACTGCATGCTTGCAGCTAAGATGCCCCTTTTACTCAGGAATAAGTGTGTGTACATGCACGCACGCTCTCGCACTCGCACACACACACACTTTTTATTACTAAGAAGTGTGCTATAGTAAATAAAGGTGGTGCTAACCTGCCTTTGGTGTGCACCCAACAGTGGTACATAACAACTCTATTGTTACAAGACTTATGTAACATGCTTGTTGGCTTGCACTTTCTTCAGAGACTGATCTGTGGAGATCACTTTAGACCTGCTGAAATCTGAAACCTTGAAAATCTTTTACCCTAAACAATCTCCAGGCTTAAGTTTGCCCTTAAGCTCCTTTAAAAGGCCCTGGAAGATTTACTTCCATAATGGAGTCTAACCTGAGTAAAGAAATGAGGAATTAAAAAAATGGAGAAAGTTAAACGAAGATGTAAGATTGGGAAAAATTAAGTTCAGTATTTCGTTGTTACAAAGCTGTCATGTGATAAGGCATGCGGCTCTCTAGCCACAGACATGATAAGCAGTTACTATGACACCAATCAGTTTAAAGGAAGAGCTAAAAGAAACAATCAACAGATACATAAGTATGTGGGGGAAATTGATGACACGGCTTCCATTTTTAAGTTTTGCTTCTACTGCTTTACTTTGATTTTATGTGATATTGAACTTCTCTTATGAAAGTCACACATGTTCTTTTAAAATAAAGCATTAAGAAAATAGGAGGTTCGTGAAATGACTCAGCAGATAAAGGGACTTGTCGCCAATCCTGAGAAGCCAAGTTCAGTCCCTAGTACCATACCAAAAGGGGGAGCACTGACTCCCACAAGCTTTGGTGTTCATAAGCACACTGCCCACGAATAGATGCAATTATACTTTAGAAAGGAAAGCCATTACACAGATAACCAGTGTGAACTATTTCCACATTTTCCTCTGTGCATGCATCTGCACATATCACACCCAGGCTAAGTTGTTTTTGAAGTAAAAGCAAAGCAAAATAAAACACTGTCGTGATTAATATATATTTTAAATGTTAAAACAGGCTAAGTATTTTACAAAGAAATGTTATGAACTTACAGGAAACATGTGCTTTATGAGTCTTTGTGATTTGGTAGATAATTCTGACCTGAAGTTAGAGTTGTGTCTTTCCATCATCACATATGAGCTCTGATAGGCTGTGAATGTTTATGGCTGTCATTTCTTTACAGAGCTGCGTTTTATTTCAAAAGTTAGATACTCTTTGTTTTCCTAAAGGCAGCTGTTTTTTAATGTCTGCTATTGTGTTAATATGGAAGCAATGATTAATGTTAGATCAATGGAAATTAAAGAACTGGCAGCATTAAAAAAAAAAAAAACACTGTTGTGATTGTTTCCCTGTAGTTTTAAATAATAATAACAGAGACTTCCTGAAGTTCCATAAAAATTCAGATATTAGTGTATTCAAGTTTTTCCTTTATTAATGTCTGGGTTATCTCTAGATTTTGCTGCCAGAAATAAAAAGCACCAAGTATTTTCAGTGACAAACCCAGCACTTAAACCTTGTGTGTTTTGCAGAGGAAGTTTGCAAGATTGTTAATGAACTTTTATGCATCTTTACCTACAATAGTCACATTCCTCTATCTGAAACAAAATTTATTTTTAGTATTCCACAGTGTATTTTGTCTCTGTTTATAAATAAATGATGAAAAACAGGAAGAAGCACAAGCAAAACAGGAAAAGGCTAGAAAGGTTTCTCTTCATTTCTTTATCTAGAATAATGAGGTACAGGGGTACCACATCAGCAAAGGACTGATACACATGTGTGAAAACAAAGGGTCTCAGAATTCAAATACCTTCTTGGTTTTAAAAATCACCTGGCTCTACACTTCGGAGAAAAGAACACTTTCATTTCTCCTGGGTTGTAACATCTCAGCTGAAAAGTAGAATTTGCTACCAAAAAAAAAACTGGTTTTACTTTAAAGACAAGCAAATTCTGTATCAAATAATAAAGTTGACAAGAAGGATCAAGGCAACCATTTGCAAGTTAAAAAAAACTCAATTACAAAACTATCTGACTCAAAGCTTGAGATAATTTTTATTTTTTTTAAAGACTTATTTATTTTATGTATATGAGTACACTGTAGCTGTCTTCAGACACACAGAAGAGGACATCAGATTTCATTACAGATGGTTTTGAACCACCATGTAGTTTCTGGGACCACTGGAAGAGCAGTCAGTGCTCTTAACTGCTGAACCATCTCTCCAGGCCAGATTTTTCTTTCTAAATTATTGATAACATTTTCTTTCCCAAACCAGTCTTTCTAAAAGGAATTTCATTCTCAAGTCCTGAGGCTTATTCCATTCTCCAGGGCTGATGGCATTTCCTGTCCCTCAAAGCACAGGCTGCTTGTCTGCTGCCGCAGCTCTCTAGACCTACTCCTCTCACCTCATCCCCTTTAGGCCAATTCCTCAGGAACCTTGGGTCTCAGGAACCCCAGTCTTTCTGTAACACCTATCACAGAGGCACAGAAGGATGACAGCGCAACTTCAACATCTGCCAAGATCCTGCTAGAGCATCCCTGAGTGTGTGGTGCACATGCTTGCAAATGGTATCTAGAAAAGGAAGGCAGTGCTAAATCTCATCCTGGGGGACTCTGGCCTGGGAAGGAAGCTCTTGTGCACATCACGTGGGCATTTTGTTTTGTGCAGCTCTAGAACAGCTGGCTCAAAGGGCAAGACAAGATCATTTCTACTGACACGGATATATATTATAGATTCTTAGATGACAAAGAAACCAATTCCATTTAGGTTAAGCTAAAATGATTTATAACTAGGACACACGGTTGTCTCATTAAAACTAAGGATGAGAGCTGGAGAGATGGCTCAGTGGTTAGGAATTCTGACTGCTCTTCTAGAGGTCCTGAGTTCAAATCCCAGCAATCTCATAGTGACTCACAACCATCTGTAATTCGATCTGAAGCCCTCTTTCTGTGTTTCTGAAGACAGCTGCAGAATAAATAAATCTTTTAAAAAAGATTAACTTAAGAAAAATAAACCTAAGGATGAGAATGAGGCTGGTCTTCCCAAAACGACTGAAACTCAATTTAAAAGCCAGAATTCTTTTCTTTAAGCTTATCTCCCCCAATTATCTATCTTAATGTATTTCATTCTTCTCTATGCCTCCTCTTTTTTTCATAGGTTTCAAATATATAGTTCCTTGGATCTACTGATTCATAAACGTTAACTTTTGTTTCAGTCTCTCAATTATAAAGTATTCATAGATCACCTTTGGTCTCATCATCCATGAGATAAAGGGCTGTGCCTAGGAATGAGAATTCCAAGAGACAAAAAGACACTTGAAAATGTGATAATAGATGTTTGGAAGGTGTACACTAAGCATCAGCCACTGGACACTAGAAAGGATCCAAAAGAAACGTCCTTAAGGAGGAAACTGAAGCCTAGAGAAAGGAGAACAGTTTTTCCCATGTCACACAACTAGTCAAAATATACATTCTTTCTCCTATTACCATGTACTGCAAGACCTGAGGCAACCAGGAATGGATGACACCACCCATTTCTTTATGCCCACAGGAGTCACAAACAGCATAACCCAGAGAGGCTGTGCTAATGGAGTATTTCACGCTTATATTTTATTTCTCCCTTTATTCAAAACAAAACGCCAATATTGATTTCTAGCTGTTGATTCTAAAAGTATCACAAACTTTTCTTTTTAAATAAGTTATATGAAAATCTAGAATTTACAAAAAATATTCAGTGAGGTACAGAGGCACCATTAGGACCCAATTTTCAAGGCAAACATCACATATATGCTCAGAAAAGCCTGATAAACAGCAACCTTCTCCTTGTCCAGAATTCCATCTTGACACATGATGAAAGAACAGCACAGAAGTTAAACGGACCCTTTTTTAGTAATGATAAAGATGAGTTAAAGCATAGATGATTGTGAATGCTAAATGTGGCCACGAACTTATTAACTCTCCCTTCATGCTGTTTGGTACCGAACATGGTGTGGAGGAAGAAAAACGAATGAGTATTCCTGGTCAAATTTCATGGACAAATCCAGGCAGAGCTAAGTTAGCCATTAAGTAGTTATTCTTCCTCAAGTTTCTAATTAAGGGCTGGGTATAGAAGTGCACACCTTTAATTCTAGGACCCAGGAGGCAGAGGCAGGCATATCTCTGTGAGTTCTGGGTGAACTGGGTCTACATAGCAACTTCAAGGTTACAAATTGAGGCTTTGCCTCAAATATTTTTTTTTTTTTGAGTTAAATAAGTCACCACAGTTTCATGAGGTAGTGAATAAGTGGGTATAGAAAAGCTGATCATGTGACTGAGTTCTCTTTGCTTGAAGCATTGGCAGCAGAAGATATATTAAAAAGTATTTTAAAGGGCAGTACTAACCTTGTTCTCTATAATTTGCTTTCTTCCTACATGTATGTACATCCTTTAACTTATGTGTAGTAGTCTATGATAGAGTAATACTTTATTTTATTTAGTCAGGCCTCTGATAGTAGTAATTGAAAATCTTTTAGGTTTGTATTACAGTGAAAACTTTTTATACTCGCCATATTAGTCCAATTATTCTCTCAAGACTAGCTCCAAAATCAGTGAAATAAATAAAGCTATATACACATACATATACACACAAACACATATACTCATGTACACATACATGTGCACACACACACACTTTAAAATTAGTCTCAGAAATGCAGTGTACATGTACCAACATATTGAAAAATTTTTATCTTGTGCAATACTATACATATCACCAATCTTTCTCATTTTTGAAATCATCATAAACAAACAATGCTGATTTAATTTGTATTTCCTTTTTCTTTTGCAGGAGTAGGTTTTGAACTCATGACCTCATGCCTATGAGGCAAACATTCTACAACCATGCTCCAGCTGCATTTCTTTAATTACAATAAAGTTGCACATTTCCATCTTTCTTATTAGAAGAATATTATTGACTGTCCTAACATATGGAGTCAACTATTTATCAGAATACAAGACACCTTTAAGAATCTAAGCAGCAAATTTGGCTTTAAAACATTGTAAAAAATTGATAGTGTTATTTGGCCCAGTGAATGTACTAGATAGATTACAGTGTGATCTCAGAATCAATATTCAGTCTATATATTTGTGTAGTGGATAATTACTGCAATAAATGCGGACTTGACATTTTATAGAAGGAACTTAGTACATTAGGCCTGTGTCCCAGGGGCCTTGTTGCGTCAGGAGCTTAGAAACCACCAAGCACAGAAGGCCAAATACATTGGCTCTAGAGTTCTAACTTCCAGAAATCATAATAAAACCAGAGGGTGCAAGATTTCTCTTCCATTTTACCAAGAAGGAGTCCACATGTTGATTCTAGTTTTGTAGGTACTTGGTAAGCAATGTGAATAATTCCCGCTGTGAAGTGCTGGGTGCAGCCCACTTCTTAAAATCACTGGACTTCCTGAAGAGGTTGAGGGTCAGTGAGATGACTCAGCTGGTAATGGTTGTCCTCTGATCTCTACATAGGCGTTATGTGTGCCTTGCATCATGCATGTCCACACACAACAACAGCAACAATAATAATAATTAGAAAAACTGTAAAAGAGAAATGGTAGTCTGTGCTAACAGTAGTAACAAAGAAAACACTAACACTAACGTCTCACTATATATACATCAAGAAAAATCTGGGGCTGGGGCTCAGTGGTTAAGAGCACTGACTGCTCTTCCAGAGGTCCTGAATTCAATTCCCAGCAACTACTTGGTAGCTCACAACCATCTGTAATAGGATCCTTTGTCCTCTTCTGGTGTGTCTGAAGACAGCTACCATGTATTTATTACATGAAATAAATAAGTCTTTAAATAAAACATATTAAGAATAAATAATATCTGAGAAGAGCTTAAGAACATGCCAGTCACATCAGATGAACTTACAAATTTTGAGCTTTTTGTTTGTTTGTTTGTTTGTTTTACAAGTTCACACTATGGCACCTGACCCCATTCTGAATGATTCTGAATTATTTCTCATGCCCTTCCTCCTCCTTCTCCTCCTGCTCCTTTTTCTCTTCCTCTCTTTTCTTTATTTGTTTCTGTGTAGCTCTAGCTGTCCTGGAACAGGGTGCTCCACTACTGCTCAGTTTCTCCTCTTTCTTATCCCTCCCAACTCTGATTCATCTTCTCTCAAATTTCCTTTCTCTTCTCTATTGATTCTCTTCTGTCTTTTCTTCCCTTTTGGTTCTCCCTACCTTTCCTCCTCTCCGTTTAAAGCTCTTAAATGTCACCTTCTCATCTCCAGTGAGACTCTAATTGTGACTAAGACTCCAAATAATAGAAACTTAACAAGCTTCAAAGGCCAGTTTACATTAAAACATATCTGCCTGATATTTAATTAGTTTAAAATTTAATTTTTAAATTTAACAAATTTTATATAGGACATGTGAGTTAGCTCATTTTTGAGGGTGTCCACATTTATTAAAAATAAGTTGATGTTTCTCTTTTTACATTATGAAAGTTTGTAATGAATTTTCTTATTTTAATTTTATGATAAAGCATAGTTTAGCCTACCAATAATAAAGAAAAAGTATCTAGACTAAGCTGGCTAATCAAAGATTAAACTGTTTCTCAGAAAAGCAATGTCACTTGATTTTGTATTTATTCCAAGTTCTCTGACTTTCTGTTTGCTTACCTAGAGAGAGCAGATGGCAAGGAAGAGAGCACATACACATGTAGATATGAAGGACAACAAGAGTTCTCACCGTGCCCCAAACTCCAGGGATAGTACTAGGTTAAAGAGGTACATAACAGTTAGACTTGAGAGAAGTAGAATAAGACAACAATGTTTCTTTATTGTCATAGTTGGGTTTCATTGCTGTGGAGAGACACCATGACCAAGACAACTCTCATAAAGGAAAACATTTAATTGGGGCTGACTTACAGTCTCAGAAGTTCAGTCCATTATCACAATGGTGGGAAGCATGGAAGCATGCAGACAGACATGGCGCTGGAGAGGAGCTGAGAGTTTTACATCTTGATCCAAAGGCAACCAGATAGAGACTCTTTTCCACACACATCCATGAGGAGGCTTTCTCATGGATAGAGCCTGAGGGAGCCTGAGCATAGGAGACCTCAAAGCCCACCCCCACAGTGACATACTTCCTCCAATAAGGCCATATCCCCTAATAGTGCCACTCTCTATGGCCAAGCATTCAAACATATGTATGCAAGAAGACCAAACCTATTCAAACCACCAAATCTATTAAGTACCTGTTAAGAGAAGAATTTTCTAAGCTCAAAGGTAGTTAATCAAAGCACAAAGACTAGAAATGGTCTCATAGACTCTTTCTGTATAATCCTGATATAAAAAGGCAGTTGGACTGTCAAAATTTTAGCAGAAACTAAAATGAAAGATTTTTTTATTATATGAAAAAATCATAAAATGTATAAGGAAAATGCTTAGGCTTTCAGAAATATGAACAAATGACTCTACACAATTTTAAACATGGAAGATGTTCAAATGTTCAATGCCATTAGTGAGCAAAAGTAATAAATTGAAACAATTACATATCGGATATTATTCATTAAAATTTCAAGTAGAGCTGGGGTATAATATGCTCAGGGGAAGCACCCATGACTAGCACACTCAAGATTCTGGGTTAAATATCTCGCACGCTCCCTCTCTTTATCCTCCCCCTTTGTGTGTGTAATAGTAGTAGCAGTAGCAGCAGCAGCAGCAGCAGTAGATTATAAATTTTGTTCATTCATTAAATGTGTATAGATGCTTTTTTTACATTAACTGAGAAGGAAGACCGACTTTGGGTGTGGATACCCTTGCATGGACTGTAGTATAAGCTTTAGTAAAAAGGTGCACTGCACAGTCTCTGCTTTCTCACTGTGGATGAATGTGGGCTACTCCTCATGCTCCTGCTATTAAACCTTTCCCACCAAGGTTGGGTGTATTCCCAAACTCTGGTCCAGAATAGTCCCTCCTCCATCTCAACTTGGTTTTGGTCAGGTATTTTGTCATGACAATGAGAGAAGCAATGAACAAAACAATCCTCAAAAACATGAGGTGCCATTTCTCCCTATTTTTAATTTCAAAGGATCTGTAATAATTTGATATTTCTAGCTCACATGCACCTGATCCTGCACTTCTTCTTGGAAATAATTCTGCTTCTTGACAGCAGAGTTTGGAAGGATAAATAGGGCATGCATAGGCCATCTGTTTCTTTTCTTTTCTTAAACAAACTCCCCATCTGAAGTCTATGTTCTACTCCATGCCTGCCAATATCTTTAAAACTACCTTTCTTGGTCTCAGTGCTAGAAGTCAGTGTAAGAATTATATTTTTCTAAATATATGCACACCTTCTCTACTATCAAATTTGTCAAAGGAAATTATCTTCATTTATTTTCTATACTTAAAACCTTCATTGCTTTATATATTGGCTACCAAGAGGGGTACTTGTCCCATTGAAATCTAATCTTTTATTATGATGTACTCAAAACTTTAAAGGTGTTCAAAACATCTTTCCAATTTTAGAAATTATAATTAGACAAAAGTCTATGTACCAATATCTTCATTATATTTTTAATATTAATAAATTTGTTATACCCACTAAAGTGCCAAAAATCAAGATTTAAAAGAATATATACATACTTTAATCAGTAAACTGATATTTTGTGGTACTTAGCCTAAGCCAAGTATTTTACTATGTAAAATGAGACATAAAGAAAAAAAAGGCAGAAAGAAAATATTTCAAGAATATTAAAAAATGCTTTTATTTTTGATAGGTAGGGAGATCATGTCTGACATACTCTTTCCAATTATATGCCTCTTTGTGTATTTTAAAACTAGCATGTGTTATTTTTATGACTTTGTAAAAATGTAAGTATGAATCTAGAATAAATATACTTATTTATTTTGAACTTTGAAAATACAACAAAAAAGTTCAAACAATCTAATTCAAAAATGGGCAGAAGACTTAAATAGACATTTTTTTCAAAGAAGGTACACAAAGGAACACTTAGTGCAAGAAAGTAAGTTTAGCATTGTTAGTAATTAGGGTAAATGCAATACTATTTTGATGGCTATAATCAAGCAAAACAGAAAATACTATATGTTGGTGAGGATGAGGAGAAATTGCAATCCTTATGTTGGTAGGAAGATAGCATAGTATAACTGCTATAAAAAGCACCATGGCCTCCCCCTAAAATGAAAACAGAATTACTGTGTTATCTAGCAATTGTATATCTGAATACATATTCTAAGGAATTGAAAGTAAGACTGTAAGCAGATACCCACTCACATTTGCAGAGGTTTTTATTCATAAGAGCTGTCTTAGGGTTTCATTTCTGTGAAAAGCCACCCTGACCAAGAAAACTCTTACAAAGACAAATATTTAATTGGGTCTGTCTAACAGTTTCATTGGTTCAGTCTATTATCATCATGGTGGGAAGCATGGCATTATGTAGGCAGACTTAGTGCTGGAGGGGCTGTCCTATCTCTTGATAGAAAGGCAGTCAGGAGGAAACTGAAATTCCACACTGGGCGGAGCTTAAGGATAGGAGGCCTCAAAGCCCACCGTCACAGGGATATTCTTCCTCCAACAAGGCCACAGCTACTTGAAAAAAGCCATACTTCCTAATAGTGCTACTCCCTGTGGGCTAAGCATTGAACACACGAGTGAAGGAGAGTCAAACCTATTCAAACCACCATAATAGCTAAAACATGGCAGCTAGATCAATATGTGGTCTGGACTTGTGTGTGTGTGTGTGTGTGTGTGTGTGTGTATACATTATTTATTACAGAAAGTAGGAGATTCTGATAAATACTATAGAACATGGATGAACATAATAGACAACGTGAAATGAGCAAACCAAACAAACCTATCTCCAAATGTCATGTAGTTTGACTTTTAGAAAATAGTGGTAAAAGTCATAAAGTAATTTTTCTATTGGCATATATTAATTGTGAAAAATAATGGGTTTTATATGACATTTTCCATATGCTTATTATGACCTTTGCTCACACTCAACTCCACATTAGCCTTTTGTTCCCTGATCCCACCTTCTTTCTGCTGATTTCTTCCGGTCACCAAATGTTCCCCTCTCTACTTTATGTCTTAAATCATCAACATTTCAGGAAACAGTACCTGTAATATTTGTCTTTCTGAGTCTGGTTTATTTCACTTACCATGATAATTCCAGAAAGTATATACAAAGTAAGTATTTAAAAATAGCCATATAAAAGGAAATGGTTGTCGGAGTCTGTGAGGTGGGATGGAGAACTATTTAATAAGGTTTTTGTTTTACAAAATGCAAAAAGATTTTGTGATGGATGAAGGTGAGACTGTAGGATGTTGTGTGAAATCATAATTTTCAGTTTCTTTGGAGACTTGGTTATCTCATATGACATTTTGCTAAAGTAGACACAGGTAAGCAGATGTCTTGCTGGAGCAGACACAGGTAAGCAGATGTCTTGCTGAAGCAGACAGGTTAGAGCTTGTCTTGCTGAAGCAGGCATATGAATGAAAGCATGATGATTAGAAAGAATATAAATATAAGCCCACAGATAGTGTGACGAAGCTTTTGCATTGGTTTGCCTTGCACTGCTACACTGATCTTTGCTTGTTATGACATCATAGAGAGTAACTTGCCACAGAATGTTTCATGATACTCTGGCTGTTTCAAGTCCATGTCCTTGGACTTGGCTGATTTGGCAGAGCCTCATGGTTTCTTCTGGATTGGGCCATTGCTACAGATTGGTGGTTGATGTTTGTGTATTAGACTGGACTGTTGCAACTGATTCATGTTTGATGTTTTGGACTGGTCTGCTGATATCCTGACAACAAAGATCGAGATCTCACCAGAGAAGGACTAAACAGGCCCAGAAACACTGTTTCCTATGAACTTTTCTTTCCCCTACCTTTAGTAAGTGGGCTAGAAGGGAGGTTGAAGTGATAAAAGGACCCCAATTAAAGTAGGTTCTGAAAAATCTATGCCTACAGTTATAAAAGAAGTTTTGAAATGGTTAACATGGTAAATTTTATGTTCATTTTACCACATTAAAATTAAAATATTGTACACCAAAATAAATTTAATATAATTAAATAAAGTACATACATAAAAAGAGATGTATACGTATCTGCAGGGGGTGGGGAGATGCTAAAGGTATTAAAAATAAAGTGCTAAGTTGGCTTGAATTTAAAAGACTCAAAAATAAAATTTGATCCCCCAGTCTTATCCCTGGCTCTGTGGCAGACTCCTGCACATCTTGCCTTCCCTTTTTTCCTCATATCCAGTGGATCAACAGATCTCTCTCTCTTTTAACTTTCCTCCCACTATTCTTTGCTTTATGCCAGTCTTTAGTTCCAGCAGCCACTCTCTGGGAACTCACAGGCCACTCTGGCCATGGAAGTAAGTAGGCTAACCGCTGATCTTCACTTTCCCCTTTGTTTTTCCAAATCCAATCTCTAGTCTCATCCTCAGCTCTGTAGCAACCTCCAACCTCCTGTTGTGGCCTTTCTTCTGGTCTCTAATCCCAGGGGTCTAAGAACACTCTTGTGGAAAACCCTGCTTTGCTCTTTTCTTCCTGTGGATCCTCTAAGCACCCCACCCAAAGCCCATTCCCATTCTTAAGGGTCAGTTCCCAATACCAAGAAACACATTTTACCTGGAACCTCCAGTGACCACATCTATAAAAATCCCAGAGGCATTTTCTACTAGGCAACAGACAACCATCACATGCTCCTAAGAACCAGAGAGGGCAAGAGAAACAAAGGGACAACATCAAACCAAGAAAAGACAAGACAAGATATTAGTATTTAGAATTATATTTTCCAAAACTCAGATGTTTAAATGCCAGTGTAAAGACACAATAACAGCCAGAACAATATGTCTCCAATAGAGCCCAGCAATCCTACTGCAGTAGGTTCTGAGTATTCTAACATAGTTGAAGGAAAAGTAAAACATCTTAAAATAGTCGTTATAAATACAATAGAGGTCTTAAAAGTAGAAATTAATCAATTCATTAGAGAAATCTATGAGAACACAAACAGTGGAATAAATGAATAAAATAGTTTAAGACCCGAAAGTAGAAATAAAATCAATAAAGAAAACACAAATCAAGGGAAGTACAAAGTTTAGAAACTGGAACAGGAATCTCAGAGACAAGGCTCATGAACAGAATACAAGTCTTATAGAAGAGGGAAGTTCAGGAGTAAAAAAAGACTGTAAAAGAAATGGGTACTTCTGTTAATAAAAATTTTCAATCTAAAAATATCCTGGCACAAAACATCCAGGAAATATAGGACACTCTGACCAATCTAGAATAATAGGAATAGAGTAAGGAGGAGAACCAGGTCAAAGTCACAGAAAACATTTTCCACAAAATCATAGCAAAAAAAAAAAAAAAAAAAAATCCCTATCCTAAAGAAGGAGATATCTATGAAGATACAAGAAGCATGCAGACTATCAAATAGAATGAACTAGAAAAGGAAATTCTCTCAGCACATAATAATCAAAACACTAATCATACAGAACAAAGAAAGAAGCCAGGGAGTGGTGGCACATGTCCTTAATCCCAGCACTCAGGAGTCAGAGATAGGCGGATCTCTGAATTAGAAGCAAGCATCATCTACAGAGCAAGTTCCAGAAGAACCCGGGCTATGTAGAAAAACCCTGTCTCAAAAACACAAAACAAACAAAAAAACCCAAACAAAAACCAAACAAACAAAGAGAACAAAGAAAATATTAGAAGCTACTACAACAAAAAGACCAACTAACATACTACAGCAGACCTATTAGAATAATAACTAACTTCTCAATAAAGATTCTAAAATCTAGAAGGACTTGGACAGATGTTCTACAGATTTTAAGAGACCACAGCCTAGACTATTGTTCCCACCAAAACTTTCAATCATAGTAGATTAAGAGAATAAGACATTCTATGATAAAATAAAATATATCTATCTTTTATTCCAGCCCAACAGAACATACTACAAGAAAAACTCCAATCTAAAGAGGTTAAATGCACATAAGAAAACACAAGGAATAAATAAATAGTTCTAGATCAGCATATCAAAGAAGGGAAATACACACACACAAACACACACACACTGCAGGAACAACATAATAGAAATTAATAAACACTGCTCATTGATATCTCTTAATGTCAATGGTCTCAATTCCCCCAATAAAAAAGACACAGACTAATGGAATGGATAGGGGGAAAGGACCCATTCTTCTGCTGTGTTCAAAAAGCACACATCAAGGTTAGATGTCACCTCAGGGTAAAAGGATGAAAAAAGATATTCTAAGCAAATGGACCTAAGAAGAAAGCTGACATAGTCATTTTAATATCTGACAAAGTGGATTTCAAACCAAAACCAATCAGAGGAGATAGGAAAGGACACTATATACTAAAAAAAAAAATCCACTAAGAAGATATTGCTATTCTAATATCTGTGCCCTAAACACAAGGGCACCAAGTTTGTAAAAGAAATGCTACTAGAGTTTAAATCATGTCTTGATCTTCACACATGAGAGATTTCAAAACCCTACTTTTGCAGGCAGAAAGGTCATCCAGACAAGAACAGAGAAATACTGAAGCTAATGGGCACTGTAAATCAAATAGATCTAACAAATATTCACAGAACATTTCAACAAACACAAAAGACTACACCTTCTCAGCACTTCACAGAACTTTCTCCAAAATTGACCACATACTCAAACACAAAGCAAGTTTCAACAGTTACAAGAAAATTTCCGTAACCCCTTGCAACCTATCTGACTACCACAGATTAAAACAACAAGAAATTTACAAACTCATGGAAACTAAAAAAACCTCACTACTGAATGAAAAAAACAAAACAAAACAAAATAGGGCAAGTCAACAATTAAAAAACATTTGAGAACTACATGGAAATGCAAGCACAACATATTTAACCTTATAGAACATACAGAAGACAGTTCTAAGAGGCAGGTTTATAGCACCAAGTACATAAATAAAAAATGGAGAGGTCTCACATTAATAGACTACAAGGGCATACTTTAAAAAGCAGTATTCCACCAAATTAGACAATCTAAAAGAAATGGACAATTTTCTCAGTACATATCTCTTAACAAAGTTAAATCAAGATGTGACATGCAATTTAAACAGAACTATATTCACTAATGAAGTAGAAGCAGTAATTAAAAGCCTCTCAACCAAAAAAAATTGCTCAGGGCCAGATATTTTTCATGCAGAATTCTACAAGATATCCAAAGAAGAATTAATGAATGCCAATACTTCTCAAATTATTCCAAAATATAGAAACAGAAGGAACGTTGCCCAGTTAGTTTTAGAAGAAGGTCAGTTACCCTGACACATAAACCATATAAAGGCACAACAAAGAAAGTCAATTAGAGACCATTTTTCTTTTATGAACATGTATACAAAAATTCTCAGTAAAATACTTGCAAACCAAATCCAAGAACACATCAAAAAGATCATCCACCATGGTCAAATAGGCTTCATTCCAGAGAAACAGGGGTGGTTTATACTAAAGTAAGTAGATTAATGTAACCCATCATATAAACAAACTGAAAGATTAAAAACTACATGATCATCTCATTAGATACACAAAAGGCCTTTCACAAAGTTTAACACCCCTTCATGATAGAAGTTTTGGGAAGAGTGGTGACACAAGACAGCTGAAGGAGGTCAGGAGGACACACATTGGAAAGTAAGAAGTCAAAGATTTTTGCTTGTAGAGGGTATAATCGTGTACATAAGTGACATTAAACATTCCACAAGGAAACTATAGGGAACGAACACTGTTAGCACAGGCACTAAGATCCACAATTAATAAATGGGACACAATAAACTGCAAAACTTATGCATGGCAAAAGACACCATAATTTAGACTAAGCAGCAGCCTACAGATCAGGAAGAATTTTACCTACTACATTTCCCATAGAAGGGTAATATAAAAAGTATAGAGAAAATCCAAAAGACTACATATCAAAAAAAAAAAAAAAAAAAAAAAAAAAAACAGTTAAACGTGAGGTACAGATCTAAATAAAGAGTTCTTAGAAGAAGAAATTCAAAAGACATGTCCTGAGAAACAAAAGACATGTCCAACATCCTTAGCTATTGGGGAAATGCAGATCAAAACAATATGAGATTTTATCTTACACCTGTTAGAATTACTAAGATAAAATAAATGACAGATCATGGTGGTAAGGATGTGAAGTAAAAGGAACACTCATCCATTGCTGGTGGGGGTGCAGACTTGTACAGCTGGTACTGAAGTCAACATAGCAGTCCCACAGAAAGTTGAGAATTACTCTGCCTCAAGATCCAACTATACCACTCTTGGGTATATACCCAAAGGATGTTTTATCCTATCACAAGGATACTCATTCAGCCATGTTTTTTGCTGCTTTATTCTTAATAGCCAGAAGTTGGACAGCCTAGATATTCTTCAAAGAAGAACAGATAAATAAAATGTGGTACAATTGCATAGGGGAGCATCAAATTTGCAGGTAAGTGGGTGGAATATTAAAAAAATAATAATTCTGAGTGAGGCATCCCAGACACAGAAAGAGAAATATGGTATCTATTTACTTATTTGTGGATATTATTTGCTATATAAATGATAATGTACAATCTGTAGAATCACAGAGGTTAGGTATAGAGTAAGGGACTACAGCAAGTGTTTCTCAACCTTCCTAGTGCTGCAACCCTTAACACAATTCTGCATATTGTGGTGACCCCCAACCATCAAATTATTTCAGTGTTATTTTATAACTATGATTATGCTACTGTTATGGATTGTAATATAAATATCTGATGTGCAGGAAATCTGATATGCAACCTTCAAAGGGATTTCAACCCACAGGTTGAGAACCTCTAGACTAGGGTTTATATACATATAGTTCTCATTTGGAAAGGAAAATGTAGTAGATAGTTATGGATGGATGGGTCGGGTTGGAATGGGAGAATTAAGTGGGATAGGGGATGGGAGAAAGGGACAAAGGAGATAATATGGGGAAAGACATAAAATCAAGGGCCATTTCAGGTATAAAATGGCATAATATAGTAGAAGTTTCCTAAAGGGCAGCAGGGCAGGCGGAGTAAACCACCACTGAATGGAGTCATGGGGACAGAGTGAGTTGAGGGCGGCTGTGCTCAGGGCTCCGTATTAGAAATGGCACCCGCGGAGTGAGACAGTGGGGCTGATAAAGAGACAAGCCCTTCTATTTTTTAATATTTACTGCAACAATACTGAAATTGGCAAATAATGGGGAAGACAGAGCCCCAACTGGTTATCTCTTGTCATCAAATGAAGCTTTTAGTATCAGGATTGGGTTACAGCTAATTGAGTTTTTGTCCAAAAGCCTCCCATGGAAATTCCTAAGCAACCCAGGCTGTTGCCAAGACTATAGGTTCCTCTCCACAAACTGATAGCAAGGCACTATTGCTGAAAAGACCACCAGCACAACCCACTGAACCTGGAGAAGTCAAACTGATGCCTTCACCCCTATGTTCTAGCATCTTTGGTACAGGAAGGTACTCTGCAAGCTACCAAAAGAGAAACATAAATACCAAACAAACCACAAAGCCTTTGATCACAACACTGTTCTGCCTGTAAGATATGCTCGGGCAGTGCAGGCACAAAGCTTGTGGGAACAACTAACCAATATATGATTTAAGTTGGCCTCTGCCTTACTGCTTCTCTCTTTCTTCCAGATTAGACTCACCTAACCCACAGCTTGAACTGGGAATCAATGTTGTGGAAAATGCCTGTTTTAGATGAATTAGTTAGGCAAATTGGCACAAGGAGATATGGCTTTTTCTGAATTCGTATCAAGATGAACCACCTTGTCAAGCTACTTTAAAAGGTTGTTTCCCTGCCTTGGTAAGTTATGTCCATCTAAGAACCTAACTTTCATTTTATGGGTACTATTTACAGTGTCCTACTTTGAATTTTCCATCTGACTCTGGATCCCTTCTTTTGTAGACCTTGTGTCTTCTGAAAGGAGAGGTTCGCTTCTCTTCTATCATAACCAAGGTCTGAACTAAAGATGCAAACACATTCTTCAATGTAGAGGTTAAGATGAAAAGACATTGGTTTAAATATACCATCAATCAAAAATCCCCACAGACTCTTTGTATAGTTTTATTTTGCACTTGCACAGATAGGAAAATGGATACAAATAATCAATTGACTTGTAAGATCGATTAGGGACACAGCCAGAGGGAAACTCAGGCACCCAAACCCCCAATTAAACTAATTTAAGAAATGTTATCCTAGCAAAAGTCTCCAATTTTGGTTATTGTTTCTCAGAAAAACAGATAAAATGCACATTCCCAGGCTGTTTCTGAAACAAAATGTCACCCGAGGGCATATCTTTCCTCTTCTCTGCAGCTTAAGTGCTATCTGTCTCCTCATCAGCTCCAAACAACCACGGTGGCAGAGAAGAATAGGCTCTTATTTGATGCCAAATTGAATCTGCAGACACTCGGGGAGCTAGACTAGAGAATTATTACAGTGACTCAGTAGATGTGTGTCTGTTTGTGATTTTAAACATTGATAGCTAGCCAGACTTACTTTTAATTTCCTCTTAAATATTAGGATGTTTCAAAGTGTCCAGGATTGCTGATTAGACCATTGTGTTTCTGATCTTGGTGATAGAACCTGGCCAACTTTGAAAAGAAAAAAAAAACACAAAGTTTTGAACTGAACTTTCTGTGTACTTGCTACAGCCATAGGAGACATAAATATCTTTTCAGCTCAGCACATTCTAATCAATGTTGTTGGCTTCTGATTCTCAAAGGCTTCTTACCCATGGGAGGAATGAACAGTCTGTTCCATTATCCTTTCTGTGTTCTGATCTCCTAAGAATCAAATGCTCTGAAAGGGGATTTGATTTTAAAATGAGTAGGAAGCCAGAATGTCGATTGCTCCTGTTGTGGGTAATAACCAAAGGCAGTAGTAAAAAATTTTGAGCCAAATGACAATTATTGTTCATCACCAGCTCTGCATCTACATTGGACCATGTTAGGAGGAATCTATACATGGCCCTGTGCTTAAAAGAAGACATTAGTTTGAGCTATGTGAGAGCCTTGGGGCTTTAAATGTTTCTGACAGGAAGCACTCAACACTTCTCACCTCCATTACACTGTTGATGCCACGGAGTGTCATGAAGACATCAAAACTAACTTTCTGTTAATGTTGTTTTCCAAACGTTCAGAACTCCCTCCCCATTTACTTCTTGTCACTCCTGTGTGGCTTAATAGGCTTCTTTTCCTTATGTCATACCTATCCTCAAATACTAAAACCTTTTCCCTGCCCACTAGCAAGGTTCCTATGTATTCTCATTTTAAATGAAGACTACATCTTTGTACTTGTAAATGAATCCTTCGATGATTTGAAAACAAGAGTTAAGAAAAAACTCGAATAGTTTAATCTTTTCATCTTCTGGCTCTCACTCCTCTAAGTACAAGATCTTCTACTGATCTCAGCCTCCTATTCTATGCACATGATGAGAAAGACATTATTATCGGTAGCTGCAACACTTTCTCAATATAAGTTTCAAGCATCAAATGTTGTAACTATTCCTCCAGTTTTTCCAACTTAATCTCTGTAGCCACCATACTGTCAAAAATGCAACAAGCCTAATACATAAAATGTATTAGCTCTACCATCCCCCTTTTTCTAATCACCACCACTCTGTGCCTGCAGCTAAAAATATCTGTGGCCAACCATTGCAGGCTCTTCTCACTTTGTATTTGTGTGTACAAATGTCCCTGAAAGCTGGTTGGCAACCACCCTGTATTTATATAGTTCATTTGCTCTCCTTTTCTTACCCACTCAACCTTGACTGCTTCATACCTTCTTTCTAACCTTCGGCATACCCCATCCTCTCTAGTAGAGCATCTTATTAATTTACTAACAACGTGATCAGAGGAATGATCACAGAAGTCCTTGCCATGTTGACATATTAACCTGTCTTTGCTGCTTTTGCCTTGTTTTATGCTCTGTGACTGTCTATGTGCATATCTGATACTGCTCCTATACATGGGCTCAAATGCTTATCAGTAGCACGCTCTCAAGGATATGGCTTTCCGTTCATAACATATTATTGCTTCTCTCCTTTCCACTGAATCTTTTCTATCAACATACAAGAATGTTGTTCTCATATCTTAAAATAGGTGCTTATTGACCTATATTTTCCTTTCAGCTACTGTTCCTTTCTTTACATTTTTTGAAAAAGTTTCCTATACTTACTTCTTATTCTTGTCTTGATTTGTTTTTTTTTTTCAATGCTTTAAAAATATTATTTTTGGTCTGGAAAGATTGCTCAGTGGTTAAGAGCACTGACTGTTCTTCCAGAGGTTCTGAGTTCAATTCCCAGCCGCCACATGGTGGCTCACAACCATCTGTGATGGGATTCGATGCCCTCTTCTGGTGTGTCAGAAAACAGCTACAGTGTACTCACATACATAGAATAAATAAATACATCTTTAAAAAACATTTTTACTGTGAACTCACAGAGACTATGACCATGCGCATGAGACCTGCATAGGTTCAAACCAGATAAAGTTCCAGCACCAAGAAGGCAGAGTGGACTCAAAGTCCCACCTCTAACCAAGAATCTATTTGCAAATAATACCTGCTAAGAAAGGGAACATCAGTTTTTTTTTTTTTTTTTCCCAATGACAGGCTACTGGGTATATTTCAGGGAAGGAGCTGGTCAACACAAAGCAGACTCTATAGGTTCTTCTTGTGTTTTTGTTTGTTTCATTCAGTTTGCTTTGGCGTATTTTGTCATATTCATACATTTTATGTGTCTGTTTTGGTTTTTATACTTTTAGCATGAGAGAGACAGATAATAGGACATGTAGAAAAAACATCACAAAGTTTGGTGGGTAGGGGGTAGGAGGATCTAGAAGGAGTTGGGGGAAGAGAAGAAAACATGATCAATACACAGCACAAAAACTTTTAATCAAATAATTATATTTAAACAATTAATTCTCATAACTATTTGTAATAGTCCAGCAAATCTATTATCATAATGTATCTTATAATTGTGTTAGTATATAGTTTTTATGATTAGTATTTATAATTTAGTACTTATCAATTTATATTTTAATTAGTATTTATTAATTTAAAAATAAATTTGTATTTATTATAATTAATTTAAAAATAAAAATGTCTCAAATCCAAGTTTTATGAACTGTCTTATATATCCTAGCTTTACCACTGTTATTTTTCACTTGTCTCATTACAGTGGCTTTCTGTTGCTTCCCCTTATCCCATCTATAGAACCATCAGATGTGTGTGTGTGGTTTGTCCTTGGGTGCATGTGTGCGTACCCATGTGCACATTGGCAGACAGAATCTCTGTCTCAATATTAGCCATGCTGGTCTACCAGCAAGCTCCCGGAATCCTCCTGACTTTGTTTTTCTTTGTTGCTGTGCTAAGATAATCATGACCTAAAAAACAACCCGGGAGGAGAAAAGTGCTTATTTCAGTTTACAGACCACACTCTATTATCAAGAGAAGACCACGCAGGAGCTCAAGGCTGGAACCTGGTGGCAGGAACCAAAGCAGAGGCTATGGAGGAGCTCTGCTTGCAGGCTTGCTTTTCATGGATTGCTCAGCCAGCTTTCTTATACAGACCAAGACCACCTGCCCAAAGGTGCCACCACCCACAGCAGACTGGGCACTTTCACATCAATCATTAACTAAGAAAATGTCCTACATACAGGCCTCCAGACCAATCTGATGGAGGATCCTTGATTGAGATTCTCATTTATCTGGTGACTCTAGTTTACGTCAAGGTCACACCGGCACTCCCTCTGAGCACTGGGATTACAGCCCTATGCCGCTGTGACCGCTTTTAACATGGGCGCTGACAGTCTCCAGCCAGGTCCTTATACTTGTGCAGCAAGTACTTTATCTACCGAGATACTTCTCTAGCTCCCAGAATTACCTCTGTCCAACATAAATAAAATCTTTATTTTAAAACATCTAATTGGTTTCTCATGGTTTTCTTCTACCCTACTGCACTCGTCTCTAGCTTACATAATATTATGCACGTGTATGTTTGCAAGCTTCCTAAATGCGATGAACTCTCTGTACACAGAGCCCAGAAAAGAGCTCAGTATGCATCTGATGAATCATTTAATCAATATTTCTAAGTTAGTTTCTGATTTTATAACCTAGCAAGACATCCATCAGCAATGTCTGTGTGAGTGCCCTGCCTTTGGAGCTATTTACTAGGATTGCACCACACATTGTATTGTTTTGTTACAAAGAATTCCAACTCTTGAACTTAAGTCTTCAACTGTGTAAGTACTGTGAGGTACTGTTTTTCTATGAAACATTAACTTATAAACCATATATTTTAACTATAAGGAAAAGATGAAGATCTTGATTCCCCCATGACTTTCCACCCAAGACAGTTTCTGAGCAGGAAAGATAAAAACCTAAATGAGAGAAAGCAGCAAAACTTTGGCAAACATCTCGGTTAGTTTGCTCTCTTCATGAGTATATGTCAGACATTGAGGCAAACACAGAAGGGAAAAGCACTAGATGGGTAAGGTTTGTGGTCCCATAGAGTTTACATTATAATGGAGCACTTTGACAGTGCCTAAGTCAATAAAGATTTAATTGGTCTAAAATTGTGACTAGTGATCTTCAGCAAATAAGCACTACACTGCACTCACAAAGAGGGGAGTGGACTTGCAATGGGCAGAATTGATGAGATGTGTTCACCGTAGTCACACTGTAGTGTGAGTACACTACAGAGCAAAAAGGAATTAATGACATTTATTAGCTAACCTCGAGAATGAGAAAATATCCTGTTATTTGGGTGGACCCAGCATTACCTTGAGGGCTTTAAAGAGTGGAGAGGAAGGTTATACAAAGAATGCCAGAGTCGGAGGGGAGACTGAGTATGGCACATTTCTCGTGTTGAATGAGAAAAACAAGACTTCAAATCTAGAAACACAGCTGTCTCCAAGAACTGAAAGGTAAAGAATCTGATTCTTCCCTGAAATGTCCAGAAGGAAAGAACTCTTGTTAATACCTGATTTTACTTCAGTGAGATGCATTTTGGATTTTTTACCTCAGTATTAAGTTGATAGACCAGTGTAAAGCCACTGTGATGATTTGTTAAGGGCAAATGGGAAGGTAGCAAGGGCTTTAAATCCCAAAGTCAAGAGGCACTTTGCTAAAGAGGTTTCATTAATCAGAACGGAAGGATTTGAATGAATCTGCTGTGTACAAAGCGACTGATCGCATTCCCAGGTGAAAAAAAAACCCTGCAAAGTCAAGACTGAACAGAGGTCTGGAGAGTTAGGAATGAATGGTAATTATAGTAATTGAAGCATGGTAACCAAGAAGAAAGTAGTTAACAAAAGACTAGAAATTGGGGTATGAGTTAGGGATACGTTATGTAGGGCCTTACAGATTTAAGGTACTCTGTTGGTACACCATAGAAACATGCAGTGGTTAAAAGTCTGAGTTTGATACGATCTGTCATGTATAGCATAGATAAATAAATGAACCAATCACTGTGCCATGTTTCATAAATTTTTACGGTGTCACCCTACCTGATTACTACTGAGGTGAACAGAAATCTTACTGAACTTCTGAGCCCTGCTACACCTTTCCAGTGTCTATCTCCACTAAAATAACTACTGTCTTCACTTTAATCACCCTAACAGTTTTTTAAATTATTGAGCTTTATATTCATAGAATCACATTCTTGATTCTTTTACCAAATCTAATATTCATGGGATTTAGCCATACAAATACATGTAGTGGCAGCTGAAAAATCACATTGCTGTATATACTTCTAACATGGCAACTCTGCTCTTTTAATTGGCTGCTTCTGGATTGGAGTTGTGATGAACATTCGTAGATGTGCCTGTTTGTACACACATGCAGGCATTCCTATTGGGCACATACTTCTAAGTGCATGTTTATTTTAAACCTTAATGTTGCCGATTTTCCAGAGTGATTGTAACAACCTGCACTACACCAAAGTGTGTGACAGTTGCAGTGCAGTGTCCCATCATTTCTAACACTTACACAGTGCCAGCCTTTTGCTTATCTATCTAGTTTCTTAAGAAAGTAAAGAGCATTTCATTACATCGTTTAACATTTCTTACAGGATTAACAAAGCTGAGAAACATTTAGGCATTGACCATTTGTATAATCTCTTTCATTAAGTGCTTGTGTGATGACATAGTACTTAGATTAAAAAACAAATTAGTCCTGTGGAGATCACACTAAACAATTTCAAATATTCATTTCTTTTGTTGTGATATGAAGTTTGGCATATTCAATGAAAATTTACAATTCTCCCATTCAGGGGAAATATTACAGAAACACAGGTGTGCTATACAACTCTATCAATGTGTTTCTTATCTTTAAATTAACCATGAAACTCGGTGTGAAATCAATGCTTTCTGAAAGGCACTGACCTGTATCATTAAGACACCTGCCCCAATACCAATTTAAGAAATGTGTGGGGCTAGGTATTTAGCTCAGTGATTGGTAGACAAATCTCTTAGCTTGTACATTTAATGTACTGGATTCTTTATCCAGACACCTCCCCCAATAATATACTATTTAATGAATTGAATTTATTAATTTATTCCTTAAGCACAAGTTTTATAGAAATGTAATGACCGAGGTGGCAAAATTTAATAACACAAAAGTTAGGTTAGTAGCTTCCAGAAAAAAAGAAAAGAATTTTGCGTTTTTGAAACAGATGAATGTCAAGGCCTAAATACATGCAGGAGAAAGGGTATGGCCAATTAATGGCATTATTGGCTCGCTGCCTAGAAAGATTTTGCAAAATTCTACTCTACAAGGTAAAATGCCTCTACTGGAGGAAGTGATATGCTCACTAAGAACTAGGGCCCCCTGTCCAGCAATAAATTTACTTTATACCGCATGCTTTATTGCTCTGCCCTGCGTTCTGGCAGACTTCCTTTCATTGTCTCTACTTTTCAGCTGGCTTGCGTTTGCTTCTTCTTCTATTTTTAAAGATTGTAGTCTTCGCTTTAACCCCCTCCCTTTTCCCCATTATTTTTTTGTTCCTAGAGTAACAGAGCCACAGCACAGCTCCTTTGGGTTATTGTTCCAACACAGCCATTGGCTCTAACAAGTAAAATTCTCTTTTCACGTTTTGAATCTTCAGTTTATGTTGGTTGTTTTACTGTGCCATCGCTGACCCCTTCAATTCTATGAAGGTAGTAACCCCAAATATCTACCATTTCTAAGGCTGAGGCTGCTTTTATTCTCCCTGCACCCTCCTGCAGCAACGGAGACAATCTCTTCTGCAGCCTAGGGCGAAGATTTAATACTGTCAAAGGCACAGAGCAGCCCTGTATCCAAGGCTGACAAAGGCGGGCACTCAGCCAAGTTCTGTGCTCTGCAATCCTGCCAGTACACCTTCTAGGCTTGCTCTATATTTAAAGAGGTTGCTGCTAAATTAATTTCCCAGGGACGGAAGGGGGGCGGGGAGGGGAGTGCGTTTGAGCACCAAAAACTGCAGTTGTCTCGCCCTCTGCTGGTTAAAGATGTGAATGGTCGTAGCCAAAAACAATGGTACAGAGGAGGCAATCCATTTAATTCAGATAAATAGCAACGGAAACTCAGCTTACTTTGTTCATTTTTTGATTTAAATGGTCACTACGAGTCTTTAACTTTACCCGAAATTTAATTATATTCTTATTCTAAAACCTAGTCCCAAGTAATATGGTATCCTGAGCCCATGTTCATTTACTCTTAGGTTCCTGTTACTCTAAATCGCTAATTAAAATCTCCCCAACGAGTTTTTTGTCTAACTGGTCGCTAGGCAACCGAAAAAATTACACAAGCCAGCTATCACTTATAGAGCACACGTCAGGCCGTTGTCTGCTTTAGTAATTTCATGTGAACAAAGAGACAGCTGCTATTTGTGTTTTCAAGATTAATTAATTGGAAAACGATGAAACGCGGTCCATTCTAGAAAGCTGACTGACTACAAAATGAAGCCCTGGCTACCATAACTCACAGGGCTTTGCACCGCCTTTGCAGTCTTACGCATCTTGTTGGAATAAACCAACACACAGAAGCTAGGTAATGACACGTGTGCCCGCAGCAAAACAGTATTTATAAGACACTTATATTCCAATGAGAAATAAGAGGAGAAAGAAAAAACCCAAACGACTAGATACTGCAATTTATTGCATCAGTTAATGTCAACTGATTTATCCGCCGGTCTGAATGTCTCAAATTAATGAGTTCCTATCCCCCCTCTATCTCTGGCATTGTAAAGTGGTCGATCACGCGGCGTTTGGAATCGTTTGGGATTGGCCAGTTCCGTTGTCAGGTGAAAATCTCCGCAGCGAGTCATGGGACTCAACTGGGCGCTGTCGCTGTCCGCATCTGGGGTGCTGAACCCTAGGCGTGGCCATGGAGATTTTCTTTACATGACAGCTTCCGGTAGGGCGGTGTCGGGGGCGTGATCTAAAAAGTGGTTCCATCTGCCACCTGGTGTTCGATAAGGAAAGTGCTGGAAGAGAGGAAAATCCAGTTATGAATTTCAAAATTATTTTATGATTACTTTAAAACTCTGAAAACACAAATTGGAGGGGTTTTAGCTTTCAATAATCGGTCGTCTGGAGATCCCCTACTTTTAAAAACCATTTAGGGCATAAAGGAATGTTGATTTTCTATTTGATCTCTCATAGCACCCAGGAAAATAACCTGCCAGTATGTTTAAATAAATATTGCCACACATTTTTTTCCAACACATTTTGCTATCAAATATGTATTTTAAAGTATCTTCACAGTAATTTATAATATTTACTGAAACACTGAAATAAAATAAATGCCATGAAAACAATCTTGATAGTCACAGTCATCTTAACTAAAGTCAGTTTTGAAAAAATCAAAATAATGATTATATTGGAAAGTGGTAAAAAGTAAAAGAAATTTTAGGAGAAAAATTTATTTTTATTTTCTTTTAGATATAGTATTTAAGCTATGAGAATGGGCCAGAAAATTTGTGTTATGCTTTCTAAAAATCTGTTTTTTTTTTTTTATACTATACTACACCAAGTCAGTGTAAATATTCCTTCAAGTGAATAAGAAACCTTAAGTTGCTTTGAACATAGAGACTGCTTAATATGTAACAAAACTTGGGAGATATATAATTATATGTCTTGTTCCATTTTTTAAAAATAAAAATGCAGATGTATTTAAAGATGGCTGTATTATTTAGAGATTATGAAGTCAGAATTCCAACTGACCATCAAATTTCTGCATCTCTCATTGTAACTTCTTCTCCCCTAGTACTTTAGCATAACTTTTTCTATCTTTTGAAACAGTTACTACTACACGTATGTTCAGATATAAATATCAGTGTAAATCTGTCCTAGCAAATTGACATAAAAATGAATATCATTCTCAAACAAATTTACTACTCTCAATGGTAAACATCTTTGTAAGACAACACAGTTATTATTTGGTATTATTATAGAGGTTTCTACATTTAAGCCTTAATAACAATTATTATTTTTGTTTCAAGGGTAAAATACATTTTAATTTCAATGATATTAAGTTTAATCAAAACACACACTGGACTTGGTGTTAATTGCATTGTCCTCAATTGAGAAATTGAGACAATATATCAGAGTATAGTAAGGAAAAGAACTTTCTTTTCAGTCTTCATTTGAGTAAATTGAGAAGTTTTCAAACACTCTGAAGCTTTCCTGGAAAGCCACCATAATCTGTTCCATCAATAGGAAGGCAACACATGAATAAAGTCACAAAAGCCATCAGCTTAAAATAAGAGTGTAATAGAAATCTGCTCTATTAGTGGGGCTGGTGTCTATTACAGCTTCTTGTATTACTGTGAGGGGAGGAAACATTATATTCACAAGCACATGTTATATGATAAAAGGCATTGTCATATAAAGCAACAGACGGGAGACCACAAACAGCTGCAATAAGTCTGGCTGCCAAAAGTATGTTCCCAAATTATATAGCTCCTACCGCAACAGGGGGGATCCCTTACAAAACACTGAATGCATGAAAGAACACAATAGAAGAATAGATTTCTAATATAACAGTGAAGTTTAAAACTGCAGGTGTGACCTCCATAATTTAAAGTACATCTGTTCCTAAAACAGGATTTCCCCCCTCAGTTTAAACACTACCTATGTAAGCAAAAATCAGAGGTTATCCCAGATATTAGTGTGTATTTAAATTACCGTGATGATAAATATATTAATACTAAAATGGGCATAACAGAAGCAACACCTGATAGATGGCTCTCCACTATTATAGTTTATGTATTTTTCAAAGGTATTAAGAATAATGACAAAATTCTCAACTAAACAATTTTAGAAACATTTAAATCTATGATTTAGGAGTAAATACATGAAAATAAGTTAATAAACTTTTCTCAAATGTTAGAATAAGCAGAAAACACTATTTTGAACAGCACATTAAGAGTAAAACATATTAAAAGTTTTTATCTATTGGTGAGGCTCCAAAAACAACACCCTAAAATATAATGCATTTTTCTGCATACTGAATACTTCAAACTGAAGGAAATCAGAAGACCTTAGTTATTCAATCTCTCTGACTTTCTCCTACCTTTCAGTCTCTTTTCTTCTCTTAATCAAGCTATAGAAATAAAAATTCTGCTTTTTAAGTGGGTCATAGAGACTAGAAATTTTCTTCCTTTGAGCACATAATAAAACCTAGAAGTATTATTGCAGGCTTTTTGTTTAAGAGGAACCCCTAAGAAAATCCTCTGTTCCACTGCACTTAATAGTAAATAGGGTATAAAACCTTCATTTAATAAGTGTAAACATCATACCTTGAAAGAATAAAGACTACACAGGCCAAAACAAAAAAAATCTGGACAAGGCTTGCTAGTTTTACCTCTTTCTGTTACCAGTAGATAATATCTTTTAAAATCATATTTTCAGAGGTCCATCCTCTCTCAACAATCTTAAGCATCAGAATATTTCCCTGAATCTTGGTACTTAATTTCTTTATTTTTTTATTGGATACTTTGTGTATTTACATTTTCAATGCTATCCCCTTTTTCCGTTCCCCCTTTTCCATGTGTCTCCTCCCCTGCCTCTATGCAGATGCTAACACTCCCACCTACTCACTCCAATCCCGACACCCTAACATTCCCAAGCACAGGAGAAATGAGCCTTCACAGGACAAAGAGCTTCTCCTCTTATTTAATATGAGACAATATCATCTGCTACACATGCTGCTGGAGCTTTATAGATGGCTAATATCCGATATATACAAAGAACTCAAGAAGTTAGACTCTGGAAAATCAAATAACCCTATTAAAAATGGGGAACAGAGCTAAACCAAGAATTCTCAACTGAGAAATATCTAATGGCTGAGAAGTATCTAAAGGAATGTTCAACATACCTAGTCACCAGGGAAATGCAAATCAAAAAAACCTTGAGATTCTACCTCATACCAGTCAAAATAGTTAACATCAAAAACTCAAGTGACAGAAGATGCTGGCAAGGATGTGAAGAAAGAGGAACACTCCTCCATTGCTGGTGGTATTGCAAGCTAGTACAACCATTCTGGAAATCAGTTTGAAGGCTCCTTAGAAAATTGGACATAGTACTACCTATACCACTCTTGGACATACATCCAAAAAATGCTCCAACATATAACAAGGGCACATGCTCCACTATGTTCACAGCAGTCTTATTTATATTAGCTAGAAGCTGGAATCAACCCAGATGTCTTTCATCAGAGGAATGGATACAGAAAACATGGTACATTTACACAATGGAGTACTACTCATCTATTATAAACAATAACTTGATAAAATTCTTAGGTAAATGGATAGATCTAGAAAAGATGCTGAATGAGATAATCCAATCACAAAAGAACACACATAGTATGCATTCATTGATAAGTGGATATTATCCCCCAAATGTCAGAATACCCATGATACAATTTACAGACCACATGAAGCTCAAGAAGAAGGAAGGACAAAATGTGGATGCTTCAGTCATTCTTAGAAGGGGAAACAAAAATACTCAGAGAAGAAAATACAGGGACAAACAGTGGAATAAGGACTGAAGGAAAGGTTATCCAGAGACTGCCCTACCTGGGGATTCAACCCATATGTAGTCATCAAACCCAGTCATTAATGCTGAAGCCAAGAATTGCTTGCTGACAGGAGCCTGATATGAATGTCTTGTGAGATGCTCTGCCAGAGCCTGACAAATACAGAGGCAGATTCTTACAGCTAACCATCGGACTGAGCATGGGGACCCCACTGCAGAATTTAGAGAATAATAGGATCACAGGCTTGAAGGAGGGACAGGCCTTCAGACAGAGACAGCAAGGCCAGTTAACACCAGAGATAATGGGATGGCAAGAGGTAAACACAAGAACATAAACAAAACCACCTCCAAGACTTACATCATGCCCACAGAGAACTGAGCACCAAGGAGCCTTAGGAGCATGCTCCCTCCTGAGCCCATGGGCAAGTCCTCACTTTCTTTCTATGGACTATTCAGGGAGAGACCACCAGAAACTCTCTAGGCACAAGTATCCCGGTGTTGCTGCCTGGAGCTAGAGCCAGGCCACTGCCATTGAAACACACAGCCTGCCCTTAGAGAGCTGAACACCCAGAAGAAATCTCCCTCTTGAGCCCACAGGCCCACAGGAGAGACAAGCTTCAGTCAAAGACATCAAGACCAACTAGCATCACAGATAACAAGATGGCAAGAGGCAAGAAAAAGAACCTAAGCAACAGAAACCAAGACAACCTGGCAACACCAGAACCAACTTCTCCTACCACAACAAGTAGTGGATATACCAACACACAAGGAAAACAAGCTTTGGACTTAAAATCATAGTTCAAGTTAATGATGTAGTGTCTCAAGAAGTGCATGAATAAGTGCCTTAATGAAATACAGGAGGACCAGGAAAACACACATAAATAAGTAGAAGCCCTTAAACAAAAAAACACAAACATAACTTAAAGAAGTACAGGAAAACACAACCAAACAGGTGAAGGAATTGAACAAAATCACCCAGGTTCTAAAAACAGAAATAGAAGCAATAAAAAATAACAAAAAGACACACCCTGAAGATAGAAAACCTAGAAAAGAGATCAGAAGTCATAGACACAAGCATCACCAACAGAATACAAGAGATGAAAATGGTAGAAGATACTATAGAAAACATTAACACAACAGTCAGAGAAAATGCAAAAAAAAAAAAAAAAAAAAAAAAAAAAAATCAAAATGCTTCTAACCTAAAACATCCAGGAAATCCAGGACATAATGAGAAGACCAAATCTAAGGATAATAAGTGTGGAATAGAGTAAAGACTCCAAACCAAAAGGCCCACTAAGCATCTTCAACAAAATCATAGAAGAAAACTTTCTCAATCTAAAGAGTTGACCATGAAAACACCAAAAGCCTACAGAACATACAGAACATAACAAAGCCTACAGAACTCAAAATAGATTGGACCAGAAAAGAAACTCCTTCCAACACATAATAGTCAAAACACTGAATGTTCAAAACAGAGAAAGAATACTAAAAGCAGTAAGGAAAAAGGACAGGTTACACATTAAAGGCAGACTGATCAGAATTACACCAGACTTCTCAACAGAGATTAT
The DNA here is from genome assembly GCF_963924665.1 of Micromys minutus. Classification (NCBI taxonomy): domain Eukaryota; kingdom Metazoa; phylum Chordata; class Mammalia; order Rodentia; family Muridae; genus Micromys; species Micromys minutus. The sequence goes on from NC_137977.1 coordinate 24,523,736, forward strand.
GAAAGCTAGAAGATCCTGGAAAAACACCATACAGATCCTAAGCAAACACAAATGCCAGCCCGGGTTACTATATCCAGCATAACTCTCAATTACCATAGATGAAGAAAGCAAGATATTCCAGGACAAAACCAAATTTACACAATATCTGTCCATAAACACATCCCTACCAGTTGTCCAACCAAGACCACCACTACCACCAGAAGAATGAGGAGGTGCATCAGTCACAGCTACAGTCTTTCCCAAGGCTTTAGCATTTATATAATTTTCTAAGAGTCCCCAGAATTTCAACAGTCATACACTTGCAGAAACTATCTATAGCTGATAAAACCACATCCCTACTAGAACACTAGGCAAGCCATAGTCAGCTGCTGTGGACAATCTGAAATAGTTCCGTATCCCATCCCTGGGATTAAAACAAAAATGTATCCCTATAATATTTCTGTGTTTTTAAAAGAGACCAAAATTTTCACTACATCTCTCCCTTTCTGTTTAAAGCCATATATGATGCTGTGTTTAGTGAGAAATTATAAATAGGCATTTTCAATGAACTAAACATTTTTCAGACCAGTGGCCAGTTTTCAGGAGACAGTATTTAGTTTTAATATTTGTTAATTTTGATGGTATCTACAGCCTTTCATTTCCTGCAAAAACATAAGCAAACATGTGTTTTCAATGCAAAACTTTTTCAGGATTGCATTCTGATGTTAATGTATCCTTATAGTATATGAATTGACTAAATCCCACAAGTTTTTGTTTTCTAAATCTGGCAACTCCTGGCTGCTCTTGTCTGAAACAGCTAGCATTTTGGCTTTGGGGACTTGAGTTAGACCCATCCAAACCACTTTCCAATGGTAATAAACTGCCTCGAATATTTCTCTTAGACCTACAATTATTAGTTCAAGGACAATCTTTACCACATCATATGAACACTCCTGGAAGCCTAGGCTTTCCTTCTCATTGAAATTTAGAAAATCCATCATCACCAGAAATGGCTTGATCACTTTTCTGGCACAAAGTTCTGTATTTATCACACATAAATCAGGCCATCCAGAGACCACCCTACCTTGTGATTCATCCCATCTACAGATACAAAACCCAACACTATTGCTGATGCCAAGAAGTGATTGCTGACAGGAGCCTGGTAGAGATGTCTCCTAGGAGGCTCTGCCAGCATCTGACTAATACAGATGCAGATACTCACAGCCGACCATTGGGCTGAGCCCAAGGACATCAATGGTAGAGTTAAAGGAAGGACTGAAAGAGCTGCAGGGGTTGCAAACCCATAGGAAGAATAACAATATCAACTAACTGGACCCATCAGAGCTCCAAGGGATAAAACTAGCAACCAAAGAGTATACACTAGCCAATACATGGCTCTCACTACATATGTAGCAGAGGACTACTTTATCTGGTATCAAGAAAGAAGTCACTTGGTCCTGTGGAGGCTTGATGCCCCAGCCTAGAGGGATGCTAGAGCAGTGAGGCAGGAGTAGGTGGGTGGGTGGAGAAGCACCCTCTTAGAAGCAAAGGGGATAAGGAATGGGATGGTGAGTTTGCAGAGGGGAGACCACTGGGAAGGAGGGGCAACATTTGAAATATAAATAAATAAAATAACCAATAAAAATTCTGAATACACAAACAGGAAATACACCTCAGTTACAAAGACAGATATTCAGAGAAAAAGGCCGGGAAAAATTCCAAGCAAATGGCCCAATAAGCAAGTTGGGGTAGCTATTTCAATATCCAATAAGATAGACATTCAAAAAATTTATCAAAAAATGGGGAAGAAAAAACCAACCAAGATGAACTCTCACTTCTGAACATCTATGTCCCAAATGCAAGGGTACCCACATTTGTAAAAGGGACATTACTAAAGCTCAAAGTGCACATTGAACTTCACACATTAATCATGAGAGACTTCAGCACCCCACTCTCACCAACCAATGGACAAATAATGAAAACAGAAACTTAATGGAAGCAGAATGAAACTAACAGAAATTATGAACCAAATGGATTTAACATATATCTGCAAAAATTTTACCCTAAAACAAAAGAATATTTTTTCTTCTCACATTTCATGGTATTTTCTCAAAAACTGACTACATAAGCAAAAACTTAATTGCAGCCGCTGCCGCTGGCTATCCTCCACCTTGCTCACAAAAATGATTTTCTCATTTTTTTGTTTTGTTTTGTTTAAAATTTCCTATATTCAATCTAACAAAAGGTTGGGAGAATGACTGAGCAGTTGGAAAAATTGAAAGTGGAAATGGGAGGACCTGGTGGGGGGGAAGGTTGAAATGGTAAGACCAAAAGGGTCACTCTAATCTCTTGAGTCTGAGAGGGTTGCAAAGTTGGCTATGCAAATGGAAAAAGAAAAATTGTGGATGGAAGTTGAAGCAATTAGGAAGTGACTACCGAAAAGGGTGAAAGAAAGTCTCAGACCTGGTGACTGAGCAAGAAAATGGAAGATATTTACAGGAGAAAAGAAAAAAAGAAACTGTGTCACTGCGGGGTGACTGGGTTAAAGAAACAATGAAACATCCTGCTTTGAAAGAAAGGGTTAATCTTGAACTAAGTGTGCCACCAGATATTGAGGAGGAGTGGCTGGGGATTATAAAATCACCATCAGTTTCATCAGTAGTAGAACATTGTCTCTGATATCAAGATGTCTAGTGCTTCAATTGTAGGGAATATGGTCATTTACGAAGAGACTGTGACCAAACCAAAATCCTCAGATATCAAAATGCCAGGTGCCTCAGTTGTGGAAAATGCAGCCATTTACAAAGAGACTGACCAAGCTGCCAAAGACCTCAGATCTCAAAATGTCTGGTGCATTAACTCTGAGAAGTACAGTACTTTGTGCCAGAAAAGTGAACAATTCATTTTTAGTGACAATGGTTTTTCTAAATATCATAGAAAGAAGCCTACTAGGGATGTGCAGGTTATGGGGTAAAGGTTGTCCTTGAACATTTGAAATCAAAATTTTTATTCTGCCTAGCTCTACTTTCTACTTTGGGCACCATTTGCAGCAGGACTTTTGGATACTTTGTGTGTTCCTTTCTTACCTATCCTTCTTCATCTCTATTTTATTCTTCCCACCCCCAGCACTAGTAATGAGAGAAAGAAGGATAGGGGTGAACCAGGCATTAATATCATTAGACTACTTCCTGCTGATTAGGAGTGTTGACTGTTGGGATTCTGTAAACCTCACCTTACAGTTACCTGCCAATAGCCAGGTATGCTCCTCTTGTGTTACCTGACACCATAAAAGGGGCTGCCTGCCCTCTCATCTCTCTCTCTCCCTTGCTCTCTTGTTTTCTTACTCTTTGCTCTCCTGCTCTTACCCATCCTCTCCCCATTCCCTTCCCCCCTCTTTCTCCATGAGCTCATGGCCAGCCTCTACTTCTCTATTCCTCTTGTCTCTCTCTCTGCCTCAAGTAACCTCTTAACTCCATCATGACCTAAATAAATCTATTCTGTACTATAACATCATGTGGCTGGTCCCTCAGTAGGAAGGGATTCCCAACATGGAACCCCCAGAGACATCCCCTTTGCCCCCATGCCTTGCTGAACCTCCATGAGACATAAACCTCCCGCTCTCTTCATCTTTTTCCTAACATGATGCCAAAACCTGGGACATTATCTTTTCTTTTTTATATACATATCATAGACTTCCTTGGGGGCAAGTTGGATCTTTGTTCTTAGAATATCCAATTTCTTCTTTTCATCTCTTTGGGCATGACCACTTGACAAAGCCCAACAAGCTGAACCTAACCACAACCCAGCCAACAAGCAACCACCACCACCAGCAACAGCAGCAGCAAGAGGAAGAGGAAGAGGAAGAGAATAAGGTAGAGGAGGAGGAGGAGGAGGAGGAGGAGGAGGAGGACGAGGAGGAGGATGTTCTAGCATTTATGTATCTTTTCAAGAGTCTCCAGAATCTCAAATGTCATGTATTTGTAGAAACTATCTGCAGTTGGCAAAATAACATCCATGCTAGAGCACAAGGCAAATCATAGTTAGCTGCCATGAACAGTCTAAAGCAGATTCGTATCCGACACCTGGGATTAAAGCAATAACATTTTTATGACATTTCTGTGTTTAACAAACAAACAACATTCTCACTGTACCCTCCCTCCATGTCCCTGCCATCAGGTCCAGTCCTTGTTTGCTGATCAGGTGAGATGCTTCATCTAGTGAGGGGTAGGCCCAGCTCTGCACAACCCTTGGACATCAACAATGTCCCAGGTGTCAGCCGACTCCAGGGATGACTACATGGACTTTGATGGTAACATGGGACATGGACATCAACATAGGACATGCAGACCTTTGTTGCTCCATGGTCATGCATCTACACATGGCCCTCAGTGGCAGCAGTGACTGAGATTTCACCATGGCCTCAGGTGGCAGGGCAGGCAACTTGTGTCAGGCTGTTTCTCATCACCATTGAGTCCCCAGTTCCATTTTTCTTCACAGTGATCTAACTATTTGGCTTCTTTTCCTCTCACATCTCTCTATAGTGACTCCAACAATGTTCTTCTGCATGCCTGTGTAGCATCTTCTTAAAGTTTTTATCCCCCATAACTAGGGTTGAATTTCCAACTGCAGTGGAGCCTGCAACACCTGCCACAACCAACAGGGGGATTAAAATGGTGTGGCTTGCAGGGCACAGGGAAGCCCAGAATCTAGACTTAGGTTGGCCATGCCCTCTTTTTAAAAATTATAGATGAACACCTGTGGTATGGCGTACCCCAAAACAATGAGGAGTGGGGGGGTCTCCTCCAATATAAACAATTCATAAAATGCATGCTTATTTAAGCCATTAGTGAAAGCAAGCCAGCTGGTCTCTAGAGCTTTGAAACACAGTCAGCTCTCATCCCCAGGGTTAACCCGTTATGTATAGCTACAGGAATCTGCATAGGGGGAACTTTTTAGGAGGTAGGTTGGTGACATTAAGGAGGCATCCTCCTCTTGATGGTCTCCCACGGTGATTTTAGGTTGGTCCTAGTTATAGTAATTAGAATTGAAAGTGGCTTTTTAAAAATCAGCTTTAATACACAAATAAAATGAAACTTGGAGTCCAGGCAAAGACAGCAGTTCTGACCTATGTCCAATTAAGTATGGTTATAAAACCCAATATACTCTTTCTAGCACCCCGAACACTGAGAAGATGGCTTCTAGTACCTCCTTAACTTTCATCCTCAAGATTACTGGTGGAATTCCTAGGAAAATTGTAGATTTAGGACTTACCACTTTAGGTGGCTTGTATTCTGGGAGAGTCAAGATGGGCTGATGTGGGCTGATGAGCCAGATGACCCTAGGTATGTATTTCTTTTGGATAGTGTCTTACTTAAGGTTATTGCTGCTGTGATGAAATACCATGACCAAATCAAATTGGGAGGGAATAGGCTTTTTTTTTTTTTGAACTTACACTTCAATATCACTGTTTATCAATGAAAGAAATAAGGACTGAAATACAAACAGGGCAGGAGCCTTGAGGCAGAAGCTGATGTGGTACTGCTAACTGGTTTGCATCTTCAGCCTGCTTTCTTGTAGAACCTAAGATCATCTGCCCAGGAGTAGCCTCACCCATAATGCCCCTTCCCTCAATCAATCACTAATTATAGTTGTGCCTATAACTTGACATTATTGTTGTATTTTATCTATTGACACTCTCTCCTCTTCAGTGATTCTAGCTTGTTAAGTTAACATAAAACTAGCTAGCATAAATAGAAAAATTTGCTGCTGGAGTCTGCTCTCCAGTTCCTACCAGTTTCCAAAAAAAAAAAAAAAAAAAAAAAAAAAAAAAAAAAAAAAAATCATTGGACTCCTGCAAGTCCCTAACATTTATGGATATGGAGTTGCATTACTTGTGATGATTGTGATATATATATATATATATATATATATATATATATATATATATATATATATATATATATATATATATATCCTGGATTTTTTTTTGTCAACTTGACACAAGGTAAAATCTCTTGAGAGAAAGGAACCTCAATTAACAATTAAGAAAGTTTTTCCCTAAGAGAAAAAATTTGGGTGGTATGAAGGTGGAAATGTTCTGAGAAGAGTTGTGGGAGGGGAAAAGAATAAAAACATGTGGTACCCTGAGAGAGAAAAAAATAATCCATTTGGATTTAAATAAACAGAAAATGGCTTTCTGAACAGAACTCCAATGACATTCTAAACAGAATAGCACAGTCACTAAAACCAAAAACTAACAAATGGAACCTCATGAAACTAAAAATTACTGTAAATCAAAAGATGCTATCACTTGAGAAAAGAGGCAGATTGGGAAACATCTTTGCCATCTGATATCTAATAAAAGAAGGTTAGTTTCTAGAATATACAAAGAATTTTTAAAAATCAGTTTTTTTTTTAAAAAAAGGGGACACGGATCCAAACAGAGTGTTTTCAAAAGATAAAACACAAATGGCTGAAGATTTTTGAAAAGTTTAACATCTTTAGCCATTAGCAAAACGAAAATTAAAATTACTTTAAGTTCTTTCTTTTAAACTAGTCACAATGGTGAAGATTTCTTTTTTAAAAAGGCAGTGGATATTGATGAGGAAGCAGGGGTAAGAAGACACCTATTCATTACTGGGAGAGTGCCAACTGGTCTAACCACTGTTTAAATTAATGTGGGTTCCTCTAAAAGCTAGAAACAAATTTACAACATGATCTAGCTATACCATTCTTGGGCATGTATGGAAAGGTCATCCATCTATGTTTATAGCATTTCTAGTCACAGTAGCCAGGAAACAGAAATAGCCTGGATGTTCTTCAATAGAAATGTGATATGTTTACACAACAACATATTATTCCAATATTAAGAAAAATGCAATTGTGAAATTTGTATGTAGAAGAATTAGCTAGAAATTATCATTATGAGTGACATAGGCCAGGCAGAGGATAATAAATGTTGCATGTTTTCTTTCATTTTTAGTTGTTAGCATTGAATTCAGACATTTGGCATATCAATAGAGATCAGGAATTTTCTAGGGGACCATTGGAGGAGCTTTCAAGGGAAAGAAGAACATGTTATAAAGGATTAAAAAGAAATATTGAAATGGAAAAGGTTAAATTGGGGTGAGAGATAAGAGACCAAAATAGAGAATTTGAGGAAAAATAACTAATACTAAAAGCCTTTTGAAATGCCTACTAGTACTGTGCTGCTGCTGCTGCTGTAAAATCAGTTTGTCTGTCTGTTAGTCTGTATATCACTTATATATCCATCTATTCATCTAATATTTGTGTGGAGTGTGTGTGTGTGTGTGTGTGTGTGTGTGTGTGTGTTAAATGTAGTTAACAAATAATACAGCAGTAGCAGATTTGCATGATGATAAATAAAAACTTCAACACTTTGAGTTGTTGGCCAAAGGTTCACATAGACACCCAAATGATTACCTCAAGAACTTGGCATTAAGACTTTTTCTAAAGACACAGAACATGTATAGATCAAAGTGGCACTCACCTTGAAACTTTATGAGTACTAACTAATATTCATGATTCTAAAAGGTGATATGCATGTGTACTAGTTACAGCTGTGTTACTGTGTAGTTAACACAGACACTCCCAACTGGTCAGTATACAGAGAGAGTCTGTGAGGTGTATATATCACACCTCATTCCATAAGGAACTATTAGGATGTGGTGCAGAAAGGTAAAAGTTGGAAATATGAGAGAGGTTGATGTCAGTCAAAGGCCGAAAGATGGTTATGCAAATAATCATCAACCAGTAGGTACTTTCTGAACTCCCAACTGTGAATCCACTTTGCCTGGACACACCACAATAGGGCAGATGTGCAAGACTCCAGGCACTCCCCAAATTCCACCTCCACAGGAGAGAGTGATAGAGTAGACTCTAGCCAGATCAGCCACTCCCTATGCCCCACCCCCACATAGCATTAGACAAACAACTATGGCCAATCTCAGAGGCAAACAAATGGGAAGCAGGTGGTTGGATCCCAGGCTGTTTAAAAAGGACAGAACAAAGGAGAGAAGTGCTCAAAAAAATAAAGACACGTTGAACCTTCTCCTAGGTCCTGGCTCCTTTGTGGTCTTAGCTCCTTTGTCCCCTCCATGAATGCTCCATTACAGAGTCTCATTGCTGGCCCTGCACTGTTCCTGACAGCATGACTGGGGTTCACAGCCTGGACGGCAGAGCTTTAATGTCAGTACCCTGCTGAGCATTGGCCAGCCAGAGTTCACAGGCCTGGTGGCACCCCTCTGGGATTTGTTCCCATGCTTCCCAGACTGAACTCCTGCAAGCCAGGCAGAGGATACCAGAAGCTGTCTTCCCTCAGCAGTGTGAAGCTACCTTCCCTCAGATTGGCTGTGCGGACCCCCAACTCTGAGTACAACATCAGGAAAGGGGAAAAAAATTGAGCCAGAGGTGGTGAATAGCACCATGGGAACAGTATCTTCTGTACATGAAGTTCACATATGACAACATATACAAGACCTGTGCAAGCTCTAGCCAGACAAAATTCTAGCATGAAAAGTGAACATGAAATCCTACCACCTGCAGAGTAGCTATTGACATTTGATAGCTTCTGGGAGAAAAAGAATCAATTTTATTTAATGATATGACTCCTAGTACGTTGGCTACATGCCAAACTAGCTTGACAATATAAACTTAACTGGGAAAAAATTGAAAGGAAAAAACCTCAAGTGTTGGGTATGATGGAAGTGCAAGTTCAATAGGGTAGTTATCAGAGGAGTTGGGGCAAATATGTTCAAATATATTGTATAAAATTCTTGAAGAATTAACAAAACTGTTATTCGAAAAAATAGTATTGAAAATGAAACTAAAAATCCTATGAGTAAACTTAATCAGAGGGATAGAAGATCTCTATAATGAAAATGTTGAGACACTAAAGAACTCGAAATGGGAAGCTTTCTTTTGTTCATGGATTGGCAAAATGAATATTGTACATATATGTTACTAAAAGTAACTAATATATTCAGTGTAATTATCAAAACTTCAATCCCACTAATCAAATAAACAGAAAATTTTAATTTTAAATTTTATATGGAAGAACAAAAGACCAGAAATAGCCGAAGCAATCTTGAACATAAAGAACAATGCTGGAGGTAATGCAATATTTGGTTTCCAGCCATACTACAGAGTCACAGAAAATCAATAGAAGAGAATAACTCAGAAATAAACACACAATTATAGCCTCTTGAAGAAAAGAAAGCCTCTTTAAGTGCTGCTGAAAAACTGGGCAAACACATATAAAAAAATGAAACTAGATTTCTATCTCTCACCCTATATAAATCAAATTCAAAATGAATCATATACCTAAATGTAAGATCTAAAATGATGTAACAGCTGGGAAAAAAGGCACAATCAAAACACATAAAAATAAAGGAATTCCCAACATCAGTGTAAATAGGTTTCAGGAATTCATAAATGTTACTGAATGATAGTACATTAAAATACCTTCACAGGGAATGGAGAGACAGCCTATATATTAAGAGAAAATCTTTGCCAGCTATATATCTATATTTGTCAGGGTTCTCTAAATGAACAGAACTGATAGACCCAATCTATTTATATTAAAAGGGGATTTATTAGAGTATCTTAGAGACTGTGGTCCAACTATTCCAACAATCTGAAAACTAGCTGAGAAATCCAGCCTTGTGGACTGAACACTAGACAGACTCATGACTCTAATTTCTATAGTTGAGAGTTTGAGGATTGAAATGAATTTGAGGCCAGATTGGGCTGTATAGTGAGATTGTGTTTCAAAAACAATAACAGCAACATATATGTATTAGCCTGGCATGATGGTTCACACCTGCAGCCATAGCACTCAGGAAGTAGATGTAGAAAAAAAAGAAAGAAAGAAATGGCTTGTGTTGTTATAAGTAGCAGAAATGGAATGGATAAATTTTAGTAATTTTAAGTTGTGATACCTATCATACATGTTAAAACTTTTGGGTATATGTAATTTAAATAGTTACATTTTTTACCTTTTAAGTAATATCAATAAGACAATTCAGTGATATATTTGAAGCTAAGATCCTCAGAAGTAACCACTATACTGAAGTTTGGTGGATATTCTCTTTGGTACTTACTGGTTTTGACGTTCCTAAAAATGCAGTGACTGGTTTTATATAACTGTGCTAATTTGTTTTTGACACAAGCTACAGTCATTTCAGAAGAGGGAACTTCAACTGAGAAAATGCCTTCATCAGACTGGCTTGTAGGCAAATCTGTAGGAGCATTTTATTGCTTAGTAATTGATGGGGAGGAGGGTCTAGTCCACTGTGAACAGTGCCACACCTGGGTATGTGCACTTAGGTTGTATAAAAAACTAAGTTGAGAAGCCAGAATGAGTAAGTCAATAAGTAGCACACCCTCATGGTCTGTGCTTTACTTCCTGACTTCAGGTTCCTGCTTGAGTTTCTGTCCTAACTTCCCTGAATGATGGACTGTGATGCGAAAGTGTAATCTTTACTCTGTAGATTTAAATAAAAATTTAAAAGAATGCAGTAAAATTTTCTTTATTTGGGGATGCTAAATTACATATGCTTTTTTATTTACCCTTTACAAATTGGAAGTTTTATCTGAAAAAATTCTGAAAATTGAGTGTTCTTATATTGACTAGGTGTAAATGTGTCTTTTTTGGTTATTCAGGATTCAAATTCATAATATGTAAAAATTCAAATTCACTTCTACAAATCAATAGGAAAAGGGCAAGAGAACTGAGAAAAAATTCCTCCTCCCCCCCAAAAAACCCAGTTGACTGAAAATGTATTAAGTAGTCAACAATCAGGTAAGCAATGTGACTTCATGGTGAAATGATGTTTTGGTATATGTAAAGTCCCAGTACTGCAAAAAAAAAATTAGATTAATAACCAGAGAAACAAAACTTAAGCAACATGATATGAACACATAGAAATAGATATTATAAAATTTTAGAAGCCTAATAATGCCAAGTACTAGAGTTTAAGTACAGTTTACCCACTCTGAAACTCATGCAGATATTTAATTCCTATTATGAGCTGTTGTAGGATGGAGGCAGGCTGAGACTTTTAAGAAGTTCCCTAGGAGATGATTAATAGATTATCTCAATAATGGGTCTGCTATAAAGTTCAGGTATCTTCTACACACCCTGTCTTTCTCACTATCCGATTCCCTTCATTACAGAGGATAGCAGGAAGTCCATCGCTAGAATGACTCCTTAATATTGTACTGAAATAATATGACAAAATAAATCTATTTTAAGCATAAATTACCCCCATGATATTGTGTTGTAGCAGCAGACAAAGACTAGACATTGGATATAATTTGGACAACCAGTGATTACACTGTGGATGGCCATACAAATTCAGCATGAGTTGATACAACTTTTTATCAGTTTGTCATTATAATGTATAACAGAAAAAGAACACGTACTATAGCATCAGTATCACTTCTAGGTGGATACTCTGCCCACCAGACCTATGTGCATACACACAAAGTGACATTCACAGTTATGCAATAATTTTAATAATGTGTATTGTAATAAAATGAAATGAGCAATTGAATTTGGGCGCAATTATACTGGTAGAAATAAATCTTTGAGATCTATGACCTGGGTGGATATAGATAAGTCACAGTGTATTACTGTTGAATAAAAACAATTTTATAGAACACCAAGACAAGGCTACTATGTGATGATGATGGATCAGGGGAAGAGTATAATACAATCAGTCTACACACAGATAGAAAAGAACATTAATCAGTCAATTCAAACAATGACCAAATGCCTCTTTAGACTGCAAATATTAGTAACTGACAGTATTAGCCTTACATATTTCTTATAGTCCACATAAAATTACTAATTTACTCATGTAATTAACTTCACCTATAACAGCATCCAATCCAGATCAAATTCCTACTTAAAATCTCTCCTAACTTACACAATACAAACCCATATATCATGTGTCCTTTGTAAGAACTTCTTACTGATATTCCCCATGTTTTCAAGGCTCATCAATTTTTGCTATTGCAATAAATCAGCAAATGCAACTTATTTAGCAACAGCAGGATTTATGTTGCCACCAACAGTCCTAGGTTTCTATAAAGTGTTAATGGAGGTCAATAAACATCATTAATTTTACATTCAGATAAATAGTAAAGAAACCCGAGTCAGAGGAGTATTTAGTAGTATCTAGTTTTAAGGAGAGGAGAAAGTAAACAATTTGGGGGGTGTGTGCATTTGTACCAGGTGTTGAGGTACCTGATAGAAAAGACTGTTAATGATCCCAAGATTTTAGCGTTTTGCATATTTTTTCTACTTTTTGAGACAAGCTTTCATGTACCCCAGTATGACCTTGAAATCCTTATGAATAGCAGTCAATGGTAGCTTTGTTGTCCTGATTCTCTTGCTTATGCCTGCTAAACACTAGAATTATAGTCAAAACCCACTATGCCCAGCTTAATATTTTGTATACTTTCTGCTTTCATTCACTTTGTCCTCAATGAGAAATATGGTTTAGGGCTTCTTTTAAATGATAGCAGTCATTATTACAGCATCTGGGTTTAAAAATGCTAATTGCAAATGGAAAATCAAATACTTAATGATAATCAGCAAGAGATGGGTTTAATTTTATATCCCACCATTTGGGACCTTTGTTTATGTTTGCTTGTTTGTTTGTTTTCGGCACTGGGAATTGAACCTAGAGCCTTGTACATGCTAGGAAAGGCTGTGTCACTGAATGCCAATCTCGGGACTTCAGTTTCATCTGTTTAAAAAAAAATTGTAGGAGTATCAGATCTCATATTCCTATTTTGAAATCTAAAGCCCTAGGTTAATCTTTGGTTGATTGCTTGATTTATCCACTATATGATCCAGGAAACAGCAATATATTGTCTAAGTGCATAGATGTTGGGTCAGGCAAAACTACAGTGTATAACAAATATTTCTGCTTCCCAGGTATGGGAACTTGGAGGTGTGGGAAAAAAACCTCTCCTGTCAGGTTTTCTCATCTTTTAAGACAGAAAATTGCCTTTCTCATAAGGTTGCTGCAAGCTTACATTGGATAATGCATGCAAATCACTTTCATAGTGTTAGTTCACCGAAGTGATGCCTGCTCGATATTTCTGCTTGACTAATCGGCATAAGAGACAAGCAGTTGAGTGCTTCCTTTGGGCCAAGTAATGGATTTGTGTAAACCACGACGTGTGTTTCTACAGGACCTCATATGCCTGAAGAATATCTGTCTGCTCACTTTTCTTCTGTTACCTATCCTTCAGTCCTTCCCATTGGGCTTCGAAGGACAATGCAGGATCCATTCTCCTTTTCCCTTTGGGCACTAGGAGAACTGTGAAAATGTAGCTGTAATTCCTGTTGTTTGTTCCTTGCTACAGTGGCCCCAGCCCACAAACAGACTGACCTCAGCATGAGCGCATATCCTCTTAGGCTTCTCAATTCCCAAGGACTTTTTTCTTGAAAGGGAATTAACAAGGAACCTATGGTTGCTGTAGCAACAAACTTCCAACCTCTGCTCAGCTCTACGGAATGAGCGCATACCTATTAATATGTTCAATAGCCTGGGGAATTAAGTTACTCAATGCAGATTTTCTTTCAAGTGCAAAAACAGCTGGAGGAGCCAGCTTTTGGTGGCACTGCGGTTAGAGGCTAGTAATAGAGGCTGGTGTTTGTGCAACCTGTTGGCAAAAGTGAAAGCCAGTGTACCCCTAGAGCTGGCCGCAGGTGAAGGGGGTGCACTGGTGAGGAATCATGGGAGCTGCGCGCAGGAAGCCTTTGCAGAGCAGTCAGGTGGGCTCTCTTCTCCTTCTCTGGTGTGTGTCTGTGGGAGGTGCAGCCACCATTCGCTATTCGGTGGCGGAGGAGATGGAGAGCGGTTCATTTGTGGCTAATGTGGCTAAGGACCTAGGGCTAGAGGTGGGGAAGCTGGCAGAGCGTGGAGCGCGGCTCGTTGCTGAGGGCAACAGGTTGCATTTCCGGCTCCACCGTAAGACTGGAGATTTGTTTGTCAAAGAGAAACTAGATCGCGAGTCACTTTGTGGCAAAGCTGACCCGTGCGTGCTGCACTTTGAAATTATTCTGGCCGAGCCGCTGCAGTCCTTCCGGGTGGAAGTCAGAGTATTTGATATCAATGACAATGCACCAGTTTTTCCAAACAAAGAGCCTCTTTTAAAGATTCCCGAGAGCACCCCCTTGGGCTCACGCTTTCCATTGCAGAGTGCCCAGGATCTGGATGTGGGACTCAATGGTCTCCAAAACTATACCCTGAGTGCAAACACCTATTTCCACCTGCACACACGCTTCCGAAGCCACGGTCCCAAATATGCAGAGCTTGTGTTGGATAATCCCTTAGATAGAGAGGCGCAGCCTGAAGTCAACTTGACCATTACAGCGGTGGATGGTGGGTCCCCTCCCAAATCTGGCACCGCCAACATTCGAGTGGTTGTCCTGGACGTCAATGACCACGTGCCCCAGTTCTCTCGCTTGGTGTACCGTGCTCAGGTGCCAGAGAACAGCGACAATGGCTCTTTGGTGGTGGTGGTGACTGCCACGGACCTGGATGAGGGCACCAATAAACAGATAACTTACTCTTTAGCTGAAAACCCAGAAACAGTTCTACGAACATTTCTTGTTGATCCACAAACTGGAGAGGTTCGACTCCGCGGGCCCCTAGATTTTGAAACGATAGAAACATATGACATTGACATTCAAGCTACAGATGGAGGGGGTCTTTCTGCCCACAGCAAAGTCTTGGTGGAAGTTGTGGATGTAAACGACAATCCTCCAGAAGTGACAATCTCTTCGGTGTCCAGCCCTCTTCCCGAGGACTCTCCACTCCAGACTGTAGTGGCTCTCTTCACTATCCGAGATCGGGATGTGCGAGTTGGAGGAAAAATCACCTGTTTCCTCAAAGAAGATTTGCCTTTTGTAGTCAAACACACATTCCGGAATTCTTACTCGCTGGTCACGGACAGAAGCTTGGATAGGGAGGATGTCTCCAACTATAATATCACCCTCGTTGCCATGGATACTGGACCACCCAATCTGTCTACAGAGACTGTGATTGAAGTGGTAATATCTGATATAAATGACAATTCTCCAGTCTTTCAGGAGGATTCCTACGTCTTGACTGTTCGTGAAAACAACAGTCCTGCAGTTTTTATTGGCAAAGTCCACGCTGAGGATCTAGATTTGGGTGAAAATGCCCAAGTAACATACTCCCTGCTGCCTCCAAAGAGTGGCGATCTCTCAGTCTTTGCGTACATCTCCATAAACTCAGATAATGGAAAGCTTTATGCACTAAGAACCATGGATTATGAGGCCATTCAAGACTTTCAGTTTGTAGTAAAGGCAACTGATGGTGGTTTTCTGCCATTGAGTAGCCAAGTTACTGTCAGAGTGGTCGTCCTGGATGACAATGACAATCGTCCAATGATCTTGTATCCACTGCAGAATGGCACTTTGCCCTGCAATGACCTGGTGCCAAGATCTGCAGAGGCAGGGTACCTGGTGACCAAAGTAGTGGCTGTTGATGGTGACTCGGGGCAGAATTCTTGGCTTTCATACCACCTTCTTAAAGCTACTGACCTTGGGTTATTTTCTGTTCAAAGACAAAATGGGGAAATACGTACACTGAGGCAGATATCTGAGAGAGATCCTATGATGCAGAAACTAGTCATTCTGGTTCAGGATCATGGCCAACCAGCTCTCTCCACTACTGCCTCACTCAACATCCTGCTGGTAGATGGCTTTTCAGAGCCTTACTTGCAGTTCCAGGACCCATCCAAGCATCCTAGAAAGGTAAATCCAACCACAAAATATTTGGTCATTTCTCTGGCTGTGCTTTCTTTTCTTTTTCTCTTTTCTGTCACTGTGATCATTATTATACACCTCTACCAGAAGATTAAACACAGAGACAAATTCACAATTCAAGAGCACTTCTATGATGACTGTAATTTTTCTAACAACTTGGTGCAAGGAAGAGGCAATGCTTCCTTATCCCAGCCTTGTCCATATGATATGTGCTCAGCCACTGGAACTGGGAATAGTGAGTTCCGTTTTCTTAAGCGATTTATGCCCAATTTCCCATTCCCCCAAGCCACTGGTGAGGTGAAAACAGAGGATGACTCCAGTTTGCCTCCAGGTTCTAATAGAAATCGGTCTCAGGGTTCAGAGGGTCATGCCCGGATAGGAGATGACTATATGTAATTCTGGCTAGTATCTCTCATGGGAAGAGAAATGGAATGTTACAATCTATTTTCAAAGACTCATCGTCATGGAAACAGTGGACTGAAATTTTGATGGAAACAGGAGTACCTAGTTTGGAATAGGAAACTCAGATTAAGGCTTGGCTTAGTATAAAACAAGTATCTTGATCCCTAAATTATACATACATACATACATACATACATACATACATACATACATAAACACACACACACACACACACACACACACACACATATACATACACACATACACACACATCTGGAATTCTTTTAAAGAAGCACTACTGTATGTAAATTCTGCTTTCCCATCTTATGTGCTAGGCAAGAAATCAACAAGCCATTTTCTCATGTTTCCTATGGCATTTCTGGTCCTGGACTGAGAAGTACTTAGTTCTGTAGAGAGAGCTGTTTATTTCACCTTTAAATAACTTCTCAGTAGAAAGTTATTCATGCATAAGGAAGAGAATGGGCTCTCAGCTCTGATTAAAAATTAAGTTTGCCTGAGAGTAGCGGTGAATGCCTTTGATCCCACCACTCAGGAAATAGAGTCACTTGGATCTCGGTGAGGTCCAGGCTAACCAGAAATACATTGTGAGACCCTATCTCCAAAATAATGGCAGGCAAATACATAGTTTATCATTCAGAAAAATTTATATTTTGTACCTTACAAATGGAAATCATCTCTGAATCAGCCTGCATGTCATCATTTATAATCATGAAAATGCTCGGAAAAAGTGATGATTCTTACTCACAGTGGCAGATTGAAATTAAAATAAAAAGGACTTAATTAATTTTTAAATGTAAGAGCAGATATAAAGCTAAAGCTCAGTAAAGAAATATTTTTCCAGAATTGTTAGATGTCGCTTTTTAAAAAAATTATTTTATTGGATATTTTCTATATTTACATTTCAAATGTTATCCTCTCCCCCTCCACTTGTTTCCATGAAGGTGCTTCTCTTAAGACTTATTTGGGGTCTTAGGCAGGTCTTAACTCTCTCTAATATATAGATATCCCTGCTTTATCAAACAGTAGTTAATCAGTATAGTAAATTAGGGGTGCGATAGGATATAAATAGAATATTTTTGCTATAGTTAATTAGCTATAGGATACTTAATTTAAACCATTTTGTGCTAAGTGCTGTAGAAGCTTTATACTTTTAAACAATTTTGTAATTTGTAGAACAACTGTAAAATAAGACACCAAATAAAGAAGTTCATTAATATCAGTTAAATTGCCTTAAGAGATACACTTTCAGGAAGATTTGGTGGTAAGTCCCAGTCCCACCCCCAGTGTCCCAAGCTGTCACTATAGCATTGTAAATATAAGAGAAGGTTGATTTCAAACAAATCATGCATAAAATGAATTGGGATGGGGAACAAGTTAGGGTACTTGAAAAATAAATTTTAACCCTTATAAGCTTTACTAGGTGCTCTTATTCTAATGTTAAAAAAAATGGATGCCAATAAAACTACTAACCATACCTTTAAGTCAGTTTGCTTTAATGAGGCTGTAACTATGTGTTCTTTCCTTTTAACAATTGTTCTCAATTTAGACTTAGTGAAGTTGTCCTGATTTGTTTTTTTATTCAAGAGCTACAACATTTGTTTTTGTTTGTTTTTGAGACAGAATTTCTCTGTGTAGCCTTGGCTGTCCTGGACCTTGCTTTGTAGACCAGATTGGCCTCTAAATCAGAGACCCACATGCTTCAGTCTTAGTGCTGGAATTAATGTGTGTGTTATCACACCTGGCTGAGGTACAACGTTTATATCTGGAATTTTAAAAGTAGAGGAGTAGTTCTCAAAAATACTTCTTAATATAACATATCCTATTTACTGATAGATTCTTTTCTGATTGATACCTTGTGATACCATCTGGATGCTACTTGGTAGCCCGAAATACACTAAACCTTAATGGTACTTTTAAAATGCTTTGAGTTAGGTGCTAAGGTGGGAGAGAGTGGTTGGGAGAGAAAGCACCTTCATGGAGGCAATGGGAGGGGGAGGGGGTATAAGATTGGGGGAAAGGAGATGACATCTGAAGTGTAAATACAAAGAATATCCAATAAAAAAAAAGAAAAAAATGCTTTGAGTTGAGCTGTTAAAACTTATGAGGACCTCAATATATCATTTACTATTTTGAGAATAGATGAAGTAAATATAAATAATGAATTTACTTACTAATACTAAAATTTTTTCCATGAGTTGAGTTATAATACTGTTTATTTGAAGTACATATCTTTCTTGCCCAAATAAGATTCTTCAGTATATTTCACAATGTTCACATTTGCCTACACACATAAACAGACACAACACAGAGGAGACCTAGGTTTGTCAACTTTGCTCTGCATTAGATGAAATGAAAACTACCACTTTATATCATGATTATTTCACAAGGGAAATGATATTTTGATATAAAATGGTGAGTCAAGGTCATTAAAGAAACTACTTTTCAAGTTAAAATATGGTTTAATGAGAATTTGTAAATGGTTTTCTTTTGATATTGCTTTACATGCCATCATAATATAAAAGAACTATTAGTTTGAACCATAAGAAGTCTGGACTGAGTGACTGGTCCATCTCAGACTATTTCCCTTTTTAAAGATTAATATTCATTCATTGTACAAAGCAAAGGGACTTTGTGTTTCCTCAACATGCATATAATATATTGTATCATCACCATCACTCTCTGTTACTCTTCTTCATCCTTCCTTCCCCTTTTCCTTCCACATTCTTCTTTATTTTCCCCCCAATTTCCACATATAAGAGAAACCATATCATAAGCCATCTTTGTGAGACTAGTTTTTTAATTTAATATGATGATTTTCAGGTCCATCTACTTTCCTACAAATGATATAATTTTGTTCTTGATGGCTGAATAAAATCTTATTGTAGATTTATGCCTAATTTTCTTTATTTATCTTATCACAGGTTCTTGGGGTAATGCTATAAGTTGGTTATTGCAAAAAGTGCAGCTTTAAATGGGTTTGTAGATGCTGATTTCCTTATCTTGCCAGTGAAAATTTTACTGACTGCTGGTTCATGACCTGCTGGATTAAATAATTATTTATTCTATTTTTTATTTGGCTTCAAGTTCTCATAAGAATGCCAGCTATACCTGGTAAAAAAGGAACTTTTATTATTATCTCAGGCTACAAACTATATTTAGACAGAACTTTGTACATAAGTTTGAGGTTAAGTCTAAGTCTCCATCAGAAAGTAAGATAAAAAATGTAAAATATTAAGAAAATTCTTCTTTCTAACATATTAATTTCAGAAATACTCACATGCATTTATAGATATAATTCAAATCACTTAAAGAGGGTCATTTGCAAAAAGACCATGCTACACACCTTAAAAATTAAAAGTATCTAGCTAGTTTAGGCAAACTGCATCAGTTACCTTTTTAATTTGGCATTTATAAATCTGCATTTATAATGAGGGTTTTAAGTCATACAAGAAAATATAACACAGGATCTCAAGCTGCATTTTGATGTAATGTGTCCTTTGTCTCTAATGTGTGTGGTGGTTCCTTAGCTTTGCCTAGTCTCTCACGACTTTGACATTTTGAAGGGTACCAGTTAGGAAGAAACCTCTGCATTTGAGATTATTTTTACTTTTCATTATTAGATTAAAGTTATGCATTATTTGAGAAGAAAAACACAGAAATGATGCTGTTTACTCTCCAGGGCATTGGGGCATCAGCAAGCACATGATGTAGATTTTATAACACTATTGTAAGGATACAAAATGTAAATTTTACTACATTTGTCACTAAGCAGTGTGCACAGTTCAGTGGTGACCTTTATTGTGTTAGCCAAGTGTCTCTGTTTAAAGCAGGCTTTTTCATTTGTAACTAATAATTAGAGAAAGATACTTTGAAATTATACACGTGTCATGCTTTTGCTCTAATTAACTTTAGTATCTCATGCTGCATATATACCAAGACAATATCATGGTATTCCAAATTACTCTCATTTCTCCAATTCTTTTAGTTCTTGATTAGAAATACTTGTTACTTCTACATACTTATTTTGCTATGGATAGTTACTTTAATAAATTATAACTCAGTAACATCATCATCTTTTTTTTTGTTTAACAAGCTGGTTTAGGTTAGTATTTAACAATGGAATTACCCACACAGAACACATTTTGACTAAAATTAGTATTTTATTCCAATATATTAGATTCTTTTAATCAAGCATTAATTTCTTTTATCTTGTAAAAGTTTATTTGTGAGAAGTATTTTAACTATAAAGGAAATAAATTGACATTATTTAAAATTTTAATTATTTATATAAAAATGATATTAAGCATAAAACTTAAAATTTATTATGCATATGTATTTATATATTTATGAGCTATATAATAGAGGTATAATTTAAAATAGATTTATATGCTGAAATAAAATATACATACATAAATGAAATTGGTTCATACAGTTTTATGTACTGCTCTTGAAATTAAATGAATAATAAATAAATGACTTCCTCGAATCTGTGTGCCTTTTTTTTAAGAATAAAATTTGCCTCATTTCTAGACACAGAAGCAACTACATTTAATTCTACGTATAAATATGTTCTGCAGAATTTACTATCCTCAAAGCATGTGACCAATTTGCATAATTCTTTAATCAAAAGTAATAGTTTGTGTATTGCTTCCTGAAAACACTATATTAGTATTAGTTATGTTGAAATGTTAAAATATGTTCAGAAGTCACAAAACAGAACATTTCCCTATCAGGATAATGATATAATCATACGTTTAGAAAACAGAAATGTGATCTTCTTTCTGGCCAACAACTTGGCCTGGGGCAGAGCCAGGATTCTAGCCCACTCTCACACCAAAGTCAGCTTGACTCCCAGGAGGTCCATCACAACCAGGCTCACAGGTGAGATAGCCCCTGTCTCCAAACCTGGCCTAACTGGGGTTCCCATTCTTATCCGCCCTGCCCTACCAGAAACACATCTTTATCCCAGCCCACAACTACAACCAGAGCAGATCAGGTGCTCCAGCCTACACTCCCACATCTCTAACACCCCTATGTTAACACCCAGAGACAGCTTGAATCTCAAGAGGTCCATCATAACCAGACTCACAGGAGGGACAGGATCCAGCCAAAGATAGTGAGGCCAGTTAACACCTGAGATAA
Source organism: Micromys minutus (assembly GCF_963924665.1). Classification (NCBI taxonomy): domain Eukaryota; kingdom Metazoa; phylum Chordata; class Mammalia; order Rodentia; family Muridae; genus Micromys; species Micromys minutus. The sequence continues at coordinate 24,545,115 of NC_137977.1, forward strand.
CCAGACAGCAAGAGACAAGTGCAAGAATATATGCAACAGAAACCAATGCTACATGGCACCATCAGAACACAGTTCTCCTACCACAGAAAGCCCTGGATACCCAAACACACCTGGAAAACAATATTCCAACCTAAAATCTCATCTCAGGAAGACAATGGAGAACATTAAGGAGGATGCAAATAACTCCCTTAAAGAAATGCAGGAGAATACAGGTAAACAGAAGCCTCAGTGGATGCCTCAGTCCTTCTTAGAAAGGAGAACAAAATACTCATGGGAGGAAATACAGGGACAAATAGAGGAGCAGGGACTAAAGAAAAGATCATTCAGAGACTGCTTCACCGAGGGATCTATCTCATATGCAGCCACTAAACCCATGCACTATTCCTGATGGCAAGTAGTACTTACTGGCAGGAGCCTGATATAGATGTCCCTGCAGAGGCTCTGCCAGAGCCATACTGATACAGATGAGGGTGCTTGCTGCAAACCATCGGACTGAGAATGTTAGCCTCAGTGGAGGAGATAGAGAAAGGTCTGAAGGACATGAAAGGGTTTGACACCCCATTAAAAGAACATTATCAACCAACCAAAATGCTCCAGAGCTCCCTGGGACTAAAACACCAGCCAATGAGCACACATGGAGAGGCCCATGGCTCCAGTTGCATGTGTAGCAGAGATAACATTGTCTGATATCAATGGGAATAGAGGCCTTTGGTCCAGTGAAGGCTCAGTTTTCCCAGTGTAGGGGAATGCCAAAGTTCTGAGGTGGGAGTGAGTAGTTGGGAGTGGGAGCATCTTCATGGAAGCAAGAAGAGAGGGAAAAGGGAGGAGAGTGAGGAAAAAGGAATAACATTTGGAATGTAAATACAGAGAATAACCAATAAAAATGATTTTAAAATGAAGAAGAAAGAATCTTAGACGTAAAAAAGGCCACAAAAGATAATGACACAACAGTAAAAGAAAATAGAATGTGCAAAAGCTCCTAACCCCAAGCATCCAAGAAATTCAGGACACAATAAAAAGACCAAACCTAAGAATAATAGGAATAGAAGAGAGTAAAGGGTGCCAATGCAAAAGTCCAGAAAATATCTGCAACAAAATTGTAGAATACTTCCTTAACCTAAAGAAAGAGATGGTCATAAATATACAAGAAGTCTACAGAAAGCGTGGGGGGGGGTTGAAGTCTACAGAGCACAAAATAGATTGGACCATAAAATAAATTCCCCCATCACATAATAATCAAAACACTAAATTAACAAAACAAAGAAATAATATTAAAAGTAGTAAAAACAAAGGCCAAGTAACATATAGAGGCAGACCTATTATAATTATATCAAACTTCTCAAGATAGACTTTAAAAGTCAGAGAGGTCTTGGACAGATGTCGTGTAGACCCAAAGAGACCAGAAACACCAGTCCAGGTATTATAACCAGCAAAACTCTCAATCTCCATAGATGGAGAAACCAAGATTTTCCATGGCAAAACCAAATTTAAACACTATCTTCCCACTAATCCAGCCCTACAAAAGATAATAGTAGGAAAACTCCAACCCAAAGAGGAAAAATACACTCAAGAAAAACCAAGAAATCAATCATCTCACAACACCTCAAAAGAAGAGAACCACACAAACATAATGCTTTCTAACAACAAAACTAACAGAAACAGTCATTTTTCTTTAATATCTCTCAATATAAATGGACTCAATTACCCAATTAAAAGCATAGGCTAAAAGCCTGGATTCATAAATAGGGTCCAGAAGTTTGGTGTATACAAGAAACACACAGCAGTAACAAAAACAGATACTACTAAGACTAAAAGGCTGGGCAAAAAAGTTTCCAAGCAAATGCTCTCAAGAAACAAGCTGGAGTAGATATTCTAATCTACAATAAAACAGACTTTCAACTAAAAGTTATCAAAAAAGATGAGTAAAGACACTACCCATTCATCAAAAAATTCACTAAGAGGAACTCTTCCTTCTGTATATCTATGCCCAGAATACAAGGGCACCTATAATATAGCAAAAGAAATATTACTAAGGCTCAAAGCACACACTGAACCTCACAAAATAATAGGGGGAGACTTCAATGCCCTACTCTCCCCAATGGACAGATCCTTAAACAGAAAATAGACAAAGTGAAAGCAACAGAAGTTATGAACCAAATGAATTTAACAGATATCTATGAAACATTTTACCCTAAAACAAAAGAATGTAATTTCTTCCCAGAACCATATAATGCTTTCCAAAGTTGACCATATAATCAGACACAAAAGAAGCCTCAACAGATACAAGATGATTGAAATAATTCTATCAACTCTATTAGATCAGCACGGACTAAGGCTGGTCTTTAATAACAACAAAACATCAGAAAGCCCACATACACATAGAAACTGAATACCTCTCTACTCAATGATGACTTGGTCATAATAGAAATAAGAAAATTAAAGACTTTCTGAATTTAACAAAAATGAAGACAACATACTCAAATCTATGGCACACAATAAAAGCAGTGCTAAGAGCACAATTTTTAGCACAGAGTACCTTCATAAATAAATTGGATAAATCCTACACTGGCAACTTAACAGCACATTAGGATGTTCTAGGACAGAAAAAAAGCAAAGATGTCCAAGAGTAATAGACAGCAAAAATAAAAAAAAATCAAATTCGGAGTTGAAATCAACCAATTAGAAACAAAGAGAACTATAGAAAGAATCAGCAAAACTAGGAGCTGGTTTGAGAAAAGTAAAGAAGACAGATAAACCTTAGCCAAACTAAGTAGAAGGCACAGAGATAGTATTAAAATTAACAAAATAAGAAATGAAAAGGAAGACATAACAACACAGTGGACAGAGGAAATTAAAAAAAGATCTTACTACCAAAGCTTATACCCAACAAAATTAGAAAATCTTGATGAAGTAGATTATTTTCTAGACAGATGCCAAATACCAAATAAATCAGGATCAGATAAAGTATCTAAACAGTCTCATAACCACTAATGAAATAGCAGTCATTAATAGTCTCTCAACCAAAAAAGCTCATGGTTTTAGTGCAGAATTCTATCAGACCTTCAAAGACCTAATATCAATACTATTTCACAAAATACAAACGGAATACTACATAACTCATTCTATGAAGCCACAGTTACTCTGTTAAATAAACCATACTGTAGTGGTAAATACTAAAAATGGGCAAATTGTTCCAAGCACCATGCCACACGACTCCCTGCTACTCTCTGTCCCTATCAGCAGCAGCCTTCTTGTTACTCTCTGCTCCTAGCAGTCTCTCTGCTGCAGACCCTGCTCAATTCAGTAAATTATCACTCCACAAAATATCCACACAGTAAACTCAGAGACAATTGATGTTGATATAAACTGACAGCCCAGATAAGACAAATTGTCATGTAATAATTCATTTCTTATAAGATATTCATAGCTACTCATAGATAAGTAATGCCACATGGGTCAGGGTCATCCTTTTCATCTTCCATCTTTTCTTTTCTTTTCTCTTCTTCTTCTTCTTCTTCTTCTTCTTCTTCTTCTTCTTCTTCTTCTTCTTCTTCTTCTTCTTCTTCTTCTTCTTCCTCCTCCTCCTTCTCTTCTTCTTCTTCTTCTTCTTCTTCTTCTTCTTCTTCTTCTTCTTCTTCTTCTTCTTCTTCTTCTTCTTCTTCTTCTTCTTCCTCCTCCTCCTCCTCCTCCTCCTCCTCCTTCTTCTTCTTCTCCCTCTTCTTCATCTCCCTGCCTTTCCAAAACTCTGCCCACACCTATCTTTTTCACTGCTCAATCACAGGCCTTGCCTTATCTTGTGCCTGTCCTCACCTGCATATAGACATAAACCACATTTTACCCATTCAATCTCATCAAATAAGAGCTGATCACAACTATTGCCATTCTGTAATTTATAAGGTACAAAATATACCTAATACACAATCCATCACTTTTGTCAATTAAATAGAACATTCTGTTATCTATCCTAACTTTAAGAAAGCTTAAGATCCATATTTTATGTCCTGGATAGCTTGTATACTATTTGAAAATTATCCAGTTAAATATATTCTCTCAAAGTTAAATTGTCTGGCTAGGCTATGAGACTATAATTAGTCTTCAACTCCATCAGAAATCTGAGGACGACCAATACTATCTGAAAATATAGGAAGCCTAACATGATTTCTAGAACTGATACAGGTTGTAGAGACAACTGCCTACCTCTATAGTCTCCTGTTAGCAACATATAAGAGCATCAATCTTCAGGTTTCTGGTCCATGAATCTGACAGACCTTAGTGAAACAGGAATTATTAAGAACTAGCTTATTCTGTCTTGTCAGAACTAAGCTGTCCCAGCCTGTAAATTGTGTCCTCTTAAAAACAGTACAGCTCTGTAGGAGAAATAAGCAGTTTTTGTCACATGGCTACCAATCCACAATGTATTACCTCACTTGGATGTAGAGATACTCAATTTCTTCTTTGAAACCACAAAAGAGAAGCTGTTAGGAGCAGATATGTCTCAACAAATGATAAATGACATTAAATGTCACATTTTGTGGATTTCTGACATTTTTGAAAATTAATTATCTATGTAAAGTAATCTGGACTACTGTCCATTAAATACTCCTAAAAATTATCTTGAAAACACCTTAACCATAAACGCAGAGCCATGAATTTGTTATCTGGCCCTTAGCCCCTATGCTTAATCATCTCAGATTAGTTTATAATAGCAGGTATAAGACTGGGTCTAACCCTTGTATTTTTAACTGTGTTGTATAGGCACAATGCCTGTATGAGAGTAACAATACCCAAAAGATGCTCCAACATATAATAAAGGCACATGCTCCAATATATTAATAGCAGCATTATTTATAGTAGCCAGAAGCTGGAAATAACCAGATGTTCCTCAACATGAATACAGAAAATGTGATGTATTTGCACAATGGAATACTACTCAAATATTAAAAATTATGACTTCATGAACCTTGTAGGCAAATGAATGGAACTAGAAAATATCCTGAATGATGTAACCCATACATAAAAGGACATACATCATATACACTCACTTGTAAGTGGATATTACCCAAAAGCTCAGAATGCCCCTGATATACCTCACAGACCATATGAAAGTTAGCAAAAAGAAAGGCCAAAGTGTGAATGCTTCAATCCACTTAAAGGGTGAACAAAATAATCATGAGACACAGAGGGAGTCAAGAACCTGGGTAGGAAATGGGAGGGAGAGGAAAGAATGGGGCAGGACCAAGTATGGAAATAGACAGACCAAGAGAATGAATAGAAATAAGTAGCAGTGAGGGTGAGAAACTTGGAGAACCACTAGAAAGTCCCAGTCACCAGGAATGCAAGAGCCTCCTAGGACCCAATGGGCATGACATTAGCTGAGAGATAGAACCTGAAGAGACCATCTCCAGTAGATAGGGATGGCCCTTAGTTGATGGATGAGGCCACCCACGCATTTCACAAGTTTTAACCCAGAATTATTCTTGTCTAAAAAACATGCAGGGGCAAAAAGGTGTGGAGGCTAAAAAGAAGGCCATCAAGAGACTGCCCCACTGTGCAGTCCATTCCATCTGCAGACAGCATCCCGACACTATTGCAGATCCTAAGATGTGCTTGCAGACAGAAGCCTGGTATGGCTGACCTCTGAGAGGCTCTATCAGCACCTGACTAATACAGATGCAGATACTTACAGCCAACCATTGGTCTGAGACAAGAAAACACTAATCAGAAAAACTAAATCACCACCACCAGCAGCAACAACACTGAGAATAAGAGAAGAATGCCCAGTCTGTGCATTTATTCAATGCAGTGATTAAAGTCTTAGTGAGAGTAACACAAGAAAGCAATAAAGGGGAAGTAAATAGAAGTCAAATTGTTCCAATTTTCAGATGATATGGTTTCATATTTTAAAGACCCTAAAGATAGACTGGGTGTGGTAAGACATACCTTGGATATACCAGCACTTGGAGGCAGAAGCAAGTAGATATCGTTGAGTTTTATGTCTCACATAGTTTATATAGTGAGTTCTAAGACAGGAAAAACTGTATAGAGAGACTCTGTCTTAAAAAACATAAATAAATAAATAAATAAATAAATAAATAAATAAATAAGTAAGTAAATGCCAAAGACCTCACTCAAAAATTGTTAGACCTAACAAATTGTCAGCAAACTAACAGATAAATGGACACAAAATATGGCATATATATATACAAACTAAACTTACTGAGAAAGAAATTGGGTCGTCACATTTGTGAGATCTCATTGATAATAGCTTTACAAAACTGAAAGGCTGAGTAGCAGATGTCTCTCAGGCAGTATAGTGCACACATACAACACACAAAGACCTGGGTTCAATATGCAGCATCACATAAAATTCCAGGTATTGTGGTGCATTCCTGCAATCACAGGGCTCTATCCTGGCTACATAAACTCTTGTCTCAAAAATTAAAGGTAAAATTTAAAAATATCTAGAAGTAAATTTAACCACTGATGCAAATGACCCCTACAGTTAAAAAAAAGAAAAACAAGACACCAAAGAAAGCATTTGAGGACCTAGTGGGTGGAAAGGCATACCATGCCCATGAGGAGCTGGAGAATTAACAGCATGAAAATAGTTATATTACAAAAAGGAACCTATGGATTCAACACAATAAACATTGAAATAATAACATTCTCCACAGAACAGAAAGAACACCTAAGATTCATTTAGAAGCATTTGAGATGCCAAATAACTAAAGCAGAAAAAGCAATGATCTTAAATATAGAAACGTGACAATATAATAGCATACTACTGGCAGAACGAGGCATGTACACAAACGGAATAAAATAGATGATCCAGAAATAAACCATACAGCTACAAGAGACCAAACTTTTGACAATGCTGTCAAAAAATTCATTGTAGAAAAAAAGCCTTTGCAATAAATTGGAAAATTAGATTTCCTTAAGTAGAATAAAGCTAGACCCATGTCTCTCACATTGAATCAATACTAATTCAAAATGTGTCAAAATTCTGAAATGTAAGATTCAAGACTTTGAATCTTCTATACAAAAACATTTCAAGATATATGTATAGGTCATAACTCTCTGAAGAGTTAGAAGTTTCTGCACAGTAAAGGAAATAATTATTAAAGAAATAGCTGAAGTGGGAATTTCTAGTTTCTTTGGAGAATCAATTGTATCATGTGATGTTTTTCTAAAAACTGTCTTATTAGAGGACATCTTTTTCTAAAATAGACATGTGGGAAGATGTTTTTCTGAGAACAGACTCATGGTGTTTTTCTGGAAGTAGCCTTGAAGAAGGTCAGAGAATGCTTATTAAGGTGGATGCCTGAGAAACACTCAGTGTTTGGAAAGGATATAAACATAACCCAACAGACAGTGGATGGTGATGTGTGGTATTGATATGCTTTATCTACCATTCTTTGTTGGTCATCCTTGGGCTTCACTGATGCTGGTCTTCACTGAAGACACTGTATGGTAGTGGTTTGCCTTACCATTCTTTGTGGGTCATCATTTGTTGTGACTTCATAGAAACACACCATAGAATTTCTGGTGGTATTCTAGAAGCTTCTTGCTTCTGCTGACTTGGGTAGATTAGCAGATTCTCTCATTTTCTTCAGATCAAACTGCCATTAGTGATTCATGAATGGTGTTTTCAAGTGGGATCAAGCTACCACTAATGATTCATGTGTACTGAACTGCTGATATCCTGGCAACACAGATCAGATTATCTCCAAAGAACTATTTCTTAACAGGTCCACATCCTTCTTTGTCCTGTTAAACTTTCCTTTCCACTACCTCCTGTGGGTGATCGGCTAGGTAAGAGGTTAAATAATTTATGAATCCTTATTAAAAGTAGATTTTGAAAAAAATAAGCCTATAAATAGTCTCCAGACTTGTAAAACATTCTTCATCAATAACATGTCAAACATGGGTTTATTATCAAGGGTATTTGAAGACTGAAAAAATTAAATCCTCCATCTCAGATCATCTAGTTAATAAATAGACTAACAACTGGAATTTACAGTTCCCATAGAAAACACAAATATTCAATAAATGCCTGAGAAATATACAATATCCTTATCTGTAAGAGAAAACACAAATTAAAGCTGGGTATTTACCCCAAAGACAACATATCACAGAAATACTTGAATATCAATATTTATTGAAGTGATACTCATAACAGTTAAATTATGGAACTCAATTAGATGTCTATCAAATTAGATGCTTTTAAAATAAGTGTTAAGAGAATATTTATTCAACAGTAGTATTTTTGCACTTAGTATGTAATCAGCTGGAATGTTCACTGACATGAATAAGAAGCTTGACCAAAGCAGTTTTAATTTGTATTCTTCTCAAGTATTTACTGGTTATTTATGTTTCCTATAGGAACTGTTAATTTCAATTACCCCATTTATAAGGTAGATAATCTGAGTTTGCAGTATTCACCTTTTATAGTCCTTTACATACTCTTGATATTAACTTGAACTGTATATATACAGTTGTATAGTTCAACTGTAGCTACTAGGTGAGCATCTTTCATCTGAAAGGTTTGAGACCAGATACATTTCAGATATTGAGTTAACCAAACTTGATGCTGCTGGCTTAAGACTATATTTCAAAAAAAAAAAAGCAAAAGGGAAAACCCTTTCAAATATAGTTTTTAAGAGTTGGCAGTTCCTGCACAGACACCAAAAATTGAACATGCATAATATAAAACTTCATGCGTTACTACTTTTTTTAAAGTTTCAGAGTACTTCAGACTTCAGCGTTTTGGATGAGGCATGTTCAGTATGAATTTGTGCTCTACGTAGCAACAAATACACAAACATTTTCCTATATAAAAATTGCACTGCTTTCTGAAGCGTCTTCCTGATTATGATATTGTGTATTCATAGTCAGAAAGAAAAGTGTTGTTACTTTAATGTATTAACTGTTCATAGTTACATTCTGTACTCAAACTGTTGATCCTATTTTATACCAAAAATAGAAAAATAAATCATATTATCAAAAAGAGAGAAAGGCAGAAGACAGAATTCAAAATAGAAAGAAAAGCCAAGGTAAGGGGAAAGAATTATAAACTGTGAAAAACCATTTAATGGGTAACTAAAGTCGATAAAACAATTTTTCTGTACCAGTAGTTCAGCAAGGCACTTTTTAAAGGTTTTGAAAACCAGAACCAACCTCTAGTTAAATGCTTCCTGAATGCTCTGCCTGTCCAGCCTATGTATATTTGTTTTTTTTTCTTGAGATGCATGTGTGTACAAAGGTGCAAACAGTGGTTCCTGACATCTAGTTTTCTTACTTTGGGGTTCACTGTTACAGGAAACACACTTAGTACTTCTATTTTAGTGCTAGTGCTGGAGAGTCTAGCATGTGGGAGGCATATTCAAAAACTATTAAGCCAGAATGGTTGGGGGTGTGTAGTGTTACACTTTTATATATTACTAGCAAACTTAAACAAGAATAGAAGTAGTACTAGACTGCTCAGCTTCATAACATTTTATCCCCATTCAGAAAGCTGATTCAATTTACACTTTAGTAGGCACAGAGGAGTTAATTTTAAAATACAGTTTTGTAGGGCTGGTATATAGTTTAGTTGGTAGTGTTTCCAGATATCTGGTATAGATTTTGTTCTGAGTTCACCCAAAATACCAAATATACAGTGTGGTAGCAGTCACTTTTAATCCCAACATCTTGGATGTGGAGGCAGAGATAGCAGAAGTTCAAGGTCAGCATTGTTTCTAAAGAGAATTCAAAGATAGTTTGAGATCCCAGCTAAAAAACAAGATAATTAATTAAATTTTAAAATATCACTCTAAAGATTTTGAGGATAGAATCACAGACTGTACATGCTAGTCTGCAACTCAACAATCACACTTTTGATACCCAAATAACACATAAGCATGTGATCCAGATTCGTTCTAGCCAATTTTGGTTTCTTTCTTTACTTGTATGTCTCTGTACTTTTCCTTTTACTTCCAAACATTCCTATTTCTACTGATATGCTAATGGAAAGTCACTCTAGCTCATACTAAATCATGAAACTGAATACTGTCTTAACTGTAACAGGAGAGTTTATGCTCTTAATAAGTCTCCAAATAGATTTAGGATAATATATCTCCCTCTGAAAAGAGACTTCCAGCCAAGGAGAGCCATCATTTGCATTCTGCAAATACCTGATCTACCCTGCTGGTATTACACCCAAACTGAAAGTCAGTATATGCCTCTATCACTTTTCATACCTCTTTGGTGTTTGATGCCAGTCTCTCCCAGTCTATTCTTCTTAACTTATATATTTACTCACCTCACATCCCATATCACCCCCTGCCCCCATCGCTCAGACCCTCCTCCTACTCTCCCTCCCTCTTCTCCTCTGAGAAAGTAGAGCTCTTCTGGGTTCACACCCCTGCTCTCCCCCCACCCCGTCCTCCCCTCTCCACCGCCTTCACTGCCTGACTGGGTACAACCGCTCTCACTGAAGTCTTTACAAGCTCCTTTTCCCAGTTCCGTTCTTTTTAGGTTCCGGTTTGCTAAGTTAAAAACAATTCCGATTTCTTGAGAAACTCGGACGGTAAATGTCCGGTCCATTTCAAAAACAGCTTTTGTAACGGCAATTCCTCAAAACAGTTTCAATTCGATTAAAAGATCAGCTTTATTTTAGCTGTAAACTTTTTGCTTGGTTCCTGTGATCTGTTAAAAAAAAAAAAAAAAAAAAAAGCAATTCGCCAAATAGGTATTAAGAGTCGAGAGAACAGGAAGTAGGTGTGGCGAACGCTTCCGGGGCCGTCAGTAAAATCGGTCCTACCCAGAGAAAGCGGAAGTGAAGCTAGTAGACTGTGGCGGATTCTTCGGGAGTTCCTGTTTGCAGGAGTGACTTTTCTCTTTAAGTCATGTGATTTTAGAGGGCAGAATTTAGCCAATCTTGCCTTGCAAGGCTGGTGGTGGTGTTAATTGCAAAGTGAGATACTGTTGCAAAAATAAATAAATAACATTACTTGTCCTAGACACTTATTTTTAAAATTAAGAAATAAATTATTGCGATAATTAATATTTATTTTATTTTATATACATAATAAAAATACATAAGTATTCCTATATCTATAAATAATTTTATGGCTGTAGAGTTGTAAGTACTATTTTCTTGTCTAAGATAATTATGAAGAAATATAGACCGTAGGGGGGGAAAAACTAGGAAGATGGAGGGAGAGAATAGAGGGAAGGGGAAAGCAGGCAAGCAGGCAGGCAGGGAGAGAGGGAGGGAGAAAGAGGAGAGAGGAATGTGTGCGTGTGTGTGTGTGTGTGTGTGTGTGTGTGTGTGTGTGTGTGTGTGAATATATATGTATATATATATTTCTGTATTAAAAAATAACTTACAAGACAGTAAATACTAATTATTGTTGTTTGTCCTTTCTTTGCCAGTGTATTCTTATAATTTATTCAGAGAAGTATTTCTTAATTAGATAAAACCCCAGTTTTTAAGATTTCTCTTATTTATGTGTGTGCCTGCATGTACATCACATAGGTGTAGGTGCCCTAGCAGAGGTCAGAAAAGGCCTTGAATCTCTTGGAAGCACACTTACTGACAGTTGGAACTTGCCATATGTGTACTGGATACTAAAACAGCTTCCTCTGTATTCTTAATCACTGAGCCATCTCCCCAGGCTCCAAAATCCCCCCCCCTTTTTTTACAGTTAAAGAACCATTGTATTATTTACCTGTAGTACTTAGACAAACTGCTATGATACTTCACCAATTTGAAGAAGGATTATTAATTTTTTTCCTCACTCCCAGCTACTGAGAATGGGTCACTATTTAGTTTGTTTGTAATTTCTTCTTCCCAGAGGCTTCCTCAGTATCTTATGTGGAGAAAGCTTTCAATAAGTTTATTAAATAAATGAGTGTTGGGAAATGCTGATACATCAAAGGGTAAGGGTTACAGATTACTGCAAAATTTGTAATTAAAAGTGAAGTTGGAAATAATTCAGTATATATAAAAGATATATCAATCTGATCTCTGTCACCCAGATTTCTATAAATAACATATAGTTATTTTTTTCTAAAAGTTTCTGAGAATAAATTAAGGGGGCATGAATTAGGAGAATATCACAGTACCTATTTAAATTATCCTGGAAAAGGCTGTATGTGTGTGTGTGTGTGTGTGTGTGTGTGTGTGTGTGTGTGTGTGTGTACATTTTAGTGGGAAGTTAGTAGTCAAACTGGAATTCAAGGAATAACAAGAGCTGATAACATGAAAAAAAATAGTCATGTAAAAACAACAAACAACACCTGAACCTGAAGGAAATCAGAAAGCTATAAAGACTAAAGAGAAGTTTAGTGTGGATAGAAACCATTTATTAAGAAGTGCTAAGCCGAATCTTCAAAAGCAGACAGAAGCAATGGTATTTGATGTGTGGTACATGCCGGCAATGTATTGCTCTCCCTGTATTCCATAGGGAGAGCAAGACAATTTTGACTTCGAGGCAATATTGAGCTACACATAGAGATTCTATCTCAAACACACAAGCAAAGAAACAAAGAAAACAAAGCAAAGCAAAGCAATGAGGAGTCACTGCACTGATGTTAGCAGGGTGAGTAGACTGCTTTGATTTTTTTTGAGTTCTGCTTTTACAGAGTTACATTTCCAGCAATGCATGCATGTACCCATGCACATGTATGCATGATCTATTTTTGATCCAAGAAAAGTACCCTGGGTGAAGGTATTGTGTCTACAAATATAATTATAAATTAAATAATACACATAACAATTTAGATAAAAATACACCAAACTTGATGCACAGAGGTGGGGTGCAGAAATATCTAAAATACTTTTGTAAAGATTTTCCTTTTAGACCTTGGAAATGAGAACCTCCCTTATCCTCTCCCTAAATGGTTAGATAGATAAAAGTTTTGTTTTGTTTTATTTTGTTTGGTTTGGTTTATTTTTTCCTTATGATTGTAGGGGACCTTGAAGTCAGCTCAAAAGACCCTAAGACTAGGTTCTCAGCACAAAGGAGATTTATTTGTCCCAGAGGGATAGGGAGCAGGAATAAAATACAAAGATGGGAGATAGAGAAAGAGTAAGAAGAGGAACAGAACAAGGGAGAGAGAAGAAAAGTGGGATGGGACAAAGGAAAGAAGTACTTGTCCTTGGGGGACAAAGAACTGCCTTTGGATAGAGAGGGGACATACATTGTACATAGGCAAATGGCCATTTATAAAGGTAAAATGGGAAACACTGTGCTAGGGTGAGGTATTTCATTTCAATTGGGCATGTTAATTAGATGAACCAAAGGAAACTTTTGATTGCTGTCCTTCAATACTTTGATAGAACCTTGGTAGTTGGCATCAGGGGGAAAAGTGGCCAAATAAGGAAGAAGACATAGATAGCTAACTTTAGGAATGTAATTTAAAGGTTTTTAACAAGGCAGAGGGAAGAAGGGCTGAGGGGAGAAGGGCAAGGCCTGCCAGGGCCACATGCTCAAGTGGGCTAGTGTCCCTTCAGTGATAGGACAGTATGGATAGTGCATATTGATTTTTGAAAGAATCTGCCACTAATGGACTCCTAAAGAAATTTAAATCATATCATTCCTCCTACCCCTACAGACATTCTAGTATCAGTAAAAAAGTGGGGAATCTTGTAGACTTGATGGCATATACACAAAATAAATTTGAAAGTAAAGATAATTTTATACTGTAAGATTCATAGGCATATACCAAAGTAGGTACACAGAGTTGCAATAAAAAAAACTTCAGGAATGTCTTTATGTGATTTTCATCTGATTTGCTTATAAAATTGTATGTTCTGTTTTTTTAAGAAAAAAGATTGATTCTTGGAGAAGTTAGATACTTTAAGTAAAAAGACTAATTACGCATTCTAAAAGCAATAATTTTGGGTCTCTAATAAGTCCACCTTTAACATACACATCTTCTTACTTCATGATTGATGTACGGCTTGATACTGTATATTTTTAATATTTTATTTAAACAAAACCACTGGATAATTTTGATAACACAAAATCAAATGCAGATAAATTACAAAGAGAATACAATTTTAGAGCTAAGCCTGGTTGTACATTCCTATAGTTTCAGCGCTCCCAGAAGCCAAGAAAAAGAGAGAAAATTTATGGCCATCCTGGACAACATAGTGCGACCCACCCCACCTTTGAGGGGAAAAAACATAGAAATTCATGTATCTTTCATTATTTAAGTGATAAGCCCAAGGAATTGCTACATAGATAAATAGAAAATATGAATGCTAATTTTGTGCTTGCCAATTTGTGTTTCATTATTCACCGAACAACAACAACAAAAAAGGGAAAAGAATTCTTTACCAACTACCACAATAGCATCTCCCATATACTGAAAGAAAAATCTGTAAAGACTGGTTAAAGATAATAAAATGGTTATTACAAATTCCATCATTTTTTAAGTAAAAGTTGCATTCAAAGCCTGAGATCTTGGTGGCTTAGACAATAAAAGACTTAATTTGTGCAGAGATATGTTTCCTAGAAAGTGTCAGGAGTAATAATGGAATGCTTAAAGATCAGTGTAAGGCTGGTTTTCTGTTTTCATAAGCATATACCACCCAGGGTACTGAGGCATTATATTTTGTTTTAGAAGAACTATGAGTTTTGTTTCTTTCTTGATTATTTTTTTTAGCAGGGACTTAGGGCCGAAGGATATCAGACTGAATGGCAATCAATGTTTATGAAGATTCCCCAGACTCAGGGATTTGTGCTAGGTAGAAATAGGATCTAGAGGTAGATATGGTAGGACACTGGTACAACATTTGCAGTGCTAAGGAAAAATAAATTGCACATTTTCAAGTGGAGTTGAAATGCGTGGGAAAAGATGCAGAGACCCACAACCAAAAATTAGGTGAAGCTCAGTGACTCCTCCCCATAAGAGGGGAAGAAAGAATTATAGGAGCCACAGTGTTTAAAAACCACATAAGAACATGACCCACAAAATCAACTAAGCAGGGTTCATAAGGACTTACACAGACAGAAACAATTGTGGAGACTTACGGGTTTGAGCTAGGTCCTCTACATATATGTATGGTTGTGTAGCTTGGTGTCCTTATGAGACTCTAAACAGTAGGAGTGGGGGTGTCTCTGAATCTGTTGCCTGTTCTTGGGATTTTTTGCCTCCTACTGGGTTGCCTCATCCAGCCTTGATATAAGGGTATATGTCTAGTAGTTTGTAACTTTGTTATATTGTATTATTCCTAATTATTATTATTCCTAATTATCCTTGGGAGGCTTTCTCTTTTCTGAAGGTAAATGGAGGAGGAATAGATCTGGAGGAGATGGTAGGTGGGCAGGGAAGGGTCACCTGTGTTTGGGATCTAATATATGAGAGAATAATTAATTTAAAAAGAATATATGTATAAACACAAATAATTACCCACTGGAGTATTTCTGGTTCCAAGAACACTCCAAAGAATTCAATAGAACATTCTTATAAAGATTAAATTTTATACAGACTTACATAAATATAGCTTAAGTCCTAACTTTATGTCTACTCTTATACATGCCAGAACAGTAGTAAAAGGAAATAGACTGAACTGGAATTGACAATATTAAATGACTAGTTGCTATATACATCTAGATGTATGTGCTTGTAGTAGACTTTTCACTACTGTGACAAACACCCTGAGAAAAGTTTAAGGAAAGAAAGATTCATTTTGGATAACAAAGTTACAGGTTTCCATTTATGGTTAGTTGGTTTAATTGCCTG
The DNA here is from genome assembly GCF_963924665.1 of Micromys minutus. Taxonomy (NCBI): domain Eukaryota; kingdom Metazoa; phylum Chordata; class Mammalia; order Rodentia; family Muridae; genus Micromys; species Micromys minutus. The sequence continues at coordinate 24,560,850 of NC_137977.1, forward strand.
GGTCCTCGGGTGAAGGAGACCATTAGGGTAGAGTGTTCGGTATAGGAGCAGAACTGCTCATCTCATTGTGGCTGAGAAGTAAAGGGAAAGGTCCAGGGCAAGATATAACTCCCAAAGATGTGCGCTCTAGTGACCTACTATATCTAATTAGGATCCACCAAATACAATTTGAAACGCCTTCCAAAAACTGCCACCAACTGAGTACCACTCCTTCCATATAAGAATGTCTGTAAGGACAGTTCTTCATCTTTGTTTAGTAAAATGTTCATTCATAGGCTTAGATATTTTTCAAAACCTACTTTAATAAGGGTTCTCAAATGCTTTGACACCCCTTCTAGCCCACTGTCCAAAGGTAGGAGAGAAAAGATGACAAATAGGACAAGGGGATATGGACCTGATACCAGAATTCCAGTTCAAGAGTGTCAGGATACCAATAGTTTAGTTCAGTAGTGTCTGGATACAAAACATGAGTCAGCAATGGGGTATAATCCAGCAGAAACCACCAGACCACCACCAAATGGATATAAGTCAGCAGGAGCAATGAGGACCAGCTGGAATGCTTTAAGAAGTTCTATGCTGTGACTCTCAATGAAGTGATGACCAGAGAAGATGCACAGGTGGCTATGCAAGTACCCTGTCATTGTCTGTTGAGTGTATTTATACTCTTTATAAGCATCATGTGTCCACTCATGGGTTTTGCTTCAGCAAAACATTACATAAGTCTGCTTCAGCAAGACATCATGTGAGCCTGAATCACATGACACAACCAGAAATTTCCACTTTTGATCCGCTTTTTGTTTAAAAATTATCTTTTCCCCTAATATTAATAATATACATACAATAAATAAGAACCATAAAACTAAAACCTTGTGTGCTCCCGGACCAGACGCCCAGGCACTCTGCCACCTAGACAAGCAGGTAACCTGGGGCACAGACCTAGTGACGTTGTGCAGTAAGAACCCAGAAAACAGAGTGTTTGGTGGTGGTGCTTGTGGCAAAGGTTTCTTTCAGGCCCACTGTAAGGGAGTACCCACTTCTGCTGGGAAAGGCTGTGCCCCCTAGACCAGCCGCCCAGGAGCCCTGCCACTTGGGTCAGCAGATAACCTGGGGCACAGGCCTGGTCAGGCTGTGGAGTGGCATGAGCTCCCAGAACACATACAGTGCTTGGATCCACAAATGCAAGCATCTCTAACAGACTACAAGAGATGGAAGAGAGAATCTCAGGGGCTGAAGACAACATTGAAAACATAGACAAAACAGTCAGAGAAGATACAAAAACCAAAAAGCTCCTAACCCAAAATGTCCAGGTGATCCAGGACACAATGAGAAGACCAAACCTAAGGATAATAGGAATAGAAGAGGGCAAAGAATATCAACTAAGAGGTACAGTAAATATCTTCAACAAAATCATAGAAGAAAACTTCCCTACCCTTAAGAATGAAATGATCATGAGCATAAAAGAAGTCCAAATAGATTGGACCAGACAAGAAATTCTTCACGACATATAATAGTCAAAACACCAAGTATTCAAAACAAAGAAAGAATACTAAAAGCAGTAAGGGAAAAATGAAGACCAAATATTATCATACCTGACTTCTCAACCGAGACTATGAAAGCTAGAAGATCCTGGACAGACATCATACAGACCCTAAGAGAACACAAATGTCAACCCAGGCTGCTATACCCAGCAAAACTCTCAATCACCAAAGAAGAAGAGACTAAATTATTCCAGGACAAAGCTAAATTTATACAATATCTGAACACAAATCCAGCTTACAAAAAATAATAGATGTAAAACCCAACACAAGGAGGGAAACTACATTTTAGAAAAAGCAAGAAAATAACTAAGCAAGAAAACCAAAAGAAAGACACACAGACATAATTCTACCTCTAGAAGCGAAAATAGAAGGAAACAGCAACCACAATTCCTTAGTATGTGCTAACATAAATGGACTCAATTCCCCAATAAAGAGACATAGACTATTAGACTGGATACATAAACAGAATCCAACATTTTGCTGCATACATGAAACTCATCTCAGAAACAAAGACAGATACTATCTCAGAGTAAAAGGCTGAGAAAAAACCCTTCCAAGCAAAAGGCCCCAAGAAACAAGCTGGAGTACCTTGTTTAATATTGAATAAAGTAGATTTTCAATCAAAAGTTATCAAAAAAGATATGGAAAGACACTCTTTACTCATTACAGAAAAAATTTATCAGGAAGCATTTACAATCTTAACATATAGGCTCCAAATACAAGATTACCCATATTCATAAAAGAAACCCTACTAAAGCTCAAAATATACATTGCAGCACACACAGTAATAGTGACAGACTTCAACACCACAATCCCATCAATGGACAGATCATAGAAGCAGAAACTGAACAGAGACACAGTGAAACTAGCAGAGGTTATGAACCAATTGGAATTAATAGACATCTACAGAACATTTCATCCTAAAACAAAAGAATAAACATTTTTTTTTTCAGTACCTCATGGCACCTTTTCCAAAAGTGACCATATAGTCGGTCACAAAACAAGCTGCAATAGATATAAGAAGATTGAAATACTCCCATGAATCCTATCAGATCACCATGGAGTAAAACTGGTCTTTAATAACAACAAAGACAACAAAAAGACCGCATACACATGGAAACTGAACAATGCTCCACATAATGCTAGCATGGTCAAGGAAGAAATAAAGAAAGAAATTAAGGATTTTCTAGAATTTAATGAAAAAGAAAGCACAACATACCCAAACCTATGGGATGAAATGAAAGCAGTACTAAGAGGAAAACTCATAGCTCTGAGTGCCTCCAAAAAGAAACTGGAGAGGACATACATTAGCAACTTGATAGCACAGCTGAAAGCTCTAGAACAAAATTGATACATTCTTGTTCATTAAAGTGCAAAGTTCACTTAGGACTGACTTTTGTACAACTATATTATTCTTTTTACAAATGCACATGATCATGTATCTACCATTGTAGTCTAATTTAGGAAAATTTCATTGTGTGAACCACCCTCTGTTTTAGCTGTTTATACTCACTTTGTTCTTCTCCTGGTAATCTTTTCAATGTTTTTATAATTTTGCTTTTGCCACAATGTTGTATATTTAAAAAAGATTGTCTTTCTGTTAAAAAGGATGTTTATTAATTCTTTTGAGAATTTCATGCAGTGTATTTTTATCATATGCACCCTCATTCTTGTCCTTAGATCACTTCTCCCATATCCACTCTCCTCTCTTTACCTTCCCCAATTTTGCACATTGTTTTTTCTATTCAGTAACCCATGTACTCCAACTTGTGCTGCACATACACACCTTGTGATCCATCCACTGGAGCATCATCAGGCTACAGGGAGCCTCACCCTTAAAGAAAACTGACCCTCTTTCTCCCCAGAAGCCATCAACTGTCCATAGATCCTCAGGGGTGGGGGGACTCATGATCCCTTTCCAAACCATGTTTGTTCATTTCTTCCTACTGAGCATTCTTTTAAAAAGATAACTTTTAAACTTAGCAATAAGTTTCAACTTATATACTTTGAATTCTGATTTAATAAACCATCTCTTAAAGATCTTTAAGAAAGATAATTAAGGGCTTTTAAATATTTACGTTTGTTATTATGAGCTCATTAACTTTAATAGATGCAGTACTTTAGTTGTAGATATATCAAAGTCTTAGTATCTGTTAGAAAGGAAAATAAAAACACAGACATTGACAAGCAGAAATGAGCTGATCACAGAGATTTTTATGAGATTCAGTCACATCTCATTTCAGGGAAATGTGGGTCTTAAGCAAGGTACATAGGAAGCATAAAGGAGGACACATCTATGCCCACTAGGACATCCTCATTAAGTTATGTGCTTTTCTTGGTCTTCTGTTGAGTCTTTTTCAGTTGAGTTTGTTGTGAGAGTAGTAGTAACCTAACCACTATCTAAATGTGGACTTGCCCAAGTTCAGTCATAAAGTTGATTTCCCTCAATCTATGAGAAAACTGAAGTGCCTTGTTCACGCCTTACATACCAATGTAGACGCAATGAAAGCCTTCAAAACACATACAGTACATTGATATATTGAAAATCTGCTATTTAGATGGCCATTAAATACAAACGTGAATTATTAACGTTTTGGAGAAAATGCTTGAAAAGAACGCAGGGTGGCGCTGCAGCCTCAGAAATAGAAGGAACCCGTGAGCAGCCCTTATCCAGAAGCCAGACCACTAAAGGGAGGAGTTGGGGAGAGGAAGCCTTCTAAAGGCATTCTCTTTCCGGAGAGTCTTAGACCTGGGAATTGTGGACTTGTCCTAGTGTCTGCAAGACATTTGCAGAGCGAGTCAGTGACGACGTGAACCACGACTGGAGCGAGTTTGTTGGGAGAGCAAGTGATGGAGGCTGGAAAGAAAATGGAGCAAATCCTGAAAACCAGGCAAGTCCTGCTGTTCTTTGTTTTGCTGGGCATAGCTCAGGCTGGGTCCACAATTAGGCGCTATTCAGTGGAGGAGGAAGCAGAGAACGGTTTGTTTGTGGCAAATTTGTTAAAGGACCTAGGGCTGAAGGTAGAGGAACTCGCTGAGCGGGAATCTCGAGTAATTTCCAAAGGGAAAAGATTGAACTTAGAATTCAATAGGCAAACAGGAGATTTGTTGTTAAGGGAGAAACTGGACCGGGAGGAGCTGTGCGGCTCTGCTGAACCTTGTGTGGTGCCTTTCCAGGTGTTACTGGGAAATCCTTTGCAGATTTCTCAGGCTGAGCTACAGATTAAGGACATTAACGATCATTCTCCCATTTTTCTGGACAAAGAAATAATTTTGAAAATTTCAGAAAGTACTGCTTCTGGTACTACTTTCCTACTAGAACGTGCTCAAGACTTAGATGTAGGAAGCAACAGTCTGCAAACTTACACAATCAGTCCCAATTTCTATTTTCATCTTAATCTACAAGACAGTCCTGATGGCACAGTATTGCCACAGCTGGTTCTGGACAAAGTGCTGGATCGGGAGGAACGATCTGAGATCAGATTAATACTCACAGCACTAGATGGTGGGACTCCACCCAGGTCTGGCACTGTCCAAATCCTTATAGAAGTCTTAGATATCAATGACAATGCCCCCACGTTTTCAAAGCTTCAATATGAGGTTCAGGTCCCGGAGAACACTCCCGTTGGATCCCAGGTTGCTACTGTCTCTGCTATGGATTTAGACATTGGGGACTATGGACAAATAGCATATGCCTTTTCACAAGCTTCTGAAGACATTCGGAAAACCTTTCGAATGAATGCAACATCCGGAGAAATCCTTTTAGTAAAGACACTGGATTTTGAATCCATCCAGGCGTATACAGTATATGTTCAAGCTACGGATGGTGGGGGACTTTCTGGAAGCAGTGTGGTGTTTGTTCAAGTAAAGGATTTGAACGACAACCCTCCAGAACTGACTATGTCCACATTTACCGATCACATCTCAGAAAACGCCCCGGATACCGTAATTGCTGTGTTCAGCGTTGCAGATCCTGACTCTGGAGACAATGGAAAAATGGTTTGCTCCATCAAAGAAGATCTTCCCTTTATTCTAAAACCCTCAGTTGCAAACTTGTACACTCTTATGACGAACAAAGCCCTGGATCGAGAGACCAGACCACAGTACAACATCACCATCACTGTCTCAGACATGGGCACACCCAGGCTCACAACCCAGCACACCATAACAGTGCAGGTGTCTGACATCAACGACAACGCCCCTGCCTTCACCCAAACTTCCTACACCATATTTGTCCGAGAAAACAACAGCCCCGCTCTGCACATAGGCACCATCAGTGCCACAGACTCAGACTCAGGCTCCAATGCCCACATCACCTACTCGCTGCTGCCGCCCCATGATTCACAGCTGGACCTCGCCTCGCTGGTCTCCATTAATGCAGACAATGGGCAGCTGTTCGTGCTCAAGGCGCTGAACTATGAGGCCCTGCAGGCCTTCGAGTTCCATGTGGGCGCCACAGACGGAGGATCTCCCGCACTTACCAGCCAGACTCTAGTGCGTGTGGTGGTGCTGGATGACAATGACAATGTGCCCTTCGTGCTCTACCCACTGCAGAATGCCTCTACACCCTGCACTGAGCTGCTGCCCAGAGCGGCAGAACCCGGATACCTGGTCACAAAGGTGGTGGCTGTGGATCGCGACTCTGGCCAGAATGCCTGGCTGTCTTTCCAGTTGCTTAAGGCCACGGAGCCCGGGCTGTTCAGCGTGTGGGCTCACAATGGTGAGGTGCGCACCACCAGGCTGCTGGGCGAGCGAGATGTGCCCAAGCACAGACTCCTGCTGCTGGTCAAGGACAACGGAGATCCTCCGCGCTCTGTCAGTGTTACATTACAAGTACTGCTGGTGGATGGCTTCTCTCAGCCCTACCTGCCTCTGCCAGAGGTGGCGCGTGATGCTGCACATGATGATGATGCGCTAACACTCTACCTGGTCATTGCCTTGGCCTCTGTATCTTCTCTCTTCTTGTTGTCTGTGCTGCTGTTCATAGGAGCAAGGCTGTGCAGAAGAGCCAGGGCGACCTCGCTGGGTGGCTGCTCTATGCCCGAAGGTCACTTTCCTGGCCATCTGGTGGATGTTGGCGGTGCGGGGACCCTGTCCCAGAGCTACCAATATGAGGTATGCCTGAAGGGAGACACTGGGACTCCAGATTTCAAGTTCCTTAAACCAATTATTCCCAATTTCCTTCTTCAGCATTCAGAGAGAGAGAATGATGCAAACCCTAGTTGCGGGAATGGTTTTGAATTCAGTTAAATATTGATGAGGGAATACTGAGTCTTGTCTCGGCTAAAACCTGAAAGGCTTGATTGTACTGTTTAACAACTGAAGACGTCCTTTCTTTGAAAGGAACTATCTTACTCCAATTCTTTGCATGTTCCTACTTTTTTTTTCTAAAAAAGAACAACAGCAACAACAATAAAACAAAACAAAAAACCAAAGGTATGTCGAAGAAGGAATCTAAGTTTTATTTGTATTCCAATTTTGGTCTTATAATGTTATTTGACTTTCAACGTGAAAGTGAAAATTGTACTTTTAGAACAAAATTGGGTGGAGTCCTCACTTTGTATATATGGCCATCCTGGAACACACTATGCAGACCAGGCTGGTCTCTAACTCACAAAGGTCCCCCTGTCTCTGCTTCCAGACGGGTAGATGTTGCTGGCACTGTGCCATGCAAAAATAAATTAGAGCATCATCACATCAATTTAACTTCTTCAGTTCTGGATTATTCTTAAATGCTGTGTAAAAGTAATTTGTCTCATTACCCGAGTTGTAATATTTCATAGCCAAGACTATTTGGGTTCATTTATTCTCTTGATAATGTAGCTTTTATCATGTGAGCCGATGGTAAACTCTTTACGTGAGTGTAAATAGCACAACACTATTCCCATGTTTATCAACATGCATATTTTAAAGTATCAGCATACAAAATTATGTTCCTTTAAAGAGTGTGGAAATCATAATTGTTGCATTTAATAAAGTGTTCAAATTATCAGTGCAAAACAAATACAGACAAAATTATATGCTGCTGTTGAAAGGGTAGCTAATGAGCACGTGCATAGTGGTTTTCAAGGGCACGGTGATTTTTTAAATGTTTTATTTCAAATAATCTTTCAAAACTTTTCTGCTGAAACTCAGTACTTCTTAAATTTTTTTTGAGACAAGGTCTCAGCATGGTCTTGAACTTGTGACAGGTTCCTCTCACATCCAGAGTGTTGGGATCACAGGTATTGCACTGGCATTCCCAGTTAATTAATCTACTGGGAACTTCATTATAACTGAACTATACACAATATACAAGAGCCTATAAGTTTATCTTTTACCAGCTTAGAAAATTAGTATGTAGCTAGTTCTGGGGGGGGGAGAATTAAAGATTCAATTTGGTATAAGTCCATAAGAAATGTTTGTGGATCTATAAGTCCACAATGTGTGTGTGTGTGTGTGTGTGTGTGTGTGTCCATAAGTGCACAAGCAATGTCCATTATCGTTATTTTAAATTTTCTGGACAGACTTGTTCTATTTCTCTCTCTTTTATTCAATAGATTTTTCAGTGCTTTAAATGAAAGGTTGTGATGAGCCAAACGAGTTGGTCAACAAACAGAAAACTGAGTTTAATTCCCAGACCCACGGAAAAGTATAAAACCAAACCTCTCTCTCTCTCTCTCTCTCTCTCTCTCTCTCTCTCTCTCTCTCTCTCACACACACACACACACACACACACACACACACACACTCACTCACAAGAAATGTTTAAACATTTGAATTATTTAGTTATATTTATGGGTAGCTCCCATTTATTTCTTGATTATCACAGACACCAGGATATTTTAAGTTCTTGATATTTTTGACTAATTGATTGAAAGAATAGTTGTTTTAGTTGTGACATACTGATAATTAAACTAGGCAAGATGCTTAGTGAACAGAACCCAAATACCCTGACATACACTGCACAATCTGATCTCTTTATAGTTAATTAAAATTATTCAGTTATCACTATTTCAACATATCTCTCCATTTTCTCTCTTAATACTTAATTCAAGTTTCCTCTCTTGTCCACTGGCCTAATGAATGCAGAATTTCTGGTACTGAAATTTATAATTTAAATATGCTTCTGTGCTTCTCAAGTTACTCATCCAACTTCTCTCACTTCCTGCAGTTGAATTTTTGACACACCTGATATAGAAAATTTAAGTCTTAATGTTTTCTAACATATTATCCATTTTACATAATTTTATGTATATTTGGATGAGATACACTGTGAAGCTTATGGAATTTGAATATCTCATTCTGAGATAGGTAGAGACAGGAAGGTCTATGTTAGTATCAAAAGTTGATCACTTCATCACATGTGGGATCTTGGGTTAGGTGACTTCCAGTGACGTCAACTGTTTCAGTGATCATGAACTATCCTGCTGCTACTATCAGGTCAAATAACATAACATTATAGACATATTGATGCTATTAGTGTTAGTGTCACTAATATTAGGAATAAACTCAATAATGAACCAGTGCAGTGTGCTCAGGATAGAGAGCTGGATTGAACACATCATATATTTTGCATTGCTTCATTTTTTTTTGTCAGCCTACAACCTTACAATATCTTCCCTTTGCTCTTAGAATAAAAGACAAGTACTTCTGGGTTTTACTTTACTAATCTCTGTACCTCTTGGGACACTATACTCCGATAGTTTCTGATCTTTAACAGTCCACATTAAAGGCAAGAATTTTTTTGCATTAATGGGGAGAATTTTCATAACTACTCCCCATTAACTTAGATGCACAGTACATTTCTATATCACACATCTCATACTGCTTGAGCATGTTTAAAATGTGCACGTCCTGTTAGATGTGGACCCATAAAATTTAGTAGATCTGATCTTGCTACTGTGCTATGCATAACATCTACAGATTAATAATCATCTGATAATAAGTAAATACAGTTTAAGCTGATGATTATTATATTTCTGTGGAAGAAAAGATAAAACCCTCAAGTCCTCTATGGACACGAGGATATGGAAGTGACTATGCATTTCCAGCCATCTGATAGAAGCTGTTGTATTTTACCACCTCCACTTTTCACAACGTGTCTCCTACTTTTACTGCAACTCACACATTTTGCAAATAATGTAAAATAAATAAAACCACAAAGGGAGAGATAAGCATGTTATCGCTTAAGTTCTTTAAAAACCTGTAGGCAGTAATTACGGACGAGGCTAATATACAAGTATGTGTGCACTTGTAACGTAAATCATGCAAGTAAGGATTCTTACTGGAGACAGGTAATTCCATTTAGTGCATTATAATTGCCTAGTTTATGTTAAACTTGTGTGGCACAAGAAACTCCTTCAGTAGGGTTAAAAGATTTGATATGGGAAATTAACGATGTAAATCAAACCCAGTATCAGAACCATTATCTTTTCTAAGAATTTAAAACTGCGAACGAACACGTGGTGGCGCTGTTGAATAAGACATTGTGCAATCCGATGACGTAAAACCACAGCTTGTGTGAACCTGGGTAGATTTTTAAACAAGAAACTCTGAATCTCTGGAAAACATTAGTTGTCAGGCTGTCTCCAGAAGATTTTGCTTTTCACAGAGAGATATAAGGCCCCTCTTGGTGACAAACCCTTGGAAATATACCGCAGAAATACAATGGAGGCCAGAGTGGAACCCTTTCTTAAACAAAGGCAAGTCTTGCTTCTCTTTGTTTTTCTGGGTGGGTCTCTTGCTGAGTCCGGGTCTAGACGCTATTCTGTGGCTGAGGAAAAAGAGAGGGGCTTTGCAATAGCCAATCTAGTGAAGGATCTGGGGCTTAGTTTAGAAGAACTGGGTGAAAGGAGAGCTCAAGCTATCTCCAAAGGGAACATACAGTATTTCCAGCTAAGTCATCAGACCGGAGATTTGCTCTTGGTTGAGAGACTGGACCGGGAGGAGCTGTGTGGCTCGACAGAGCCTTGTGTGCTGCACTTTCAGATATTGCTGCATAATCCTTTGCAGTTTATTACAAATGAGCTCGAGGTCATAGATGTAAATGACCATGCCCCAGAGTTCTTTGAAAATGCAATGCAGGTGAAAGTCCTGGAAAGCTCCCCACCTGGAACAGTAATTCCTTTGGGAAATGCTGTGGATTTGGATGTGGGAAGAAACGGACTCCAGAACTACACGGTCTCTCCCGAGTCCCATTTTCATGTTCGTACCCGCCGTCGCAGAGATGGAAGGAAGTACCCAGAACTAGTTCTAAACAGAGCTCTGGATCGGGAAGAGCAGCCAGAGCTCAGTTTAACGCTCACAGCCCTGGATGGAGGATCTCCACCTCGTTCTGGAACTATCCAGGTCCACATCCTAGTCTTAGACACAAATGATAATGCTCCAGAATTTACACAGTCACTTTATGAGGTTCAAATTTTAGAGAACAGCCCTGTTGGCTCTGTCATTGCCACTGTCTCTGCTTCTGACTTAGATACGGGAAATTTTGGTGTGATAGCATATGTATTTTTTCATGCTTCTGAAGAAATTGTCAAAACGTTTCAACTAGACTCCAGTACTGGTAACATACAACTACTTAAGGGTTTGGATTATGAAACAACTAATACTTACGAGGTTGACATAGAGGCCAAGGATGGTGGAGGCCTTTCAGGGAAATGCATAGTCATAGTTCAGGTAGTTGATGTAAACGATAACCCACCAGAACTGACATTGTCATCAGTTAACAGTCTTATCCCCGAGAATTCGGCAGAGACTGAGGTGGCTGTTTTCAGTGTCTCTGATTTAGACTCTGGAGATAATGGAAAAGTGACTTGTTCCATCCAGAATGATCTTCCTTTCATCCTGAAACCATCTGTAGAGAACTTCTATACTATAGCATCTGAAGGAGCTTTGGACAGAGAGAGCAGAGCTGAGTACAACATCACCATCACTGTCTCAGACCTGGGCACACCCAGGCTCACAACCCAGCACACCATAACAGTGCAGGTGTCTGACATCAACGACAACGCCCCCGCCTTCACCCAAACCTCCTACACTATGTTCATCCGTGAGAACAACAGCCCCGCCCTGCACATTGGCACCATCAGTGCCACAGACTCAGACTCTGGCTCCAATGCCCACATCACCTACTCGCTGCTGCCGCCCCAGGACCCACAGCTGGACCTCGACTCACTCATCTCCATCAATGCAGACAACGGACAGCTGTTCGCACTCAGGGCGCTGAACTATGAGGCCCTGCAGACCTTCGAGTTCCGCGTGGCTGCCACAGACAGAGGTTCACCCGCGCTCAGCAGCCAGGCTCTGGTGAGGGTGGTAGTGATCGATGACAATGACAATGCGCCCTTCGTGCTCTACCCGCTGCAGAATGCCTCTACACCCTGCACTGAGCTGCTGCCCAGGGCTGCAGAGCCTGGATACCTGGTTACCAAGGTGGTGGCTGTGGATCGCGACTCTGGCCAGAATGCCTGGCTGTCTTTCCAGCTGCTCAAGGCCACGGAGCCCGGGCTGTTCAGTGTGTGGGCTCACAATGGCGAGGTGCGCACCACCAGGCTGCTGGGCGAGCGAGATGCACCTAAGCACAGGCTGTTGCTACTGGTCAAGGACAATGGAGATCCTCCGCGCTCTTCCACCGTCACTCTGCATGTGCTGCTAGTGGATGGCTTCTCTCAGCCCTACCTGCCTCTGCCAGAGGTGGCGCGCGACTCTGTGCAAAAGGACGTGGACTTGCTCACATTGTACTTAGTCATCGCCTTGGCCTCTGTGTCTTCTCTCTTCCTCTTGTCTGTGCTGCTGTTCGTGGGGATGAGGCTGTGCAGGAGGGCCAGGGCAGCTTCTATGGGAGGCTGCTCTGTGCCTGAGGGACACTTTCCTGACCACCTGGTGGATGTCAGCGGTATGGGGACTCTGTCCCAGAGTTACCAGTATGAAGTGTGTCTGACAGGAGACTCTAGGACTGGTGAGTTCAAATTTCTGAATCCAGCGATACCAAACCTGTTTCTTGAAGAATCCGAGAGAAGCTAAGGGAAGTCTCCATTGTAGGAGTAGCTTTGTAGTTAGTTAAGGACTGTAAAAGTTTCATTATCTCTCAGTGCTGGTAAACTTCTTATTCTAATTCTTTTAAGAAGTTGTACTATCTATTTTTTTCTTTACCAGCAATTCAACCCATGGTTTCCTAAATAGCTCTAAACTTGTTACATTCTTATTAATACTAATCTTCTTAGAATTTTGTAGTTGTGCCTAGTATATATTCATTTCCTCTATATTTAGGCATAATAATTCATTTTCTTCATATATGTCTGAGTGGTTATTATCATAATAGTTAATGAAATGGATGTCTTTACCACAGTATGGAACTTTTCAATGCACTTAAGTAAAATTAAAATTGCATGTATTTGTGGCACATATCTTTACTTTATTATTTTATGTATTTTTAGGCTACATTGTTTGGAATTCATTGAGTTATTGGCCCTTTTAGGTTAAGTAATCTGAAAGCTGTAAAATCTTGCACACTTCCTTCTCCTAAGTTGTATGTAGACACATGCTTCGTTAAAATATCAGTGCATGAAAGTTGTGCCCTCTTCTGTCGTGAGTACCATGTACCAAAAGATTGTCATGTGTATTTGTTTAAAGGTATGCCATAAGTAGTAAGATTAAACTTCTCAAATAATAATTATGCAATAAAAATTAAGGAGAAAATATATGCTTGATCTTTTTTGTGAATCCAGTCTGTTAAAGTACTGGTTTGACACAATAACTTAAAAAAATACCACAAACAGAATTATGAACGAACTTTTTGTAAGTTAGTTGAGGACTCTTGAGGGTATCAACTTTTTCTACTTCTTCCCTTTACCACGTGGGTGGAGGACTAAGTATATGAACAGACTGTATTTTCTTGGGATCTCTTTGTTTTCTCTACTTTTCAAAAAAGGAAATTTCTTCTGAATTTTTGCTTTGTAATGCTTGATAGTGATGAAAAGTTTTTTGATTATTAAAATTATTTTTGGTGTTTAATTTTACTTTTGTTGCCTAATGTGATCTTCAGTTATTATAAATTACCCTAGTTTTTAGGTTAGGAAAGTTTTATTTGTATGAAGTATATATCATTTTGAGCATGAATACCCCAGAACAGTATTGCACTTGTCTGAATATTCATTGCTTGTTTGCCATGCTCAGCAAGTCTAGTGAAGCTGTCATGTAATTTATAAGTAGATTTATATTGTTTTGACTATGAAATGCCATCAAACATTATTGAGAGAAAAAATGAGCCATTTAAAACCTTCTCTATAAGCTAATTTATTTTTACAGTATTATCAAGCTACCTTTCTCTCTGAGAGAAAGACAATAGCATCACGATCCTAGATAGCTTTTATGTAATTACACAAAATTTCATAGGAAATTTAAGACATATGTCCATAAAACAAAAATCCAAAATAAAGACAACAAAATTAAAAACATAGGGTCAAAAAAGATCCAGGTATTAGAAATTAAAATGCCAAATAGGTTTTTAATGTATAGCTAATGTTTTAAAATATGAGAGTATTAAATAAAGGAACTTTTACCATCAAGTCAAAATCTTAAACTCTAGATTTTGCAGCTGAAAAATATGATATAGAACTAAGTTGCTTATTTCAATAGTTACAAAAATTCAGTAAAAGTGGACACAAGATGACTCCAAATGAAATATCCAAATAGAAACAAAACATAATTAAAATATAGAAAAGTACATTGGTAACATTTGGGATATAATGAAAATTCTCTGACTGTCATTCTATAGCTTGTAATCCAACAGGTTGTAATCATACAACTGTAATTCTAAAAGGGACAAGGGAATTTTAAAAGAAGGACGGTGAATGTTAATTACAAACCTGGTAAAAAGCCCTGCCCCAGTCAAGAAGCTTAGTGAAACACAATCAGAATAAATAAAGGACAAAGCAAGCAGTTGTGTCACAGGAAAGTTGTAGATACCAAGTGGAATAGGGAAACATATCTTAAAGCAACCACATGAATATGATTAAATTATATAAATAGAGATTCTATGAAATGGGCAGCTGTTTTGAAACACTGAAACTAAACACAATATCTTTAAACTCTTGTAAGTTATTTTAAAAGTAGAATTATATTGCTAGCACATACACCCTTCAAGAACATTTTCCAACAGAGAATTAAGTAATTTTAATCAGCACAAAAGGAATTTTTTTGTGTGTAATTCATTATATAGAAAGGTTATAACCTGTTGAATGGCAGTCACAGAACCAGACTTGACAAATAGTCATTTTATAGACTAGTAAAAAGTATGCACATTGTACAGACTCTCTTTGGGCAGTTTTAAAGTCACCACCTGTACCTGCTACTTCCTTCCTGTCGAAAAATGAGCAGGTTAAATGGACACATTTCTTGTCAGGGATCTTTATCAGAGTTCCTGGTAAATAAAAGTGACAGAAAATTCAACCTTCAAACAGAGCCAAGCATTTCTGCAGAAGCTAAAGCAACATGTTTGTAGAAAAGATGGCTCCTGATTCCTTAGATGCAAACCATCCCACGTCTCCTTTTATATCTATCCTGAAACTGAACACTTCAGTGACTCATCCTGTTTGCAAGGTCAACATTCCTGAAAGTCTCTTCTATATGCATCTAGAAAAGAAACTCTACTTCTGCTCACAAAAAGAATATGCTGCAACAAACTGTGTAAAACCAACTTTCTGGCTGATTTAAAGAAATAAAAGCTAAACTAGTAAGGATTATCTATTCAAGAACACAGACAGCAATTTGTTTAAAGGCACCAAAACCCGTACCCACATGTCAAGCCCAATATGATGCTTTGCACCTCAAATCAGCCGCTGAAATAGTGCAATAAACTCAATATATGGAGAAGACCAAAATATGCCTCAAAGTAAGGATACACAATGCAAGCACCATGGCTTTTACAAAGGTGCAGACTGAAAAGGAAACAGATAAAATTCACAAAAAGGGATCAGAACAAATTTTAGTTTTTGGTGGATCTGGCGAAGAAAACTGGAAAAATATCAAAAGCCAATGTAATGAAATGGATGATGAGCCCTCAGAGAGGCTGATTGCACATGTATCAGTATACATGGAAGAAGAAGATGGGCACATGGACTTCCCAGGTATGAGTCTGATAACAAGGCAGTTTGCTCCATCAAAGCTTGGCTCTCCTCTCCTCCAGCAACCAGAGCTCTAGGCACCAGTGGTTTACTGATATTCTTCTCTCAGCAATTCAGTTCATGGACAGTTTCAGTTCAAGCATCATTAGAGATCTTCTGGCTGAGTGTGTGATGCATGTCTTTAATTCCCCGCACTCGGCATCAAAGACTGGAAGACTTTTTTTTTTTTTTTTTTTTTTTTTGAGTTTTTGAGTTTGAGGCCAGCTTTGTCTACATAGTGAGTTCCAGGACATCTGAGGCTACAGAGAAAACTCCTGTCTCAAACAGACAAAAACAAACAAATCTTTAGAAAGAAATAGAAGCCTGAGAATTTTCTCTCCAAAATAATCAAGACAGTGAACAAGCCCAAGACAGTTAGTTCATTTCCTCTGCTTGGTGCACCAAGAACTCTTTGCTGTTTCGGGATGTTTTACAGTCCTTTTTCATTTTGCTTCCGTTAAGGAACCAAATTCCAAAAACAGCTGCTTTTCGACCTCTTCCCTGTAACAAGCAGATGAAAGCACTTATGCTTTTGTTGCAATCCACACAACATTTTGTGTAATTCTCATCTTTTTGTAAGTGGCTAGGCCATTAGCATCCACCTGTTACTGATGGTTGTTGACAAAGATTAGTGAATTTTTCAATGAGACTAACACATGTTACAGAGTAAATTTATACTTTAGAGTAACAAAATTAGTATTGTAATTTTTGAAAAGTCAGAGAACTTGGTAGTCCAATTTAAGGTAACAGTCACTATAACCTTGAAACATTTGTGTGTTCTTTGAAGTATAGCCCCCCAAATTGGAAGTTTTATTATGTTTTCCAGGCAGGTCTTTAACATTTTGAATACTATCTGTTTAAAAAAATATAAAAAAGTGAAATAAATGGATTTTAACAAGGGAGTGAAAATGGAACACAATGGGAAAAGGTACATGCATTAGTGAATAAGGCCGCTTGGTGGCGCTGCAGGATAAGCGTATGAATAATGGGCTCTGCAGATGCCCTGGAAGCCATTACTGGGAATCAGAAGTTACACTGCTCCCTAAAAGAAGGTAGCATTCACTTTGGATCTCAGGAGGCGATTTCCAGAGAAGGTATAGCTCCAAGAGGAAGCCAGTGAGTAAAATTTCGTTCTGCTACTTCATCAAAACACGTGTGTGGATTCTAACACTTTAAAAGACGCTGTACATTCGGGATCCAGGGTGAACAATGGAGACAGCGCTAGCAAAAACCTCACAGCAAAGGCAAGTGTTTTTTCTTACTGTGTTGTTGCTTTTGTGGGTGTCTGGCTCTGAGGCAATTAAGTATTCCATGCCAGAAGAAACAGAGAGTGGCTACTTGGTGGCTAACCTAGCCAAAGATCTGGGGCTCGGGGTTGGGGAACTTGTCACTAGAGGGGCACGAATCCATCACAGAGGAAACAAAGAGCTCTTGCAGCTGGATGTAGAGTCAGGAAATCTGCTCTTGAAGGAAAAACTAGACCGTGAGGTGCTGTGCGGAGTAATGGAACCTTGCGTGCTGCAGTTCCAGATCATACTGAAAAACCCTGTACAGTTCTTCCAAACTGAACTGCAGCTCACAGATATAAATGACCACTCTCCAGAGTTCCCGGACACAGAAATGCTTCTAAAAATCCCCGAGAGCGCCCAGCCAGGGACCGTATTTCCTCTGAAGGCGGCTCAGGACTCTGACATAGGGAGCAACGCTGTTCAGAACTACACAGTCAGTCCGAACCTGCATTTCCATGTGGTTACTCACAGCCGCTCAGATGGCAGGAAGTACCCAGAGCTGGTGCTGGACAGAGCCCTGGACAGGGAGGAGCAGCCTGAGCTCACTTTAATCCTCACTGCTCTGGATGGGGGTGCTCCACGCAGGTCTGGGATGACCACAGTTCATATTGAAGTCCTGGACATCAATGATAACACCCCCCAGTTTGTACAATCGCTCTATGAAGTGCAGGCTCCTGAGACTATCCCCCTTGATGCCTTACTGGTGACAGTTTCTGCCAGAGATTTGGATGCTGGGACATTTGGACATATAGCCTACTCTCTGTTTCAAGGCGGTGGAGATTCTCAACCATTTGTAATAGATGAAATCACCGGAGAAATGCGAGTTAGCAAAAAGTTGGATTTTGAGGTAACTCCATACTATAATGTGGAAATAGCAGCCACAGATGGAGGGGGCCTTTCAGGAAAATGCACTGTGGCTATACAGGTGTTGGATGTGAATGACAATGCCCCAGAGGTGACCATCTCCACGCTCTCAAGCCTTGTCCCTGAAAACTCCCCGGAGACTGTTGTTGCTGTTTTTGGTGTTTTTGACCCAGATTCTGAAGACAATGGAAGGGTGGTGTGCTCCATTCAGAATGAACTTCCATTTCTTTTAAAGTCCACATTTGAGAACTACTATACTTTAGCGACAGAGAGGCCACTGGACAGAGAGAGCAGAGCTGACTACAACATCACCATTACTGTCTCAGACATGGGCACACCCAGGCTCACAACCCAGCACACCATAACAGTGCAGGTGTCTGACATCAACGACAACGCCCCCACCTTCACTCAAACCTCCTACACCATATTTGTCCGAGAAAACAACAGCCCCGCCCTGCACATAGGCACCATAAGTGCCACAGACTCAGACTCAGGCTCCAATGCCCACATCACCTACTCGCTGCTACCTACTCAGGACCCGAAGCTAGCTCTTGACTCTCTAATCTCCATTAATGCAGACAATGGGCAGCTGTTCGCGCTCAGGGCACTAGACTATGAAACCCTGCAGGCCTTCGAGTTCCGCGTGGCTGCCACAGACCAAGGCTTGCCCGCGCTCAGCAGCCAGGCTTTGGTGCGCGTGGTGGTGCTAGACGACAATGACAATGTGCCCTTCGTGCTCTACCCACTGCAGAATGCCTCTATGCCCTGCACTGAGCTGCTGTCCAGGGCGGCGGAGCCCGGATACCTGGTCACCAAGGTGGTGGCTGTGGACCGCGACTCTGGTCAGAATGCCTGGCTGTCATTCCAGCTACTCAAGGCCACGGAGCCCGGGCTGTTCAGTGTGTGGGCTCACAATGGCGAGGTGCGCACCACCAGGCTCCTGAGCGAGCGCGATGTGCCCAAGCACAGACTGCTGCTGCTGGTCAAGGACAATGGGGATCCCCCGCGCTCTGCCACTGTCACTCTGCATGTGCTGCTAGTGGATGGCTTCTCCCAGCCCTACCTGCCTCTTCCAGAGGTGGCGCGGGACCCTACAGGAGATGAAGATAATCTCACACTGTATCTTGTCATCGCCTTGGCCTCTGTGTCTTCTCTCTTCCTCTTGTCTGTGCTGCTGTTCGTGGGGATGAGGCTGTGCAGGAGGGCCAGGGAGGCCTCTCTAGGAGGCTGTTCTGTGCCTGAGGGACACTTTCCTGGCCATCTGGTGGACGTCAGAGGTATGGGGACCCTGTCCCAGAGCTACCAGTATGAAGTGTGTATGATGGGGGAATCTGGGACAACAGATTTTAAATTTCTGAAGTCCAGCGATCCCAACAGTCTGATTGCAGACAATTACATGTTGAATAGTTAAAATTACAGAAAATTCTTAGGTGCCATTAAGATAAGGTTAAGTCATAGTTGCTTGGATGTCAGTATTTTTTTCTGATAATTAATATTTCCTTGAGATTATGTTTTATTTCTATGTGCTTTTACTTTTTACATAATTGATTAATGCTTCAACTGCCTCCTGTCCTTTTAATGCAATCTTAGGGTATATTTTCTGTCACTCAGCAGAAAGTAAAATCTTTGCTAGTGATAAATGAAATAGTTTTGAAATCTCATTTAATGTTGTATATTTGACAAGCAAGGTGGTGGATTTATTGTGATGTTTGCATACATGTAGATAATGTACCTAGTTTATACTCATCCCTAATCATCAGCCTTCCCCTGTAGTTTCACATTGCCCCTAACTATCACCCAGAAGTGTGTGTTCTTTTATTGTCATTGTATGTGGCTACTGTTCTATTTGTTTTCATGCAAACAATGTAGTTTCATTCTTCATAGTGGATTAGTAAAATCACAATGTGTGGAATGTAGGTATAGTTCAGTTGGTAGAATGTTTGCTTAGCATACAGAGTGTTCTGTGTTTGAGTGCCATCATCCCAGAGCAAGTTTAAGCTCATCTGAAGTTGTATGAGTCCCTGTCTTTCAAAACAAAACAAAATGGCACTTTACAAATAAGCACATTTTCTTTATCCATTCATTACAATGATCCTAAACTGTTTTCTCAATAGTTAAGTAAGATGTTAACTACAAATGTTTTCTTTAAGAAATATAATAGTTTGAACTTTTTTTAGAAACAACAGACTCAACCTGTCTCTTTATTGACACTTGTTACTATCATTTTTGGGTCTCTTCTAGCCCTGACTGTCCTGGAACTCACTATGTAACTGAGTTGCCCTCACAGAGACCGACCTGCTTCTGCCTCCTGAGTATGGGGTTTAAAGGCATGCACCACTGCACCCAGCAGCACTTAAGATGTCATTTTTATATAGACAGAAGGGTAAAAACATCGATAAATCCATTGGATTACTTTTAAGCTTTTAGTCTTCAGGATTGTTAAAAGCATAGTCAAATAACAGGAATAAATTAAATGTATGTCATTTTAAACCACTGAGCAAGTTTTTCTTTCATATTATTTGGTGAGGTCTATAGTTAGATGCCACTTCAGTTTGTAAATTTTGAGTTGTTGTAGAAACCCATTGGATTTTTTTAAAAAGTACTACAGTAAAGACAGTGTTCTGTTAAACACTATTGCTTACTAATACTTATTTTCTATACATGGTGACTTAAGAGGAAATCTTTTCTTAACTCCCTTTGAGGTTCCTTCAGATTGTAGTCTGACATGATTCAGGATTGCTCAGAATCTTGCTCAGATAATATCTTTGATCCACATTTTTCCTCTATCATTGTAATTAAAATGCACAAAATTTGAGTTACAGAACGATAATATTGAATATGGTTAAATTGACTACAACCCAGAGTTAAAATTAGAAGGAACCACAACTCCAAATAATATGGTGAGTTTGAATGAGATGTGTCTTGGTTTTCTACTGCTGTGCTAAAACACCCTTAACAAGGCAAGAAGAAAGCTTTCTATCAAGAAATATTCTATCAAAATAAAGCTGTCCCTGGGCTCTTACAGTTTTAGAGGGTGAGAGATAATGGCTGTTGTGGCAGGGAATATAGCAGAATGATGCTGGAGAGCTAGCTGAAAGCTTACACACTGATTCAGAAGCGAGGGGCTAGACAAAAATGTCATAGGCTTTTGAAACCTCAAAGCCCAACCCCCACTGACACACCAACACCATCATGACTATGTCTACTTCCCAAACTGTCCTACCAACCGGTGACCTAGCATTCAGATATGTGAGCCTATGGGGACCATTCTCATTCAAACCACCAGAGACTGGAAATC
The DNA here is from genome assembly GCF_963924665.1 of Micromys minutus. Lineage (NCBI taxonomy): Eukaryota > Metazoa > Chordata > Mammalia > Rodentia > Muridae > Micromys > Micromys minutus. The sequence goes on from NC_137977.1 coordinate 24,581,983, forward strand.
TGTTGTTGGACACATTATTTGTTTTAGCATGCTTGTGGCCTTAATGTTCCACCTCCAATACCAGTAAAGAAGGACCTTTCTATAGGTGGCTACTCCTAGTACTTTCTGTAGTTATTAAGATCAATACATTAATCTTTGAATCTTGGTACAGGGCAGATTATCAATGCCTTGTAACCATTTACTTCTCTGTATATTTATTTCTATGTATATAACCTTTCTTCTCATTTGTGCTTCATTTTTTATTTCATTTTTATAAATTATATATGCATGAACATATATTCAGAATTATTCAAAGGAGTATTGTTGAAATTCAAAGGATGAAGAGGATACCATATAGAAAGTGAGTTGGAGATTAGCAAAACCAACTATAAAGTTAATTTTTAAGACTTTAGAAACTGTTAAAGAGGGTCATTATAGTTAAAAGGGAGAACCTATTGGGATAATGCAACAACTAAACATATATGTACCTAAATATAATGCCTCAAAGTAAATGTCTTTGTTGCCTTTTTATGTTTCTGTGATAAAATACTCTGACCAAAGCAATGTAAGGAAGGAAGAATTTATTTTAGCTCACACTTCAAGGGTATAGTCACTTATTGCAAGGAAGTCCTGAGCTTGAAGTAGCTGGTCGCATTGCATTTACAGTCAGGAAGTGGAGAACAATGCATGTTTGTGTTTACCACAGTTTTTCATTTTCATATAGTCTAGGATACTGGTCAAAGGAATAGTGCCACCCACAATGGGCAGGTCTTAATGCCTCAGGTAATCTAATCAAGATAGTCCCCTAAAGATATGCCCAGAGGTGCATGTCCCTGGTAATTCCAGATCTTATCAAGTTATCAATTGAGATTCCACATCACAACAAATTAAACAAAACTTGACACAAATAATACTCAATTTAGATTAATTAAGTTGATTGGAGTAAGAAAACCACCTACATAATTAATGAGGCACACTCTTGGGTGTGGTGCAAGGGTGTGTCCAGAGATATTTAACTGAGGAGATAAGACAGAATAAGCTTGTAGAGGTCATCCATGAAAAAAGTAGAATTAAGCTGAAAATTCAGAAAATTCACAAATGTATTTAATGTATCTATGTCATCAATAAGGCATATAAGAAATCACAAGAGACATAATAAAATTTGCTAGAATGACTGAAATGTGAAAATACAACATACAAAAAATGTATGATGTACAATTAAAGTTATACTTAGAAGAAAATTATAGCAGAAAATAAGACATATTTTAAAAGAAATCTCAGAATCAGTAAGTCACTGTCTTAGTCAGGGTTTCTATTCCTGCACAAACACCATGACCAAGAAGCAAGTTGGAGAGAAAGGGGTTTATTCATCTTACACTTCCACATTGCTGTTCATTACCAAAGGAAGTCAGGACTGGATCTCAAGCAGGTCAGGAAGCAGGAGCTGATGCAGATGCAGAGGCCACGGAGGGATGTGACTTACTGGCTTGCTCAGCTTGCTTCCTTATAGAGCCCAAGACTACCAGTCCAGGGAAGGCACCACCTACAATGGGCTCTCCCACCATTGATCACTAATTGAGAAAATGCCTTACAGCTGGATCTCATGGAGGCATTTCCTCAAGGGAGGCTCCTTTCTCTGAGATAACTCCAGCTTGTGTCAAGTTGACACACAGAACCAGCAAGTACAGTCACATTTCTACTTCAAGGCAAGACCTGTGTTTTTGGTATAAAGCCAGACAGGTTATATTGAGCCAATCTCAAATAAAGGAAAAAAGAGAACATTTGAATAACTAGAATATTCTAAGCACCCATGGCAAAAGAACATCAGAGTGGATGGAATCAATGAATTAGAAAATGAAAATGAAAAATGGCAGACATGCAAATCAGCCGAAGCAAAGGCTAGCATACTGCAATAAAAAAAAAAAAAAACTAACAAAATTTACCCATATTAACCCAGGAAAAAAGAAGATTCAAATTACCAAGATGTAGAATAATAGAGAGGTATTGAAACTTACATAAAACAGAGAGATTATAAGAGAATCTTCATATGTTTTATGGAAACTAGTTATAAGGTCAAAAATAACTAAAAGAAAATACCTAGAAACACACACTGCTAAAATTGACTAAAGAAGAAATAGAAAGTGAGAATAGACCCACCATAAATTATTGTTAGCAGTCAAAAAATTTCACAAATCCAAAAACAAGATATACAAACTCTACCAAATATTAAAATTTATTTTTTTATAAACTAGAGGGTCAAAAACTACTTACCAACTCATGAAGGCAGTAGTAGCCCCATTATGACAAAATTCAGACAAATAAAACACAAGAAAACTAAATACCAATTTTCTTAAGGAGTGTCTTCAAAACCTCTCATAGAAATGTTAGGATATCAGTCTATTGGCATTCATGGGGGTTGCATATCATGGTCAGGAATGATTACGCTATTACTAAAACATTTGCTCATATTCAAATTAAAACACTGCAGTATACCTTATTAGCAAAATAATGGATAAAACTGTACAGATATTTCAATAAATGGAGAAAAGCATTTTAGAAGATGCAACACTTTTTCATGATAACAAGCACACCAACCGCTCTCAGCCTCTCAGCTGCTGCGGCTCCTGCCATCACTGCCTCCAAGAACATAGCTGTACCTCCCATATATGCTGATCTTGGCAAGTCTGCCAGAGATGTCTTCACCTAGGGCTATGGCTTTGGCTTAATAAAACTTGATTTGAAAATGAAGTCCAAGAATAGACTGGAATCTACCAGCTCAAGTTCTGCCAATATGGAAACTGCCAAAGTAAACGGCAGTCTGGAAACCAAATCCAGATGAACTCAGTATGGATTATCACTTATAGAGAAGTAAAACACAGACAACACCCTATATGGGCACTGAGATGACTGTGGAAGACCAGCTTGCTCTTGGACTGAAGCTGACCTTTGATTGATCTGTTTCACCTAACACTGGGGGGGGGTGCTAAAATCAAGGCAGGGTACAAGAGGGAGCATATCATCCTGGACTGTGACGTGGAATTTTACATCACTGGTTCCTCAATCTAGGGCACTCTGGTAATTGGCTATGAGGGTTAGCTGACTGGCTACCAGAAGAATTTTGAGGCCTTGTAGTCCTGAGTGACCCAGAGCAACTTCGCAGTTGGGTACAAGATGGACAAATTCCAGATTCATATTAATGTGAATGATTGGACAGAGTTTGGTGGCTCCATTGACTAGAAGTGAACAAGAAGCTGGAGACTGCTGTCAATCTCGCCTGGGACTGCAGGAAACAGTAACACTCACTTTGGAATAGCAGCCAAGTATCAGGTCGACCCTGATATATTTTATGTAGCATATAACAGCATTTAATAAAACGATTAAAACACCCTTATACCTGTCTCCAGTTATTCTTAAGGCTCTTGCATACATAATACTAGAGAGGCGTTAAAGTGCCATTTAATGCCATCTCTCTTTGTATATTTACATTAAAAATATTTCAAATATCATCTCTTATTTAATCACTTGTGATATAATTGACCATAAAAATCTTTCAATGTAGCAATCAATATATCTTACCTGACTGAGAATTTTTAGGTGATTTCTCCTTATTGTCTTAGCTAGGGTTTCTAATGATGTGAGAAAATATTATGACCAAAAGCAAGTTGGGAAGGAAAAGTTTTATTCATCTCTGGATCACTGTTCATTATTGGAGGAAGTAAGAACAGGAACTCAAGCAAGGCAGGAACCTTTCAGCAGGTGGTGCTGCAGAGACCAGGGGAGGGGCTGCTTACTGCCTTGCTTCCTGGTTTGCTTGAACTGCTTTCTTATAGAGCAAAAGACCTCCAGCCCAGGGTGGATCACCCAAAATTGACTCCACCTCACCAATCACTAATTAAGCAAATATCTGACAGTCTTGTCTATAGGAAGATCTTATAGAGGCATTTTCTCAGTTGAGGATCCCTTCTCTTAGATGACTATAATTTGTATCAAGATGACAAAAAACGAACATCTGCCAACAGGAAGAACGGAGACCCAGAGACACAGACCTGGTGAGAAGGGGTTCCGACTAGCCAGTGGACAGAGAGATCTATGCAGAGCTCGAGGAAAGTGTGCCACTACCTGGCTTGATCCAGAGACCCAGGAACCCAACACTGGGCCCTCTGCTTCCAGCCGGTGGCTTTTGGGTGCACAACAGGCACTCGGACCATCCTCAACCAGGAACAGCAGATATCCAGGGACACAGGCCAGGTACAAAGGAAAGGCGAGAACCAATCACTGACAACAAGATGGTAAGAGGAAAGCAAAAGATTGTACCCCAGGGAAACCAAGACAACCTGGCAACACCAGAAACCTGCTCTCCCACCACAGCAAAGAGCAGAATGCCAAACACTCCAGAAAAAGAAGACTCAGACCCAAAATCCTACCTCAAGATGATGATAGAGATCATTAAACAAGAACGGGAAAAAAAGCATAAAGAATTAGAAGCTTTTAAAGAAGAAACAAGAAAAAACTCAAAGAACTAGAAGAAAACAGAACCAAAGAGATGAAGGAATGGAAGAAAGAATTTAAAACAGAAATGGACACAATAAAGAAAACACTAAAAAGACAATCCTATAGGTAGAAATCCTAAAAAAGAAATCAGAAGTCACAGATGCAAGCATTTCCAACAGACTACAAGAGATGGAAGAGAGAATCTCAGGGGCCGAAGACAACACTGAAAACATAGACAAAACAGTCAGAGAAGATGCAAAAACAAAAAGCTGCTAACCCAAAATGTACAGGAGATCCAGGACACAATGAGGAGACCAAACCTAAGGATAATAGGAATAGAAGAGAGTGAAGAATATCAACTAAGAGGCACAGTAAATATCTTCAACAAAATTGTAGAAGAAAACTTTCCCACCCTTAAGAATGAGATGACCATGAGCATAAAAGAAGCCTACAGAACTCCAAATAGGTTAAACCAGAAAAGAAATTCCTCCCTACACATAATACTCAAAACACCAAGTGCTCAAAGCAAAGAAAGAATACTAAAAGCAATAAGGGAAAAAAGTCATGTAACATATAAAGGCAGACCAATCAAAATTACACCTGATTTCTCAACAGAGACTATGAAAGCTAGAAGAGCCTGGACAGAGATCACTCAGACACTAAGAGAGCACAAGTGCCATCCCAAGCTGCTATACCCAGCAAAACTATCAATCACCATAGATGGAGAGACTAAGATATTCTAAGACAAAACTAAATTTACACAATATCTGACCCAAAACCCAGCATTACAACGAATTAAAGGTGGAAACCCAATACACTGAGGGGAACTACATCCTAATAAAAACATGAAAACTCTCAAGCAAGAAAACCAAAATAAGAAAGACATACAGGCACAATTCAACCACCAAAAGCAAAAATGGCATGAAACAGCAACCACTATTTCTTGATATCTGTTAACATAAATGGACTCAATTCCCCAATAAAAAGATATAGGCTATCAGACCGGATACATAAACAAAACCCAGCATTTTGCTGCATACAGGAAACTCATCTCAGAGACAAAGACAGACACTATCTTAGAGTAAAAGGTTGGGAAATAACCTTCCAGGCAAATAGCCCCAAAAAGCAAGCTGCAGTGGCAATTATAATATTTAATAAAGTAGATTTTCAAACAAAAGTTATCAAAAAGATAAGGAGGGGCACTTTTTACTCATTACAGGGGAAATTTGTCAGGAGGAATGCTCAATCCTTAACATATAGGCTCCAAATACAAAATCACCGATATCCATAAAAAAAACCCTACTAAAGTAAAAAACTACATTGCGTCCCACACAATAATAGTGGGAGACCTCAATACCCCACTCTCACCAATGGACAGATCATGGAAACAAAAACTGAAGAAGGACACTGTAAAACTAGCAGAGACTATGAACCAACTGAGATTAATAGATATCTACAGAACATATCATCCTAAAACAACAGAACACACCTTCTTCTCAGCACCTCACAGCACCTTCTTAAAAACTGACCACATAAATGGTCACAAAACCAGCCTCAATAGATATAAGAAGATTGAAATAATCCCATGAATCCTTTCAGATCACCACGGTCTAAGGCTGGTCTTTCATAACAACAAAGACAACAAAAAGTCCATATACACATGGAAACTAAACAATGCTCTATTACGATAGTTAGGTCAAAGAAGAAATAAAGAAAGAAATTAAGCATTTTATAGAATTCAATGAAAATGAAAACACAACATACCCAAATCTATGGGATGCAATGAAAGCAGTACTGAGAGAAAAACTCATAGTGTTGAGTGCTTCCAAAAAGAAACTGGAGAGAGCATACACCAGCAACTTAACAGCACAGCTGAAAGCTCTAGAACAAAAGGAAGCAGATACACTCAAGAGGAGTAGATGGCAAGAAATATTCAAACTTAGGGCAGAAATAGACCAAATAGAAACAAAAAGAACCATTCAAAGAATCAAAAAAAAAAAAAAAAAAAAACCAAGAGCTGATTCTTTGAGAAAATTAACAAGATTGATAAACCCTTAGCACACTAACTAGGGGGCAAAGAGAGAGTATCCAAATTAACAAAATCAGAAAAGAAAGTGGAGAAATAACTACTGAAACTGAGAAAATTCAAGAAATCATCTGGCAGTTCCTCAGAAAATTGAACATAGTACTACCTGAAGACCCAGTTTTTCCACTTCTGGGCATATATACCCCAGAGACCCACCAATATACAACAAAGACACATGCACCACAATGTTCATAGCAGCTCTATTTATAATAGCCAGAATCTGGAAAGAACATGGATGTCCTTCAGTAGATGAATGGATACAAAAATTGTGGTACATTTACACAATGGAGTACTACTCAGCTATCAGAAACAATGACTTAATGAAATTCTTAAGAAAATGGATGCATCTAGAGAATATCATCCTGAGTGAGATAACCCAGTCACAAAAGAACAGACATAATATGCCGTCACTGATAATGGGATACTAACCCCAGAAAGCTATGACCATCCCAGAAACAACTCACAGACTGTGTGAAGTTCATGGAAAAAAAGAAAAGAAAAGAAAAGTAAAGCATTATTCTCAATCCTTACACACCAAGAAAACTTTGACTAATTCCATGTTACATCCTCTTTTACATGTATTTTATGCTCATTGTAACCAGTAAGACCTTAATGCACACTATCAAACCTTTGAAAAAAAAAAGCCAAGCACTGACAAAAATGTATTCGTACATTTTAATGCAAAAATGCTTTAAATTTGTTCATTTATCTTTGTTTTTTAAAATAAAATTGTTCAAAATAAAAGATGACGAAAAACAGCTGCCACGAATCATATAGTAACTCTCAGAAATACATGTTTTTATGATAAATTTATAGAAATAATTCAGAGCATTAATATGTTAGAGTACCTTTCTTGATGCTGGATTTTAACTTAAAACATTTATTGGCTCTAATATCATTTAAAAATACCCACATATGAAGTTTTATATACCAAGACTGAGAATTATTAACTGTATGTGTCTTACCAACAAAATAACTGATTTCTAAGTTGATTGCTGTTCCTCCTGGCTGATGATTACTTCTGATGACAGATGTAGAATTTTAAAGGCTGTAGTAATAGTTGAAAATTTGAGTACAGATTGCAGGCCACCCATAATATGTATGTAAACAAGCACAGAAACCAAGCCTAAAATTTGGATTTACTGACAATTTTGTACAAATTATTTACTCTTCTAATTCTACTTGGGCAGGTAAGAGGTTGTGGAGCTACAATGCAACCATTCAAACTCTTCTTTTCTGTTTCACATGATGTGTGACACTGGAAAATCATTTTATTCAAATCTCATTTTTTTTATCTAATACATGGGCAATGTGAAGACAAATTTCACAGAGTTAATGGGAGAAGAAATGAATTAATATGTAAAATGTTAATAAATCTTCCCATATGGTGACATATATTGTTAATATTACTGAGATTTTATTTGCTTTTAATTGCAAAAGAAACTAGAAATAGGTGATCTCAAAAACTCTTAGTCAAAATGTAGAAACGGGAAAATACAATGGCGTAATTTTTATGTGAACCCTTTAAGCCTAACTAGAACCTGCCTACTATATTAGGAACCATTCTATTTGTTTTGCTCAGGAGACTTCCTTTCATTTTTGAAGCCACAGATCCTTTGTGCTTGTCCTCTTCAATATTTATTTTATATATTTACTTTATTTGAAGTCAGTAACCCCTCGGGTATAAATGGAATTACTTGAGTACATTTATTTGTTCATCAGATGCTGTTCAATGCTTCCAGTTCCAGAATGAGAGAGAGAAAGAGAGAGAGAGAGAGAGAGAGAGAGAGAGAGAGAGAGAGAGAGAGAGAGAGAGGAGAGAGAGAGAGAGAGAGAGAGAGAGAGAGAGAGAGAGAGAGAGAGAGAGAGAGGAGAGAGAGAGAGAGAGAGAGAGAGACAGACAGACAGACAGACAGACAGAGACAGAGAGAGAATGGTGTACTTTAGCAACAGTTTATTTAAAGTAAACAACAAACCAATACAATAACTTAATGAAATAAGGTCCAAAAGCACAGGAAACCCCTCATAAGAAAGACAAAAGATGTGTAAAAAATAGAAACATACTTAGAAAAATAATGTCTTTTTTAGGATAGTTTGGTTCAGATTACTTAAAACATTTTGCATCACTCAAAGGTTTTTACTTCAGAAAGAAACACATCTAACTATTATGAGGTGAATTCAAACTTAAGGATATAATTTACTTTATGAGATCATGCAGATACAAAAGTATTGTTGATTTCCACCAATTGGTGATGTGGGAAAATTCAATTAACTTCCTTGTTTGTCCAAAAAATTCTTCTGGCACATGCGCATCCATGAAATAACTTCCAATTATGCAACTTAAAGCAAGAACAACACTTGTAAACACAGTAAGTACAAGCATACCTAAATGTTTATTTGAAAAATTTCAAAAGGATTTAAATTTTAAAAATAATTCAGTCAAATTTTCAACATGAACGCAGGGTGGCGCTGCAGGCTAAGGTTTGTGAATAACCGCTTAAAGCTTCCTGGTCCTTTGTGTTGCAAGACAGAATCAAAAACCCACTGACCGGAGACATCTGAAGGAATACCGGGCTGTGGATAGGTTTGAGTCGGGGTATACTACATTTAAAAAAGATTCTCCTAGCCAAGAAAATAGAAATTAGCATTCAAGGCATTCAGCGGTTGCTGAGCTATTGGATGTAAGCAGTCGTGTTTCCACCACAGAGAAGCTGGAGATGACTCATCCAAACAGGCAAGTGCTTCCTTTCCTCTTTATTCTGCTTTGGGATCAGGTTCTCATGGTTCCTACTCGGTACTCTGTCTTGGAGGAAAGAGAAAGTGGCTCCTTTGTAGCCCATTTGGCCAAGGACCTGGGTCTGGGAGCTGGGGAGCTGGCTGCCAGGTCTGCACGGGTGGTGTCTGACTATGACAAGCAGCAATTGATACTGAATCCTGAGACTGGAGATTTGCTTCTGAGGGATAAACTAGACCGGGAAGAGCTGTGTGGCTCTGCGGATCCCTGTGTACTGCATTTTCAGGTGTTCCTAGAAAAACCAGTGCAGTTTTTTCAAGGAGAATTATTGGTTCAGGATATAAATGACAACTCACCAGAATTCCCAGATAAAGAATTACTCTTGAAAATACCGGAAAACAGCCAGCCAGACACACGGTTTTCATTGAATTTAGCCCAAGATTTGGATGTGGGCAGCAATGGGATTCAACAATACACAGTAAACCCCAATTCTTATTTTCATGTCCTCACTCGAAATAATAGTGAAGGCAAGAAATACCCAGAGTTGGTGCAGGACAGAGCCCTGGACAGAGAGGAGCAGGCAGAGCTGAGCTTAACCCTCATGGCTCTCGATGGTGGATCTCCACCTAGGTCAGGAACAGCCCTGGTTCGAATCCTGGTTATGGACATCAATGACAATGCTCCTGAGTTTGTGAACAGCCCCTATGAGGTGCAGGTCTTGGAGAGCAGTCCCTCAGACCACCCAGTCCTGACTGTCCTAGCACGGGATGCAGATGCTGGCAACTTTGGGAGAGTTTCCTATGGCTTCTTCCAAGCATCAGATGAAATCCAGAAAACTTTCTCAATAAATGAAGTCACAGGAGAAATACGACTGAAAAGGGAATTGGATTTTGAAAAAATTAAATCTTACCATGTGAAAATTGAGGCCACGGATGGAGGAGGGCTTTCTGGGAAGGGCTCTGTGGTGATAGAGGTGGTGGATGTGAACGACAATGCCCCAGAACTGACCATATCTTCACTGACCAGCTCAGTGCCAGAAAATGCTCCAGAAACTGTGGTTGCTATTATCAGAATACGAGATAGAGATTCTGGAGAGAATGGAAAAATGATTTGTTCTATTTCAGATCATGTGCCATTCATTTTAAAACCCTCTTACAAGAACTTTTACACTCTGGTGACAGAGAGCCCTCTGGACAGAGAGAGCAGAGCTGAATATAACATCACCATCACTGTCTCAGACCTGGGCACACCCAGGCTCACAACCCAGCACACCATAACAGTGCAGGTGTCTGACATCAACGACAACGCCCCCGCCTTCACCCAAACTTCCTACACCATATTTGTCCGAGAAAACAACAGCCCCGCCCTGCACATAGGCACCATCAGTGCCACAGACTCAGACTCGGGCTCCAATGCCCGCATCACCTACTCACTACTGCCACCCCAGGACCCACAGCTGGACCTCGACTCACTCATCTCCATCAATGCAGACAATGGGCAGCTGTTCCTGCTCAGGTCGCTGGACTATGAGGCCCTGAAGTCTTTTGAGTTCCGAGTGGCTGCCACAGATCAAGGCTCACCTGCGCTCAGCAGCCAGGCTCTGGTGCGTGTGCTTGTGATGGATGACAATGACAATTCGCCCTTTGTGCTCTACCCGCTGCAGAACGCCTCTGTACCCTGCACCGAATTACTGCCTAGAGCAGCAGAGCCCGGCTATCTGGTCACCAAGGTGGTGGCCGTGGATCACGACTCTGGCCAGAATGCCTGGCTGTCATTCCAGCTGCTCAAGGCCACGGAGCCCGGGCTGTTCAGTGTGTGGGCTCACAATGGTGAGGTGCGCACCACCAGGCTCCTGAGCGAGCGCGATGTGCCCAAGCACAGACTGCTGCTAGTTGTCAAGGACAATGGGGATCCTCCGCGCTCTGCCAGCATCACACTGCACGTGGTACTCGTGGATGGCTTCTCGCAGCCTTATATGCCACTGCCGGAGGTCGCTCGCGACCCTGCGCAGAATGATGATGACTTGATCACACTCTACCTGGTCATAGCCTTGGCTTCTGTGTCTTCTCTCTTTTTGTTGTTTCTGTTGCTGTTCGTGGGGGTGAGGCTGTGCAGAAGGGTCAGGGCACCTTCTATGGGTGGCTGCTCTGTGCCTGAGGGCCACTTTCCTGGCCACCTTGTGGATGTCAGCCATGCAGGGACCCTGTCCCAGAGCTACCAGTATGAAGTATGTCTATCAGGAGACTCTGGGACTGGTGAGTTCAAATTCCTCAAGCCCATGGTCCCCAACCTAATGGTTCAGGATACTGGGAGAGAAATGGAAAATCTTCATTGCAGGGATAGCTTTGTATTCAGCTAAGTATGTCTTTCTGCAAGTGATATACAATGTTTTCTTTTAAGAAATGATCTTGTTTCTTATGAAGTTTTCCACTAGTTTAACCTACTTATATCTTTAACAGTGTTAATAGTTTCTTTTTGAATTGGTATGAATGTGTTGGGATTTTAGTTGTACTAAATACATTTACTACTTTTCTCCACACATGAGTAACTCTTAGGGATTAACACTTCCACAAGCATATATAAAACAAATAATATTTTTAATATAAAATTATCTCAAAACCTTGATGATTGTGTATGTAATTGTGACATCTGCTCTTTCCACGCAATTTCATCTTTTCTGAAGTAGATTATTTAAAATTTATTATATTGCCTGGATTTTTCTCTGTGAATAGAAATTAGCTTTATGTCATGTTCATTTCCAGTTTAAACGCCCTGAATATCTGAGTCATAAAATTGAAAGTGTATATCAATTTACACAAAGGTTTTGACACTTTTTGTTTGTGAGCATAATGCATGCTAGCTCCATTTACTAGGTTGTTGTGTTCTAGAAATACTATTGTTATAGTTTTGAGTTTTTATTGGACAAAAATTAAAGAGAATGTGTAGTTTCTCATCCCATTTATTAAATAAAGCTGTTAAATTGCTGCTCTGACATAGTCTATTTTAATAATCCGAGAATCAGTAATATGTCCCATTCCTATGAATAGAAACATTTGGGGTTATTTGGGACATCACATTTATCCTTTTTTTTTCTTTCCCATACAAAGAAGTTCAATTACTGGACAATGTGTTTGTGCGTGTGTGTTTGTTTTGTGGGCTCATGTGTGTGTTTTCCAGACCGTTTTCCACCTTTCAAATGAGAAAATTTCTCTCAAAGTTTAGGTATTCTATTTGATTCTGTTTTGTTCATTGCATCACTATGGTGTAGTTGGGTAGAGTATATCAATCAGCAAAAATTATTTTGGTGTTGAATCATTTTGTTTTGTTCTTTAGTGTATCCTTCAATTACTTTGAATTGAACTAATGAATAACAATGAATATTATTTTGTTTGTTAATATGTTGAAGCAGCAGCATATTTATTGATTTGTAATTTTGGCATTCTGTTGGGTTAATAAGCCTGGTGAACTGGTTGATTTTTAACTCGTTATATGTATATAGGTAGGACTATATCAAAATTCCTTGAACTTTTGGCAGAAAATGAGCAATTGAAAAACATTCTTTATATTCTACTATTCATTATGAAATCTTATGGTCATCACACTGCCGATGAAGTAGTTGTACTTTACCCAAGTTACCACACTGTCACCAAAGCCAAATAACAGCTAAAAGGCAAATTACTGGCAGTTTAAGTTTTTCTTCAAATGTAGGTTTTAGTCATCAGCCAGTTTTTTTTTTGCAAAATAATACATAAACCCCAAACTCTCCTTAAACCACATACAGGGAACCTGAAAGTTAAAAGAGAACTGTTGGAACAGGGTCTTAGATCTCAGCACTAAGGAACAGAGGCAGGAAGATCACTTATTTGGCTACGCCAGCCTGATCTATGTAGTGACTGTGTCTCCATGGCCAGCTAGGGCTACATAGTGAGACCCTATCTCAAAAAGATTAGTCTTACCTTTCTTCTGAACTGTATTTCATGCTCATTTTTTATGCTTTGGTTTTCCTTTGGGGAGCCTCTTAAGATTTTCTTTTTCTTTGAAATGTCATTATACTCACAAATGTATATTACATATTTAGTTATTCTTTCCTATTTCAGTAAGTATTTTAGGGATATTTTATATAGAAATTAAGTCTCCTCTTAGAAAAAAAGGAACTGTATCTTGTTTTTCAGATCTATTGTTTCTTTCTAGAAACTTTATTTTTTGTGGTTCTCAGTCTATTCTTCAAAACCCTTGACTTTACATTTTTATCTCTCTTTTTTAAATCCTAATCGATTGTCTCTATCTATGAAACCTCGACTTACCTAAAGTCTTCCAATCAACAAAGATGTACAAGTATCTAAGAGTTGTGTCTATCAATTTTATTTCAATGATAATTTATTTCTACTTACATGAAGTCTTCCAATCAACAAACATACATAAGTATCTAAGAGTTGTGTCTATACCTTTGTTTCAATGATAATTTGTTTCTAGCTTCATATCTTTAACAAATGAAGATCTCTCATGATTTTTATACTTGTCATGGGATTGAGTTTCCTTCTCGAAGTTCTCCCTTGGTTTTTCTAAATATAAAGCACTGGATTGACTGCATCTTTATGGTGTAGAAGTCACATAAATGTAAACATCTATATAATGAACAAGTACAAACATCTTATCAGGTAGATAAGTTACACTTCATATATTTCATCTACTTTCTGGTTATTGTATGCTTAATGTACAATTAAAATGTTCTCTCCTGTTCTTTGTTGTTGTCAGTGCAAGGAGCAAAAATTTATGGGAGATCACTTCTTTCCAATGACATTTTATGCAATGGCTTCTTTGACAACCTTTATTTTTCTCCCTTCCTCCTTTGCTCTCACTCTTGCTCTTTCTTGCTTCCCCATTCCTCCATTTCTAGTTCATTTGTACCAATTATTAAGAGTTAAGAGATACACCACATAAGATTTGTTTAATGTGTTTGGACTATTTGGGAAAAAATTTGAATATACTCTGGTAATTAAAGCATGTCAACTAGTGAGCCATGGCTTCCTTGATTAGATTATCATGCTTGTCACACGCCATGCATTTATTTTGGGTTTTTCTTATAAACCAAACTGTCAAAGATTTGTGAGGAACAATGTTATTGCATTTGGCAATTTATATCAATATTATTTAAAATTCAAAACTGAGGAAAATATAAAATCTTATTAATCATACCTATTAGATAAAGGTACTATAAAAGTCTGTTTTTCATGTTGAATTATTAAAATTGTTCACATGAGAACTAACACAAACATATAAACTTTTAGATGAGTGAGCACATCAAAAATTATCTGGGTGCCAGTAGTTTGAATATATAATCTAAACTTCAAAAAGGACATTGTAAGGAAGAAATGACAAAACTTTTTCATAGATATACATGGAAATTGGCAATATACAGTCAATCAGTAGCCAATAGCAAACTAAATGGAGAGAAACTTGAAGCAATCACATTGAAATCAGGGACAAGGCTGTCCACTTGCAATCTACGTATTTAATATAGTACTTGAAGTTCTAGCCAGAGAAATTAGACAACAAAAGGAAGTCAAAGGGACACAAATTGGAAAGGAAGAAGCCAAAATATCACTATTTGCAGATGAAATGATAGTATACTTAACTGACCCCAAAAATTCCATCAGAGAACTCCTACATCTGGTAACTTTAGCAAACTGGATGAATATAAAATTACCCCAAACAAATCAGCATCCTTCTCTACTCAAAGGATAAGCAAGCTGAGAAAGAAATTAGGGAAACAACACCATTCACAATAGTCACAAACAATATAAAATGTATTGGTATGACCCTAACTAAGCAAGTGAAAAACCTATATGACAAGATCTTCAAGTCTCTGAAGAAGGAAATCAAAGATCTCACAAGATGAAAAGATATCCCATGCTCATGGATTGGCAGGATTAATATAGTAAAAATGGCCATCTTGCCAAAAGCAATCTATAGATTCGATGTAATCCTGATCAAAATTCCAATTCAATTTTTCATAGAGTTGGAAAGAGCAATTTGCAAATTCATTTGGAATAATAAAAAGAACAGGGTAGTGAAAACCATTCTCAACAATAAAAGAACTTCTGGGAGAATCATGACTCCTAACCTCAAGCTTTATTACAGACTAATCACAATAAAAACTGTATGCTATTGGTACACAGACAGACAGGCATTTCGATGGAACAAAATTGAAGGCCCCAAAATGAATCCACACACCTATGATTGCTTAATCTTTGACAAAAGAGCTAAAACTATTCAGTGGAAAAATGACTGCATTTTCAACAAGTGGTGCTGGTCCAACTGGTGGTCAGCATGAAGAAGACGGCAAATTGATCCATTCTTATCACCTTGAACAAAGCTCAAGTCCAAGTGGATCAAGGACCTTCATATAAAACCCAATACCCTGAAGCTAATAGAAAAGAAAGTGGGGAAGAGCCTTTAGCACTTAGGAAATTTCCTGAACAGAAAAGATCAATGGCATATGTTCTATGATCAAGAATCAACAATTGGGACCTCATAAGATTGCAAAGCTTTTTTAGGTCAAAGGACATTGTCAAAAGGACCCAATGGCAACCAACAGATTTGAAAGGGATATTTACCAATTCTACATCTGATAGAGGGCTAATATCAAATATGTACAAAGAACTCAAAAGTTAGACTCTAGAGAATCAAATAACCCTACTGAAAATGGGGGAGAGAGCTAAACAACAAATTCTAAATTGTTGAATTTCCAATGGGCTATAACACCTAAAGAAATGTTCAACATCCTTAGTCATTAAAAATGCAAATCAAAACGACCCTGAGATTCCACCTCACACCACTCAGAATGACTAAGATTAAAAACAGAGGTGACAGCAGACACTGGTAAAGATGTGAAGTAAGAGCAATACTTTTGCAATATTGGCAGGACTGCAAGATGGTACAATTACTCTGGAAATCAGTCTAGTAGTCCTTAGAAATTTGGACCCACCTATACCACTCCTGAGACTATAACCAAAAGATACTTTAGCTTAACAAGGACACATAATCCAATATGTTCATAACAGCCTACTTATTATAATAGCCAGAAGCCAGAAAGAACCCAGATGTCCTACAACAGAAAAATGCATTCAGAAAATGTGGTACATTTACACAATGGAATACTACTCTCAGCTATTAAAAACAATGATTTCATAAAATTCTTAAGCAAGGTTCTGGCCCAGAGTCAGATTTAGAGATGGCCCAACAGCATCGAAACTCACAGCCTACCCACAGAGAGCTTAACACCCAGAAACAATCTAACTTCTGAGCCCACAGGCCCACAGATCCACAGGAGAGACAAACTTCAGTCTCAGAGACAAGATAATCTAGCATCTCAGATAACAAGATGGCAAGAGGCAATCACAAGAACCTAAGCAACAAAAACCAAGTCAACATGGCAACATCAGAACCCAGTTTTTGTACCACAGCAATTAGTGGCTATCCCAACATACCAGAAAAACAAGAATTTGATTTAAATCATACTTCATGTTGATAATGAAGGGCCTTGAGAAGCACATGAGTAACTTTCTTAAAGAACTGCAGGAGAACACAGGTAAACAAGTACAAGAGGCCCTTAGAGAGGAAACAAAAATCACTTAAAGAGTTACAGAAAAACACAACTAAACAAGTGAAGGAATTGAAAATAAAAATAGAAACAATGAAGAAATCACAAAAGGAGACAACCCTAGAGATAGAAATCCTAAGAAAAAGATCAGGAGTCATAAATGCAAGCATTACCAACAGAATACAAGAGATGGAAGAGAGAATCTGAGCAGGCAGAAGATACCATAGAAAACATTGACACAACAGTCAGAGAAAATGTGAAAGTAAAAATGTTCCTAACCTAAAACATCCAGGAAATTCAGGACACAATGAGAATAACAAACCTAAGGATAATAGCTATAGAATAGAGTAAAGACTCTCAACTAAAAGGCTCACTAAATATCTTCAAAAATTATAGAAGAAAACTTCCATAACATAAAGAAAATGATAGCCACGAACATACAAGAAGCCTACAAAACTCAAAGTAAATTGGGCCATAATGGTCAAAGCACCAAATATTCAAAACAAATAATATTGAAAGTAGTGAGGGGAAAAGGGTCAAGTAATATATAAAGGCAGACTAATCAGAATTACACCAGACAACTCAACAGAGACTATGAAAGCTAGAAGATCCTGTACAGGCAGAATATAGACTCTAAGAGAAACAAATGCTAGTCCAGTTTACTATATCCATTAAAACTCTTAATCACCATAAATTGAATAACTAAGATATTGCAGGAAAAAAACCAAATTTACACAATATCTGTCCACAAACCCAGCCATACAAAGGATAATAGATGGAAAACTAAAACACAAGGAGAGAAACTACCTTAAATAACTAAGAAAATAAGCCTCTTGCAACAAACCCAAAAAAAGAGAACCACACAAATATAATTCTACCTCTAATAAAAAAATAACAGGAAACAACAATCACTATACCTAAAGATCTTTTAACATCAATAGACTCAATTCCCCAATAAAAAGACATAGATTATCAAACTGGATACATAAACAAGATCTAGCCTTGTACTGCAAAAGACACTCATCTCAGAGACAAAGACAGATACTACCCCAAATTAACAAGCTGGGAAAAAAAACTTTTGAGCAAGTGGTCCCAAGAA
Organism: Micromys minutus; assembly: GCF_963924665.1. Lineage (NCBI taxonomy): Eukaryota > Metazoa > Chordata > Mammalia > Rodentia > Muridae > Micromys > Micromys minutus. The sequence goes on from NC_137977.1 coordinate 24,599,975, forward strand.
ACAAGTGGGAGCAGCCATTCTAATATGGAAAACAAATAGATTTTCAACCAAAAGTTATCAAAAAAGATGAGGAAAAACACATTTTACACATCAAAGAAAAATGTATGAAGATGTACACTCAATCCTGAACATCTATGCTCAAACTACAAGAGCACCCACATTCATAAAAGAAACTCTACTAAAGATTAAAGCTTATATTTCACCATACACAATAATAGTGAGAGACTTCAACACAATACTCTCATCAATGGACAGATCATGAGAGAGAAAAATGAACAGAGACACAGTGAAACTAACAGAAATTATGAACCAAATGGATTTAACAGACATCTATAGAACATTTTATCATAAAGCAAAAGAATATAACTTCTTCTCAGCATCACATAGTACATTCTCCAAAACTGACCATATAGTTGACCATGCAGTTGGTCACAAAACAGGCCTCAACGGATACAAGAAGATTGAAATAGTCCCATGCATCCTATCAGATCACCATGGATGAAGGCTGATATTCAATAATAATAAAAAGAAACCTCAACAACAACAGAAAGGCCACATACACATGGAAGCTGAGCAATGATATACTCAATGATAATTTGTTCATGGAAGAAATAAAGAAATTAAAGATTTTTTTTTAGAATTTAAGGAAAATGAAGGTACCACATACCCAAACATATGGAATACAATGAGAGCAGTACTAAGAGAAAAACTCATAGTGCTGAGATCGTCCTAAAAGAAACTGGAGAGAGTATACATTAACAACATGACAGCACACATGAAAGCTCTAGAAAAAAAGAAGCAGATACACCCAAGAGAAGTAGACAGCAGGAAATAATCAAACTCAGAGCCAAAATCAACCAAGTAGAAATAAAAAGAACTATACAAAAAAAAAATCAACAAAACCAGGAGCTGATTCTTTGCAAAAATCAATAAGATTGATAAACCCTTAGCCATACTTAATAGAGGGTGCAGAGAGAATATACAAATTAACAAAAACATAAATGAAAGAGAACACATCACAACAGAAACTGAGGAAATTCAAGACATGATCAGATCCTACTATAAAAGTCAATACTAAACAAAACTGGAAAATCTGAAGAAAATGGACAATTTTCTAGACAGAAACAAGGTACCAAAGTTGAATCACGATCAGATAAACCATCTAAACAGTCCCATAACCTCTAAAGAAATTGAAGCTGTCATCAAAAGCCTCCCAACCCAAAAAAGCCCAAGACGAGATAGGTTCCATGCAGAATTTTATCAGACTTTTATAGAAGACCTAATACCAATAATCGCCAAACTATTTCACAAAATAGAAACACAAGAACACTACTAGACTCATTCTTTGAAGCCACAATTATGGTCATACCTCAACCACACAAAGACCCTTTGAAAAAAGAGAAACTCAGACCAATTTCCCTCATGAACATTTATGCAAAAATACTCAATAAGATTTTTGCCAAATGAATCCAAGAAAACATCGAAAAGATAAATCACTGTGACCATGTAGGCTTCATCCCAGGGATGCAGGAATTATTCAATACATGGAAAATTATCAACTTAATTCACTATATAAACAACTCATTAGATGATCATCTCATTAGTTTCTAAGAAAGCATTTGACAAAATTAAAACTCTTTCATGTCAAAAATTGTGGAAAGATCTGAAACTCAAGGCCTATACATAAACATAATAAAAGCAATATACAGCAAACAAGTAGCCAACAGCAAACTAAATTGAGAGAAACTTGAAGTAATCCCATTAAAATCAAAATAGAAAATGCTGCCCACTCTGTTCCTACCTATTCAAAATAGTACTTGAAATTCTAGCCAAAGTAGTTAAACAACAAAAGGAAGTCAAAGGGATACAAATAGGAAAATAAGAAGCCAAAATATCACTATTTGCAGATGAAATGATAGTATATTTAAATGACCCCAAAATTGCACCAAAGAACTTCTACAACTGATAAACAATTTTAGCAAAGTGACTGGATACAAAATTATTTCAAACAACTCAGTGGCCTTCCTCAACTCAAAGGATAAACAGGCTGAGAAATAATTTAGGAAATCAATGCCATTCACAGTACTCACAAATAATATTAAATAACCTGCTGTGACTTTAACCAAACAAGTAAAATATTTCTATGATAAGAACTTCAAGTGTCTTAAGAAAGAATTGAAGAAGATCTCAGACGATGAAAAGATCTCCCATGCTCATGAATTGAAGGATCAACATGGTAAAAATAGCCATCTTGCCAAAAGAAATCTATAGATTCAATGCAATCCCCACCAAAATTCCAACTTAATTCTTCATAGAGTTAGAAAGATAAAATTTCAAATTCATTCAGAATAACAAAACCCCAGGATATCTAAAGCTATTCTCAACATAAAAGAATTTCCAGGGAATTTACCATCTCTGACCTCAAGCTGTAGTACAGATCAATTGTGATAAAGAAAAAAACTGCATGGTATTGGTACAGAAAAAGGCAGGTAGATCAATAGAACAGAATTGAAGACCCAGAAATGAACCCACACAAGTATGATCACTTGATCTTTGACAAATGAGGTAAAAACATTCAATGGAAAAAAGGACAGCCTCTTCAGCAAATGTTGCTGGTTCAACTGGTAGTCAGCATGCAGAGGGATGCAAATTGATCCATTCTTATCTCCTTGTACAAAGTTCAGTTCCAAGTGTATTAAACACCTCCATATAAAACCAGACACACTGAAACTAGTAGAAGAGAAAGTGGGGAAGAGCTTAGAACACATAGGCACAGGGAAATTTTTCCTGAACATAACACCAATGGAATATGCTCTAAGATCAAAAATCAACAAGTGAGACCTCATGAAACTGCAAAGTTTCTGTAAGGCTAAGAACACTCTCAAGAGGACAAAACAGCAGCCAACAGATTGGGAAAGGATCTTTACCAATTCCACATTTGATAGAGGTCTAATATCCAATATGTACGAAGAACTCAAGAAGTTAGACTCCAGAGAATCAAACAATCCTATTTAAAATGGGGTACAGAGCTAAACAAAGAATTCTCAATTGAGGAATATCAAATGGCTGAGAAGCATCTAAGGAAATGCTCAACATCCTTAGTCACCAGGGAAATGCAAATCAAAACAACCCTGAGATTCCACCTCACACCAGTCAGAATGGCTAAGATAAAAAACACAGATGACAGCAGATGCTGGCGAGGATGTAGAGAAAGTGAAACACTTCTCCACTGTTTGGTCCAGTGAAGGCACATTTTTTCCAGAGTAGGGGAATGCCAAGGTGCTGATGTTGAAAATGTGGTTGGAAGAGAGAGCACCTTCATGGAAGTAAGGGGATGGGAGGGGGAAAAGGAGTGGGGCAAAAGGGGATAACACCCAAAACGTAAATATAAATAATATCCAATAAAAAAGAAATTCTTAGGCAAATGAATGGAACTAGAAAATATCATGAATGAAGTAACCCAATCACAAAATAACACACATGATATGCACTCACCATGTATGATAAGTGGACATTAGCTCAAAACTCAGAATACGCAAGATACAATCCACAGAGCATATGAAGCTCAAGAAGTTTGAAGACCAATGAGTGGATGCTTCTGTCCTTCTTAGAAGAGGGGACAAAATCTTTACAGGAAAAAATATGAAGACAAGTTTAAAACAGAGACTGAAGAAAAGGCCATCCAGAGACTGTCCTATCTGGTGATCCAGCCCATATACAGCCACCAAACCCAGACATTATTGCTGATGCCTAGAAGTGCATGCTGACAGGAGCCTGATATAGCTGTCTCCTGAGAGGCTCTGCCAGAGCCTTAGAAATACAGAGTCAGATGCTCTCAACTAATTATTGGACTGAAAATGGCATCCCCAATTGAGGAGTTTAAAAAATGACTGAAGCTGAAGGGGTTTCCAACTCCATAGGAAGAACAACAATATCAACCAACTCGACACTCCTTACCCCCATAAGCTCACAAGGACTAAACCACCAACTGCTGCAGATGATCCACCAACTGATCCACCAACTGTTGCAGATGACATGGAGAACCAAGAATGTTCACACATGGATCATGGGAATGAAAAGAATATGGTCATTTTAGATGATAGCTTGGCAGCAAAACCAAATGCACTCTTACATGTCATCAAGCAATCGGTTTTCTTGGTATATATTTAAACTGGCTAGAAACTGCTGTTTACACAAAATCTGGGACAGACATATTTATTGAAACTGTTAACATCACTTATCAAAGCCTGGTAGAGACCAAGATCCTTCAGAAAGTGAAACAGAGAAAGTCTAATGCAATTTCAAAATGGAATATTAGTCAATAGCAAACTGAAATGAGCTATCAATCCATAAAAAGATGTTGAGTGTAGACTTATATTTTTCAAAACCTACTTTAAGAAGTGGAAGTAAATGTTTTAGCCTCCCTTCTATCTCACCACATACCAGAAGTGGTGAAAAGAAAGGCTAACAGGAGGCTGTGGACCTGTTTAAAATAGTTCTTTAGAATAAATTCAATCTGTGTTGCCAGAATATCAGTAGTTCAGTTCACACCAATCAACAACATCAGCTTGATCCACTTGACATAATTCATGAACCAGCAACATGGTTTGATCCAAAAGAAACCCCAAGGCTTTACCAATCTTCCCCAGTCCAAGAAGTGGCAAGAGGCCATACGAAGTTCTTTGATGTGTTTCTCTCTAACAAGTCATGACAAACAAAGATCAGCAAAAAGTGGCAAGGTGAACCAATTCCAGACAGCACTGTCCACTGTTTGTTGGATTATATTTACATTCTTTCCTAACATCATGTGTTCTCTCAAACATCCACTCTAGCAAAACATCACATACCCATTTTCTTTCTTTTATTAGAAACTCTGTATTTACATTTGAGATGTTATCCTTTTGCTCCTGCCCTGCTCCCCTCCCCCTCCACTTGTCTTCACAAAGGTGCATTTCCTCCTAATCACCCTCTCCACCCCATTGCCTTGGCATTCCCCTACACTGGGAAAATGTGCCCTCCCTGGATCAAATGCCTCTTCTCACATTGATTCCAGACTGCTATCTTCAGCTGCATATGCAATTGGATCAATAGGTCTCTCAGTGTGTGCTCAATGGTTGGTGTTTTAGTCCAGGTAAGTTTTGGAGGGTTTGGTTGGTTGATAATGTTTTTCTTCCTATGAGGTTGCATCCCCTTCCAGTTCCTTCAGTCCTTTAGCACCTTCATTAGGGTCCATGTGTTCAGTCCAATGGTTAGCTGCAAGCATGCTCAGCTGTATCTGTATGACTCTGGTAGAGCCCCCAAGGAGACATCTCTGTCTGGGTCTTGCCAGTAAGTACTTCTTGGTATCAGTAATACTGCTTGGATTTGGCACATGCCCCTTTTCTAAGCTGCTTCCAGAAAATACTGACATATGTGCATCAGCACAATCATCCTCTCATAAGACAATTCCCAGAAACTCATCAGATGCCACAAGTGAATCACTTAAGAAACCAGAAAATTCCACTTCAACCGAGAAAACTTCAGAACAAATTCATCACAGAAGACAAACTGAAAAACTCTTACTATGTAACATTTTGAAAAGAAGGCCAAATCATGCAGACAGTAAAAGTGGTCAGTGACTTCAAGATACTCAGAAAGGGATAGGAGGATAAGGAAATAGATTTTGAAGAGTTGGTATCAGAGGAACTACTTAGTTGTATGATCAAATAGATGAATGTCATAATAAATTAATTCAAGCTTATATAATGTAGAGTATATATAGGTAATGGACTCAGTAAAAGGGAATTCATTAATATTGAAGATCAATTAGTTAAAATAAATCAAACAATCATAGGGGATTGCAGTGAAGATTGTTGTACACAGATGTAGAAGTTCTCCATGCCGTTAATATTTTCCCTGTGGATTTAAAATTACTTAAAACTAATATTTGCATAGAAAAAATACCCTGAAAAATCTGTTTCAGTGTTATGAGAACAGAGCATAGTATTATTTGATATTTGATGACAAATGAATCTTTGAGTTGATTCATGTCCATTATGACTTGACAATTGTGACTATTCAGGAGTGGATCATCTTTGCAGTACAGAATGCAAAGTAAAGAAACATATGGCCCTTAGTCTTCTTCACTTTAAAATTTACATTGATCACAATTTTAAATATGAAAAATAAAACATTCAAAATATGTAATAAGACTTGCTATACCTTGGAGATCAAAAATTTTAAACAGAAGAAAAATGCTACCCAAAATAATAGAAAATATTGACAGATCAGGGTAACTTAAAATTAGTAACTTTTTTCTCACAAAGACACCATAATAAGGTTAAAGTAGAAGGGATGGGGTGAGAAAATTTACAATATGCATATGTAAACAGGTATCATAATAAGAATATATGTCTTTTGCAGACCAAGCCACAGGCAAATACCTCAGAGAGACAAATTTATGCAATACCTCAACATCTGAGTGGTCAACAAGCATGAGAAAGTTTACATAATTTTATTAACCACCAGAGAAGTGCTAATAAATGGGCACCATGATATCCTCACTCAGTAAAGTGGTTAAAACTGAAAAGACAGCATCAAATGTTGACAAGATTATGGAGCAACTGGAATCAGCATGTGTTTCTGGAACAACTTTTTCACATTGTTGGGAATGGATCTAAATCCACTGAGTGCAACAGGCAAGCATTCTACAATTGAACTGTACTTATATCCACAGATTTTAAAGAAGCGTCTATGAGACAATGACCCACTATATATTCTATACTGTTCTTGAGCTTGTGATAACTGGTGTATCTTCCCAGAGATGAAAAAACTACAGGGATGAACCACCATGGGCATCTCAGTACATCATCTAATTTTGGAAACCATTTCACAGTGTTTGCTAAAGCTAAATGTATTTTCACACTTGGACATACACCAAGAAACTCTGAAACATGTGTGTGTGTGTGTGTGTGTGTGTGTGTGTGTGTGTGTGTGTGTGTGTGTGTGTTTATACATAGGACATGTGAATAACTGTTTATAGGAGTTCTAGTCAAAATTCAAGCCTGGGCCTCAATGTAGTGGTGCATGACTTAAATTACAGCACTCAGGAGGCAGATGCAGGCAGGTCTTTGTGAGCTACAGGTCAGCCTGCTCTACAGAGTGAGTTCCAGGACATCCAGCACTATGTGGAGAGACCTTGTTTCAAAAACAAACAAATAAAACTCAAGCATGGAAACATCAAATGTTTCTTATGTGGAGTATATGCAGACAAATAATAACACAAGCACATGGGGGAATGATACAAACACGGAAAACACATGGGTGCGCTTACCATGGAAAATGCTAGTGAAGGAAAATACTACAGCAGAGAAACACAATATTTATTCATCTAGAGTTTGTTTATTGGACTATATTAACTTGGTGACTGTTGTTCTGAACACTTAATATTGTTCTCCTTTTTATACATGTTACACTTCGATCAAAAGGTATTTGGGAATATTGAAATATTTTGTAGATATACATTGCATTAAATTAATGTATTCAAAAAGTCTTTACGATCAATGTGCTATTCCTTTCGTCTAAAAAGTTAGATTCACTGAAAATTAATGCAGCAAATGTGTTGGAACTTATGTTTTCGAAGAAATGAACAATAAGAGAGGGATACTCCTGTATCTTAAAAGATGTTTAAACACAGCAAGGCTGAACTGAGAACAGGGTGGAGAACTATGTGCAACCCTAAAATAGTACACACGGTGGCGCTGCGGTCTAAGGATTTGTATAAAGAGATTCCCAAGGTGTCCAAGACGCCATTCCTGGGATTCAGAATGCTGAATGTTCCCCGAAAATAAAGGCATTTACGTAAGATCTGTATGAAAGGACTCCTGAAAGCAATCCAGTAAGGTTTATCAGAGATTAATTCACTAAAACATCTGTGTGATTGAAATTGACAAGATTTAGAAGCACTGCCCTTTGGATCGTATTTCAACAATGGAGAGAGCTCTAGCAAAAATTCCGGAGGAAAGGCAAGTGGTTTTTCTTGCTACATTGTTGCTATTGTGGGTGGCTTGCTCTGAGGCAATTAGCTATTCCATGCCAGAAGAAACGGAGAGTGGCTACTTAGTAGCTAACCTGGCAAAAGATCTGGGGTTCAGGGTTGGGGAAATGGCCACTAGAGGGGCACGAATCCATCACAGAGGAAACAGGGACCTCTTGCAGCTGGATTTACAAACAGGAAATTTGCTCCTGAAGGAAAAACCAGATCGCGAGGCACTGTGCGGGGTGACAGAACCCTGTGTGCTGCACTTCCAAATTATACTGGAAAACCCCGTGCAGTTCTTTCAAACCGACCTGCAGCTTACAGATATAAATGATCATTCTCCAGAGTTCCCTGACACAGAAATGCTCCTAAAAATTCAAGAAAGCGCCCAGCCAGGGACTGTGTTTCCTCTGAAGGCAGCTCAGGACTCTGACATAGGGAGCAACGCTGTTCAGAACTACACAGTCAGTCCGAACCTGCATTTCCATGTGGTTACTCACAGCCGCTCAGATGGCAGGAAATACCCAGAGCTGGTGCTGGACAGAGCCCTGGACAGGGAGGAGCAGCCTGAGCTCACTTTAATCCTCACTGCTCTGGATGGGGGTGCTCCGCCCAAGTCTGGAACTACCACGGTTCGAATTGAAGTCCTGGACATCAATGATAATGCTCCTCAATTTTTACAGTCACTCTATGCGGTGGAGGTCCCTGAGAACACCCCACTCAATGCCTTAGTTGTCACAGTCTCTGCCAGAGATTTAGATGCTGGGATACATGGCAATGTAGCCTACTCTCTGTTTCAAGATGGTGGAGGTTCTCAACCATTTGTAATAGATGAAATCACAGGAGAAATTCGTCTTAAAGGGGTGTTGGATTTTGAAGCAACTCCTTATTATAACATGGAAATTGTAGCCACAGACAGTGGAGGTCTTTCAGGAAAATGCAGTGTGTCCATACAGGTGGTGGATGTGAATGACAATGCCCCTAAACTCACCATATCATCGCTCACTAGTTCCATCCCAGAAAATGCTCCTGAAGCTGTAGTTGCTGTTTTTAGTGTTTCTGACCCAGACTCTGGAGACAATGGAAGGATGGTTTGTTCTATTCAGAATGAACTTCCATTTCTTTTGAAACCCACATATGAGAATTACTACACTTTAGTGACAGAGGGGCCACTGGACAGAGAGAGCAGAAGAGATTACAACATCACCATCACAGTCTCCGACCTGGGCACACCCAGGCTCACAACCCAGCACACCATAACAGTGCAGGTGTCTGACATCAATGACAACGCCCCTGCCTTCACCCAAACCTCCTACACCCTGTTGGTCCACGAGAACAACAGCCCTGCCCTGCACATAGGCACCATCAGCGCCACAGACTTAGACTCGGGCTCCAATGCGCACATCACATACTCGCTGCTGCCATCGAAAAACCTACAACTGTCTCTTGCTTCACTGGTCTCCATCAATGCAGACAATGGGCAGCTGTTCATCATCAGGGCACTGGACTACGAGGTCCTGCAGGCTTTCGATTTCTACGTGGGTGCCACAGACCATGGATCTCCTCCGCTCAGCAGCCAGGCTCTGGTGCGCGTGGTTGTGCTGGATGACAATGACAACGCGCCCTTCGTGCTCTACCCATTGCAGAATTCCTCTGCACCCTGCACTGAGCTGCTGCCCAGGGCTGCAGAGCCTGGATATCTGGTCACCAAGGTGGTGGCTGTGGATCGCGACTCTGGCCAGAATGCCTGGCTGTCTTTCCAGCTGCTCAAGGCCACGGAGCCCGGGCTGTTCAGTGTGTGGGCTCACAATGGCGAGGTGCGCACCACCAGGCTGCTGAGCGAGCGCGATGTGCCCAAGCACAGACTGCTGCTGTTGGTCAAGGACAATGGGGATCCTCCACGCTCTGCCAGTGTCACTCTGCATGTGTTACTTGTGGATGGCTTCTCTCAGCCCTACCTGCCTCTGCCTGAGGTGGCGCGTGACCCCTCACAAGAGGAAGACTTGCTCACTATGTATCTGGTTGTTGCCTTGGCTTCTGTGTCTTCCCTGTTCCTCCTGTCTGTGCTATTTTTCGTGGGGGTGAGGTTGTGCAGGAGGGCCAGAGAGGTCTCTCTGGGTGCCTGCTCTGTGCCCGAGGAACGCTTTCCTAGCCACTTGGTGGACGTCAGTGGTATGGGGACATTGTCCCAGAGTTACCAATATGAGGTGTGTCTGACAGGAGATTCTGGGACAACAGATTTCAAATTCTTGAACCATCATTCCCAATAATGTTCTTCAGGAATCCTAGCCAAATTTCAATTTTAGGGTCATCTAGGATTTGGTACTGAAGTAAGAAGTAGTTTCTTGGTTATTAACATTTTCCTTTTCATTTAATAATTTTTCCTTGTGACAGTATATTTCTATGTTGATTTTTTCATAATTTCTAATGGTGTATTTTTTTTCTTTCATTACTTTAATTTCTTATTTTTATTTCTGTGTGTCATATTTTATTAATCCAATTTTATTGCATGCTTTCCTTCACCAATTTGTTAAGGAAATGAGTAATTTTGCTGTTTCTATGGTCATTTCAAATACTGTTTATAGGAGTCATTTCTTCCTTTGCATTTATGGTTATATTGTGAAATCTACCCACTTCGAATTGTATCATGTTGAAGCTATGCATATATTGTGCTACACGGTATTCATTTTGTTTTTAACTTTCACTGCTGTGCACTAACTGTGCTAAGTACAATGTTCATTGGGACATTTTCAGAGTTTCGCGTACCACACCATGATAACATTCACCTGATTACCACCTCCTATGATTCCACTGTCTTCTCCCCATCCGTCTCCTAAAAACCCCACTTTGCTTTCATGTGCTTCTCATGTTAGAGTGCGATGATTGAGCCCAAGTGATCTGCACTTTCATTTATTTCTGAAAAAGCCAATTTCATTCTTCTTGGTGCCAGAGCAAAGTAACTCCATCGTGCATGTGTGTCCCCCCCCCCCGCCCCCGGGCCTATTATCTATAACGAGAAAACAGCTCTGTCTACCGCTGATGAAGTCTGAACAAACACAGTCATTATCATATTTTACAGGTTTCGTACACAAACTGCAGTACCTTCTAATTTGTCACTTTTGGTGACTATTACAATTATTATTTCAAGGCTTTATTTGCTTATATACCATCATATATTGCTACTAAAATGTACCAGAAATGGCCTTTCTTTATTTACTTAAGCCACTGCAAGTCAAGTAGTGTGCTTTCATTTTGTATGAGCAGACATTTAACGAGGCGTGTGTTTGTTTGAAAAGTAGAATTGTAAATTGTGAATGTAAATGAGCACACGTTAAACTATCAACAGCATGTGCAGGTGAATGGCTTTCAAGTGTTTTAGTCATTTTATTATTAACACTTACTAGCTATAAATACAGTGCCTCAGGGCAAATAATTTTCTTGATTCCTATGAAGTTTCCTCTCATCCTGTTTCATTCTGTCATGATGTAGGATTATTTGGGGATGAAAACTGTCAATCCACAGCAGTATTCTACCTACAACTTTGTAATTAAGTGGCATGAAAATATAAACTATATTGTGGGGAAAAGATTATTGTTTGGAATATTTGAATTTTATACATCAAAAAATAACATATGGAAGCAGCCAAAACCACAGAAAGAAAATTTAATTTTGTTTTCATTAATTAAGACCTTTATTAACAAGGTGCTTGCAGTTTGTTGACAGTTTTTTTAAAAATCAAGTTGTAAATTTTATTACAAATTAAAAATGAATTTCTTAAAAATCTCAACTTGAACACACATGAAACAATTTAAAAAACCATCAAAGGTGTACTAAGAAAATCCAGGCCTTTTTTTTTTTCTTAAAAACACGATTGTCATTACCACAAAGAGACATCTTTAGGTAAAAATAATAAAAACTCTATGCTGCATAGATAATGCAGATAGTTCTAGCTTAGCTGGTCAATGGGCAAAAAGCAAGCACTTAAGGTCTTCATCTCCAATCTTCATTCATTTCTTATTGCTGGAATTTTATATTCATTTCTCCTTGTTGAATGACCAAACCCAGATGATGTTAGAAATGGTAAACCAGCATTTCCTCAGCCCCACCCTGCCCAGCCTCGGGAGCTGACACATTTTGTCTCTTTGCCATTGTGTGGTTTAGGATTCTCTGGGTGTCTGCGTTGGTAATTCAAGTTGTGGCCATACCGATGTTGAGGTGGATGCTGACCTTGGTTCTCCTTGTTTTTTTTTTTTTTTTTTTTTTTTTTGGTCCTCTTCATTGCCATCCTCTTTAGGCTGACTTTGGCAAGCAGGCTCCCCTGTGGAATTGTGGTCTGTATCCCCGATACATTTTCTGTCTCACTGGTCTACCCTGCTCTCCTGCACCCTGATTGTCAGAACCCTCCACCACTTCTTGCACAGGGGGGTTGGAATGCTGTGGTCGGCGCTCATAGGGTCTTCACATGTAGTAAGGTGGGAACCTTCGCCTGCGATAGGGCCGGCGTTGTTGGGTTTGGCCTTCGGGAGCACTTTCCGATCCCTCGTTCTTTTCCCCACTCTCACTATTCTGGTAATTTTGCTGGTAATTGTGTGGAGGACCCCTACGATGTGGATAGCGTCTCTAATGGTTACGATCTATCGCTTATTTACTGCCTTGAACTGGAACTCCACCAAGACCTGGAACATTTGCTGCCTCTGCACCCTTTTCTCCTTCAACAACATCGAAGTCCACAGTCTCCCCATCTCCTACACTGTGAAGGTACTTCCTGGGGTTATCTTTATGGCAGTCTGGTGTACAAATATGTCTTCCTTGGTGTCATTCCTGTTGATGAAACTGTATCCGTTCCTTACATAGAACCATTTTACTGTTCCCAAAACCTTCATTGCAATGACCTTCTTGTTCTCACCAGTGGGTACCACCATGTGGGGCCACCCAGGGCCACCACTTCCCACGCCATTGCCTGGGAAGATGGACTCGATGTCTGCGTTCCTCAGGGCAGCGGTGGGGATGGCAGGCAGCTGCTGGTTCCCAGCCTTGCTGCTCCTGGTTGTTGTAATGGTGATTGTGGCCTGCCGCGATGGCTAAGGTGTGGCCTGTGGGCCGCGGTTCCTTCCAGGTGTGATAGTGAATAGGCAGGTGGTGGCGGTGGGGACTCTCAGGGTTCTCTGGGGGTCCACTCTTCGCTCCTGCTACCGATCAAACTCTAAATTTTTAAATTGTTACATGACAAATTATTTTTTGGTTAAATTTATTTAAAATTTTTTGTTTTCATGTTTTGTTGTCCGGATGTATCTATCTAGTATTAAAATGTTACTGTCTACAAGAAAATAATTGAATCTGTAGATATTTGAATAGTTTGGGAAACTCTGGAAAGACAACACTTTAGGATTAACGTGCTCCCTAACATCAGTAAGTTCAGCTGTATAGTTATAACCACATTTAAGTTCTCTCGGGAGTGGGAAAAGCACCTTCCATCCTGAACCTCCCTCGCACCAAACATTTATCTAAATGAGCAAGAGTGAAATCTGAATAATCAGAAGAAAACCTTTCTGTTCAGCCCAAATGCTTTGTATAAAAATTTTATTTGAATTCTTCAACTTTTTATACTTATCTTCATTTTCATGGACATTATGTGATTCATATATAATAATTATTGTTGGGAGGCACTATACCATATGATATCAGACTGAAGATGGAAGAGCTATATGATAGTGATCCATTTACAACTTGAAAAACAAGTGATGAGATTACTATGAGTAGGAGAGAGAGGGGACAGGGAGAGGGGGAGGGGGAGGGAGGAAGAGGGAGGGGGCAGAGAGAGAAAGGGGTCAGGGGAGAGGGAGAGAGGAGAAGGAAGGAGAAGGGGAGGGGAAAGGGGAGGGAGGAATAGGGAGAGGAAGGAGAGAGAGAAAGGGGGAGGGGGAGAGGGAGAGGGAGAGAGGAGGGAGAGGGAGGGAGGAAGAGAGAGGGAGGAAGAGCATTCAGGACCTGGGGTATGCATTTTATCACTAATATAAGTCCCCAGCTCCAGATCCAAAGAGTAATTTAATTTGTGGATGGTTTATATTCATATGTTGATAAAATGTGCAGAAAATTTCCAAGCCAGAGAGATAAGCTTAAATTTGTAGACAAAGGAGTCTCTGCTCAAATTAATTTTTCCCCTGCAATTAGAAATCATTTATCCATTTATTTGCCTTGCTTTTTAAAACCATTGCTATTACTTATTTTGGAGATAAGTTTTTTATTCAGTTCTCTCTGTGTAGCCTAGGCTGGCCTCCAGGTCTGCTCCTGAGGTCTGGGATCATGGCTGTACCACACCTGCTTCCCAAGACCTCTTTATATGGATATTTTATTGAGTGCAGGACTCAGGGGCAGTACTGTACATACAAAACTAACTATTCTTGCACTTTAGAGCACTTTACAAACTGCAAGTCTGATATCAGTAAAAGAGATGACTATGTCTATCAGTTCTCTAGTGATAAGGTCACTAATGTATAAGTTGCTATTACTGATATTACAGTATTTAAAGAGAAAGCTAAAACAAAATTTGGATTCCCTTACTGCTAAGTAACTTCAGTAAATGCTACATAATCTCATGATGCTGTTTTGTTTTTATTCATAGTTGAGCAGAATGCACGTAATGCAATGCTTCATTCAAGACAGGTGTTCACTCTGTACTCATTGAATAATTAACTTGTGCTCTTCTAGAGGTCCTGAGTTCAAATCCCAGCAACCACATAGTGGCTCACAGCCATCTGTAATGGGATCTGATGCCCTCTTCTGAATGCAGCTACAGTGTATTCATATAAATAAAACAATAAATAAATTTAAAAACAGAAACATCAAGGAGATCAATGAATTTTCTGGGGACTAAAGATTTATCTCAAAATTGTCTGCACATCAAACTTCAAAAGAACTATCTATACTCAGAAAGGAACAAAATTTAATTTTGTCAGAATAACACCAATCTCTATAGACCTATTGTTTTATTTAAATCTCCAAGAGTCAAGAAATACATTAATCGGCCTTCTGGAGTGGCGCTGCTTGGTCGGGCGGCTGGGTGAGGGTTGCTGGTGTCGCGTTTGAAGAGAACTGCGAGTCTCTTTGGCATATCCCATCGCTGGGATACCAGCTACAATGAGTACTGCCCAGGAGCCTCATCCGTAGGGGTGAAACGTTCAGCTTTCCCCGACGACGATCTTGTATCCACCAATTGGGAGGCAGCAGACTTGGACAATGAAGAAAGCAAAAGTTCTTGAGACTTATGGGTGCAGGAAAGAAAGAACACACTGATCATCTTGCTATAGGAGATCACAAATCAACATCTCACTTCCGAACAGGGGAAGAAGACAGTAGAATTAATGAAGAGCTGGAGTCTCAGTACCAGCAGAGCATGGACAGTAAACTGTCAGGACTGTACCGGCGGCACTGCGGGCTCGGCTTCAGTGAGGTAGAAGATCATGATGGAGAAGGTGACATGGCTGGAGATGACAATGAGGACGACTCTCCTGATGCTGAGAATCCAGATGACTCAGACAGTGATTCTGAGTCTGAGGAGTCTGCAGAAGAGCTTCATGCTGCTGAGCGTCCTGATGACACAGAAGACCCGAAGAGAAAAAAAAAAAAAAGATGGGAAGAGCAACTATAAGATGATGTTTTTCAAGTCCAGTGGCTCATAACTCCCAAACACTTAGTCTTTGCATTAAAAGTAAATCTTATTGTTATAATGCACAGTGGAGGACTGCCTATAGAGCACAGACCTTTGTATTATATTTTTTTAAAAAGGCTTTTTTATATAACCACAAAGAGTGCTTGCTTTCAAATGCCACGGGTTACATTTCTCCGGGCATGACAATAACCATTTTTGTAAAGAGTCAGAGTTGTATAAAATGAGAGATAAATACTGTACTCAGCTTCCTTTCATATTAGCACCATCAGCCCTCTCTCCACCGTTTGCCCTGTAGGTACATTGTGGGGGACACTTGCTTTGTCTGTGGTAGCTCTTTCAGGTTCATCTTTTGGGTTGTTCCTATCTTCCTCTTATGTGACTCATTTGATACTGTGACGTGCTCCCTCGATTCTGCTGTGTTGAAGTGGACCTGTCCATCGTGGAGTGGCTGCTGCCAGCCATGCTGCAGACCATGGTTGACAGTCCTGGTGCAGGTTTTTCAGGTAGTAGGGAATCTCTGTGTTTGAGGGGAAGCCCTGCACCCATCTCATCTGTTTCCCATGGCCTTAGTCTTCCTCGGTGATGATGTTTTGTCAGCTGTTTGCCTTCTTTCGGATGCTCCTTCGTACTGTCCTGGCCTTAATAGTCTTTAAAAGAGAGGTTGGTGGTCTCATGGTAGTTTCTACTCAGATCTCAGGGGATCCGAGCCTTAATCAAGAAGGTTGGCTCACACACGGGTTCGATTCCACTCTTAAAGTTGCATTTGAGCTGGGTCCAAAGGCTTTGTGGCTTAAAGTTCTGCATTTGATTTATGAAGTCAATACCTTAGATGTTGTCTCCTTCATAGCTGTTATGGTGTCTGTTATGACATGAGGCCTGTGAGAATATTTTTTTAAGTAATTGATAAGTGAAGACCACATGGTAATGCATGACTTCAATCTCAGCACTTTGAAGACAGAAAGTGGTGAGGCTCTGTCAGTTTGAAGCCAGCTTGACTTATATAGCGAGTTCCAGAACAGCTAGAGCTACACAGAGAAACCCTGTCTCAAAACAAGAAAACAACACACAGGGAAAGTCGTGAAGCCTTCATATTGGCAAAAATGTGCAAATTTGATGATGACCACCAACAGTAATATACAATCCCAAATTTCCATTCTGAATGAGTGCTTGATACTTTTAGACTCTAGACATGAAGGAAATTAACTTGGTATCTCAAATATAATTCCCACCTCCTAAAACCATATATCTACCATTACTGTTCTAATAACAGATCAGAGCAGCAACTACTTATCAAAACATTCTGTGACAGTGAACTGTGACCAAACCAGGCAAATATAATGAAGGGAAAGAAAATTATACAGCCATTTGGTTTTTTACTGTTGATGAGAAAATTCTCAAGAACATCTTAGCAAACTGACAGCAATAACAGATGAAATTGCGCATCATGTCTACAAAGGATTTATTGAGAAACAAAATTGTTTCAACACACAGAAATCAATACTGACATATTACTTCTATAGAAAAAAAAATGAATGGCAAAGCCACAGAACTTCTTAATAAATGTAGAAAAGCATTTTAGTAAAATCTAATATTTAGAAAAATAAAACACAGAACTATTGATACTTAGAGATGATGAAGGCTTTGCATATTCAAAATCATAAGTAATCTACAAGAGTGCCAGCACTAATGAGCAAATCTGGCAGCTAGGAAGAATACAAGATCGTCCCAAATCAGTTAAATCTGTATGTTACCACTGGGCATATCTAAAATGAAATAAATGTCCCTTGGAGTAAAGGGTGCAAGAGGCTTAGAAAAGAAGCAGATGGGGAAATAGATTAACTTCATACAGAATATTAGACAACATTAAAGGAAATTATGGAAGGCCTATATAAAGAGGAAGTGTGTGGGTGGTGAAAGACTCTGTGTTGTAAAGGTTTCCCTCTAACTAGTTTATGACTTAATGGAATCCTTACCAGGCTACCAGCTTGCTTTTCTCTTAGAAGGTACCAAGATGTCTCTAAATTTTTCATGTGAAAATGAAAGAACTCCCGAATAGCCAAAACAATATTGAAAAAAAAGGAAGAAATTTGAAGAAATAAATTTCCTGGTTTTAAGGAATACTCTAAGTTTGAAAGCAGATATTTGGATGATTTATGCACTAAATAAATAAAGAAAATTCTATTTAAATAGACCCGGGAGAGAGTTGTTAGCTATTGTCTTAAATTGCATCAAAATTCATAATGTCACAGTACTTTGAAATATTTTAGTCTTGAAAGGTTTGTCAATCTTAAACCTTAGCTTGTTTTCAAGAGCATAAACCATTTGGTTTGTATCTGTTTCAATCAGGCAGTCAGCTAATGAATTAGATTACGCAACTGTATATGTGCATAGAGTGTTCGAAAAGGTAATTCCCTCTGTAATAATTTACAATAAATTCCATAAATTCTTGATATTAACTGTAAATCTTTAATATTTTCTCACTGTGGAGAAAGTACTTTTAAAATGCTATCTTGTTTTGTTTAACTAATTATTCAGATCTTACATTTATGCGAAGACTAGCTTTTCCAGCTTTGTTTTCTCGATTTCTCTCTGCATCATATTAGATAACTATATTGATTATGTAATTTTAAGCAATAATGACATTGATAAGAACATTTGCATATACTTTTTAAAGGACAATTTGAAAATTTTGAAGAAGTGTTTGGGTGTTTGACTTGAAAATAGAACTGTGTGAACTTATCAAAGTGGACGCAGGGTGGCGCTGCAGGCTAACATTATGAATTAAAGTGCTAAAATACCCGGAATCGCTTGTTGAAATACAGAACAAAAGACACAGGCAAGAGCTTGGCAGACATTACTGAGCTAAGAAAGGGACTGGGCAAAGATATACTGTATTAATGTAAGATTAAGAATATAAAGATTCCTCCAAAGAAGACATCAGAGATCAGTTTTTCAAGGCTTTGGGAATTCTAAAGGATTGGTTTGCAAGCACTCACTTCATCCTCATGGAGAAGCTGGAGAAAGTTGACCCAAACAGGCAAGTAATTGCTTTTATTTTTATGGTGGTTATGGTTCAGGTTTGCAGTGAGCCAACAGCTCGGTACTCTATCTTAGAGGAAGCAGAAAGTGGCTCCTTTGTAGCCCATCTGGCCAAGGACCTGGGTCTGGGAGCTGGGGAGCTGGCTGCCAGGGCTGCACGGGTGGTGTCTGATGATTACAAGCAGAGATTGATGCTGGATCCTGATACTGGAGATTTGCTTCTGAGGGAGAAAGTAGACCGGGAGGAGCTGTGTGGCTCTGTGGATCCCTGTGTACTACCTTTCCAGGTGACTCTTGAAAAGCCAGTGCAATATTTTCAAAGAGAATTATTGATCCAGGATATAAATGATCATGCTCCAGAGTTCCCAGAAGGGGAAATGCTCTTGAATATACTAGAAAACAGCCAGCCAGGCACCCTGTTACCACTGAATTTAGCCCAAGATTTGGATGTGGGCAACAATGGGATTCAACAATACACAGTCAACTCCAACTCTCATTTTCATGTCCTCACTCGAAATAATAGTGAAGGCAAGAAATACCCAGAGTTGGTGCAGGACAGAGCCCTGGACAGAGAGGAGCAGGCAGAACTGAGCCTAACCCTCACAGCTCTCGATGGTGGATCTCCACCTAGGTCAGGAACAGCCCTGGTTCGAATCCTGGTTATGGACATCAATGACAATGCTCCTGAGTTTGTGAACAGCCCCTATGAGGTGCAGGTCTTGGAGAGCAGTCCCCCAAACCACCCAGTCCTGACTGTCTTAGCACGGGATGCAGATGCTGGCAACTTTGGGAGAGTTTCTTATGGCTTCTTCCAAGCATCAGATGAAATCCAGAAAACTTTCTCAATAAACAAAGTCACAGGAGAAATACGACTGAAAAGGGAATTGGATTTTGAAAAAATTAAATCTTACCATGTGAAAATTGAGGCCACGGATGGAGGAGGGCTTTCTGGGAAGGGCTCCGTGGTGATAGAGGTGGTGGATGTGAATGACAATGCCCCAGAACTGACTATATCTTCACTGACCAGCTCAGTGCCAGAAAACGCTCCTGAGACGATAATCAGCATCTTCAGAGTTGGAGACAGAGATTCTGGGGAGAATGGAAAGGTGGTTTGTTCTATTCCAGAAAACCTGCCATTTGTTCTAAAATCCACTTTCAAGAATTTCTACACTCTGGTGACAGAGAGCCCTCTGGACAGAGAGAGCAGAGCTGAATATAACATCACCATCACTGTCTCAGACATGGGCACACCCAGGCTCACAACCCAGCACACCATAACAGTGCAGGTGTCTGACATCAACGACAACGCCCCCACCTTCACCCAAACCTCCTACACCATATTTGTTCGAGAAAACAACAGCCCCGCCCTGCACATAGGCACCATCAGTGCCACAGATGCAGACTCAGGTTCCAATGCCCACATCACCTACTCGCTGCTGCCGCCCCAGGACCCACAGCTGGCCCTTGCCTCGTTAATCTCCATTAACCCTGACAATGGGCAGCTGTTCGCGCTCAGGGCGCTGGACTATGAGGCCGTGAAGACCTTCGAGTTCCAAGTGGGAGCCACAGACCAAGGCTCACCTGTGCTCAGCAGCCAGGCTTTGGTACACGTGGTGGTGCTGGATGACAATGACAATGCGCCCTTTGTGCTCTACCCACTGCAGAACGCCTCTGCACCTTATACCGAACTGCTCCCCAGGGTGGCAGAGCCCGGCTACCTGGTCACCAAGGTGGTTGCAGTGGACCATGACTCTGGCCAGAATGCCTGGCTGTCATACCAGCTGCTCAAGGCCACGGAGCCCGGGCTGTTCAGCGTGTGGGCTCACAATGGCGAAGTGCGCACCACTAGGCTAGTGAGTGAGAGAGATGCACCCAAGCATAAGCTGCTGCTGCTGGTCAAGGACAATGGGGATCCTCCGCGCTCTGCCACTGTTACACTGCATGTGCTGCTGGTGGATGGCTTCTCTCAGCCATACCTGCCTCTGCCTGAGGTAGTGCCTGACCCCACCCAGGAAGCTGAGGATGTGCTCACAGTGTACCTGGTCATTGCCTTGGCATCTGTGTCTTCTCTCTTCCTCTTGTCTGTGGTGCTCTTCGTGGGGGTAAAGCTGTGTAGGAGGGCCAGGGCAGCCTCTCTACCTGGTTGCTCTGTGCCTGAAGAACTCTTTCCTGGCCACATTGTGGATGTCAGTGGCACAGGGACTTTGTCCCACAACTACCAATATGAGGTATGTCTGACAGGGGACTCTGGGACTGGTGAGTTCAAATTTCTTAAACCCATGATCCCCAACCTGTTGGTTCAGGACGCTGGGAGAGAACTTAAGGAAAACTTTCACCGCAGGGATAGCATTGTGTTCAGTTAAGAAAGAAGTTCCCAACCTGCGATTTACAACGTCTTGATGGTCGAAGAACACCCTCACTGCAGTTACCTAAGACCCTCAGAAATGTAGTTAAATTACATTTACAAAGTAGCAAGGAGAGTAATTTCATGGTTGGGGGTCATCACGGCACTATGAGCTGTGATGTCTGAAAGAATTCCAACATTGGGAAGATTGAGAACCAGTGAGCTACGTGATGTGATACCCTAAGAGCTGTAAACTTCTTTTCTCTTAAGAAATTATCTTGTTCCTATGAAGTTCTCCACTAGTCTAATCTAGTATATCATTAATAATGCTCACAGTTTCTTTTTTATTGGTATGAAAGTTCTAGCATTTGGTTGTACTTAGCATAGTTCATATTTTTCTCCACATATGAATGGCTATAGTGATTAGTACTTCGATAAGCATAGTCTTTTTCTCCACACATGGATGACTTTGGTGATTAGCACTCTGATAAGCAGTCTTTGAATGAAATTTTTAGTGATCTCACAAGACATCCACTTATCTCAAAAACGCTTGTGTTTCTGTATTTGTGGCACCTGCCATTTTCCATGCAAACTCATCTTTTCAAAGTTAGCATGTTTAAAATTTCGCATGTTGTCTGTATCTTTCTGCATGAAGAGAGCAGCACCCTGTCATGTTCACTACCAGTTTAAGTGCACCGACTAGCCAAGTCATAAAATTAAGCTGCATATGAACATATGCAAGGATTGTGACACTTTTTTGTGAGCATCATGCTTGGTAGTAGTTCTGTTTACTTGGTTGTGTATGTTCTGGATGTACAGTGGCTAAAGTCTTGGATTTTTATTTGACAAAAATTAAAGAGAACATATGTAGTTTGTCATTCCATTTATTTAATAAAGTTCCTAAATCACTGCTTTGATACAATCTCTTCTAATTATTAACCTTGGAATTGGAATTATGTCCTATCATTCTAAAAGGAAAATTTGGGATTATTGAGGGCATCACATTTTCTTTTTCTTCCTCATGCAAAGAAGTTCAAGCATGGTGCAGTGTGAGTGTGTGTGTGTGTGTGTGTGTGTGTGTGTGTGTGTGTGTGTGTGTGTTCCAGAGCTTGTCCAGCCTTTCAAATGAGGAAATTTCTCTAGAAGTTTGGCATTCTCTTTAATTATATTTATTAGTAGGCTTTAAATTTTTTCCTTTGCATTATTTGGTGTCTTTGGGTAGAGTATATCAATCAACAAAAAGTATTATTGTTATTACATCGGTTTTTGTTGCTGTTGTTCAGTTGATTTGAATTAAACTCGTGAACAGTAATGAATATTACTGTGTTTGTTGATATACTGGAACAGTAGCGTATCGATTGATTTATAATTGTGGCATCCTACTGTGTTCCAATATCCCAGTGAATTGGTTGGTTTCTAACTCATTACATGCATGTGGATAAGACTATATCAAAATTTCTTGAACTTTTGTCAGAAAATTGGCAATTGAAAAGCATTCTTTATATTCTACTATTCATTTTTACACATTAACTTTTTTGTCTACATGCAGTGAAGTAGTTTTACTTTAACCCAAATTACTCCCATCACCAAAACTAAGAAACAGTAAAAAGGCAACTTATTGGCACTTTAAGGTCTTGAAATGTAGAGTTTACTCTTCATTCAGTTTTTTGAAAGGTAATAAATGAACCTGAAAATCAGTAAGCCACATATAGAAGACCTAAAAGTAGATTAGAGACCTGTTGGAAGAGGGGCTTAGGCAGGAGAGGGAGAGGATGAGAGAGAGAAGATTTAGGGGTGTAGGAAGCAGCTAACAGATCTGAAGAGAAGATGACTGACACTTGGTGCCACTGGTGAGTTTTTGAATGTGGGAAATATTCATAAAAACCTAATCAGAGTCTGTGAGAAGCATCACATTTACACTTATCATAGGAAAGGATCAGGAAAGAAAGAATATTAAAGCAACTCTGTGAAATGTTGCATTTCTTTTAAAGGAGCACCAGTAAAACAAAGAGCTGACTTTTAAACTTCAACCATGTAATAAAAAACAATGTCTTTAAGTCCTCCCCCACAAAATGTATTCCAGAGTATGACCTCCAAAGATAAATTTTTTTTGAGCAAAGACTGAGAGAATAAATCCAGTTATATAGAAACCAAGAGAAATACTTTTAGGGGAGTTCTAGACAGAATGAAAACAATCCCAAAAGTTTTGCAGAATTGTGTGAAGAAGCAAAAAATAACTGTAAAGGTTACAAGTGAATATTGACCAGCTGCTGACTATGGAAGGTGAGAATGGTGGATTCTTAAGATTAAAAAAAACAAAAACCAATAATGCAAAGGCTCAGAAATAGTCATAAGGAAAATGGAGATAATGTGTGAAACCTTTTAAAAATGAAAGGATTTGGGCTTGGTGGCACACTCTTTGGATCTCAGCACTAAGAAGCAGAGGCAGGAGGATCCCTGATTTGGTTAGGTCAGCCTGGTCTATGTGGTGACTGTGTCTACATGGCCAGCTAGGGCTACATAGAGAGACCATGTTGCCCTGGCCCATGGGGTCTTCAATGTAGACCTGAGGAGGGGACAGACCAATGAAGGGACAAGAGACGCAAAGAAGAGCAAGTCCAGGACTCTAATCAAACTCTTGTTTATTATGCATCAAAACCATTTCTTTTAAAGACAGAGAGAATTACATGGAGTGGGGGACTTCCCAGGGGCAACAGAATGCTCTGCCAAGCAGGATCTGTTGCCTGAGCAACCATTCTAATCTGCTAACTACCTACCTCAGACAGATCACCTGATTTCCGGGAAAATGCCTCTTTCATGGGAAACAGAAACCCAGGACTAGATCTTACGCAAAATGGTGTTACTCAGGCTGAGGGAATTTCTTATTTATGTCAGCTCCTGGCACCTTGTCTCAAAAAATGGTTTTCTAAATCAACCATCTAATATTCTTACAAATTCATCTTCTAATCATTAATTCATGGTCATATTTCTATGATAGTTTGTGGTTTGGCAAGAAGCCTTTTAAGATTTTCTTTCTCTTTGAAATACCATTCTGTTTACACAACTATAGTAATGATTTCCTCATACTGTTTCAGTAGGCATGCATTAAGGATATTTTATGTGGAAATTAGGTCTATTTATAGAAAACAATCAAGTTTTCTATTTGAATATTGTGTTCTCTTCCTTATGTCTAATATTTTCTTCTGAAAATTTTATTTTTTGAGATTCCTGTTCTATTCCCCATGCCCCCTGACTTTACATTTTTATTTCTCCTCATTGTGCCTGCAGATTGTCTTTATCTATGACAATGACTCACTGTATTTCCCAGTCAGGCCTTGAGCTTGTAATAATTGGTGTGTCTTCACAGAGATGGAAATATGGGGGTGAACCACCAGGGGCAGCTCAGTACATCATCTACATTTGAAAACTATCTCACGGTGCTTGCTATAAACATGATTTCATGTGTTGACTCACAGTGAACAATTCTAAAATATATTGAAACTGACAAGATTTAGAAGAAGCAACTCCCTCTGGATAGCATCCACACAATGGAGAGACAGGAAGTGTGAAAGATTTTTCATAGTAGTACTCAAACTTCAAAGTGTTAGCACACACCTTTAATCCCAGTACTCCTGAGGTAGAGGCAAGGCAGATCTCTGGATGTTAGGGTCAGTGTGGTCTATATTGTGAGTTTCAGGACAACCAGAGCTGTGAAGAGAGACCATGTCTCAAACCTGGAAAAACCCCAATGTTCCTCATATGGAGTGTATGCAAACAAATGATAACACAAACCTACAGAGCAATGAAACAAAACAATGGAAACTGGATACCATACCTGAAACTTACCAAAAAGAGGCCAGCAAAGGAAATGCTATTGCAGAGGAATATGCTACTGCATTTTACTTTATAAAAATTCTAAGGCAAAATATTGTAAGGAAATAAAAGATAATGTAGTTCCTAAGAAGAGAGTAAAAACTACTAAACAGCAGGGGTGACGTGTTTGTTTAGGTGCACGGTATTTATTTATTTAGATTCTGCTTATTGGACTATGTAACTTGATGACTCTTGTACTGTACACAAGATGTGTGCCCTTCATGGATATTTATGACAGAATTTATGTATTCAGAAGTTCTCTTCAAAACCAATATGCCATTTTGATCACTTAAAAATTTACCTTTCATTGAAATTAACGCAGCAAATGTTAAAATTTCCAGTTAATTAGAACTTGACATA
Source organism: Micromys minutus (assembly GCF_963924665.1). NCBI lineage: Eukaryota > Metazoa > Chordata > Mammalia > Rodentia > Muridae > Micromys > Micromys minutus. Next base: position 24,625,277 of record NC_137977.1, read on the forward strand.
AACTTACAGAGATACTTCACTGCAGGGCTGGAACCAAGAACAAAGTGGATTGCAACACCAGAGTAGTACACACGGTGGCGCTGCAGGCTAAGGATTTGTATAACAAGGGACTCCCAGGATGCCCAGGACGCCATTCCTGGGAATCAGAAGGAGGAAACTTAGATAAGAAATAGGGAAAAGGACTCCTGAAGCAATTCAGTAAAATTTATGCGAGGTTATTTCACCAAAGCATCCGTGTGATTGAAACCGACAAGATTTAGAAGAAGCAACTCCCTCTGGATAGCATCTACACAATGGAGACAGCGCTAGCAAAAACTCCAGAGAAAAGGCAAGTCATTTTCCTTGCTATATCATTGCTTTTGTGGGAGTCTGGTTCTGGGGCAATTAGATATCCTATGCCAGAAGAAACGGAGAGTGGCTACTTGATAGCTAACCTGGAAAATGATCTTGGGCTCAAGATTGGGGAACTGGCCACTAGAGGGGCACGAATCCATCACAATGGTAACAAAGACCTCTTGCAGCTAGATTTGGAAACAGGAAATTTGCTCCTGAAGGAAAAACCAGATCGCGAGGCACTGTGCGGGGTGACAGAACCCTGTGTGCTGCACTTCCAAATCATACTGGAAAACCCCGTGCAGTTCTTTCAAACCGACCTGCAGCTCACAGATATAAATGATCATTCTCCAGAGTTCCCTGACACAGAAATGCTCCTAAAAATTCAAGAAATTGCCCAGCCAGGGACTGTGTTTCCTCTGAAGGCAGCCCAGGACTCTGACATAGGGAGCAACGCTGTTCAGAACTACACAGTCAGTCCGAACCTGCATTTCCATGTGGTTACTCACAGCCGCTCAGATGGCAGGAAATACCCAGAGCTGGTGCTGGACAGAGCCCTGGACAGGGAGGAGCAGTCTGAGCTCACTTTAATCCTCACTGCTCTGGATGGGGGTGCTCCGCCCAAGTCTGGAACTACCACGGTTCGAATTGAAGTCCTGGACATCAATGATAATGCTCCTCAATTTGTACAGTCACTCTATGCGGTGGAGGTCCCTGAGAACACCCCACCTAATGCCCTAGTTGTCACAGTCTCTGCCAGAGATTTAGATGCTGGGATACATGGCAATGTAGCCTACTCTCTGTTTCAAGATGGTGGAGGTTCTCAACCATTTGTAATAGATGAGATCACAGGAGAAATTCGTCTTAAAGGGGTGTTGGATTTTGAAGCAACTCCTTATTATAACATGGAAATTGTAGCCACAGACAGTGGAGGTCTTTCAGGAAAATGCAGTGTGTCCATACAGGTGGTGGATGTGAACGACAATGCCCCTAAACTCACCATATCATCGCTCACTAGTTCCATCCCAGAAAATGCTCCTGAAGCTGTAGTTGCTGTTTTTAGTGTTTCTGACCCAGACTCTGGAGACAATGGAAGGATGGTTTGTTCTATTCAGAATGAACTCCCATTTATTTTAAAACCCACATTCAAGAACTTTTACACTCTAGTGACGGAGAGCCCCCTGGACAGAGAGAGAAGAGCTGAGTACAACATCACCATCATGGTCTCCGACCTGGGCACACCCCAGCTCACAACACAGCACACCATAACAGTGCATGTGTCCGACATCAACGACAATGCTCCCGTCTTCACTCAAACCTTTTATACCTTGTTTGTTCATGAGAACAACAACCCTGCTCTGCACATAGGCACAATCAGCGCCACAGACCCAGATTCTGGTTCCAATGGTCTTATTATCTACTCGCTACTGCCGCACCATGACCAGCAGCTGGCTCTTGCCTCACTCATATCCATCAACTCAGACAATGGGCAGCTGTTCGCTCTCAGGGCGCTGGACTATGAGGCCCTGCAGGCCTTTGAGTTTCGCGTGGGCGCTACAGATGGAGGCTCACCTGCGCTCAGCAGCCAGGCTCTGGTGCGCGTGGTGGTGCTGGATGACAATGACAATGCGCCCTTCGTGCTCTACCCGCTGCAGAACGCCTCTGCGCCCTGCACTGAGCTGCTGCCTAGGGCTGCGGAGCCTGGTTACCTGGTTACCAAGGTAGTGGCTGTTGATGCTGACTCTGGCCAGAATGCCTGGCTGTCATTCCAGCTGCTCAAGGCCACAGAGCCCGGGCTGTTCACCGTGTGGGCTCACAATGGCGAGGTGCGCACCACTAGACTGCTGAGTGAGCGCGATGTGCCCAAGCACAGGCTCCTGCTGCTGGTCAAGGACAATGGGGATCCTCCAAGCTCAACCAGTGTCACACTGCATGTGCTGCTGGTAGATGGCTTCTCTCAGCCATACCTGCCTCTGCCAGAGGTGGCGCTCAACCCCACACAGCAAGAAGACATGCTCACACTCTATCTGGTTATTGCCTTGGCTTCTGTGTCTTCACTTTTCCTCTTGTCTGTGCTGCTCTTTGTGGGTGTGAAGCTGTGCAAGAAAACCAGGGGGGCTTCTCTGGGTGACTGTTCTATTCCCGAGGGACACTTTCCTGGCCACTTGGTGGATGTCAGTGGTGCCGGGACCCTGTCCCAGAGTTACCATTATGAGGTCTGTCTGACTGAAGATTCTGGGACCTCAGATTTTAAGTTCATGAACCCCATTATTCCTACCAGTCTTCTTCAGGACTCCTAGATAAACCTCAGTATCAGGAAGATCTATTATTCTATAACTGAATCAGAATTAGTGTCTTGGTTATTAGTTATCTTTCTGCATTCAGTAATCTTTCCTTGAGACAATATATTTCTATGTGGATTTTAGCTTCTTATTTTATCAATTCAACCTTAATGCATCCTTTTAAAATCTCTAATTTGAGAGGAGAATAAGCAACTTTGCATGTTTGTATGGTCATCTAATATACTGTTCTTAGGAATAATTTCTTCCTCTGCTTTTATAACTATATTCGAAATCTACCCCCTTCAAATTGTACCATATTGAAGACATGCATATATCTTGCTACATAGTATTTACTTTGTTTTTAACTTTCACTGCTGTGCACTAACTGTGCTAAGTACAATGTTCATTAGGACATTTTCAGAGATGCGCGTACCACACCATGATAACGTTCACCTGATTACCACCTCCTATGGTCCCACTGTCTTCTCCCCATCCGTCTCCTAAAAATCCCACTTTGCTTTCATGTGCTTCTCATGTTAGAGTGTGATGATTGACCCTGAATGATCTGCAGTTTCATTTATTCCTGAAACACCACTTTCATTAAATCAACTCCATTGTGCATGTGTATCTGTATCCCCCCAACCTGTATCTATTATCTATAATGGGAAAGCAGCTCTGTATACATCTAATAAAGTGCAAACATAAGATACAGTCATGTCATATTTCACTTGTTTTGTACACAAACTGCAGTATTGTTTAAATTATCACTTGTACTATTATAATTACTATTTTAAGACTTTATCTGCTTGCAAACAATCCTATATTGCTACAAAATTGTACCAAATATGACCTTTCCTGTCCTAAGGCATTGTAAGTCACTGAGAATGTTTTCATTTTGCATGAGCAGACATTTAATGAGACATGTGTTTTAATAATAATTTGAATTGTAAAACCTGGATGTCAATGAAAGCCATTAAAATTTCAACAGAATGTGTGGGTGAATGGTTTTCAAGTATTTTACTCATTTTATCATTCATATTTACTTGTCATAAATAGAATGACTTAGGGTAAATATTTTTGTTGCTTCCTATCAATAGGTTTTTTTCGTTCCTATGTTAATGTTATAATGTACAGATATTTGGAGATGAAAACTGTTAATTCACAGGAGTATTTTACCTACAATATTGTAATTAAATAGTGTACAAATATAGGAATTTATAATGGAGGAAAACAATAACAGTAGGGAAGTATAAATTTGATTTTTTATTGAATATTTTCTTTATTTACATTTCACATGTTAACTTTTTCCAGTTTCCCTATCATAATCCCCCTATTCTATTCCCCCTCACCCTGCCCCTATGAGGGTGCTTCCCCACCCACCCATCCACCCACCCATTCCCTTCTGCCTCCCTGTCCTGGCATTCCCCTACAGTGGGGCATCAAGCCTTCAGAGGACCAAGAGCCTCTCCTCCCATTGAAGGCCTGATAAGACCTTTCTCTGCTACATATATGTCTCTCCGTGTGTACTCTTTGGTTAGTAGTTTAGTCCTTTTGAGCTCTGGGGGGGTTCTTGATGGTTGATATTGTTGTTCTTCCTGTGGGGTTGCAAAATCCTTCAGCTCCTTCAGTCCTTTCTCTTACTCTTCCATTGGGGACCCCATTCTCAGTCCAATGGTTGGCTGCAAGCATCCACCTCTGTATTTGTCAGTCTCTAGCAAAGCCTCTCAGGAGACAGCTATTTGAGGATCCTTTCTGCATGCACTTTTTGGCATCAGCAATATTGTCTGTGTTTGGTGACTGTATATGCTATGGTTCCCCAGGTGGGACAGTCTTTGTATGGCCTTTCCTTCAGTCTCTACTCCACACTTTGTCTTCGTATTTTCTCTTGTGAGTTTTTCCCGCTTCTAAGAAGGACTGAAGCAACCACACTTTGGTCTTTCTTCTTCTTGAGGTTCATGTGGTCTTTAAATTGTACCTTGGGTGTTCCAAGCTTTTGGGCTAATACTTATCAATGAGTACATACCATGTGTGTTCTTTTGTAATTGGGTTACCTCACCCAGGATGATATTTTCTAGTCCCATCCATTTGTCTAAGAATTTCATGAAGTCATTGATTTTAATACCTGAGTAGTATTCCATTGTGTAAACACACCACACATTCTGTATCCATTCCTCTGTTGAAAAGCATCTGGGTTGTTTCCAGCTTCTGGCTATTATAAATAAGGCTTCTCTAAACATAGTGAAGCATGTGTCCTTGTTATATGCTAGAGGATCTTTGGAGTCTATGCTCAAAAGTGGTATAGCTGTGTCATCAGGCAGCACTATGTCCAATTTTCTGAAGAACTACCAGATTGATTTCCAGAATGGGTGTACCAGCTTGCAATCCCACCACCAATGGAGGAGTGTTGCTCTTTCTTCACTTCCTTACCAGCATCTGCTGTTACCTGTGGGTTTTTTTTTTAATCTTAGCCATTCTTAACTGGTGTGAGGTGGAATTTCGGGGTTGTTCTGATTTGCATTTTCCTGATGACTGAGGATGTTGAACATTTCTTTAGATACTTCTCAGCCATTCAGTTTTTCTCAGTTGAGAATTCATTGTTTAGCTCTGTCCCTCATTTTGACTAAAGTTATTTGATTCTCTGGAGTCTAACTTATTGAGTTTCTAGTACATTTTGGATATTAGATCTCTATTAGATGTAGGGTTGGTATATAATAGTATACATAAGCAACCTCAAACTATCCATGAGAGAACTCCAACAGCTAATAAACAGCATCAGCAATGTGGCTGGATATAAAATTAACCCAAACAAATGGATAGCCTTCCTCTATTCAAAGAATAAACAGGCTAAGAAAGAAATAAGAAAAACAACACCCTTAACAGTAGTCACAAAAAGTATCAAATAACTTGGTGTGACCTTAACCAAGCAAGTAAAATATCTGTATGATAAGAGTTTCAAGTCTCTGAAGAAAGAAATCAAAGACCTCAGAAGATGGAATTATCTCCCATGTTCATGGTTCAGCAGGATTAACATAGTAAAATGGTTATCTCACCAAAACCAATCTACAGATTCAATGTAATCCTCATGAAAATCCCAACTCAATTTTTCACATAGATAGAAAGAGCAATTTTCAAATTCATCTTGAATAACAATAAAACCCAGAATAGTGAAAACTATTCTCAACAATAAAAAAAAACCTAGAGGGACACAGGCCTGGTAAGAAGGCGTTTTGAGTAGCCAGGGGGCAGAGAGACTTCTGCCAAGTGCATAGAAAGTGCGCCCCTGCCCAGCTTGATTCAAGGAACCAAGAACCCAGGATTGGGCTCTCTGTACTTTACCAGCAGCTTTTGGGTGCAGAGCAGGAGCTCGAACCAACTGCCACCAGGAACAGAAGAGATCCAGGGACACAGGCCAGGAAGAAGGGAAAGGCGAGAACCAATCACTGACAACAAGATGGCAAAAGGAAAGTAAAAGAACATACCCCAGGGAAAGCAAGACAACCTGGAAACACTAGAATCCAGCTCTCTCATTGCAGCAAACAGTGGAATGCCAAACACTCCAGAAAAAGAAGACTCAGACAGGAAATCCTACCTCAAGATGATGATAGAGATCCTTAAACAAGAACGGGAGAAAAAGCATAAAGAATTGGAAGCTTATAAAGAAGAAACAAGAAAAAGACTCAAAGAACTCAAAGAACTAAAGGAAAACAGAACCAAAGAGATGAAGGAATGGAAGAAGGAATTTAAAACCAAAATTGACACAATAAAGAAAACACTAAAAGAGACAACCATAGAGGTAGAAAAGCTAAAGAAATCAGGACTCACAGATGCAAGCATTTCCAACAGACTACAAGAGATGGAAGAGAGAATCTCAGGGGCCAAAGACAACATTGAAAACATAGACAAAACAGTCAGAGAAGATGCAATAACCAAAAATCTCCTAGCCCAAAATGTCCAGGAGATCCAGGACACAATGAAAAGACCAAACTTAAGGATAGTAGGAATAGAAGAGGGCAAAGAATATAGAGACTAAGGTATTCCAAGAAAAACTAAACTTACATAATATCTGACCCAAACCCCAGCACTACAATGAATTTTAAGTGGAAAACCAAATACAATGAGGGAAACCACCTCATAGTAAAAACAAGAAAACTCTTAGCAAGAAAACCAAAAGAAGAAAGACACACAGGAACAATTCAACCTACAAAAGCAATAATAGCAGGAAAAAGCAACCACTATTCCTTAATATCTGTTAACATAAATGGACTCAACTCCCCCAATAAAAAGATATAGGCTATCAAACTGGATACATAAACAAAATTCAGTAATTTGCTGCATACAGGAAACTCATCTCAGAGATAAAGACAGACACTATCTCAGAGTGAAAGGTTGGGAAAAAAAACTTCCAAGCAAACGGCCCAAAGAAGCAGGCTGGAGTGGCCATTCTAATATCGAATAAAGAAAATTTTCAACCAAAAGTTATCAAAAAAGATCAAGAAGGACACTATTTACTCATTACAGGGGAAATCTGCCAGGAGAAAAACTCAATCCTTAACATATATGCTCCAAATACAAAAGCACTCATATTCATAAAAGAAACCCTACTAAGCTCAAAAAAATACATTTCACCCTACACAACAAGAGTGGGAGACCTTAATACCCCACTCTAACCAATGGACAGATCATGGAAACAGAAACTAAACAAGGACACTGTAAAACTAGTGGAGGTTATGAACCAACTGGAATTAATAGATATCTACAGAACATATCATCCCAAAACTAAAGAAAACTTCTTCTCAGCACCTCACAGAAACTTCCTGAAAACTGACCACATAATTGGACACAGAACGAGCCTCAATCGATATAAGAAGATTGAAATACTCCCATACATTCTTTCAGATCACCATGGTCTAAGGCTGGTCTTTAATAACAACAAAGACAACAAAAAGCCCATATACACATGGAAACTAAACAATGTTCTATTAAACGACAGCAGGGTCAAAGAAGAAATAAAAAAAGAAATTAAGGATTTTTCTAGAATTCAATGAAAATGAAAACATGACATACCCAAACCTATGGGATGCAATGAAAGCAGTACTGAGAGGAAAACTCATAGATCTGAGTGCTTCCAAAAAGAAACTGGAGAGAGCATACACTAGCAACCTGACAGCACAGTTGAAAGCTCTATTACAAAAGGAAGCAGATACACCCAAGAGGAGTAGATGGCAAGAAATAATCAAACTTAGGGCAGAAATATACCAAATATAAACAAAAAAACCATTCAAAGAATCAACAAAACCAAGACCTGGTTTTTTGAGAAAATTAACAAGATTGATAAACCCTTAGCCAAACTAACTAGAGGGCAAAGAGAGAGTATCTAAATTAACAACATCAGAAATGAATGTGGAGACATAATTCCTGAAACTGAGGAAATTCAAGAAGTCATCAGATCCTACTATAAAAGCCTATACTCAACAAGACTGGAAGATCTGAAGAAAATGGATGAATTCCTAGACAGATACCAGATACTAAAGTTAAACCAGGACCAAGTAAACCATCTAAATAATTCCATAACACCTAAAGGAATAGAAGCTGGTATCAAAAGCCTCCCAACCAGAAAAAGCCCAGGTCCAGATGGGTTCAGTGCAGAGTTTTATCAAACATTTATTAATGACCTAAGACCAATACTCTCCAAAGTATTCCACAAAATAGAATCACATGGAACACAACCTAACTCATTTTTTGAGGCTACAATAACTCTCATTGCTAAACCACAGAAAGACCCTATAAGGAAAGAGAACTTCAGACCAATCTCACTTATGAACAATGATGCAAAAATACTCAAAAAAAAAAAAAAATCCTTGCAAACCGAATCCAAGAACACATCAAAAAATCATTCACCATGATCTAGTAGGCTTCATCCCTGAGATGCAGGGATGGTTTAATATAGGGAAATCCAAAATATAATCCACCATATAAACAAACTCAAAGAAAAAAAACCACATGGTCATCTAACTAGATGCTGAGAAAGCATTTGACAAAATTCAACACCTCTTCATGTTAAAAGTCTTGGGAAGGACAGGAATCCAAGGCTCATACCTAAATATAATAAAAGCAATACATAGCAAACCAACAGCCAATATCAAACTTAATGGTGGGAAACTTGAAGCAATCCCACTATAATCAGCGATTCGACAAGGCTGCCAACTCTCCCCCTACCTATTCAACATAGTACTGGAAGTCCCGGACTGAGCAATTAGACAGCAAAAGGAAATCAAAAGGATACAAATTGGAAAGGAAGAAGTAAAACATCACTATTTGCAGATGGCATGAGAGTGTACATAAGAGACTCCACAAATTCTGCCAGAAAACTCCTACAGCTGATAAACAAGTTCAGCAAACTAGCTGGATATAAAGTTAACCCAAACAAATCAGTAGCCTTCCTAGACTCAAAGGACAAATATGTGGAGAAAGAAATTAGGGAAAAGATACCATTCACAAAAGTCACAAAAAGTATGAAATACCTTGGTGTGACTCTAACTAAGCAAGTGAAGGACCTGTATGACAAGAACTTCAAATATCTAAAGAAGGAAATCGAGGAAGATCTCAGAAAATGGAAAAATCTCCCATGCTCATGGATTGGAAGGATCAACATTTTAAAAATGGCCATCTTACCCAAAGCAATCTACAGATTCAATGCAATCCCTATGAAAATACCAACCCAATTCTTCATTGAGATGGGAAGAGCAATGTGCAATTTCATCTAGAATGACAAAAGACCTAAAATAGCGTAATCCATCCACAACAACAAGAAAACATCTGCGGGAATCACTATCCCTGACCTCAAGCTATATTATAAGGCAAATGTGCTAAAAACTGCATGGTACTGGTACAGAAATAGGCACATGGATCAATGGAATAGAATAGAAGATCCAGAAATGAGCCTCACATATATGGTCACCTGGTTTTTTACAAAGGAGCAGTAAACATTCAATGGAAAAACGCCATCCTATTCAACAAATGGTGTTGGTCCAACAGGTACTCAGCATGCAGAAGAATGAAAATAGACCCTTTCTTATCTCCTTGAACAAAGCTCAAGTGCAAGTGGATCAAAGATCTCCACATTAAACAAGGTACACTGAATCTATTAGATGAGAAAGTAGGGAAAACCTTAGAACACATAGGCACAGGAGAAAATTTCCTGAACAGAACACCAATGGCTCATGCTCTAAGGTCAAAGATTGCCAAATGGGACTTAATGAGATTGCAAAGTTTTTGTAAGTCTAAGGACACTGTAAAGAACACAAAACGTCAGCCAACACAGTAGGAAAAGATCTTTACCAACCCCACATCAAATAGAGGCCTAATATCCAAGGTATACAAAGAACTCAAAAACTAGACACCAGAGAATCAAACAACCCTATTAAAAAATGGGGTACAGAGATAAACAAAAAGTTCTCAATTGAGGAATATCAAATGGCTGAGAAGCTTCTAAGGAAGTGCTCAACATCCTTAGCCATCAGGGAAATGAAAATCAAAACAACCCTGAGATTCCACCTCACACCAGTCAAATTGGTCAAGATCCAAAACTCAGATGACAGCAGATGCTAGCGAGGATGTGGAGAAAGAGGAATACTTCTCCACTGTTGGTGGGGTTGTAAACTGGCCCAACCACTCTGGAAATCAGTTTGGCAATTCCTCAGAAATTTGGACATAGTACTACATGAAGACCCAGTTATTCCAGTTCTGGGCATATACCCCAGAGACATGCCAATATACTACAAAGACACATGCACCACAATGTTCATAGCAGCTCTATTTATAATAGCCAGAAGCTGGAAAGAACCCAGATGTCCTTCAATAGAGGAATGGACACAAAAATTGTGGTACATTTACACAATGGAATACTACTCAGCTATCAGAAACAATGACTTAATGAAATTCTTAAGAAAATGGGTGCATCTAGAGAATATTATCCTGAGTGAGATAACCCAGTCACAAAAGAACAGACATAATATGCAGTCACTGATAATGGGATACTAACCCCAGGAAGCTTGAACATCCCAAAAACAACTCACAGATTGTGTGAAGTTCAAGAAAAAAAAAAGAAAACGAAAAAAAATATTATGCTCAATCCTTACACACCAAGAGAACTTTGACTAATTTTGGGTTACATCCTGTTTTACATGTACTTTATGCTCATTGTAACTAGTAAGTCCTTAATGCACACTATCAAACCGTATACTTTTATGCAAAAATGCTTAAAATTTATCTTTGTTTTTTTTAAAATAAAGCTGTAAAAACAATAATAAATAAAAATAAATAAACAAATATCAATTCATCTAAAAAGATTTTCTGGGGAAATCACCATCCCTGACTTCAAACTGTATTACAGATAAATCATGATAAAAACTGCATGGTATTGGTACAGAGACCGTCAGGTAGATCAATGGAATAGAACTGAAGACAAATGAACACACACACACACACACACACACACACACACACACACACACACACCTATGGTCACTTGATCTTTGACAAAGAAGCCAAAATCATCTAGTTGAAAAAAATACAGCATTTTCAACAAATAGTCCTGACATGTAGAAGAATGCAAATTGATTCAGTCTTATCACCTTCTACAAAGCTCATGTTCAAGTGAATTAAGAACCTGCACACAAAACTAGATCCACTAAATCTAATAGAAGAGAAAGTGGAAAAAAACCTCGAACACATTGGTATGGGGGAAAATTAAAAATTTCAACAGTTTATAAATGGAACCTTATAAAATTTAATAGCCTCTGAAAGGCAAAAGATACTGTCAATATGACAAATCAGAAACTCACAAATTAGGAAAAGATCTTCACAGTCCAATTTTAATGCTCATACAATAATGTCATTGTGTTTAAAGAATCGATCTCTTACAGTAGGCTCAAAACAAACTCAGACACCATATTCTCAGCACACAGGAGATTTATTACCCCAAAGGGGAAAACCAGGGCAGGGCTGCCTCTGGGTTGGTTAAAGGCATACAGCAATCAGCAGGTGTTTCTGTTGATGTAGATTTTTGCAGGGAAAAGTGAAGAAGTATATATCCAAATGAGTTGGTATACCCTGATTGTACTTACTTTCCAAATAATGAATTTTGATTATTAGACCCTGGTATTTTTGTTTCAGGAATGAGTCAGTAGCCAGATAACAGAATAGACCTTGAGGGCTAGCTTTAAGTATGTAATCCAATGGTTTGGCAAGGGAGAGGGAATGGGAGAGGTTAAGACATGCCAGTACCATGTGTGTTATGCTCAAGCCTTTTAGATAACATGTAGAGAGAATATTTTGTATATTGTATGGATGCATTACCTGATAATTAAAAAGCCTATAGCCTATGGCTTATACAGGAAATGGAAGATGTGATATCCAGGAGGTGTAGGACAAGGACAGTTGGGGGATCAGTCATGAAGCTATAAGGAGACAGATGCATAGTATCTGAGCATGTGACAGAAGATAGGTTAGAATAAATGTGTCATTTTAAGTTATAATTCTAGTCAGAGAAGAGCCTAGATATATAGCCAAGGTATTTGTAAATATAGTTTGAGTCTAAGTTTTATTTCTAGAAACATGGTACTGGGAGATAGAACTGGTAGTAACTACAATACCTTTCATTATTCATAGACTTAGGAACCACTTCTCTTCTGTCATGTTACAAATACTGTTAATAGTAAGTGTAGTATAAGTCAATGTCTCTGTCTTTGATATAAAACTCCCTCTTTTCTAAACTTGATTTCCCCCAAAACAAAGAAGTGATAAATCTCATTTTTTAGAGTATTTCATTTATTCATAACATTTTATATTTGCTTTGCAAGACCTGGTATAGGCTTAGATTTTTTACAAACCTATTTTAAATAAGGAGTTTTAAATGCTTTGACCCTCCCTTTTATCCTGCTATCCAAAGGTGGGGGAGAAAAGATAGAAAATGAAACAATTTAGAAGTAGTCCTGTGGAGCAATTCCAATCTCCATTCATTGGGACACTAGCAGTCCAGTTCAGTAGTGTCAGGATACTGAATATAAATCAGCAGTGGTGGCACAATCCAGCAGAAAGAGCCAGGCCTCACCAAATCATCACAAGTAAGTAGGAGTGGACCAGAATCAGCCAGGACATGGGAGAAGTTCTCTGCTGTGCTTCTTTCAACAGAAGCCAAGATTAGCAAAGACACAAGACCAACGGAGTATTGTAAAAGCTACCTATGCAAGGTCCCCATCTCTGCCAGCCGAGTCCTGTTTATACTCTCTGCAAACATTATGTGTCCTACCACAGGTCTTGCCTCAGCAAAACACCACATGAGTCTGCATCACATGACTATCTAGAAACTTTCACTCTAATCTGCATTCATGTAACACTCTGCACTTTCTTGTTCTTGTTCTTCTTGTTCTTGTTGTTGTTCTTCTTCTTGTCCTTCTTGCTCTCAACATTCTTGTTCTTGTTCTTCTTCTTTTTCATGTGCTTATTGTTCTTGTTCTTCTCGCTCTTCTTTTTCTTCTTCTTGTTGTTCTCCTCCTCCTCCTCCTTGTCCCTCTTGTTCTTTTCCCTCTTGTTCTTTTCCTTCTTGTTCGTGTTCTTGTTTTTGATCTTCTTGTTGTTGTTTTTCTTGTTCTTTTTCTTTCTTTCTTTCTTTCTTTCTCTTTTTCTTTTTCAAAAATTTCACTTAGCATATTGTCATAACAACTTGTACCTACTTAATAATTGTCATTTCCATCTTCTAATTTCTCCTCACTTGCATTTGTTCCAGATAGCTATGAATCTCTATGTCCTCGGGGAGAGAACAAACACTTAACCTGTCTATTCTATTTTTCCATGGCCCTTGTCATTCTCATTGATGATCATTCGTCAGCTATTTGCCTTCTTTTGGAAACTCTTTATACTGTCCAGTCTTTAAAAGAGAGATTGGAGGTCTCATGGCAATCAGTTCGCAGGTTTCAGCAGATCCAAGTCTTAATCAAGGTTAAGTCACTCATTCAGCTTCAATACTACTGCAAGTCCCCTGCCTTACTGTAACTTTGATATGCCAAAGTTGATTAATATCCATGGGAAGACTGTCCTTTTCTGAAGAGAAATGGAAGAGTGTATGAGATGCAGATGGAAGTGGTGAGGGACTGGGAAAAGAATTGGGATGGGAAATTTTGGTCGAGATATTAAGAAGGAAGGAGAGAAAGAACAAACAAAAAGAAAGAAAAATGAGTAGATGGATGTAAAAGAAGGTTGGATAAACTTTGTCACATGTAGCTAGAAATTCTATAGTAAGCCTAAATATGTGCTTGAACTAGGTTCAACTTGCCTTAAGGGAACAATTTTGCATTTGCTTTATGAAGCCAAAATTTCAGATAATCTCACCTTCTTCATACATTTTATGGTGTCTTTTAAGATGTTAGACATAAGAACCAGTGAGACTCTTTTTATAAAGTAATTGAGCGAAAAATCACATGGATATCCAGGTGTAGTGATACATGCCTTTAATTTCAACACTCAGGAGTTAGACGCAGGAGATTCTTTGTGAGTTAGTGGCTCTTCTAGTCAACAGAGTGAGTTCCAGGACAGCCAGAGCTACACAGAAAAACCCTGTCTCAAAAGAAAACAATGCAAAGCAAACAAAACACACACACATTGAAAAATGCATTGCATCAGTTTAGGCAATAAATATGAAAGTTTGATAATGGTCAGCAACTATAAGATACAACCCAAAAATCCTATTCTCAATGAGCATAAACTACATTTGGCTTTAGTGAAAACATAAAATCAAGGTGATCCTTCAAAGCAATGTATATGTATGTATATGTGTATATGTACAATATATATGATATGTATAATACTATGATACATATATGCTATCCTGGTTGTCAGAATGACTATGTCTGGAATGAAATTACAACCTAGAATTAGAAGGTTTACCTGTGATACAGATCTAGAGCCCAGAAGACACAAGTTTCTTACATGGATCTTGGTATGGAAATCTTGATTCATAGTGGTCATGAAAAGTTTAGACCCAGGCAAAGTAGTGAATGATTTTAATCCCAGAAGACTAAGGCAAGAAGAACTCTGAGTTTAAGGTCAGCCTGGGACAAAACACTTCCCAGATTCAGGCATGGTGGTACATACCTTTAATCTGGGCCACACCTTCTGCTGGAGACCTACTGAAGGAAATTGGAAGAAGGAAGATTTGCTCTTTTTGACCTGCTTGCATTTGCTTTCCAGCACATCTGTTGGAATCTACTTCTATAGACGACCACCTGAAACAAATATACTTGTGGAACTGAGACTAGATTCTTGGACTTCCCATTCACAGCTGACCATTGCTGGGGTAATTGGGCTATAGACTGTAAGTCATCATAATAAATTCCCTCAATATAGACATTCCATAAGTTCTGTGACTCTAGAGAACCCTAACTAAGACAATATCCATGTATCAAACATTATTGTTGTAATAACAAAGATCAAAGAAGCAGCTACTAATCAACTCACTCTATGGCAGCAAAATATTACAAAACTATGAAAATACAATAACAGGAAAAAACTATATACCTATTTGCCATAATATCAATGATTTAAAACAACACACACACACACACACACACACACACACACACACACACACACACACAAACCACTGACAAACAAACACCAATTAAAATGAGACTATATTCCACAACTGTAAAGGATTTGCCCAGAAAATATTGGCTCAGTGTACAACAATTAATAATTAAGTATGCCTTATAAACAAAATGTCACAATTGTCTCAATTAATATAGAAAAGCATTTCAGAAAATCTGATAATTGAAAGAGGAAAACACAAAATGTCTATATGTATAGATAGTGTGGCCTTGCATGTATAAAATTATAGGTAATCTGAAAAAAATGTTAACATTAATGAACAAATTCAGCAAGTGTATACAATAGAATATCATTACCCAAAGATTAACTATCTCTGCATGTTAGCATTGGACAAACTGGAAATAAAGAAAAAGTCCCTTGGGATCAAAAGGAGCAGGATGCTTAGAAAGAAAGTAAACAAATGGGTTGACAAATTTCACACAGAACACTAGAAAACACAGAAGATATTAAAGAAGCCTTATCTAAGGAGGAAGTGGATGTGGACTTAAAGACTGGATATTAAAGATTACCCTCAACCTACTTTACAACTTAAGGGAATTCTTATCAAAATGCCAGTTTGCCTTTTTCCCAGAAGAAAAAATTGAAAAACCAAACAGAAGAAGAAATTGAAAATGGAAACAGAAAAAATAAATAAGTCACAGAAAGAGACAACCCTGGAGATAGAAAGCCTAAGAAAGATATCAGAAGTCATAGATGCAAGCATCACAAAGAGAATAGAAGAGATGGAAGAGAGGATCTCAGGGTCGGAAGACAACATAAAAAACATTGACACAACAGTCAAAAAATGCAAAACCCAAAGAGCTCCTAACCCCAAACATCCAGGAGATCCAGGACACAATGAAAAGAACAAACCTAAAGATAATAGGTGTAAAAGAGGGTGAAGACACCCAACTAAAAGGCCCAGTAAATATATTCAACAAAATCATAGAAGAAAACTTCCCTACCCTTAAGAATGAGATGATCATGAACATACAAGAAACCTACAGAACTCCAAATAGATTGGACCAGAAAAGAAACACCTTGTGACACTTAATAGTCAAAACACCAAATGTTCAAAACAAAGAATCCCAAAAGCAGTAAGAAAAAAAGGTAAAGTCCCGTATAAAGGCAAACCAATCAGAAATACAGCAGACTTCTCAACAGAGACTGTGAAAGCTAGAAGATCCTGGACAGACATCATAGAGACCCTAGAGAACACAAATGCCAGGCCAGGTTACTGTAGCCAGCAAATTCTCAATTACCATAGATGGAATAACCAATATATTCCAGGACAAAACCAGATTTACACAATATCTGTCCACAAATTCAGTCCTACAAAGGATAATACATGGAAAATCCAACAAAAAGAAAATATTAGGCCCAAGGAAAATCAGGAAAATAATCATACAAGAGAACTAAAAGAAGAAAAGCACAGAAACATAATTCTCCCTATGACAAAAATATGACAGGAAACAACAATAGCTTTTCCTTAATATCTCTTAACATCAATGGACTCAATTCCCCAATTAAAAATTAACATATCAGACTGGATATATAAACAGAATCCAGCATTTTGCTGCATACAAGAAACTCATCTCAGAGCAAAGATAGACACTACCTCAGAGTAAAAGGCTGGGGAAAAAAAAAACTTCCAAGCAAATGGTTCCAGGAAAGAAGCTGGAGTAGCAATTCTAATATCTAATAAAGTAGATTTTCAACCAAAAATTATGAAAAAAGATAAGAAAGGACACTTTTTTCTTCTCATAGGAAAAATCCATCAAAATGAATTCCCAAACCTGAACATCTATGCTCCAAATACAATGGCACCCACATTCATAAAAGAAACTCTATTAAAGCTCGAAGAATATATTTCATCACACACAATAATAGTGGGAGACTTCACACCCCACTCTTATGAATGGTCAGATGGTGGAAGCAGAAACTGAACTGAGACACAGGGAAACTAGCATAGGTTATGAACCAATTGGAATTAAGAGACATCTACAGAACATACACCCTAAAACAAAAGAATATACCTTTTTCTCAGCAACTTACGGTACCTTCTCCAAAAGGTAGGAAGGAAGGAAGGAAGGAAGCAAGAAAGGAAGGAAGGAAGGAAGGAAGGAAGGAAGAAAAGAAAGAAAGAAAGAAAGAAAGAAAGAAAGAAAGAAAGAAAGAATAAAAGAAAGAAAGAAGCCAAAGACTTATTAGAATTTGACAAAAATGAAGGCACAATATACCCAAACTTATGGGATACAATGAAAGCAGTGCTAAGAGGAAAACTCATAGCGCTAAGTACCTCTGAAAACAAACTGGAGAGAGCTTACACTAACAACTTGTCAGCACACTTGAAATCTCTAGAACAAAAAGAAGTAGGTGCAGCCAAGAGGAGTAGACAGCAGAAAATAATCAAACTCAGAGCTGAAACAAACCAAATAGAAACAAAACCAACTATACAAATCATCATCAAAACCAAGAGCTGGTTCTTTGAGAAAATAAAAAAAAATTAATAAACTCTTAGCCAGACTAATGAGAGAGTGCAGAGAGATTATCCAAATTGACAAAATCAGAAAAGAAAGAGGAGACATAACAACAGAAACTGAGGAAATTAAGGAAATCATCAGATCCTACTACAAAAGCCTATACTCAACAAAACTGATAAATCTAGATGAAATGGACAATTTTCTAAACAGATACCAGGTGCCAAAGTTAAATCAGGATCAGATAAACCATCTTAACAGCCGCATAACACCTAAAGAAATAAAAGCAGACTTCAAAAACCTCCCAACCAAAAAAAAGCCCAGGACCTGATGGGTTTACTGCAGAATTCTATCAGACATTCCTAGAAGACCTAATACCAATACTTTCAAAACTATTCCACAAAATAGAAAGAGGAAATACTACCCAACTCATTCTTCAAAGCCACGTTCATTCCTAAACCAAATGGAGACCCTACAAAGAAAGAGAACTTTAAACCAATTTCTCTTATTAACATTAATGTAAAAATACTCAAAATTTTTGCAAACCAAATCCAAGAACACATCAAAACAATCGTTCACCATAATCAAGTAGGCTTCATCCCAGGGAAGCAAGGATATTTCAATATATAAATATCCATCAAAGTCATCCACTATATAAACAAACTCAAATAAATAAACCTCATGATTATCTCTCTAGATGCTCAGAAA
Source organism: Micromys minutus (assembly GCF_963924665.1). Taxonomy (NCBI): domain Eukaryota; kingdom Metazoa; phylum Chordata; class Mammalia; order Rodentia; family Muridae; genus Micromys; species Micromys minutus. The sequence goes on from NC_137977.1 coordinate 24,643,722, forward strand.
TCATTTGACAAAATTTAGTACCCCTTTTGTTAAAAGTCTTGGAAAATTTAGGAATTCAAGGCCCATACTTAAACATAGTAAAAGCAATATACAGCAAACCAGTAGCCAACATCAAATTAAATGGTGAGAAACTTGAAGCAATCTCACTAAAATCAGGGACTAGACAAGGCTGTCCACTCTCTCCCTACCTATTCAATATAGTACTGGAAATACTAGCCTGAGCAATAAGACAACAAAAACAGTTCAAAAGGATACAAATTTGAAATAAAAAGTCAAAATATCACTATTTGTAGATTATATGATAGTATACTTAGGTGACGCCAAAAATTCCACCAGAGAACTTTTACAGCTGATAAACACCTTCAGCAAAGTGGATGGATATAAAATTAACTCAAACAAATCAGTAACCTTCTCACATTCAAAGGACAAACAGGCTGAGAAAGAAATTGGAGAATTGACACCCTTCACAATAGTCACAGATCATATAAAATACCTTGGTGTGACCCTAACAAAGCAAGTGAAGAATCTGTATGAAAAGAACTTCAAGTCTCTGGAGAAGAAAATTGAAGAGCACCTCAGAAGATGAAAAGATCTTTCATGCTCATGGATTGGAAGGATCAACATAGTAAATATGGCCATCTTGCCTAAGGCAATTTAAGAATTCAATGCAATTCTTATTAAAAAATTCCAACTCAATTCTTCATAGAGTTAGAAAAAAATTGCAAATTCATTTAGAATTTTAAAAAAAACCCAGGATAGGAATAACCATTCTCAACGATAAAACAAAAACAAAAACAAAAACAACAACAACAACAACAACAACAAACTTCTAGGGAAATTACCATCCCTGAACTCAAGCTGTATTGCAGATCAATTGTGATAAAAACTTCATGGTATTGGTACAGAGACGAGCAGGTAGATCAATGGAATAGAACTGAAGACCCAGAAATGAACCCAAACACCTCTGGTCACTTGATCTTTGACAAAGGAGCTAAAACCATTTGATGGAAAACTGACAGCCTCTTCAACAAATAGTGCTGGTCCAACTGGCAGTCAGCATGCAGAGGAATGCAAATTGATTTTTTCTCATCTCCTTGTGCAAAGTTCAGTTCCAAGTGTATCAAATACCTTTACATAAAACCAGTCACACTGAAGCTAGAGAAGAGAAAGTGGGGAAGATCTTAGAACACATAGGCACAGGGGAAATTTTCCTGAACAGAACACCAATGGCTTATGTTATAAAATCAAAAATTGACAGATGGGACTTCATGAAATTGCTAAATTTCTGTAAGGCTAAAGACACTGTCAAGGAGACAAACCGGCAGCCAACAGATTGGGAAAGAATCTTTTCCAATCCTATATCTGATAAAGGATTAATATCCAATATGTACAAACAACTCAAGAAATTAGACTCCAGAGAATCAAACAATCCTATTAAAATGGTGTACAGAGCTAAACAAAAAGTTCTTAATTGAGGAATATCAAATGGCTGAGAAGCATCTAAGGAAGTGCTTGACATCCTTAGTCATCAGGAAAACACAAATCAAAACAACCCTCAGATTCTACCTCACACCAGTCAGAATGGCTAAGATCAAAGCCTCAAATGACAGCCAGTGCTGGCGAGGATGTGGAAAAAGAGGAACACTTCTCCACTCTTGGTGGGGTTGTAAACTGGCACAACCACTCCGGAAATCAGTTTGGCAGTTCCTCAGAAAATTAGACATGGTACTACATGAAGACGCATCTATCCTACTCCTGGGCATATACCCCAAATATTCTCCAACATTTAACAAGGACACATGCTCCACCATGTTTATAGCAGCTTTATTTATAATAACCAGAAGCTGGAAAGAACCCAAATGCTTTTCAACAGAGGAATGGATACAGAAAGTGTGGTACATTTACACAATGCTTTAGAAACAATGACTACATGAAATTTGTAGGCAAATGAATGGAACTAGAAACTATCATCCTGAGTGAGGTAACTCAATCACAAAAGAGCACACATGGTATGCACTCACTGATATGCAGATAATCCTCTCAGAAAGTTCTAAATACCCAGAAAATAATCTGCAAACCTTATGAAGCTTATGAAGGAAGCCAAAAATTAGGATGGTTCAGTCTTTCTTAGAAGAGAGAATAAAACACAAGAGGAAATACAAAGTCAAATAATGGAACAGGGATTGAAAAAAATGATTGTTCAGAGGCTGTGCTCACCCAGGTATCAACCCCATATGCAGGTACCAAACCCAAGCACTACTGTTGATGCCAAGAAATACTTACAGGCAGAAATCAGATAGATAGGCCCTCTTAGGGGCTTTGCCAGAGTCACACAGATACACCTGAGCATGCTTGCAGCTAACCATCGAATTGAACACAGGGACCCCAATGAAGGTGCTAAAGAAAGGACTGAAGGAGTTGGAAGGGGTTGCAACCTCATGGGAAAAACAACATTAACAACCAACCAAATCCTCCACAACTCCAGGGACTAAAACATCAACCAGCACACATTGAGAGACCTATGGCTTCAGTTGCCTATGTAGCTGAAGATAGCAGTGTCTGGCATCAATGGGAGACCTTTGTTCCAGGAAGGGCACATTTTTCCAATGTAGGGAAATGCCTAAGCAATGGGGTGTAGAGGATGATTAGGAGCAAGTGCACCTTCATGAAGACAAGTGGAGGGGCAAGGGGGATGTGATGGGGGTGGGGGAATGAGATAACATTTCAAATGTAAATACAGAGAGTGTCTAATAAAAAATGAAAAAAATCCAAGTACTACTGAACAGTCAAAAAAAGAGAGACATAGAAAGAGAGAGAGAGAGAGAGAGAGAGAGAGAGAGAGAGAGAGAGAGAGAGAGAAATAGACAAATTTTTAAAAATCATGTTTCCTGACTTTAGAGAAATGTTCTAAATTGAAATTAAATTCTCTGAGTGTTTTCTCTGCATTAAATACATAGATACTATTTTCTATTTAAATTCACACAAGAAAGATTTGTTAGTTGTCTGAAATTGCATCAAAAATTTGTAATATCAAACTACTTCCAAGTGCTTTGGAATTATGTCAGCCAATATTAAATTTTGATTTTGCAGTATTTGGTTTGCAGCTATTTCACTCAGGTGGTGAGTTGCTGAATCTGATCTATGCGTCTGTATCTGTACATTGGAATATTTCAAATGACAATTCCATCTGCAATGGTTTATACTAATGACATGAACTGTTGATATTAAGCATGCAACTTTTGTTCTTAAAATGCACTGTGAGAAAGCACTTTGGAAATAGGATTTCCTGGGGTTGGTTTTCTTTTTAACCCAATAATTCAAAATATAAAAGTAATGTGGGAAAATGATCTGTCTTCTAAATTGTGTACATGATTTTTCTTATACACAGTAGTGGATGGCCTACCAAATTATGCAATGTAAGATGATAACAATGGTACCAAAAAAAGCACTATACACAATTTCAACATGGCAGTAGGCTGGACCTTAAGACCGTGTTTTGACACTAAAGTGTTGACTTAAAACTAAAACTGTGTCAATTATCCCATAAAGACACAGGGTGGCGCTGCAGGATAAGATTGTGATTAAAAAGCACTAAAATACCCGGAATCTCTGTTGCAGTACAGAACAAAAGACTCAGGCAAGAGATTTGCCAGAACTATGAACGTGTAGAGGGCTTTGGGCGAGAATATAATGAATTAATATGAGATTAAGAGCAACACTGTGAAGATTGCCTCAGAGAGGAAACCAGAATTCAGTGTTCCAAAGCATTTGGATTGGATGCAAGTATATCATGGAGAAGCTGGGGGGAGTTCACCTAAACAGGCAAGTAACGGCGTTTATTTTTATGATGATTTTGGTTCAGGTTTGCAGTGAGCCAACAGCTCAATACTCTGTCTTAGAGGAAACAGAAAGTGGCTCCTTTGTAGCCCATCTGGCCAAGGATCTGGGCCTGGGAGCTGGGGAGCTGGCTGCCAGGGCTGCACGGGTGGTGTCTGATGATTACAAGCAGAGACTGATGCTGGATCCTGAGACTGGAAATTTGCTTCTGAGGGAGAAAGTAGACCGGGAGGAGCTGTGTGGCTCTGTGGATCCCTGTGTACTACCTTTCCAGGTGACTCTTGAAAAGCCAGTGCAATATTTTCAAGGAGAACTATTGATCCAAGATATAAATGATTATGCTCCAGAGTTCCCAGATAGAGAATTGCTCTTGAAAATACCGGAAAACAGCCAGCCAGGCACAAGGTTTTCATTGAAATTGGCCCAGGATTTGGATGTGGGCAGCAATGGGATTCAACAATACACAGTCAACCCCAACTCTCATTTTTATGTCCTCACTCGAAATAATAGTGAAAGCAAGAAATACCCAGAGTTGGTGCAGGACAGAGCCCTGGACAGAGAGGAGCAGGCAGAGCTGAGCCTAACTCTCACAGCTCTCGATGGTGGGTCTCCACCTAGGTCAGGAACAGCCCTGGTTCGAATCCTGGTTATGGACATCAATGACAATGCTCCTGAGTTTGTGAACAGCCCCTATGAGGTGCAGGTCCTGGAGAGCAGTCCCCCAGACCACCCAGTCCTGACTGTCTTAGCACGGGATGCAGATGCTGGCAACTTTGGGAGAGTTTCTTATGGCTTCTTCCAAGCATCAGATGAAATTCAACAAACATTCTCAATAAACGAAACTACTGGAGACGTGCGATTGAAAAAGAAATTGGATTTTGAGAAAATTAAATCTTACCATGTGGAAGTCGAAGCCATAGATGGAGGGGGGCTTTCTGGAAAAGGCTCTGTAATGATAGAGGTGATGGATGTAAATGATAACTCTCCAGAACTGACTATATCTTCACTGACCAGCTCAGTGCCAGAAAACGCTCCTGAGATGATAATCAGCATCTTCAGAGTTGGAGACAGAGATTCTGGGGAGAATGGAAAGGTGGTTTGTTCTATTCCAGAGAACCTGCCATTCATTCTAAAATCCACTTTCAAGAATTTCTACTCTCTGGTGACAGAGAGCCCTCTGGACAGAGAGAGCAGAGCTAACTACAACATCACCATCACTGTCTCAGACCTGGGCACACCCAGGCTCACAACCCAGCACACCATAACAGTGCAGGTGTCTGACATCAACGACAACGCCCCCGCCTTCACCCAAACTTCCTATACCATGTTTGTCCAGGAGAACAACAGCCCCGCTCTGCACATAGGCACCATCAGTGCCACAGACTCAGACTCAGGCTCCAATGCCCACATCACCTACTCACTGCTGCCACCCCACGATCCACAGCTGGCCCTCACCTCTCTGGTTTCTATCAACGCAGACAATGGGCAGCTGTTCCTGCTCAGGGCGATAGACTATGAGGCTCTGAATGCCTTCGAGTTCGGTGTGACTGCCACAGACCGAGGTTCACCTGCGCTCAGCAGCCAGGCTCTGGTGCGCGTGGTCGTGCTGGATGACAATGACAATGCGCCCTTCGTGCTCTACCCACTTCAGAATTCCTCTGAGCCCTGCACTGAGCTGCTACCCAGAGTTGCGGAGACAGGCTATTTGGTCACCAAGGTGGTGGCAGTGGACCACGACTCTGGTCAAAATGCCTGGCTATCATTTCAGTTGCTCAAGGCTACGGAGCCCGGGCTGTTCAGTGTGTGGGCTCACAATGGTGAGGTGCGCACCACTAGGCTGCTGAGTGAGCGTGATGTGCCCAAGCACCGGCTGCTGCTTCTGGTCAAGGACAATGGGGATCCTCAGCGCTCTGTCACAGTCACACTGCAAGTGCTCCTTGTGGATGGCTTCTCTCAGCCCTACCTACCTCTGCCAGAGGTGGCACGGGATCCTGTGCAAGATGAGGATGTGCTTACACTATATCTGGTCATTGCCTTGGCAACTGTGTCTTCTCTCTTCCTCTTGTCTGTGCTGCTGTTTGTGGGGATAAGGTGGTGCAGGAGGGCCAGAGAGGTCTCTTTGGGTGGCTGCTCTATTCCTGATGGACACATTCCTGGCCACCTGGTGGATGTCAGTGGGACAGAGACTCTGTCCCAAAGCTACCAGTATGAGGTGTGTCTAAGAGGAGACTCTGGGACTGGTGAGTTCAAGTTCCTGAAACCCATGATACCTAATGCTGGAATAGAAATTATGGAAAGTTCCCACTGCAGGGATAGCTTTGTATTCAACTAAGTATTCTAAATGTTCTAATTAATCTTAAAAATACTAGCTTTTAAAAACAACTACCTTGTGTATATGTCTCCAACAGCTCTCATTTTTTCTATAAATAGCAAGCATGCTTAGGTTTTCATTATAACACATGTTCAGTATGAGTTTCCTACATATTCGATATCTTTGGTGACTAGTATCTTACAACTACAAATCATTCAAGTAGAATGGAATATCTTTAAATGACTTTAATGCTTATAAGAAAATTTGAATTTCTGTATAATTATGACACCTGTTTTAACTGTATCTTTTATCTTTAAGGCTAGAATGCTTAGAATTTTTTAGCCTAAGCATACTTACTTTTTTCTGAGCCATGCCATGATGCACTTCAATGGATCACTCAGTTGTGACACTTGTTATGAGCATCATAAACTTTAGTGTTTGTTTTACTGTGTTCCTGCAACTCTTTAAAAAAAATAGTAAGGCTAAAATTTTTCATTAAATTTATTTGAATGAAAATGAAAGCAATCATATTTTATAATTTGTCATCGTTTTTATAAAATAAAATATCAATCCCTTGCTAAGCATGATTATTTTCAAAAAGCAAAATCCAAATTCAATCATTCCTAAATAATGAAGCACCAGACTTACCCTTTCTTACCTCACATCTGGCAGAAATTACAGCATAAAGTTATGCTGCATTTTCCTGTAGCTTACCCTATCTTCCAACAGAAAAAAATGTCTGCATTCTGACAGTCTTGCTCAGATCATATTATTGTGACATAATAGTCTTGTGGTTTGCCATCTGGTAGCTATGAGTTCTTTTAAAAATCAACAATAGAATCCCCTTTACTATTTTCATTTATTCTTTGATGTTTAACATGACTTCAGTTATTTTCAACTTAAATTTTCAATCAAATAAATTTGCCTTTCTAGAAAATAAATATTGTTCTTCTCATGATTGAGCAGAACATTTACTGAATTATAATTGTTTTATGCTATTGTTGAGTAGAGCATTGTCCAGCTTCCATGTGTATATGGGTCTTTTGTTGTTGTTAAAGACCAGCCTTAGTCTATGGTGACCTGATAGGATGCATGGAAATATTTCAATCTTCTTATATTTGTTGAGGCCTGTTTTGTGACTGACTATATGGTCAATTTTGGAAAAGGTGCAATGAGGTGCTGAGAAGAAGTTGTGTTCTTTTGCTTTAAGATGAAATGTTCTGTAGATGTCTGTTAATTCAAATTGGTTCATAACCTCTGCTAGTTTCGCTGTGTCTCTGTTCAGTTTCTGCTTCCATGATCTGTCCATTGATGAGAGTGGGGTGTTGTAGTCTCCCACTATTATTGTGTGTGGTGCAACATATGTTTTGAGCTTTAGTAGGGTTTCTTTTATGAATATGGGTACTCTTGAATTTGGAGCATATATGTCTAAGATTGAGAATTTATCCTGATAAATTTTTGCTGTAATGAATAAAAAGTGTCCTTCCTTATCTTTTTGACAACTTTTGGTTGAAAATCTACCTTATTCGATATTAGAATGGATACTCCAGCTTGTTTCTTGGGGCCATTTCCTTCGAAGGTTTTTTTTCCCAGCCTTTTACTCTGCCTCAACTGAACATTAAGTAGTGTTTTTTGCTTATCAGGCCTGAAACTAACCTCAATTAAGCACAATGCCTGTTTGGATCAGAGTAACTTTGATTAGACATGGCTCTACCAGGCAAATCTCCAAAGGATTTCTCTAGAGAAAAAAATAATGGGAGCTTGTTCCTTGGTTAAGTTTTCACACAAACAGCCAATCTTCAGTAGATAGATTTGATATAAGTCCTACTACTCGGTAACAAGAATAAACCAAGAGGAAAAAATATAACACAATTGAATTAGAAGGATAAGATCTTAGGCTAAAAGATAATATTAAAATAAAGTTTAATAATTAGTTAAATTAATGAGTAGGGACATCAAGTTGGTTTAGTGGGATAAAGGGCTTGCTACCACCAAGCCCAAAAACTGAGTTTGTTCTCTGGAACCCAAAATGTGGAAGGAAAGAATTAGCATGTGAAATTGTCCTTTTGACTTGTGTACACACACACACACACACACACACACACACACACACACACACACACACACACATGATTCTAAAACTGGTAAACAACTGTTCAAGATGTTTTGAAAAATTCTATCTAGACAAATGGTGTGAGAATTTTTAGGCCTTTTTTTTTGAGACTCAGTTATGTCACATGATGTTTTTCTGGAAACTGTCTTCTGAGATGTTTTGTGGAGAGCAGATTCACAGTGTTTTTGTAAAAGCTGTGTGTTGAAAGTGAATGTGACATTTTGCTGGGGCCAACAGTTGAGAAGACACATGATATATGGAAAGTGTATAAACATAAATACAATCCAACAGTGAACAACACTCTTGCATTGTTTCACCTTGCCACTCTTTGCTGGTCATGGTTGGACTTTGCTGAGCCTAGTCTTTGCTGATGACATTGGACTGGTTTGCCTTGCTTTTGTCACTGATCTTCACTTGTCATGTTATCATAGAGAACAATATACCAAAAAACTTCTGGTGATATTCTTGTCAATGCTTATCAACATAGCCTTTCAATTTCTTCTGCATCAAGCCACTCCTGCTGAATCATGTTTGGTGTTTGCTGAGTAGACTGGACTGCTGACAATGAAGACTGAAATTTCCTCAAAGAATATTTCAAAGCAGGTCTACAATCCCTGTTTCCTATAAAACATTTTTCCCCCTACTTCTCGTGGTGGTAGGCTAGAGTGGAGGCTGAAGCATTAAAGAACCATAATTAAAGGAGTTTTTGAAAAAACTAAGCCTACGAAAATAAGTCAAAGACACCTTAGAAGAAAATAAGAAAGGTCAATATCAAAGTCAAATAGTGAAGTAAGACATCTTCTAGCCATCACATGAAATAATCAACTACTTTTAAAGAAACACCAGAGAAATGAAGTAACAACTTCTCAATATAAATCTTGAGACCAACAAGAAGTTTTGCCTGGTTTCAGAAAATGGCTGGTTCAGGCTCTGTAGCCCTCATTGCTCAGATTCTTAGCTAGTGTTACTCTCATAGATTCCTGGGAGTTTCCACTGTACTAGGTTTGTGTCTCACCTCTGAAATGCCAATGCCATTCCAGTTTTCTCTCCCAGAACTCTTCCCCCACCTTAGCCCCCTGTTCCTCTCCCTACCCACCTCTAGTCTACCTTCCATACCTCTCCTATTTCCTCTTCCTAGGGAGATTCATATACCCCCCCTTGAGCCTCTTTGGGTCTGTGGATTGTAGCATGGTTATACTTTACATTACATCTAATGTCCACTATAAGTGGGTGTGTACCATGTTTGTGTTTTTGGGTCTAGGTTTCCTCACTCAGGATATTTTTTTCTAGTTCTCATCCATTTGCCTACAAATTTTATATTATTTTTAACAGTAGTGTAATACTCCATTTTGTAAAAGTATCACATTTCTTTATCCATAGTTGAGGGACATCTAGGTTGTTTACATACTATAACAACTAAAGCTGCTATGAACATAGTTGAGCTAGTGTCCTTCTAGTATATTATCACATTTTAATCCACAACTGAAGTAGAAATTTCTGGTTTCTTTGGAGACTCCATTATGTCATGTGGTATTTTCCTGGAAACAACCTTATGAGATGTTTTTGCTAGAGCAGACACTAGAGGACACATGGAAAGGGTATAAATATAATCCAACAGTGTACCATGATGTATGGTATTTCTTGCCTTCCTTTGCTGGTTGCTTCACAGAGAGAACTGCATCAAAGCATATCTGGTTGTGTTGTAGTGGCTTCTTGACACTTCCTCAAACTGGGGCCAATTGGCAAAGCTTTAAAGTTTTCTCCAGAGCAAACTGCCATTCCTGATTCAAGAGTAGTATTTGGGAGTGGATTGAGCTACCACTGCTGATTTGTGTGAGCTGAACTGCTGATATCCTGGCAATCCAGATTGGATTCACTTCAAAGAACTGTTTCTAAACAGGTGTACACCCTCCTTTGACCTATTTAACCTTTCTTTCCACTACCTCTGGTGGGTGGTGGGCTAGAAGCATGTAAGTGCCCTTGTTAAAAGTAGATTGTAAAAACTCAAAGCCTACACACAATAATCCAATTCCTAGAAGTAAGTTCAAAATAAATACATAATGTTACTGAAAATGGTAAATGTTATAATAATCATAGCATTACTCTTTAACAAGGTTCTAATCTGAAAAATAACATAGTTCACAAACTGGAGTAGCCAGAATGAATCAAGTCATATTTCTACAGAGGAATAACAAAAAATATTGGTGAGAAAAGTAGTTAGAAAAACTTGTCACATATAACTTCGTAAATTCAATGTCTATTAACTAGCACAAGAGAGAAATAATCTATAAGCCCATTTCATAAAACTCCTAACAAAGACAAGTAACGTGTAATGGTAGCAGACAATGTGTTGCTTTTGTAGAGTTGATCGCCAAATAATATCCACAGAGAGCATAGTGGATTTGGTATATTTTAGGTTTCCTTTATGTTCTGCTTGTCCAAACATATTAACCATGGGCTATATTCCTGTTGTGTGATGTCTGAATATATCTCCTATATCACAAAAAATCTGTATACAATTCAATTATTTCTGGGTAAAATTAATAAGAAACATTCAGCTTAATAATTTATAAGCCCATTAAAAGGTTTTTTTATATTTTCAAAAGAATCTTGTTAGAATTAGTATACAATATTAACATATTATATTATAAAAATATTTTCACATAGTTTCTCTCAGCAGAGATATACTTAACACTACTGATATTTAGGAGGTGACATGAATAAACTACAGGTTACATCTATAACTCAAAACTATGGTAAGAATCCGTGATGACTAACCTGTATGCAATCATGAAAAAAGACACTTGGTGGCGCTGTGGACTAAGGAAGAAAATTGTGGGTTCTGCATACACCCTGAAAGACAGGAAAGCTGAAAAACAGAATGTTATCCGCTCCAAGAAGAAGATGAAGGAATTTGAGCGTGATTAAGGGGAGAAAAAAATGCGCAGGTAGTAAGGTATTAAAGATTAAATTCAAGGATATTTTACCAAACGATTTTTGTGGACTGAAACTGACTAGAAGAAGCAGTGCCCTCTGGACTAAAGCTGAACAATGGAGACCGCACCAGAGAAAAGGCAAGTCGTTTTCCTTACTATGTTATTGCTGTTGTGGCAGTCTGATGCTGAGACAATTAGATATTCTGTGCCAGAAGAAACAGAGAGTGGCTACTTGGTGGGTCATTTGGCAAAAGATCTAGGGCTCCGGGTTGGAGAACTGGCCATGAGGTTACCACGAATTCATTACAGAGGAAACAAAGAGCTCTTGCAGCTGGATTCAGAGACAGGGAATTTGCTCCTAAAGGAAAAACCAGACCGAGAGATGCTGTGCAGGGTGACAGAACCTTGTGTGCTGCAGTTCCAGATCATACTGGAAAATCCTGTGCAGTTCTTCCAAACAGAACTACAACTCACAGATATAAATGACCACTCTCCAGAGTTCCCTGAGAGAAAAATGTTCCTAAAACTCCCTGAGAGCGCCCAGCCAGGGACTGTGTTTCCTCTGAAGGCAGCTCAGGACTCTGACATAGGGAGCAACGCTGTTCAGAACTACACAGTCAGTCCGAACCTGCATTTCCATGTGGTTACTCACAGCCGCTCAGATGGCAGGAAATACCCAGATCTGGTGCTGGACAGAGCCCTGGACAGGGAGGAGCAGCCTGAGCTCACTTTAATCCTCACTGCTCTGGATGGAGGAGTTCCGCCCCGGTCAGGAACCACCACAGTTCACATTGAAGTTGTAGACATCAATGATAACGCTCCCCAGTTTATACAGTCACTCTATGAGGTGCAGATTCTCGAAAATAGCCCCATTGATGCCTTAGTTGTCACGGTCTCTGCCAAGGATTTAGATGCTGGGATATATGGAAATATAGCCTATTCTCTGTTTCAAGGTGGTGGAGTATCTCAACCATTTGTAATAGATGAAATCACAGGAGAAATCCGTCTTAAAGGAGCATTGGACTTTGAGGCAACTCCATATTATGACATGGAAATTGTAGCTACAGACCCAGGGGGGTTTTCAGGAAAATGCACTGTAGCTATACAGGTGGTGGATGTGAACGACAATGCCCCTAAACTCACCATATCTTCGCTCAATAGTTCCATCCCAGAAAATGCTCCTGAAGCTGTAGTTGCTGTTTTTAGTGTTTCTGACCCAGATTCTGGAGAAAATGGAAGGATGGTTTGTTCTATTCAGAATGAACTTCCATTTCTTTTGAAGCCCACATTTGAGAACTATTATACTTTAGTGACAGAGGGGCCACTTGATAGAGAGAGCAGAGCTGAGTACAACATCACCATCACTGTCTCTGATCTGGGAACTCCCAGGCTCACAACACAGCACACCTTATCAGTGCAGGTGTCTGACATCAACGACAACGCCCCCGCCTTCACCCAAACCTCCTACACCATATTTGTCCGAGAAAACAACAGCCCCGCCCTGCACATAGGCACCATCAGTGCCACAGACTCAGACTCAGGCTCCAATGCCCACATCACCTACTCGCTGCTGCCTCCCCAAGACCCGCAGCTGGCCCTCACCTCTCTGGTCTCCATCAATGAAGACAGTGGACAGCTGTTTGCGCTCAGGGCACTAGATTACGAGGCCCTGCAGGTCTTCGAGTTCCAGGTGGGCGCCACAGACCGAGGTTCGCCTGCTCTCAGCAGCCAGGCTTTGGTACGCGTGGTAGTGCTGGACGACAATGACAATGCGCCCTTCGTGCTCTACCCACTGCAGAATTCCTCTGCACCTTGCACAGAGCTGCTGCCCCGGGTGGCGGAGCCTGGGTACCTGGTCACCAAGGTGATAGCTGTGGACCGTGACTCTGGCCAGAATGCTTGGCTGTCATACCAATTGCTCAAGGCCACAGAGCCAGGGCTGTTCAGCGTGTGGGCTCACAATGGCGAGGTGCGCACCACCAGGCTCCTGAGCGAGCGCGATGCGCCCAAGCACAGACTGCTGCTGCTGGTCAAGGACAATGGGGATCCTCCGCGCTCTTCCACAGTCACACTGCACATACTAGTAGTGGATGGCTTTTCACAGCCCTTCCTGCCTCTCCCTGAAGTCGTTCGGGACCCAGTTCAGGAAAATGATGACACTCTCACGCTGTACCTGGTCATTGCCTTGGCATCTGTGTCTTCTCTCTTCCTCTTCTTTGTCCTGTTCTTCGTTGGGATAAGGCTGTGCAAGAGGACCAGGGCGCCTTCATTGGGTGTCTGCTCTGTGCCTGAGGGCCACTTTCCTGGCCACCTGGTGGATATTAGCGGAACTGGGACTCTTTCTCAGAGCTACCAGTATGAGGTGTGTCTGACTGGAGACTCTGGAACTGGTGAGTTTCAATTCTTTAAACCCATGATGTCCAACTTAAAGGTTCAGGCTCCTGAGAGAGAATTGAAATAAAGTGCCCCCTGTAGGGATAGCTTTGTATCCAGTTAACTGTTGTATTTGTTTTAGTAAATTTGTTTTTGGCAACTCTATTGTCATATGGTTCTCTTAAGAAATTGAATCACTTTAACTAAGCATTGGCACTGTAATCAAAGCATGCGCATGTCTTCCATTACAAAAATTTTTACTTCTTCCTCGATATCCACTGTACTTAGTAATTTTAATTTGAGTAGATATTAAGGACACAACTTCTGTTTTGCTTTAGCTCAAGTATTACACAATAAAGTTGTATGTCATCTGGTTTTGTTTCGCCTGGTTGTCAAGGTCTCACTATGTAGGGATGGCTATCCTGGAACTTACTATATAGACCAGGTTGGCCTCAAGCCTACATCCATCCATCTCTGTCTCTCACTTGCTAGCTACTTTACCTGGTTTACCACATAACTCCAATTTTTACTGGCCAAGGTGTTGGCATTTTACTTCTCTATTTAACTTTATTTTGTTACTCTTAGATATTTAATGTAGGATCTCTTACATACTAAACTCATATTCTGTGAGTGAGTATTAATCATAGCTGAAATCATTTTAGTTACTCTGTGTAGTGATAAGCATATTTGTCTTCTGAATTATAAATAATCTCTGTATTAAAATATTGAGATACTAGAGTTGTGACCGTTTTTATTCTTATGAGAACCACATATGCTAAAAAGTAAAGAGCATTATTTGCTCACCACACACCTATCATATTGTCCTATAAATATTAATTATAGCAGTTTTCTGTGTAAATATTAAAGAATCAAACTTCTATGCTAATAATTTATCATATCTGTCACTAAAAGAAACTGTTACGAGAGTAAGGCTATAATCAGTAGTAGACCATTCATATCTGTCAGGCCCTAGGTACATTTCCAAGTAACAAGGAAACAAGCAAACCAACAGCTAACCAAGTTCTGTTAAATCACTGCTTGACACAATCCTATTTTAAGACTAATCTGAATTACAGAAGTAACCATGGAAGTCCTCCAAAGAATCAAGACTTTAATGAACTAATTTTATTGAATAATTTCTTTTTACTCATTCTTTTTTTTTCTACAAATAAAAGTGTGAATGTGGCCTTAGTGGGTCTTGTGCTAATCTCAGTCTAATGTCAACTTGAGATCTAGAACCACTGGGCACACCTATAAAGCATCATCTTGCTTAGGTTAACTGAGATGGGAAGACCAACCATGGAAGATCATTATGGGTGGCACCATTCCCTGCGCTGGGATCCTGGACTAAATGAAGAGGAGAATATGGGCTGAGTATACATGAGCATTGCTCCCTTCTTCCTGCCTGAAGATGCAGTGTGACCAGTGGTTTCAAGCTCCTGTCTTTTACCCTCCTCATCATAGGGAAATCCTGAACTGGGATCTAAAGCAAACTTTTCCTTCCATAACTTGCTTTTGTTGTGGCATTTTATCATTGAAATGGGAAAAGTAACTGAGTCAGATTGCATAGTTGCATGGTGCCAGATATCACGACCAGAGAGTGGTGCATTCTAAGCATGCTGTTCACTGTGGCACTGTCTCTGGTTTATATTAATACATGTGTTTCCTTTGCTTTTCCTGCAGCTTCTCTTCACCTTTCAAAAGACCCAGGGAATTTCTGGAAATTTCAGCAGTCTATTTGATGCTGGGTACTAGTTCTCAGAGATTTTTCGCATCATGTTGTTTTGTAGATATGGAAAGCAAGACAGTTCCTTCGGTGATATTTGGCTAACTCCTAACTTATTATTTGGTGCAAATTTGAAGAATTACCAGTCAGTTGAGCTTTTCAATTGTGTCAACCATTGAAAAATATACAAAATTATTTGTTCTTAATGATTTTAATTATACTGAATTTAACTGAATTATAAATTATATTCAATGTGAATACAACTGCAGGAAAGTTTTGCTGAATGTTTTGCAGAATATGAGCAATTGAAGAAGTTAGTTTATAACCTATTATCTGAACTTATATATTTTACATTTTATGCATTCACTGCACAAACTAATGGGTTTCCTTGTAAGTTTTTTATGTATGCATAAAATGTATAAACATTGATTTTGTTTACCCTTTATTTGTTTTTTATATTTCAAGCATCACTCCTCTGGAGTTTAAATATTTGCATTTTTCCTGAAATAATGTTTTCCGCCTAAGAATATGATGAAATCTAAAAGGAAAATGTCTGACCAATTTTTATCCTTGATATGTAAGTTTTGGTTATTTGACTTCAAAATTGAAGAGAGGAAGATGGAAAACTGAAGAAAACAAAGGACTAACATTATCAATAAGACTTAAATATAACGAACAACTCTAATGACTTGCCCATTTTGTGACAAATACCTAGTCTGGTGTGGAGTCCAGCATTTAGAATGCCTGAAATAAAAACAAGCAAGCAAACAAGCTGTTGTAGGCCAACAGAGGCATTTGCCTCATAGGTAAACATCTCTAGGTTCAATCTCCCCAGCAATAGGGAGTAATATTCTCTCTCTTCCTTCATAATCAAAAGTTACAAAATATATATATTTTAAAGCATAAAATTAAATATTATGCATGTGTTTGGTAAAATTCCCTTTCAACTTAAATGGATTATCTGACAGTAGATAACAACCACAAAAATTGACTAAAGGTCATATGTTACCTCTTCAAAGTAACAGGAAGCTGATTATGTGAGAACTGAATCCTACAGATAGTTTGCTCAAAGAATGGTCAACAGGTGCGTGATACAGACAGTAATTCAGTAACTCTGGTAGAAGAAAAGACTCAAGCCAGGTCCCCTTGTCACTTATTAACTCAGTACCCAGGGGAGAAGACTAAAATGCAACTTGGAAACTCTCTGAAGGCAGAATGACATCCAGTACAAAGTAGAAAGAATAGAGGTTGAGAACTCTCTCCAGAACAACTTCAGAGAATTCATGTTTGCAACTTGAAACTTGTCATGGTCAGATGCTTGAAAGTGAACCCTCACACAGTTCAGCAACTGTTTGGACTAGAGTGACTCACAAGATAGTTCTCTATCAAGCTAAGAGCAAAGGGTGGTCTCCTGCTAGAAGAGGACAATAGTGTGATCATCTCAGATTCTACATAGCCAACAATCAGTAGATGCTCATCACAAAACAGGATAATATAAAGAAAACCAAGAAGAGAAAACATAACTTTCTGACCTAGAAGATCTATATGCTAAAGTCAACTAACAATGTCGATAAAATAAGAAAGGCAGTGTACTTGAAACAAGGAAAAAATTAAGCAAACAAATAAAAAGAGAATTTCATGCAAGAATTGAAATTTAAGACTAAAAGTCAGTTCCATAACCAAGAATATATCTTTATAAAACTATATAAATGGTAAACATCATAGAGATGAACAAATTCAGAATTAGTGGATGAGACGCTTGGTGATATGAGTTATCTAAAATAACTATGGAGGAAAGGGGCTTGAAGAGATGACTCAGAGCTTAAGATCAGTGGATCTTAGATGAGTTTTCAGCACCCACTGCCTCTCATATCATCACAACTGCCTTTTACTCTACCTCAGAGGAAGCCAATATCCTCTTTAAGGATAGTCACATCCTCAAGACATATCTTCACGTACACTCAAACACCAAAAGGAGACCAGGGTGATACAAATGAAGAAAAGAAGAAGTCAAAGTATCACTACTTGCAGATGATATGATAGTATACTTAAGCAACCCCAAAAACTTTACTAGAGAACTCCTACAGCTGGTAAATAACTTCAAGGTATAAAATTAACTTCAAAAATCGGTAGCATTTCTTTATACAAGTGATAAATGGGCTAAGAAAGAAATTTGGGAAACAACACCCTTTACAATAGCCACATTTTGGCGTAATTCTTGGCAAGCAAGTGAAAGATCTGTATGACAAAAACTTCAAATTCCTGAAGAAAGAAATAGAGAAAGACCTCAGAAGATGGAAAGATTTTCCACGCTCATGGATTGGCAGGATTAACATAGTGAAAATGGTCATCTTGCCAAAAAGCAATCTACAGATTCAATGAAATCCCCATCAAAATTCCAACACAATTCTTTACAGACATGAAAGGAGCAATTCTCAACTTTATATAGAAAAACAAAAATGCAAGATATCCAAACAAATCTCAACAATAAAAGATCCTCTGGGGAAATCACCATCCCTGACCTAGAGCTGTACTATAGAGAAATGGTGATAAAAAAAAAACTGCATGGTATTGGTAGAGAGATAGACAAGTATATCAATGGAATAGAATCAAAGACCCAGAAATAAATTCACACATCTATGGCCACTTGATCTTTGACAAAGAAGCCAAAAACCTACAGTGGAAAAAAAAAGCATCTTCAATAAATGGTGCTGGTCTAACTGGAGGTCTGTATGTAGAAGAATGAAAGAAGATCAATATTTATCACGTTGCTCAAAGCTCAAGGCCAGGTGGATCAAGGAACTCCACATAAAACCAGATACACTGAAGCTAATAGAAGAGAGTGGGGAAGAGCCTTGAACTCACTGGCACAAAATAAATAAAAAGAAATATTTTGAAAAACATAAAAAGGAGAGGGGAAATGGCTCACTCATTAAGATCACTTCCTGCTTTCCCAGAGGTCCCAGGTTTGTGTTTCAACAAAGCTATCTATAACTCTTGCTCCAGGGGAATATTTGGGCACATATATCTGAAAAAGAAATTATACCCAGAATACACAAGATACTTCTTCAAACCAGCAAGCAAACAAACAGAAGCCCCATAACAGAAATATAGATACAGATGATATGAACAAGCATCTAGATGACAGGAACCTGATGGCCAGTAAACACAAAAATGTACAAAACTTCATGAACGACAGATAAATGTTAATTAAATTTACCCTATGAAGTCACCACACACACACACACACACACACACACACACACACACACAAATGTTCTAAAAATTGAGATGACAACACCAAGTGCTAACAGAGATGTGGAGAAACTGGAACTGTCATTCTTCGATGGTCTTAGTACAACTACATATGGAGAATGTTGATTCTTTGAAGAACTAAAGTAACCAACCCATAACAGGGCAGGTTCTCTGGGAACTTGGCCTATTTTATAATTATAAAAGCTGAGCTAAATAACATCTAAAAATTCAATGAGTGACAATATCACTTTTTTTCTCCTTTCTGGATATATGGATATTTCAAAACTAGTATTTAAGAAGTGCAAAAAAAATAATTTTCTGTATGCTGTTTATGTTTACCTTCTTGAGCAAAATCAAATTATAAACCTATGAAAGAAAGTGGAGTAAAGTCCTCAGGAATCTTACCGAGGGATCTTGTTTTAAACTTTATTCATACACTCAAAACTTAATTCAACAAAATCATATCAGAACTTTGAGATGAAAAGAACTGAGATTACAATTTGGGTGTGTGTGTGTAAACTAAACCAATAAAGAAACAAATGAAGTTTTAAATTCGAATGAAAGGACAAAATGATGTGCCAAAGCAAATAAGGACACTTGGTGGCGCTGCAGGCTTAAGAGTGTCAGAAAGAGCTCTTCAGACGCCCGGAAGCCATCTCATTACGCCCAGAAAAAGAACTATGTCAGCTGCTTGAAGGAGAAGGTAGTTAGTTACGGTTTATAAAATTATTTGGGAGGAAAGCATCTTCTTAATCAGATTTAAATCAATCTCTTCATGGACTCTCACAAGTAGATTGTAACAAACCTGAAGAAGCAGTGCCCTCTGGACTGAATCTGAACAATGGAGACAGCACTAGCAAAAATGCCAGAGCAAAGGCAAGTGGTTTTTCTTACTATGTTGTTACTATTGTGGCAGTCTGACGCTGAGACAATTAGATATTCCATGCCAGAAGAAACAGAGAGTGGCTACTTGGTGGCTAACCTGGGGAAAGATCTGGGGCTCAAGGTGGGGAAACTGGCCACTAGAGGAGCTGAAATCCATTACAAAGGAAACAAGGAGCTTTTGCAGCTGGAAGCAGAGACAGGGAATTTGTTCTTAAAGGAAAAACTAGACCGAGAGGTGCTTTGTGGGGCGACAGAACCCTGTGTGCTGCACTTCCAAATCATATTGGAAAACCCTGTGCAGTTCTTCCAAACTGAACTGCAGCTCATAGATATAAATGACCACTCTCCAGAGTTCCCTGACACCGAAATGCTTCTAAAAATCCCTGAGAGCGCCCAGCCAGGGACTGTGTTTCCTCTGAAGGCAGCTCAGGACTCTGACATAGGGAGCAACGCTGTTCAGAACTACATAGTCAGTCCGAACCTGCATTTCCATGTTGTTACTCACAGCCGCTCAGATGGCAGGAAATACCCAGAGCTGGTGCTGGACAGAGCCCTGGACAGGGAGGAGCAGCCTGAGCTCACTTTAATCCTCACTGCTCTGGATGGTGGAGGCCCACCCCGGTCAGGAACCACCACAGTTCACGTTGAAGTTGTGGACATCAATGATAATGCTCCCCAGTTTATACAGCCGCTCTATGAGGTGCAGATTCTCGAAAATAGCCCCATTGATGCCTTAGTTGTAACGGTCTCTGCAACGGATTTAGATGCTGGGATATATGGCAATGTAGCCTATTCTCTGTTTCAAGGGGATGGAGTATCTCAACCATTTGCAATAGACAAAATCACAGGAGAAATCCGTCTGAGCAAAGAGCTGGATTTTGAAGTAATTAGCCATTATAACATAGAAATTGCAGCCACAGATGGAGGAGACCTTTCAGGAAAATGTACTGTGGCTATACAGGTGTTGGATGTGAATGACAACCCCCCAGAGTTGACGATCAGGAAGCTCACAGTCCCTGTCCCAGAAAATTCTGCAGAGACTGTGGTTGCTGTTTTCAGTGTTTCTGATTCTGATTCGGGGGACAATGGAAGGATGGTGTGTTCTATTCAGAACGATATCCCATTTCTCTTGAAACCCACATTTGAGAATTATTACACTTTAGTGACCGAGGGGCCACTCGATAGAGAGAGCAGAGCTGAGTACAACATCACCATCACTGTCTCAGACCTGGGCACACCCAGGCTGACAACCCAGCACACCATAACAGTGCAGGTGTCTGACATCAATGACAATGCCCCTGTATTCACCCAAACCTCCTACACCATTTTTGTCCGAGAAAACAACAGTCCCGCCTTGCACATAGGCACCATCAGCGCCACAGACTCAGACTCAGGTTCCAATGCCCACATCACATACTCACTGCTGCCGCCCCACGATCCACAGCTGGACCTCGCCTCACTAGTTTCTATCAATTCAGACAATGGGCAGCTGTTTGCTCTCAGGGCACTAGACTATGAGTCCCTGCAGACCTTTCAGTTCCGCGTGGGTGCCACGGACCGAGGCTCTTCCGCACTCAGCAGCCAGGCTGTTGTGCACGTGGTGGTACTGGACGACAATGACAATGTCCCCTTCATGCTCTACCCACTGCAGAACGCTTCTGCACCTTGCACAGAGCTGCTGCCCAGGGAGGCGGAGCCCGGGTACCTGGTCACCAAGGTGGTGGCTGTAGATAGCGACTCTGGCCAGAATGCTTGGCTGTCATTCCAGTTGCTCAAGGCCACGGAGCCCGGGCTCTTCACTGTGTGGGCGCACAATGGCGAGGTGCGCACCACCAGGATGCTAAGCGAACGCGATGTGCCCAAGCACATGCTGCTGCTGCTGGTCAAGGACAATGGGGATCCCCCGCGCTCTGCCAGTGTCACACTGCAAGTGCTGCTCGTGAATAGTTTCTCTCAGCCCTACCTGCCTCTTCCTGAGGTGGAGCACGACCCCGTCTACCATGATGAAGAGATGCTCACACTGTACCTGGTCATTGCCTTGGCCTCTGTGTCTTCTCTCTTCCTCTTCTCTGTCCTGCTCTTCGTTGGAATGAAGCTGTGCAAGAGGGCCAGGGAAGCTTCATTAGGCGTCTGCTCTGTGCCTCAGGGCCACTTTCCTGGCCACCTGGTGGATGTCAGCGGTATGGGAACTCTGTCCCAGAGCTACCAGTATGATGTGTGTCTATCAGGAGACTCTAGGAGTGGTGAGTTTAAATTTCTCAAACCTATGATTTCCAACCTAATGGCTCAGGACGCTGGGCGAGAACGGAAGGAAAGTTCCCTCTGCCGGGACAGCTTTGCATTCAGTTAACTGCTGTATTTGCTCCATTGATTTTTTTTTTTTTTTTTTTTGGCAAATTTATTGCAATATGGCGCTCCTAGGAAAGTGAATCGTTTTCTAAGTACTTACACTCTAATCAAAACATATGCATGTCCTACGTTATAAAAATGTTTTTTGTTTCATTCTTGGTATCCACTGTAATTACCTCTTCTGGAATAATGAATATTAAGAATTTTCAAAACACAATTTCTGTATATTACAACTTATGTTTTACTTCAGCTCAAGTATTACACAACAAAATGCATTTTACTTTACCTGGTTGTGGGTTTTTTTGTTTGTTTGATTGTTTGTTTGTTTGTTTGTTTGGTTGGTTGGTTGGTGTTTTGTTTTGCTTTGTTTTGCTTTGCTTTTAGAATGGGTCTTACTATATATCTTTGAACTCACTGTAAGACCAGGCTGGCCTCAGACTGATGCACATCCATCTGTCCAAGTCTCCCAAGTGCTGATACTTTGCTTTTTGGCACATAATTTTAACTTTCTATTGCTAAGTTGTTTGCATCTCTTTTATTTTATGTTATTGCTATTGTGTATTAAATATAAGAACTCCTAAATGCTAACCATATGTTCTATTAGTGAGCTGCACTGACAGTTGAAATTCCTTTTAGCTACTCTGAGTATATATAGACATATTTGTCTTCCGAACTATAAGCAATCACTGTATTAATACATTTGAGTCGTGAACTTTTTATCCTTATAAGAATCATATGTGCTAGGGGTTATCTACATGTTTTGCTCACCACATATCTAGAACATTGGTATATGAATTATATTAAAAATGTTTAAATCTCATTTGTAAACATCAAAGAGGTAATATTATATATAATTTGTCATGTCTGTCACTAAATAAAAGTGTTAAGTCTCTAAAAGCATAATCAGTGGTAGACCTTGCATATCTGTCAGGCCCTAGGTAAATTTAAGTAACAAAAAAGATAAAAGCAAACCAACAAATAACCAAATCCTATTAAATAATTGCTTGACACAATCTTGTTTAGAAAAATGTGAATAACATGAGGAACCACTGAAGTTCCTCCAAAGAATCAAAACTTTAATGATCTCATATTGTTGAAAAAGTATTTTTTGTTCATCCTTCTATTTCAGAAATAAAAGTGTAAATGAAGCTTTTGTGAGTCTTGTGCTAATCTCAGTTGTCAACTTGAGATATAGAACCTCTAACCACAACTATAAAGCATCATCTTGCTTAGGTTAATTGAGGTGGGAAGACCAGTCAAGGAAGACCACTGCGGGGAGCACCATTCCCTGTGCTGGGACCCTGGAATATATGAAGTGTTATTAGGAGCCCAAGTGTTCATTGCTTTCTTTTTCCTTCTGGAGATGTAGTGTTACCAGTTGCTTTAAGCTCCTGTATTTTACCTTTCTTATCATCATATAATTTTAAACTGAGAGCCAAAACAGACCATTCTGAAATTTGTTTTTGTTGTGATATTTTATCCTTAAAATAGGAAAAGTAACCAAGTCAAACTGCATCGTTGCATGATTCTTGCTAACATCCCCAGAAACCGTGTACTTTAAGCATGCTATTCACTGTGGCCTGTCTCTGGATTATATTAATACGCATGTTTTCTTTAGTTTCCCTAAAGCTACTCTTATCTTTTCAAAAGACCCAGGGAGTTTATGGAAACCTCAATACTCTATTTGCTTCTGGTTATTAGTTCTCAAATTTTTTACTTTATATTGGTTTGTAGATATAGAAAGTAAAGCAATTTGTTGTGATATTTAGTTGTCTCCTGTTTTGTTATTTGGTGTAATGTTGAAGCATTTTCAGTTCATTAAATTTTTCAATGTGCTGACTGTTGCACAATACAAAATCTGATTGGTCCTTAATTGATTTGAACTATAATGAATGTAACTGAATTATAAATAACTTATATTCAGTGACTTTAAAAAGATTATTATATGATGTCCAACTAGTTAATTTTTTGTGTGTACAACTGCAAAATAAACCTTGTTGAAACTTTTGAAGAATATGAACAATTGAAGAGCTTAGTTTATAATCTACTATCTATATTTATATGTTTCATTTTAGTTAGTATGCATTCATTGCCTCTGGAGTTTAAGTATTTGCAAGCCTCCCTGAATTAATGTTTTCCCTCTAAGGACATAATGAAATAAAAAAGAAAATTTCAGATAATTTCTTTTCTTAGAAATGTAATTTCTAAACATATCAAAAAAGACTTAAACATGACAGACAACTCTAATGACTTAGCCATTTTGTGCCAAGATGCCTATTCTGGTGTGGTGTTGAGCATTCAGAATGCCCGCCTGAAGTAAAAACAAAGTGGTGTAGGCCAACAGTAAGGCATTTGCCTCATAGGAAAAAGTCTCTATATTCAATCTCCCAAGCATTAGGGAAAATATTTATCTCTTCCTTCATGATAAAAAGTTACATTTTAAAATATGAAGTTAATGATGATTCATGTGTTTGGTAGAATTCTCTGCTAACTTAGATAGATTATCTGACAACAAAAAACAACCATAAAAATGACTAAATGTTACCTCTTCAAAGCAATAGAAAGCTAATTATATGAGAACTGAGTCCTACAAACAGTTTGCTCAAAGAATGATCAGCAGGTGTATGATACAGACAGTAATTTAGCAGCTCTAACAGAAGAGAAGACTCAGGGCCAGGTCCCCTTGTCACTTATCACCTCAGTACTCAGGGGAGAAGACAAAAACTGCAACTTGGAAACTCTCTGAAGGCAGAATGACATCCAGTACAAAGTAGAAAGAGTAGAGGTTGGAACCTCTCTTCAGAAGAACTTCAGAGAATTCATGTTTGCAACTTGAAACTTGTCATGGTCAGATGCTTGAAAGTGAACCCTCACACAGTTCAGCAACTGTTTGAACTAGAGTGACTCACAAGATAGTCCTCTATCAAGCTAAGAGCAAAGGGTGGGCTCCTGCTAGAAGAGGACAATAGTGTGATCATCTCAGATTCTACATAGCCAACAATCAGTAGATGCTCATCACAAAACTGGATAATATAAAGAAAACCAAGAAGAGAAAACATAACTTTCTGACCTAGAAGATCTATATGCTAAAGTCAACTAACAATGTCTATAAAATAAGAAAGGCTAATACTCTTGAAACAAAGAATAGTTAAGCAATTGAATTAAAGAGAATTTTATTAAAGAATTAAAATTTAATACTGAAAGTCAATTCCTTAGCAAAGAATATGTCTGTATAAAACTATAAACTGTAAAACTTCATAGACACAAGCAAATAAAAAATTGGTAGATAGTGAATACTGATCTAAGATACCTAAAATAAATCCAAAAAAGAATGTAAGGCTTTGAAGAAATGGCTCAGAATTTAAGAGCAAGTGGATCTGAGATTATATTTTAGCACCCATTGTCTCCAATTACAACTACCTTTAACTCTACCTTTGAAGGATCCAACTCTCTCTTTAAGGACCTTCAGACTCTTGGGATATTTATTCAAATACACACAACACAAAATAAATAAAAAAAACAAATATTTTTCAACGTGTAACAAGGATGGATTGGAAGGAGTGCTCAGTAATTCAGAGCATTTACTACCTTTCTAGAGGACCCAGTTTCAGTTCCCAGCAAATTCATTTGTAAATCTAGTTCCACTATTTAAGTGCTCTCTGACTTTTTGGGCACATATAGAGGGTATTGTTATTTAGCAAAAAGAAATGGAATATCAACCTACAAAAAGCCATTGAGAAACTTAAGTGCACATTTTAATTCATAAGCTGGAAAAATACTATAAAAATCTGACCATGTAGGTAGAAAACCTACCATTGATTTCCAAAGATTATAATGAAAAGGGAGAGAGAAAAAGATAGACTTTAGAAGATGGGAAGTGTCTTAGTTTTGATTTCTATTGCTACAAGAAAACACCATGACCAAAAAGCATGTTGGGGCAGGAAAAATTATTCCAATCACTGTTCATCACTAAAAAAAATCTAGACAGGAATAAATAAAATAGGACAAGATCCCAGAGGAAGGAGCTAATGCAGAAGCCACAGAGAATATGAAGTGGCTTGCCTTAGTGATGAACACCATTGTAAAGTGTAAGCTGAATAAACCCTTTCCTTCCCAACATACCTTTGGCTCATCGTGTTTCATCACAGCAATAGAAACCCTAACTAACTCAGAGGCTCTCCCAGAGTCATATAGATACAGATGAGGATGCTTGCAGCTAAACATTAGACTGAACAAAGGGACCCCAATGAAAGAACTAGAGAAAGGACTGAAAGAGCTGAAAGGGTTGCAACCTCATGGGAAGAACAACATCATCAATCAGCCAATGCACTGAGGTGGAGAGGGTGATTGGGAGAGGGAGCAACTTTATTGAAGCAAATTGAGGGGTAGGAGGGAGGGGAGTTAAAGGACGGTATAACATTTGAAATGTAAATATAGAGAATATCCAACAAAATTTGGGGAAAAAAAGAAACCATAACTAAAACAAATTGGTACCAGGAGTGGGGTATTTATATGACAGTCCTGATCATGTTTTGGGAAGGACTGTGGAAGAGCTTTGAAACTTTGGAATAGAGGAGACTTAGTGTGTTAAGTGTAATTTGGGATGTTCTTAGGAGCTTGGAAGACAAGAATTTTGAGAGCACTGCCAAAGACAATCAGTGAAGGAGGGCGCAGCCCATTGTGGGTGGTGCCATCCCTGGGACAGTGGTTTTAGGTTTTAGAAGAAAGTAGGCTGAGAAAGCTATGAGTAGCAAGCCAGTATGCAGCACCCTTCCATGGCCTATATATTTGATCCTACCTCTAAGTTCCAGCCTGGGATCTGTTCCTGTCCTGAATTCCTCCAGTGATAAACAATGAATCTGAAAGTGTAAGCCAAATAATTTTTTCCTTCCCCGCCTTGCTTTTTGCTTCATTGCAACAATAAATAACCCAACCAAAGACAGAAGGAGACAGTGAAACTATGACATACTAAAAATATGTGTATATGGGATTAAATTTACCCATGCCCAGAGGCAGCAAGAAGGAACCTCATTTTAAAATATAGACTCAGTAGTAAATATGTAGGCTCAGAAATTGTAAGAAACAGATCAGTCTGACAGGAGATACCTATAATAACAGGGTATGAAGAGGGTACATTAGAAGTATCTGAATTTCCCAATTATTGTTGTCAGTTTAAGATTACTCATTAAAAATAGACAATTTTAAAAGAGAAGAATTTCAACAAAATCTGTGATGAGTCTGGAGTAATGAAGACAAGAGAATTACATGATCTTCAGGGAAAAAACTGGAGCAGTGGGCAAACCTGTAACCACCCTGACACAGGGCAATGATAGCCCCTCAGAAGGGGTACATAAGCTTTCTAGCATGGCATAAAAATATTTTGAAATAAAAATTTACATGTTTTAAGTATCAAATATGTTTGTGTCTAAAAAGAAAACTTTCAAAATATACACATATTTTTCTCCAAGAATTTATTTACTTAATTTTATTCACTTTACATCACAATCATAGCCCCCTTCTTCCTCCAAGTCTCACTTACAAATCTCTTCCCCCATTGCCATCTTCTCTTCTCCTCAGAGAAAGGAAATTTCCCACTTGGGTACTACCCCATCCTGGGACATCTAGTTCCATCATGACTTGGCACATCCTCTCCCACTGAGGCCAAACCAGGCAGTCCAGGTACTGGGGGTGAGGATCCAGTGACAGGAAACAGAGAATGAGACACCCCCACTCTACTTGTTAGGAACCCCACATAAAGACCAAGCTACACATTTGCTACAAATGCATAGAGGTTCTATGTCCAGCCCCTGCATGTTCCCTGGTTGGTGACCCAGCCTCTATGAGTTCTCAGGGATCCAGGTTAGTTGACTGTGTGGGTCTTTGGCAGTATCCTTGACCCATTTAGCCTGGCCAATCCTATTCCCCATTCTTTCACAAGGCTCCATGATATACATATATTAAAATGAATATCTGTATTGAATTGAATTATAGAGATTTAAAAGTACTAAACAAAATTGAAAGGTATTACTAAATCCAACTAAACACAATTAAGTTGTTTCATTGATTAAAGTACAACAAAAACAAAATTCAAGACATCAAGTGGAAAATATTTGAATATATATATATATATATATATATATATATATATATATATATTCTAATATATATCATATATATATGAGAAAAAGGAATTATACTCAGCATATACAAGATACTTCTTCAAACAAACAAACACACATGAATGACATGAACAAGCATCTCAGAAGAAAATAACCTGATGGCCAGTAAACATGAAAATATACAAAACTTCATGAATGACAGACAAATGCTAATTAAATTTACCCTATGAAGTCACAACACACTCAGTAATGTTCTAAAAATAGAGATGACAAGTGCTAACAGAGATGTGGAGCAACTGGAACTGTCATGCTTTGATGGTCTTAATAGAAATACGCGGGCTTCAGGACGCAGAGCGGACCCTGGCCCATCTGCCACCCGGAACGGCAGCTCGTAAAGGCTGAACAACTGTGACCTGGAACAGAACTTAGGAACTTCTATTTCCACCCGGAGGCGACTTCAGGACGCAGAGCGGAGCCTGGCCCATCTGCCACCCGGAACGGCGGCTCCTAGAGGCTGAGCAACTGGTGGGTAGGAGACCTGGGCTGCCAGGGAGCAGAGAGATCTCTGCGGAGTGCACACGGAAAGTACACCCCCTACCTTACCCTGCCCTGCCCGATCCAGCTACCAGGAACAGAAATTTCGAACTTGATTCCACCCAGTGGCGACTTCACGACACAGAGCAGAGCCTGGCCCTTCTGCCACCCAGAATGGCAGCTCGTAAAGGCTGAACAACTGTGACCTGGAACAGAACTTAGGAACTTCTATTTCCACCCGGAGGCGACTTTAGGACGCAGAGCGGAGCCTGGCCCATCTGCCACCTGGAACGGTGGCTTGTAGAGGCTGAGCAACTGGTGGGTGGGAGACCTGGGCTGCCAGGGAGCAGAGAGATCTCTGCGGAGTGCACACGGAAAGTGCACCCCCTGCCTTGACCTGCCCCGCCCTGTCTGATCCAGCGACCAGGAATAGAACTTTGAAACTTCTGTTCCCACCCGACAACATTGAGGCATAGAACAGGGCTAGACCCATCTGCCACCTGGACCAGTGGAGATCCAGGGACACAGACCAGATACAAGGGAAAGGCAAGAACATATCACTGACAACAAAATGGCAAGAGGAAAGCGAAAGAGTATATCCCAAGGAAACCAAGACAACCTGGCAACACCAGGACCCAGCTTTCCCATAACAGCAAACATCAGAATTCCAAACACTCCAGAAAAGGAAGACACAGACCTGAAATCATACCTCAAGATGCTGATAGAAATACTTAAACAAGAATGGGAGGAAAAGCAAAAAGATTCAGAAACTTTTAAAAAGGAAACAAGAAAAACACTCAAAGAACTCAAAGAACTAGAGGTAAACAGAATCAAAGAGATGAAGGAATGGAAGAGAAAATTTAAAACGGAAATTGACACAATAAAAAAAACACAAAAAGAGATAACCCTAGAGGTAGAACACCTAAAAAAGAAATCAGGAATCACAGAAGCAAGCATTTCCAATAGATTACAAGAGATGGAAGAGAGAATCTCATGGGCAGAAGACAACATTGTAAGCATAGACAAAACAGCCAGAGAAGATGCAAAAAACAAAAAGCTCCTAACCCAAAATGTCCAGGAAATCCAGGATACAATGAGAAGACCGACCCTAAGGATAATAGGAATAGAAGAGGGAGAAGAGTATCAACTAAAAGACACAGTAAATATCTTCAACAAAATCATAGAAGAAAACTTCCCTACCCTCAAGAATGAGATGACCACGAGCATACAAAAAGCCTTCAGAACTCCAAATAGGTTGGACCAGAAAAGAAATAACTCCTGACACATAATAGTAAAAACATCAAGTGCCCAAAGCAAAGAAAGAATACTAAAAGCAGTAAGGGAAAAAGGTCAGATAACATATAAAGACAGGCCAATCAGACTCACACCCGATTTCTCAACAGAGACTTTGAAAGCTAGAAGAGCCTTGACAGACATCATGCACACCCTAAGAGAGCACAAGTGCCAGCCCAAGCTGCTATACCCAGCAAAACTATCAATCACCATCGATAAAGAGATGAAGATATTTCAAGACAAATCAAAATTTACACAATATCTGACCACAAACTCAGCACTACAACGAATTATAGGTGGAAAACCCAATACAATGAGGGAAAATACAGCCTAGTAAAAACAAGAAAACTCCTAAACAAGAAAACTAAAAGAAGAAAAAGACACAGACACAACTCAACCCACAAAAGCAATAATGGCAGGAAACAGAAACAACTATTCCTTGATATCTATTAACATAAATGGACTCAACTCCCCAATAAAGAGACATAGGCTATCAGACTGGATACATAAACAAAATCCAGCCTTTTGCTGCATACAGGAAACTCATCTCAGAGACAAAGACAGACACTATCTCAGAGATAAAGGGTGGGAAAAAAACTTCCAAGCAAACAGCTCCAAGAAGCAAGCTGGAGTGGCTATTCTAATATCGAATAAAGTAAATTTCCAAGCAAAAGTTCTCAAAAAAGATAAGGAAGGACACTTTTTACTCATTACCAGGGAATTCTGTCAGGAGGAACTCTCAATCCTTAACATATATGCTCCAAATAAAAAAGCACCCACATTCATAAAAAAAATCCTACTAAAGCTGAAAAAATACATTTCACCCCACACAATAATAGTGGGAGACTTTAATACCCCACTCTCACCAATGGACAGATCATGGAAACAGAAACTGAACAAGTACACTGCAAAACTAGCAGAGACTTTGAACCAACTAGAATTAATAGATATATACAGAACATATTATCCTAAAGTAAAAGAATACACCTTCTTCTCACGACCCCATGGCACCTTCTCGAAAATTGACCACATAATTGGACACAGAGCGAGCTTCAATCGATATAAGAAGATTCAAATACTCCCATGCATCCTCTCAGATCACCATGGTCTACGGCTGGTCTTTAACAACAACAAAGACAACAAAAAGCCCACATACATATGGAAACTAAACAACGCTCTGTTAAACAATAGCAGGGTCAAAGAAAAAATAAAAAAGGAATTAAGGATTTTCTAGAATTCGACGAAAACGAAAACACAATATACCCAAACCTATGAGATGCAATAAAAGCAGTACTGATAGGAAAACTCATAGCCCTAAGTGCTTCCAAAAAGAAACTAGAGAGAGCTTACATCAGCAACCTGACAGCACAGCTAAAAGCCCTAGAACAGAAGGAAGCAGATATACCCAAAAAGAGTAGACGGCAAGAAATAATCAAAATTAGGGCAGAAATAGACCAAATAGAATCAAAAAGAACCATTAAAAAAATCAACAAAACCAAAAGTTGGTTCTTTGAGAAAATCAACAAGATTGATAAACCCCTAGCAAGACTAACTAGAGGGCAAAGAGAGAGTATACAAATTAACAACATCAGAAAGGAAAGTGGGGACATAACAACTGAAATGAGGAAATTCAAGAAATCATCAGATCCTACTACAAAAACTTATACTCCACAAAATTGGAAAATCTGGAGGAAATGGATGAATTCCTAGACAGATACAAGATCCCAAAGTTAAACCAGGACCAAGTAAACGATCTAAATAATCCTATAACACCTAAAGAAATAGAAGTCATCAAAAGCCTCCCAACCAAAAAAAGCCCAGGTCCAGATGGGTTCAGTGCAGAATTCTATCAGACATTAATTGGGGATATAACACCAATACTCTCCAAACTATTCCAAAAGATAGAATCAGATGGAATACTACCTAACTCATTTTTTGAGACTACAATAACCCTCGTACCTAAACCACACAAAGACCCTACAAGGAAAGAGAACTTCAGACCAATCTCACTTATGAACATTGATGCAAAACTACTCAACAAAACCCTTGCAAATCAAATCCACGAACACATTAAAACGATCATTCATCATGACCAAGTAGGCTTCATCCCTGGGATGCAGGGATGGTTTAATATAAGGAAATCTATCAATGTAATCAACCATATAAACAAACTCAAGGATCAAAATCACATGGTCACCTCACTAGATGCTGAGAAAGCATTTGACAAAATCCAACACCCCTTCATGTTAAAAGTCCTGGAAAGAACAGGAATCCAAGGTCCATACCTAAACATAATAAAAGCAATATACAGCAAACCAACAGCCAACATCAAACTTAATGGCAAGAAACTTGAAGCAATCCCACTAAAATCAGGGACTCAACAAAGTTGCCCACTCTCCCCCTACCTATTCAACACAGTACTGGGAGTCCTGGCTGGAGCAATTAGACAGCAAAAGGAGATCAAGGGGATACAAATCGGAAAGGAAGAGATAAAAACATCACTCTTTGCCGATGACATGATAGTGTACTTGAGTGACCCCAAAAATTCTACCAGAGAACTCCTACAGCTGATAAACAAGTTCAGCAAAGTGGCTGGATACAAAATTAACTCGAACAAATCAGTAGCCTTCCTATACTCAAAGGACAAACATGTGGAGAAAGAAATTAGGGAAAAGGTACCCTTCACAATCGTCACAAAAACTATGAAATACCTTGGTGTGTCTCTAACTAAGCAAGTGAAGGACCTGTATGACAAGAACTTCAAACCTCTAAAGAAAGAAATTGAGGAGGATCTCAGAAAATGGAAAGATCTCCCATGCTCATGGATTGGAAAGATCAACATCTGAAAAATGGCCATTCTACCAAAGCAATCTACAGATTTAATGCAATCCCCATCAAAATTCCAACCCAGTTCTTCATGGAATTGGAAAGATCAATGTGCAATTTCATATGGAATAACAAAAGACCTAGAATAGCGAAATCCATCCTCAACAACAAAAAAACATCTGCGGGAATCACTATCCCTGACCTCAAGCTATATTACAAGGCAATTGTGCTGAAAACTGCATGGTACTGGTACAGAAATAGGCATGTGGATCAATCGAATAGAATAGAAGATCCAGAAATGAGCCCTCATGTACATGGTCACCTGATTTTTGACAAAGGAGCAGTAAACATTCATGGAAAAAGGACAGCCTATTCAACAAATGGTGCTGGTCCAACTGGCACTCAGCATGCAAAAGAATAAAAATAGACCCTTTCTTATTTCCTTGTACAAAGCTCAAGGGTAAGTGAATCAAAGATCTCCACATTAAACCAGATACACTGAAACTATTAGATGAGAAAGTAGGGAAAACCTTAGAACACATAGGCACAGGAGAAAATTTCCGGAACAAAACACCAATGGCTCAAGCTTTAAGGTCAAAGATTAACAAATGGGACTTAATGAGATTGCAAAGTTTCTGTAAGGCTAAGGATATCGTCAAGAAAACAAAATGGCAACCAACAGAATGGGAAAAGATCTTTACCAACACCACATCAGATAGAGGCCTAATACCCAAGGTATACAAGGAACTCAAAAAGCTAGACACCAGAAAATCAAATAACCCTATTAAAAATTGGGGTACAGAGCTAAACAAAACGTTCTCAGTTGAGGAACACCGAATGGCCGAGAAACATCTGAGGAAGTGCTCGACATCCTTAGCCATCAGGGAAATGCAAATCAAAACAACCCTGAGATTCCACCTCACACCAGTCAGATTGGCCAAGATCCAAAAATCAGATGATAGCAGATGCTGGCGAGGCTGCGGAGAAAGAGGAACACTTCTCCACTGTTGGTGGGGTTGCAAACTAATACAACCACTCTGGAAATCAGTCTGGCGATACCTCAGAAAATTGGATATAGTACTACCTGAAGACCCAGCTATTCCACTTCTGGGCATATGCCCCAGAGACACTTAAATACACAACAAAGATATATGCACCACAATGTTCATAGCAGCTCTATTTATAATAGCCAGAACCTGGAAGGAACCCAGATGTCCTTCAGAAGATAAATGGATACAAAAATTGTGGTACATTTACACAATGGAATACTACTCAGCCACCAGAAACAATGACTTAACCAAATTCTTAAGAAAATGGCTGCATCTAGAGAATATCATCCTGAGTGAGATAACCCAGTCACAAAACAACAGACATAATATGCAGTCACTGATATTGGGATGCTAACCCCAGAGGCTTGCACTCCCCCAGAAACAACTCACAGACTGTATGAAGTCCAGAAAATAAAGAAAACAAAAAAATATATATTTACAAAACAAGAAGACTTCGACAATTTCCATGTTGCATTTTGTTTTGCATGTACTTTACGCTCACTGTAACTATTAGGTTTCAATGCATACTGTCAAGCCCTTGAAAAAATCAAGTACTGACTAAAAAATATATTCACATAGTTTTATGTAAAAATTATTTTAATATCTGAAAAAACAGTACTGACAAAAATGTATAATTTTAAGCAAAATATGTTTAAAATCTGTACGTTTATCTTTGTTTTGTAAAATAAAGTCGTTTTAAAAAAAAAAAAGAACTACGCAGGAAGACTGCCTAGCACTTAAAGGAATCATGGAACAACAGAAATGCAAACTCACTTGGAATTTAGCCTATTTTATTTACTGTTTAAGTTGAAATAAATAACATTATAGAAATTAAATGAGTATACAATTATACCTTTATCTTCTTGGATGAATGGTGTCTTTCAAAGCAAATATAAAAAGTACAATTAATTTTTTATGTATCCATTATGTTTCTCTTCATGAACAAAATAAAATTTAAAACTTACACAAGAAAATGGATTTGTCTACTCAATAGTCTCATAAAAAGAAAAAATTGCCTTTTAGTGTGTTTTAAAATGTAATTAAATTTATTCTTGGCCCCTGAAAAGATTCATGGCTGTCACGGTGCACAGCTGTGGGACCAATGTGGAGCCATGGTGGTCCTTGCTGTGATGCTGATCCTGAGTAACCTGAAGCCCAATCCTAATTCCTGCAAACAAGATGATGGATATGAGAGAAGTAGGAAATATAGCAGAGGCCAGAAATGAGAAAACCAAGGAGGAGCCCAGCCTTAGCTGGCTTTCAGGGAGGGCAGACTCCATTTTTACATCTGAATCCAAAAAGATGGATTTAATGCACAACATAGTTTCAGGCACCAGTACCAGCTTTTGAATCTCTGGAGACTTTAGTAATCTCATTGATTTAGGTTTAGTTGTTCCAACTCAACTTACTGACTTATCCCAGATTGGGAATGGGAAAGATGTAATCATCCAAGCACTTAAAAGCAATTATGGAGGTCATCTGGTTGAAGAGATGATGATATTTTTCAAGCAAGAGTTCGTATTGAGGTGCAGTTGGCTTCCAATAGAAAAAAGTGGCGGTGTTGTTACTACAGCCTGTTATGACTCACAAAGTCTAGAGATTCCGTACAAGTCTGTTCTGTTCTAGCTTGTTCCATTCTTTCTGCGGGGACAACAGCCATTCCAAAACAAATGCTCCTACCTGAAGCACTGGAATCCTATTATAATGATGCAAAACCCTGGGGTACCTGGCCAACCCTGCCAAGTTTCCTAAAGGAAGCAAGACTTGAACTCACCATAATGTATGGATATGTTTGACCTGATATCATGAAAGATGAAGTCTTCAGAATGCTCAGCACTTGGAAGTATCTGAGGCAGATTTTTTTTGGTCTTGCTCCTGATCAGGTGATAAACATGGCAGATAAAAAAAATTCTAAAACATACAGATTTCTTCAAGTATTACAGCTCCTTAACTCCCTTCCAAGCAGATTTGTGAGCCAGATTTATTGTTTCTGTGGTCATATCTATTGGGTTTTTTTTTCCTACCTGATATTACATAATAATACTGCACAGAGAAGCTGAGCCTTTGAGGGTGCAAGTCTCACAAATCCAAATGATGGCAGTCTTTAGAAAGGTGATAAAAAAAACTGATTAAAAATAAAAATAAAATACATTTTCACAACCAAAATAAAATACATTTTCACAACCAAAACTTGATTCATCAAAATCGGACGTAAATTTCTGGCTGCCGAGAACTGAGCTCACTTAAACACATCAGGTTTAAAATGTGGTTTGAAATAGTAAAATGAAATGTAAGAGAAAACAAGGACACTTGGTGGCGCTGCAGGCTAAGAATATGAAGAATGAGCTCTTCAGACTCACAGGAAGTCACTTCATTAACCTGTGAAGCAGAATTTTGGAAGCTTCGGAGGTGAAGGCAACTGGGTGGCATTTATGTGATTATTTAGGAAGAAGGCATCTTCCTAATTGGATTTACTCCAATATCTTCACGGACCCTCATGTGTGGATTATAATCCACTGGAAGAAGCAGTGCCCTCTGGACTAAATCTGAACAATGGAGACAGCTCTAGCAAAAATACCTCAGCTAAGGCAAGTGGTTTTTCTTATTATGTTGTTACTATTGTGGCAGTCTGACGCTGAGACAATTAGATATTCCATGCCAGAAGAAACAGAGAGTGGCTACTTGGTGGCTAACCTAGGGAAAGATCTGGGACTCAAGGTGGGGAAAGTGGCCACTAGAAAAGCTCAAATCCATTACAAAGGAAACAAGGAGCTTTTGCAGCTGGAAGCAGAGACAGGGAATTTGTTCTTAAAGGAAAAACTAGACCGAGAGGTGCTTTGTGGGGCGACAGAACCCTGTGTGCTGCACTTCCAAATCATATTGGAAAACCCTCTGCAGTTCTTCCAAACTGAACTGCAGCTCATAGATATAAATGACCACTCTCCAGAGTTTCCGGACAGGAAGATGCTTCTAACAATTCCTGAGAGCGCTCTGCCAGGGACCATGTTTCCTATGAAGGCAGCTCAGGACCTGGACATAGGGAGCAACGCTGTTCAGAACTACACAGTCAGTCCGAACCTGCATTTCCATGTGGTTACTCAGAGCCGCTCAGATGGCAGGAAGTACCCAGAGCTGGTGCTGGACAGAGCCCTGGACAGGGAGGAGCAGCCTGAGCTCACTTTAATCCTCACTGCTCTGGATGGTGGAGCCCCACCCAGGTCTGGAATCACCGAGATTCACATTGAAGTTGTGGACATCAATGACAATGCCCCCCAGTTTATACAGTCACTCTATGAGGTGCAAGTTCCTGAGAACAATCCCCTCAATGCCTTAGTTGTTACAGTCTCTGCAACGGATTTAGATGCTGGGGTATATGGCAGTGTGGCCTACTCTCTGTTTCAAGGGGATGGAGTATCTCAACCATTTGTAATAGACAAACTCACCGGAGAAATCCGTCTAAGCAAAGAGCTGGATTTCGAGGTAAGTAGCAGGTACAACATAGAAATTGCAGCCACAGATGGAGGGGGCCTTTCAGGAAAATGTACTGTGGCTATACAGGTGTTGGATGTGAATGACAACCCCCCAGAGTTGACGATCAGGAAGCTCACAGTCCCTGTCCCAGAAAATTCTGCAGAGACTGTAGTTGCTGTTTTTAGTGTTTCTGATTCTGATTCGGGGGACAATGGAAGGATGGTGTGTTCTATTGAGAACGATATCCCATTTCTCTTGAAACCCACATTTGAGAATTATTACACTTTAGTGACCGAGGGGCCACTCAATAGAGAGAGCAGAGCTGAGTACAACATCACCATCACTGTCTCAGACCTGGGCACACCCAGGCTCACAACCCAGCACACCTTATCAGTGCAGGTGTCTGACATCAACGACAACGCCCCCACCTTCACCCAAACCTCCTACACCATTTTTGTCCGAGAAAACAACAGCCCCGCCCTGCACATAGGCACCATCAGCGCCACAGACTCAGACTCTGGCTCCAATGCCCACATCACATACTCACTGCTGCCGCCCCACGATCCACAGCTGGACCTCGCCTCGCTAGTTTCTATCAATTCAGACAATGGGCAGCTGTTTGCTCTCAGAGCACTGGACTATGAGACACTTCAGGCCTTCGAGTTCCACGTGGGCGCTACAGACCAAGGCTCACCTGCGCTCAGCAGCCAGATCCTTGTGCGTGTGGTGGTGCTGGATGACAATGACAATGAGCCCTTCGTGCTCTACCCGCTGCAGAACGCTTCGGCACCCTGCACCGAGCTACTACCCAGGGCAGCGGAGCCTGGCTACCTGGTCACCAAGGTGGTGGCTGTGGATCGCGACTCGGGCCAGAATGCTTGGCTGTCGTTCCAACTACTTAAGGCTACAGAGCCAGGGCTGTTCAGCGTATGGGCTCACAATGGTGAGGTGCGCACCACCAGGCTGCTGACTGAGAGGGATGCTCCAAAGCACAAGCTCCTGCTGCAGGTAAAGGACAATGGCGATCCCTGGCGTTCTGCCAGTGTCACTCTTCACGTGCTAGTGGTGGATGGCTTCTCGCAGCCTTACCTGCCATTGGCAGAGGTGTCGCAGGATTCCACGCAGGAAGCGGAGGACGCCTTAACACTCTACCTGGTCATAGCCTTGGCATCTGTGTCTTCTCTCTTCCTCTTATCTGTGCTGCTGTTCGTGGGGGTGAGGTTGTGCAGGAGGGCCACGGAGGCCTCTCTGGGTGACTACTCTGTGCCTGAGGGACACTTTCCTGGTCACTTGGTGGATGTCAGTAGAGCAGGGACCCTGTCCCAGAGTTACCAGTATGAGGTGTGTCTCAGTGGAGGTACTGGAACAAATGAGTTCAACTTTCTTAAACCATTGTTTCCCATCCTTCCGACCCAGGCTGCTGCTGAAGAAAGAGAAAATGCTGTTGTGCACAATAGCGTTGAATTTTATTAGAGTGCTTATTTTGATGTCGTGGTTACCTCTAGTTTCCTTAACTATCTCTGACGTAGAATTGTATAGTGCCATAAATCAGCTCCTGATATATATGTTTAATTTATTCTTTGTTTTGGATCAAATTATACACATGTGATCCTACTCTAGAGAATTTGATTCTATTGCATTGTGTTTGTTTATATTTCTACGCCATAGTGGTGCATGCTGGTTTTTTACAGTTATTATGGTTTTGCTTTTTGGTTGTAACAAATTAGAACTGTTTTCATTGTTAGAGGTGTCTTGATTTGTTTTCGTTATTTCAGACAGGGTCTTACACTGTAGCCCTGGCTAATCTGAAATGGATGACTTTAAATTTGGGGAAATCCATCTGCTTCTGTTGCCCTATGTGCTGGGATTATGAGCATGCATGAGTAAGCTCAGTGAACGCCTTAATAAAAATCAAATACCGGTGTGTTTTCTGTTTATTCAAGCCACCTTATTTCTTGACAGTCTTCTTGATGCTAAGTTGAAAAGTGGAAACTGCTGCACAGCGTTTTATTTAACCCATTGTTGGTCCACTGAATATAAATGATGCTGCTCATGATATCTGAGGATGCAATAGAATGGTTATGGGCTTTTTCATTTTAAATTGCTTCATTTTGTTTGCTTTTCCTGTCTTGATCCTTGTGATAAAAAATGGTAAGGCTTTAAGTCAAATTATAATATGACAAAAATCCCATAATGATCCTCTAAATAGTGTTCTCACAAAGTAGAAACATGCCATGCCATCGTTGTAATAGGAAAACAAACATTAATAACATTCCAGGTGCCACTCAAATGACCCTTTACTGCCACTGTTGGCCCAAGTATAGCAAGCGTGCTGACTTCCAGTTCTATAGTGCTGCCTCTTTTGAGTTTATGTAAATTTCTTGTAGGTTACCAGTTACTTCTTTCACTCTATATTGTGTTTGTGAGATGTGTGCATAATATTGCTTTAATGTTTGTTATTTTATAATTTTATCACAAATTATTATTCTAGTCGTGAATACCACAATTTATTACTAAATTACTCATTTGTCTTAGTGTAAGGTTTGGCTGTTATAAATAATATTACGAACATTCTCACATATATATATATATATATATATATATATATATATATATATGAGATGCATGTCTGCATTTGTGATGAACATTCACTTCTTGGGGTTTGAGTTGTATAAGTAAACTTTCAATAGATTTTTCCAACTAGTTTTAAGATTAGCTACAGACAACTTACAAGAAGCAATATCTGCCACATACAACTTTGTTCACATTCTTGCTAAAACTTGCTCTAATTGGCAAGCACTGTATGTGTGTGTGTGCATGTATGTGTACAGTGTGTGCATGTGTGGACCAAGTCATTTGCATGGAGGTCAGAAGACACCTTGGGATAGCCTACCATCTCATTTCAAACAGGGTCCCCTTGCTGTTTTTCTGCTGTATGCACTAGGGAATTTCTTGTGTCTGCCTCCCATCTCCCTACAGGAGAACTGGGATTTAAACCAGACAAGAGTATTTACCCATCAAAACATCTTCTCATCTCAAAAGCACTTTCAAACAATTTCAAAAGGTCGTTTTTATAAACTTTTTTATTACT
This sequence comes from Micromys minutus, assembly GCF_963924665.1. Taxonomy (NCBI): domain Eukaryota; kingdom Metazoa; phylum Chordata; class Mammalia; order Rodentia; family Muridae; genus Micromys; species Micromys minutus. The sequence continues at coordinate 24,683,890 of NC_137977.1, forward strand.
AAGAAATACATTTTAAACCATTATCAGCTGAATTGTTAGTATCTCCGATGTTTTGTGTGGGGAGGGTAATATCAAGATATTATCTTTCTCATTAAAGTACCAAAGTTCTTAAAGAACTTAAAAGACTTTTCTTTATCTAGATAGAGTTCAACACCTGTTGTAATGCTGATAAAATTTTCTTTAACTTTGGGAATACTCTTTAAGCTATATTTGAAGCCACCTGGTGCCACTGTAGCCACAGAAAGTGAATAAAGTAATTTTTGAGATAATATGCCATTAAACTGGAATCAGAACTGAGAGCACCCTAAATTAGTCAGAACCCCCTATACTGTGATGTAATGGAAGAAAACATGGGAGGATACATTTATTTTGGCTCACGGTTTCAGCTCATCACTGAAGGAAGAGCACCTGTTGAGGTGATAAGAACCTAGAGGAGAGATTGCTTACCCGGTGTTCTTTCTCTATTTTCTTCTCTGATGTTGACTCTGGCCTATGGGATGATGCTGCCCACATACAGTGTGGGTTTCTTCTCTTGGTCAGTTCTCTAGTGAATTCTTCACAGACGTTGCAGGAGGTATACTTCACCAGTCCTGTCTGTACTGCAATCAAGGTGACAAGTGACTAACCATGACCCCATTCAAAAAGAACATTTAGAAATGATCTAGACATGACCAAACCCACTCAAAACCTTTATAAGTAATCTAGACATGACAAAACCCACCCACAATCTTTATAAATAATCTAGACATGACCAAACCCACTCACAATCTTTAGAAATAATCTAGACATGACAAAACCCACTCACAATCTTTAGACATAATCTAGACATGACAAAACCCACTCACAATCTTTAGAAATAATCTACCCATGACCAATCCCACTCACAATATTTAGAAATAATCTAGCAATAACCAATCCCACTCACAATCTTTGGCAGTCGGTTTTATTTCATTAGTTCCATTTGTTATTCAAGTGCTCAAGAAGTGTGCATGCTCAGAAATGTTTTTTCTTAAACCTTAGAGGATTGTGATGTTGATTCTCACTATTCCATTGAATATATGCATGTGATTTCTAGCTATAACATTATTTCAACCATCAGATTTAAAATTTGCTTTACTAAGAGTTAAAATATTATTATTATATTCTAATATCTCACCTTCCATTGTCTCAGCTGTTATATGAAGTTTGACTTTAATAAATTTATCTTTAAACAAATACAAAATTCATCAGAAACCAATTATATGTATCATGTATTATGCTCTTGAATGGATACTTCCCACATTTTAAATGATACTTAAAGATGCTTTTGAATTTATTAGGAAAGAGCAGGACAGTAACAGAATATAACCACAATATTCAATCATTAAATTCCATAGTGTATTTGAATGTAATCCCTTTCACATTATCTGTATTTCTTATTTTTGTTTTAGTTTTTTCTTCTTTTGAGACACAGTCTTTATGTAGCCTAGGCTTGGCTCAAGACTGTTGTCCTTCTTTCTTAGATTCCCAAGTTCTGGGATTACAGTTGTGCAACACTGTCCCTTAGTAGAGGTATTTCTTGAATATTATTTTCTGAATCATGACATAGACAGATTACAATAGAATAATATATTTAGTCAACATGAGGATGTTTTGTCCAATGAAAAGTTATAATAAAACCTCAAATTTCTCAAAACAATGACCAATTCTACTCCTCTAGAAATAAAGTTAAATCTTAAAATTCTTATGACAAATATCTCTTTCTTCTCATTCCTATTTTAAAGTATTCATTGTATTTAGATATTACTATGATAGGTACCTTTTGGCTGCAGTTTCCTCTTCGTGGCCTAATGATTATCATTACTGTACTCATTTGTGGTCTTGTAACAAAGTAAGTCTGTTACTCACGCCATTTATGAGTCATGCATTTTAGAGAAGTTAACGTTTAGTTCAACATCAACGTTCACACTTTCAATAATTTGTTGATGTGTTTATTGGGACAATTAAAAAGTGTTTGTCTTAAACTCATGAGTTTACTGAACTCATAAGAGATCATTTGTACTGTTAAAGAACAGTCATTTTCTATGGGAAGTTGACGTGGCCAGAGAGAATGATTTGTAAGTACATGCAAGACTGTGTGTGGTGTGGACTCCCCTTACATCAGCAGGCAACTGGATTCAAGATATACAGTGGGTCTGAAACTCAACCTAAAAACAAAACACAAGTATGTACACAGAAACAAGTCTCCTAAGAAGCCCTTCACACACTCAGTTTGGAAACATCGACTCAAACGTCTTTATAATGCTCAGAGTTGGATAAAAGTCTTCATAATGCTCCATATTGATCTGAAGATTTCTCATGAAGTTATTGATTTGAACGCATGGTGGCGGTGTAGGCTAAGAGAATGAGTAAGAACCTTTTAGCGTCCTCAGACTCGGCTTCATCTTGAAGCTGAAGCAAAAGTACGGGACCATTTCTACTGCAGCTAAGCGTTTCTGAGAAGAGAACCTGTAAGATCAAATCTACAATTCTACAGCAAAGGTTTCTGGGAGGCCAAAGTTACCTCGGTGATTAAGAGCTGGAAGAGATTTTTTTCCTCTGGAATTAGCCAATAGAGATGTCACACACGAAAGTGTGGCGCAAGACAAGGCAAGTGATAATTCTGATTACATCCATTCTTTTGTGGGAGGTGGGTTCAGAATCAATTCAGTATGCCATGCTGGAGGAGACAGAAATTGGCACGTTTGTGGCCAACCTGACTAAGGACTTAGGACTAAGGGTGGGAGAACTGGCTGCTCGGGATGCTAGAGTGGTTTTCAAGGGAAACAGACAGTATTTGCAGCTTGACCCACAGAACCAGGATTTGGTGCTAAATGAAAGACTGGATCGGGAGGAGCTGTGTAGCTCCACAGAGCTTTGTGTGCTGTCTTTCCAGGTGTTACTAAAAAATCCTTTGCAATTTTATCAAGCTGAACTGAGGGTTATAGATATAAATGACCACGCCCCAGAGTTTCCTGCCAGAGAAATTCTCCTTAAAATATCAGAAATAACTCCACCCGGAAAGATATTCCCTTTGAAAATGGCACAGGACTTAGATTCTGGCAGCTACAGCATTCAAAGCTACACTGTCAGTGATAACCCTCACTTCCACGTGCTCACTCGAAACCGCAGCGATGGCAAGAAGTTCCCTGAGCTAGTGTTGGACAGAGCATTGGACCGTGAGGAGCAAGACCAGCTCAGAATAAAGCTCACTGCAGTGGATGGTGGGTCTCCGCCTCGGTTAGGGACCACGGAAATTCAAATACTAGTCTTAGATATAAATGACAACACACCCGAATTTGCTCAGGAGCTCTATGAGGTCCAAGTTCCTGAGAACAACCCGATTGGCTCCCTGCTTATTACCGTCTCAGCAAGAGATTTAGATACTGGATCCTTTGGGGAGGTGTCTTATGGACTGTCTCAAGATGATGACATTAACGAGCCTTTTGAAATAAACACAAAGACAGGAGAAATTCGATTGAAAAGCACTTTGGATTTTGAAGCATTTCAGTTTTACCATGTGGATGTTGAGGCCGTAGACGGTGGCGGGCTAACAGGAAAGTGCTCATTAGTGGTCCAAGTATTGGACATGAATGATAATGCTCCAGAAGTGATCCTGTCCTCACTCATCAGCCCCATCCCTGAAAATTTGCCAGGTATCATAGTGGCAGTATTCAGCGTTTCAGATGCAGACTCGGGAAATAACCAGCAAGTTATGTGTTCCATAGATGACAATCTTCCATTTCTTCTAAGACCATCAATGGAGAATTTCTATACTCTGGAAACGGATGGGGCATTAGACAGAGAGAGAAGAGCTGAGTACAACATCACCATCACAGTCACTGACATGGGCACACCCAGGCTCACAACCCAGCACACCATAACAGTGCAGGTGTCTGACATCAACGACAACGCCCCCGCCTTCACCCAAACCTCCTACACCCTGTTCGTCCATGAGAACAACAGTCCCGCTCTGCACATAGGCACCATCAGTGCCACGGACTCAGACTCGGGCTCCAATGCCCAGATCACCTACTCCTTGCTGCCGCCTCATAACCCACAGCTGGCTCTCACCTCTATGGTCTCCATCAATGCAGACAATGGGCAGCTGTTCGCGCTCAGGGCTCTGGACTATGAGTCTCTGAAGACCTTCGAGTTCCGCGTGGACGCCACAGACCAAGGATCTCCCGCTCTCAGCAGCCAGGCTTTGGTAAGGGTGGTGGTGCTGGATGACAATGACAATGCGCCCTTCGTTCTCTACCCGCTGCAGAACGCCTCAGAGTCCTGCTCGGAGTTGCTGCCCAGGGCAGCGGAGCCTGGATACCTGGTCACCAAGGTGGTGGCTGTGGATCGCGACTCTGGCCAGAATGCCTGGCTGTCATTCCAGCTGCTCAAGGCCACGGAGCCCGGGCTGTTCAGCGTGTGGGCTCACAATGGCGAGGTGCGCACCACCAGGCTGCTGAGCGAGCGCGATGTGCCCAAGCACAGACTCCTGCTGCTGGTCAAGGACAATGGGGATCCTCCGCGCTCTGCCACTGTCACACTGCATGTACTGCTGGTGGATGGCTTCTCCCAGCCCTACCTGCCTCTGCCAGAGGTGGCGCGCGACCCTGCAAAAGAAGAAGATGCTCTAACACTCTACCTGGTCATTGCCTTGGCCTCTGTGTCTTCTCTCTTCCTCTTGTCTGTGCTGCTATTTGTAGGAGTGAGGCTGTGCAGGAGAGCCAGAGAGACCTCGCTGGGTGCCTGCTCAGTGCCTGAGGGACACTTTCCTGGCCATCTGGTGGATGTCAGCAGTGCTGGGACTCTTTCGCAGAGCTACCAGTATGAAGTGTGTCTGAGGGGAGACCCTGGGACTGGTGAGTTCAAATTCTGAAAGGCAATTAACCCCCACTTTCCTTCTGTGGGATCTGAGAGGAACACAGAGAAAAGTCCTACTCTTTGGAATAGCTCCCTATTCATCTATATAGTGTAGTGATAAATTTTGTTTAATCTTAGCAATATCTTTTAACTCATATCTGCATGCTATCGCTGTGTATTGATAGAAGCTTATGCTTTTTCTTTTTATTGTAGTGTCTGGAATTGGAACCCAGTGTCTCATGCAGGTTAGGCAAACTAAACCACTGAGCTAAATAACTTCTCTTTTCTTTTCTTCTTCTTCTTCTTTTTTTTTTTTTTTTTTTTTTTTTTTTTTTTTTTTTTTTTTTGGTTTTTGGAGATTGGAAATTTTCTTGATCTTTCTCTCGTTTATTTATTTACATTCCGAGTGTTGACCCCCTTCCTGATACACTCTCCAAGAGTTCTTGACCTTATCCCTTCTGAGAGGGTGCTCACCCACCCATCCAGTCACACCCTCTCACGCACCCCCCTCCACCTCACCTCCCTCTCACATCCCCCTTCCCTGGGACATCAAGAGAGACAGGTTGGTTTTTGTTGTTATTTATTTTTTGGGGGGGGGGTGCTTTTTTGGGATGTTTTTGGTGGTGGTGTTTTTTTTTTTTTTTTTTTTTTTTTTTTTTTTTTTTTTTTTTTTTTTTTTTAGTGTAACCCTGGAACCCTGGCTGTCCTGTAACTCACTCTGTGGACCATGCTGGCCTCGAACTCAGAGATCCACTGCCTCTGTCTTCTGAGTAGTGGGAGTATAGTTTGTGCCACCACAGGTCTCTGTAGCCTGGAATCCGCTGAATCTCACTACACTGACCTGGCTGTCTTGAAATTCAGAGAGACCCACCTGCATCTGTCACTTTAGTACTGTGACTAAGACTTTGGCCATCATGCCTGGCCTGGCCTGTACCATTGTCACTATGCTTGAGATGGTACTTTTTAGAAAGATGGGTTCTGGAGATTCCACTGGCTTCTCTATTATGCTCATGGTCTGTTTTTAATTAGTAGCACTAATTAAAATTTAATTAATTATTTGACAAGTTAAATAAAAATATTTTAATAGAATATGAAATCAAACAATCTTTTGAGTGTATTATCATGTAAAGTCTTTGGGATTCCATTTTAAACAAATGATTAAATTGATTTTACTATGAGTTTGTAGAAAATTTTCAGTGTCAATACATATTACTGAATTTTGCAAACTTAGTCACCTTTTGAGGTCACTGGTTATCAGGTGCATCTTTAAATATAAATGTAAGGACCTCTAAATGCTAAGACACATACCTTATGTATGCATAATTAGGAATGTCTCTGGTTTTAATAATCAACACATATTTCTTAAATGTAGATTTTACTGAACTGTCAATTTATTAAATTATAGTTTGTGAACCTTGTACAAGAAGAGTACGGTCTTGTAGCATCAAAATACATACAACGGTTGAATAAATCTTTGCTTAATGTTACCAACCATTCAACAGTCCTTTCTTTAAAAATCAAATATTCTGCAGAGTGTCGCCAACATTCTAACTACAACACTGTGCCTTTGCCAGTGAATGAAGATTTTATTTTAATTTAATTACAAATACACAAAACTTTAAACATTGCCACTCACTAAGGTTATCTTCTTTTTTTCCATACAGAAAATACATTTCTGCTTATTTTAAATTTTATTGCTGAGAATAAAATCCAGGAGGGCTCATTTTACCTTGCTTTTCTCTAACAGTTTGGGAGTTCAAAGATATTGTGTTCGTAAATATAAATCTAAATTATATTTTTAAAACCTTCACCCTCTGGTTTCTCAAGTATTTGTCTTTTCTCCTCTAATATTTATGAACATCATTTATTAACTACAAAGCGATTTCTGTTTATAATCTTGTTTTGTAGGTTATTGTTGCCATGTTGTATAAAAATGCTCTTTTCAAATTTCTATCAAAGAAAAGCAATTAGTACTGAAGCAGTGTATGGATATTTTACTTTTAGCCTTAATCAAAGTGGACTATAATGTGCAAAGGAAGCATCTACTCTTTGTAATTCTCGATACTTATTTCTCAAATTGCACCCTTTTTCTTGGCGACATTTGCTTTTTTCACTCCAACCATACAGCTCTGGGTGGAGCTTCAGTATTTTTAAATTATACAATCTCCACAGACCACAGGTTGTGCGCTGTCTCATCCCCTGCATACAAAGGACAAAATCCTTCCCAGGAAATGATCGACTTTACAACATTAACCTCATTATCTTCTTTGTATTTCAAAAATGACGGTTAAACTCTGAGTCAGAACTGACTACTCACAAAGCAAGTGACCGTCTCCAGTCAAATTTACTGGTCATCTCATAGAGTGCACCAATGAAGGATAGATAGTTCCAAAGAATGTATGCCCCAGAGACTGAAATAAACACACAGGCAAACAACCAATAACAAAAAAATTATATCACCCTTTAGTTGCCCTTCAGGAGTTTCAGGCACATTGCCATTTGAAAGCTAAAGACTGTATTTTTAAAATAACAATAATTATTATTTATTCATTTAAAACAGAAAAATAGTAACTTTTACAATAAGATGAAAACTCTTCCAAGAGCAAGAATTTTTGTTTGTTCCTTCACAGTGCTATGATCAAAAACTAAAGGATTACTTATACAGATAAATAAGTTCTAATGAGCGACTGCCTCTGCAGAGGTTTTTGTACTGAGTTTGTTCCTCCATGAGAAAGGTATATATTTCTCACATACAGCCTAGCTACCTCAAGGCTGCCAAATGAGACTTCATGGAAAGGAAAGGAGCTCATAGAACAACACTTGGACCTAAAAGGTGGGCCACACATTTAAGCCTTTACAGTGCACTTAAACAAAAATTATCTGAAGTTGTAAAGCAGAACGCTTGGTGGCGCTGCAGGCTAAGAAAACAGAAACTTGGTGAATTTGTGACTGTAAATCAGAGCCATTTCTTACAGAAGAAAAGGAAGCTTTTTCTGCAAATCGATCCTTTCAGAGAGGCAGATAAGCTGTGTCCCGCAACATTAAAAGGGGGAAAAGCTCAAATTTACATAGCCAAGATTCCGGAGTTGTTCCTAAAGCAATTCTTGGGTGATTAACTGCTGCATCTTTTGGATCAGAGGAACGATGGAGACATCACTCCACAAGGCACCACAGAAAAGGCAAGTGACCACCATTATCCTTCTGTTACTACTTGGGGAGGCAGGCAGTGCAGCCATTAAGTATTCCATTCTAGAGGAGACAGACAGAGGCTCTTTGGTGGGGAACCTAGCAAAAGATTTAGGGCTGAGTCTAAGGGAGCTGGTCATCAGGGGTGCCCAGATTCTTTCCAAAGGAAACAATCAGCTCCTGCAGCTGGATCAAGAGAGTGGAAATTTGCTCCTGAAAGAAAAACTGGATAGAGAGGAGTTATGTGGGACCACCAACCCATGCATCCTACATTTCCAGGTGTTACTAAAAAGCCCAGTGCAATTTATTCAGGGGGAAATACAGCTTCAAGATGTAAATGATCATGCTCCAGAATTCATGGAAGATGAAATTCTCCTTAAAATCGTGGAAAGCAGCCACCCAGGGGCCGTGTTTCCATTGAAAATAGCTCAAGATTTGGATGTAGGGAGCAACACAGTTCAGAACTATACAATCAGCACCAACGACCATTTCCACATTCTCACCCGCAATCACAGCGACGGTAGAAAATATCCAGAGCTGGTGCTAGACAAAGCACTGGACCGGGAGGAGCAGGCACAGATTAGATTAACACTCACGGCTCTGGACAGTGGGTCACCTCCCAAGACTGGGACTACCCAGGTTGTCGTTGTGGTCATGGACATTAATGACAATGCTCCTGAATTTGCCCAAGGGCTCTATGAGGTGCATGTTCAAGAGAACAGCCCAGTGGGCTCCCTAGTCATCACTGTATCCGCAAGAGATTTAGATGCTGGGACACACGGAGAGCTCTCCTATTCCTTTTTCCAATCTTCAAATCAAGTTCTTCGGGCTTTTGAAATAAATAAAGACACCGGAGAAATTAGAGTAAGAAAAATGTTGGACTTTGAGGAAATTCAGTCTTACCGCATGGAAATCGAGGCCGCTGATGGGGGAGGCCTTTCAGGGAAATGCACAGTCGTAATAGACGTGACGGATGTAAATGACAACGCTCCTGAACTCACCGTGTCATTACTCATCAGAGATATTCCAGAAAATTCCCCTGAAACTGTAGTTGCGATTTTTGGAATTTCAGATCCAGACTCTGGAAACAATGGGAAAATGGTGTGCTCCATCCAAGACCATCTTCCCTTCCTCTTGAAACCTAATGAAGAAAACTACTACACGTTGGTAACTGAAAGAGCACTGGACAGAGAGAGCAGAGCTGAGTACAACATCACCATCACTGTCTCAGACCTGGGAACACCCAGGCTCACAACCCAGCACACCATAACAGTGCAGGTGTCTGACATCAACGACAACGCCCCCGCCTTCACCCAAACCTCCTACACCATGTTTGTCCGAGAAAACAACAGCCCCGCCCTGCACATAGGCATCATCAGTGCCACAGACGCAGACTCCGGCTCCAATGCCCACATCACCTACTCGCTGCTGCCGCCCCAGGACCCACAGCTGGACCTCGACTCGCTTATTTCCATCAATGCAGACAATGGACAGCTGTTCGCGCTCAGAGCATTGGACTATGAAGCACTACAGGCCTTCGAGTTCCACGTGGGCGCCACAGACCGAGGCTCACCTGCGCTCAGCAGCCAAGCACTGGTGCGGGTGGTGGTGCTGGATGACAATGACAATCCTCCTTTCGTGCTCTACCCGCTGCAGAATTCCTCTGCACCCTGCACTGAGCTGCTGCCTAGGGCGGCGGAGCCCGGATACCTGGTCACCAAGGTGGTGGCTGTGGATCGCGACTCTGGTCAGAATGCCTGGCTGTCATACCAGCTGCTCAAGGCCACGGAGCCCGGGCTGTTCAGCTTGTGGGCTCACAATGGCGAGGTGCGCACCACCAGACTCCTGAGCGAGCGCGATGTGCCCAAGCACAAACTGCTTCTACTGGTCAAGGACAATGGGGATCCCCCGCGCTCTGCCACTGTCACTCTGCATGTACTGCTGGTGGATGGCTTCTCTCAGCCCTACCTGCCTCTGCCAGAGGTGGCGCGCGACCCTGCAAAAGAAGAAGATGCTCTAACACTCTACCTGGTCATTGCCTTGGCCTCTGTGTCTTCTCTCTTCCTCTTGTCTGTGCTGCTATTTGTAGGAGTGAGGCTGTGCAGGAGAGCCAGAGAGACCTCGCTGGGTGCCTGCTCAGTGCCTGAGGGACACATTCCTGGCCATCTGGTGGATGTCAGCGGTGCTGGTACCCTGTCCCAGAGCTACCAATATGAGGTGTGTTTGACTGGAGGTACTGGAACAAATGAGTTTAAATTTCTTAAACCAATACTTCCCAACTTTTTAAATGAAGGAGGTTACAGAAACACAGAGGAGAATTCCAATTTTAGGGATTGTTTGGGGTTTAGCTAGAAATCACCCTTTGGTCTCGTATGATGAATATTCACTGATGCACACATAATTTCCCAACCGTTCACTCACAGAAAGAGATCTGTTCTAGCATGATATTTATAGTTATATTTGTAACTGTTTCAGATTGTCGAGTATTCCTTGCATAATTTTGCTAACCATCTTTCCCTCAAGCACACAGTGTAGCTTCAAAATGCTCTTTCTTGGTGAGATTTGTTTTTATCACTTAAAAAAATGTTTAAACATTAAGAGATATTTTTCAGATTCCTGGTGTCTGAGCATGTGCACTGATTTTTTTGCCATCAAAAAACTTCTGTTGCACATGTTTTCGTTATTGTTAGGGTGAATTTAACACTATTGTAAATCATGGAATAATTTTCAATCGTACAAATATTTTTATGCGCTTCTAAATTCTATGATGCTGTTTTCTGATTCCAAAAGCTTCAAAGGAACCATTATTTAATCAGGATTATGTTTATAAATTAAGTATTTCTTTCAAAATAGATAAAAGTTCATTTAACTATCTTATAATATTCTGAAAAACCCAGCCTGTTACATAAAAATAGTGGACTTATTACTACACTTGTGACTAGTTTTTCATAAATGGCATTGGCATGTAGTTATTCTTATTCTTTTAACATGAGGCATATGCCACATGATTAATACATACACAGTAAATACAAAGAACACACAGTAGTATGTTTTCAGAAGAAATCTTTTACTAAGTCAATATTATTCTAAAATGCATCTACTGGAGCTTGAGGTGTAACTAAATGGATCAAACGTGTTCAGCATTCATGATGCCCTGGATCCAATGCTCAGATCCAAATTTAAAAAAAAATAAGTTCTGCATGTAAAAGTAAATAAGATTTTAATTAACAAATTAGATCAGTTCTCAAGAAGTGAATTATAATAAAATTAAAATATATAATTAAAACTATTATTGACTAGAAAGATGACTTTATGCTTAAGAGGAAATGTTGTTCTAAGGACCCCAGTTTAGTTGTCAGGACTGATATCTGGTGATTGGCTCACAAATAGACTTTAATTCTAGCTTCAGGGAGACCTATTACCCTTTTTTTGGTGTTCATTTGTACCCACATGCATAAAACTAATATCAATATAAATTGAAATTATAATTTAAATAGTTGATGAAACTCGGTAGCCAATTAATTGGTCTTTAGCATTTTTTTGAAGAAAGAGTTCTAAATAACTGACTCTTATTATTGGCCTGTTAAGTTTCTTCAAGAATGTGTCTAGGTTATAAAATTAGTTTCCAGATGCCTGTTCATCACAATATTTCACTATCCTTTGTGATTTTGTGGTTTTTTTTTAATTATTAGTCTATCATGGTGTTCATCTGATTTTTTAAGAACAGGCTCTTGGTTGCATCCCGTTTTTTCTGAATTTTTCACTGTCTTAGTTGCTTGTTTCTGGTCTGCTAGTTATTTCTGTCTATTAATTTTGAACTTGGTTCATGTTCTCTTTGTCCTTTGAAACACGGGGACAAATTGGTTGTTTCAGAGCTTGCTTTCTTTAATGGCAGCATTGGTGTCTGCAGATTTCCCTCTTGGTACTGTTTTTCTGTATCTCATCAGTCTCTGTGTGGCGTGTGGTCATTCTCATTTGTATGAAAGAGGTTTTTTTTTTTCTTGGTTTTATTATTTGATTAATTGATTGCTCAAAGTAGGTTGCTTAGTGTTTAATTTTTCTATTTCTTTCTTTTTAAGATGCTATCTCATTGTGTACCTGAGGGTGTTCTGAACCCACTTTATTGTCCAGGCTGGCACTGGACTTACCATCTCACCCTAGTCTTCCAAGTGCTGGGATTCCATGCTAGTGTTAGCACACAAAGCATAATTTTTCTTGCCTTTGTTCTAATTGCTACATTGTGTTTTTATTTTCACCAGAGTGCAGTAGATCTCCCCCATCTACTTTTTTTATTTTTCCATTTTTCTGACTAAAATTTCAGTCTCTGATGTCATATTTTTACTTTCAAGCAGCTCGTTTTTGTTCTCTAAATGTTTCCTTTCTTTGCAGGCTTTAAGATTTAAAAACTTTGTGAAATTTAATTAATATGTGGTCATTTTCTAGTGATATATATATAAACATATATATATTCACTATCAAAATTGTGAATGTTTCCATCATCCCTAAAATGAACTTGGTGTCCAGACAGCTCACATGCGTGCACGCACGCATGCACACACACACACACACACACACACACACACACACACACACACACACACACCACTCTAGTCCATGGTAAACTACTAATCAGTTTTTCATCTCTTTTGATTTATTTATTCTGTACATATCATATACATGAAACCGTGTATGCATTGTGCAGCATTGTGTGCCTGGATTCTTTCACTGAACATAACATTTTCAAAATACATCATGTTATAAGATATATCAATACTTTATTCATTTTTATGACTCATTATATTTTATAAAAGTACCATACTTTACTCATTAGATGTAAGAAACTTTGCATTTTAGAAACAATGATGCTATAAGTTTTTGTTTGCACATATGTTTTCAATTCTTTGGCATATACCTATGGTTAGAATTACTGAGTTACAAAGACTATATCTTTTAAATTGCTGTCAAATTATTTTTCAGAGAGAATGCCATTTTACATTCCTACCAACACTGTATAGAGAAATCAATTTTTCCATATCCTGTTTTCTTTTTTATTGTTGTCATTCTATATACGTGAAGCAACATCTTACTGTGGTTTGATTTGCAATTACAAAATAACTAATAGTGCTGAGTGTATTTGCGTGTGTTTATTGGCTATTTGAGTATACTGCATGAAGACACTACAATTTGTTGAATTGTAATAATAGTATACTGCCAAAACCAGAACCTTATCAGATAACTTATAAACATTTATGAACATTTCTCTCAGTTTGTTTGTTATCATTTTACTTTGTTGATAATGTCCTTTGAAGAAAAATTATTTTGGCAAACCCAGTAGTCTTAAATTTTTTGGTAGTTTGTACTTTATGTGTCATATCTTAGAAATTGCTGCCTAATGAAAATTATGAAGATTATACTGTTTTTTCCAATGGTTTCTTAACTTATGTTTGAGGTCTGTATTTAACACTATTTAATCTTTTTAGGCCTTAAACATGTATTGTTAATTTCTCTATTATTTTATTACAGAAGTTGAGAATTTTCTGATACTTCTGAAAATATTAGTTTTATGTTTTAAAAGTACTTCTAACCACAACTTTTTATCTGAGTTATTATTTTCTTCATTTTTTATATTTCTATCATGTGACAGACTCTCCTTGTCATATCTTTTGAATAACTGTTTTTATTGGTTTTATGGAATTAAAATGCTTATTAGATATTCTGTGTTTGGTGGGACTAGTTGAGCGGGAACCTTAAATTACAGGGAGACAATTTGTTTTAGAACCAAATATCAGTATCTTTAAGTTTTCTCATGGGCCCATGCTATTCTCTATAGAAGAACTTAAAAATGAAGTCAGTGGATTAGATGGAAGGAATTAAAAAGTTGGCACTTGGTTCTTTGAACTCTTTGGTATGGAGGGATTACTGATAATCAGTGTATAGAATTTTTAAACTTCTCCGCACAAAAGCCTAATTCCTATCCTACTTTTGCTGGTATTTCTCGGTACCTCAGTCGAGAGCTCAGCCATTTCTGACACCCAAAGGGGAAAAAAGTATATTGCTTTACCTGATGGGGAAGGGAAAGCTACTTCCTTATAGAGATTTTCAGTCATTCTCTGTCTCTCTTTCTCTCTGTGTCTCTGTCTCCCTCTCCCTCTGAAGCTTCAATTTAAATCATTACTTTAGCTGAATTATGAATATCATTCTTAATAGAGCTAAAAATGTCAGTTACCACTTGTTTGTACTCTTAGAACATTACAAAAATTTAATGGTTTTCTCTAAAGTATACTCTTTTTATTATTACGAGTTCATACTATAAATCATTTTTATCATTACAAGTCCATTTATTTTAACACACAGTTATTTAAACAAGAATTAAAAAGAAAATCAAGATTAACTAATAAACCCAAATTGAAATAAATTACCAGCTTCCTAATCTAGAATCATCTATATTATTTCATATCTTGTTTCATTTAAACAGAAGTAGGTCTTCAAGGTAAACTAGTGAGTTCTCACATGACTGAGAAGTGTGGTTTAGCTGGGTATAAAATTCTTCAGTCAACTTTCTTAAAGTGGATGCTGAAAAATAAAAGTCCAGTCCTCTGAAAAAGTAGCAATTATTCTTAACAACTGAATCATCTCTTCAGCCTCTCCTCAAGGAATTTTTAATGAAAACATCTTATTGGGTACACAGAAAGAGCACAAGTGGACTATAACTGTAGTACTACCTGTATGCTATGTAAATAGGGCAAGGGATATCTTTCTATGTGCAGATGATAAGCTTCCTTTTAATGTAGTTCCAAGAGATGTATTTTGTGCTGTGGGAAGGGAGGCAGTCCATACTGTCTGCTATATACTCTAGGATGTTAGTATGAGCTATAGTAAATGTAGTTTCCAGTTCTAATCTGAGTCTCAAAATAAGACTCTGGGTTACATACCTCTCTGCATTGCCATTACAGTCTGATCTGGCCTATCCTGGATGTCATCATCTTTCCCAGCAGAGTCTGAATATTTGTAGGGAAACAGAACAGTACAAAATGTGTGTTAATGGGCCTTTGAAAGATGGGTAAAGGCAATTGTCACCAAGCCAAAGAACCTGAGTTTGATCTTCAGGTCTCACAACTAATAATGACACAGAGTCCTTTCGGGTTGTTTCTGACAACCATTCAAGTACAGTGGCACTATGAGTGAATACACACAAACCATAGCCCAAACTGTGAAGAATGGCAACTGATCAACCTCACTACTTACCCAGAGTGAGGAGAGATGAAATCCAGCCTGGGTTGATGGTCAACTGTATTTCTGGGGAGGAGAGGGGAAGAGAGAGGATAAATGGAGAGAAAAGAAGGGAGAAGAAAAGAGATTAAAAAGTGTAATGATGACCAGTGTTTCAAAGAAGGACAACTGGTACATTTTGTTACATGCCAAATGTGAATGGAGATTAAATTTGCCCTGAACAAGTAATCAATCTTACTCCTGAGAAGGAGACAGAGAGAAAGAAAAGCAAAGCCTCCTCAAGTATTTTGACACCAAATATATTAGTCTTTGCATGATACTTTTGCCATTCAACTATAATTGGCTGAACTTTATCCTCAAGTAGTTTATTTCAATAAATACTCATGTATACTCATGTAATGTTCTTGAATTCTTTTCTGTTTGTTGAATTATTATCTTTGTTCTTGAACAGTATAGATTAGGTAAATTATTGAGCCCAAATTCCTTTCATTCACAACACTCCTCAGTTACATTATGTACAAAATATTTCTCAGGGGCCTGGAGCCTCTGTTCTTGATTTGTAAGTAACTTTCTCTTTTTACATGATGAAGATAAAGCCAAGAAAGTACCTTGCCACCCAGTTCATCCTCATGATTGAATATCTTCCAGTTAGATATAGTATCAACTGTCATTTTGGCAAGATCTAGACTCAGGATACAAGATTTCTGGTACACCTGTAAGGTGCTATTATATAGGTTAAGTAAGCCTTTGAGCACTCCTGTTGGGAGACTATCTTCTTATTTGGCTTGGTTTGGTTTGGTTTTCTGAGAAAGGGTTTCTCTATGTAGCGTTGCCCATCCTGGGACTCTCAGAGATCTTCCTGCCTCTGCTTTCTGAGTGCTGGGTTTAAAAGTGTATGCGCCACCAATGGGCTGGAAGATTATCTTGATTGCACTAATTGAGTTAGGAAGACATGCCCATTGTGGGTATCACAATTCTGGGCCTGGGATCCTGGAGAGAGTTGAGCATCAGTGTTTTATTGTTCCTGTCTGCTTCCTAAATGTGGATGCCATAAGATCAGCAGCTTAAGACCCTTGCCAGCCTGACTGACCCACCATAATGGACAATAGCCTGGAATCATGAGTCTGAATGAACTCTTTCTTCCCTGAAGTTGCTTTTGTGGAAGTAGTCTATAACAGCAACAAAAAAGTAACTAAGAGGCTTCATTCTCTGTTTGAAGATTATTGCCTTTTCTTTTACAATTTGTATTCATTCATTCTTGGGGCTGGCACTTCACTAACTGACCATCTCTGCAACTTCAATCACTTATTTTTATGAGTATGTGTTCCCTGTATGTGCATAGCATATGTGCAGAGCTCATAAAGACCAAAAGGAGCCTTGAATTCCCTGTAATTGAAGTTGCATTTATTTGTTTGTTACATGGGGTTGCTCAGAACAGAATCTGAACCTTCTTCAAAAGACCTAAGTTGAGCCATCATCCCAGCCACCTAGAATTATAAACATCACTGTTTTGGAATTGAGTAAATAATTTAAACATGAGCCATGCTATTATTTTTTAAGTATGCCATTTATATGGTAAGTATAATTGTTTGACAATTTGCTTGATATTTCCATTGTCTGGTGTTAGTGTGATTGGGAGAGGACTATTTATCTTCTTATAATTCATGCTGTCTTTGTTTCTATGTATGATGTGTGTGGTTGCTTACCATTTATCAGATGTATTTGTGGTATATCTGCAAACAGGTTTAATGTTCCATCCTTCAAACTTGAAGGGCAAGTAAATATCTTCAATAAAACTATAAAAGAAAAGTTCCCTAACCTAAAGAAAGAAATGACCATGAACATAGAGGAAGCCTGTAGAACAAACAGCTTTGCAAGCACTCTTCCGCCAGGGCCCACAGGGAGCTTTCCACACACCCTACAGTCTGTCCCAGGAGAAATCTCCTGGAGCTAACGGAGAACAGATAGCGTGGTGCACTCTGTGATCGGGTCCTTTCTGACCCAGATAGAGGGCCAGGTGACCACCATTAAGGTCAGGACCCACCTGCAAATGGCTAGCCCTCAGAGAAGTTTTGCAAGCACTCTTCCACGTGAGTCCATGGTAATCCCTAAGCCCAACACATACCCTCACTGGCTGACCTGGGAGGAAATTCCTGGTAGAGCGGCGCACTCTGGGATCAGGTACGTTCTGGCTCAGCGAGAGGGTCAGGTGACTGCCATCAAGGTAAGTACCAGCCTGCAAATGGCTGAGCTCCCAGAACAGTTTCCCAAGAGCTCTCCTACCTGAACCCACAAAGAGAGAATGGAGTCACTGTCATCAGAACTCACTACCGAACTGCAAAGAGCCAAACACACAGAACCAATTTCCTTCCTGAGCCCACAGGCCTTCAAACCCACAAAAGAGACAGGTTCCAGTCAGAGACAAGATCACCTATAATCAGAGATAACAAGATGTCAAGAAAAACTCAAAATAACCTGATAAATGGAAACCAAAAGAACCTGGCAACATCAGAACCCAGCTCTCTCACTTTGGCAAGTAGTGGATTGCAAACACATCTGAAAAACAAGACTTAAACTTGAAATCACACTCCATGATGATGAAAATATTTAAGAAGCATGTGGATAACTCCCTTAAACAATTACAGGAAAACACACATAAACAAATAGAAACCCTTAAAGAGGAAACACAAAAATCACTCAAAGAACTATAGGAAAACAGAACCAAACATATGAAGGAATTGGAAACAAAAATAGAAACAATAAAGAAAACACAAAAAGAGACAAGCCTGGAAATAGAAAACCTAAGAAATAAATCAGGAGTCATAGATGCAAGCATCACCAACAGACTAGAAGACATGGAAGAGAGAATCTCGGGGGCATAAGACAACATAGAAAACATTGACACAACAGTCAGAAAAAATGCAAAAACCAAAAAGCTCCTAACCCAGGATATCCAGGACAAAATGAGGAGACCAAGCCTAAGAATAACAGGCATAGAGGAGGGCAAAGAATATCAACTGAAAGGCACAATAAATATCTTCAACAAAATCATAGAACAAAACTCCCCTGCCTTTAAGAACGAGATAACCATGAACATACAGGAAGCCTACGGAACTCCAAATTTTTTGGAACAGAAAAAACTCCTCCCAACAAATAATAGTCAAAACACCCAATATTCAAAACAAATGAAGAATCCTGAAAGCTGTAAGGGAAAAATTACAAGTAACACATAAAGTCAGAACAATCAGAATTACACCAGACTTCTCAACAGAGACTATCAAAGCTAGAAGATCCTGGACAGACATAATAGAGACTCTAAGAGAACACACATGTCAGGCCAGGTTACTATAACCAGCAAAACTCCCAATTACCATAGATGAAGAAACCAAGATATTCCAGGACAAAAGCAAATTTACACAATATCTGTCCACAAATTCAGCCCTACAAAGGATAATTCAACACAAGTAAGGAAACTACACCCAAGAAAAAGCAAAACTAATCATCATCATCATCATCATCATCATCATCATCATCATCATCATGCAAAGAAACCAAAAGAAGAAAAACACACAAACATAAGTCTGTCTCTAACAACAAAAATAACAGAAAACAAAAATCATTATTCCTTAATATCTCTTAACATCAATAAACTCAATTCCCCAATAAAAAGACATAGACTATAAGACTGAATACATAAACAGGATCCAACATTTTGCTATATACAGGAAACTCATATAAAAGACAAAAACAGACACTACTTCAGAGTAAAATGCTGAGAAAAAAACCTTCCAAGGGAATGGTCCCAGGAAACAAGTTGTAATAGATATTCTAATATCAAATAAAATAGATTTTGAACCAAAAGTTATAAAAAAAGATAAATAAAGACAATTTTTACTCATCTCAGGAAAAATCTATAATGATGAACTCTCTACCTTGAACATCTTTGCTCCAAATACAAGGGCAGCCACATTCATTTTAAAAATCCTATTAAACCTCAAAGCATATATTACACCACACACAAAAATAATGGGAGACTTCAACACCTATCCTTCATCAATGGAGAGATCATGGAAGCAGAAACAGAACAGACACACAGCAGAACTGGCAGAGGTTATGAACCAACTGGAATTAACAGACATCTACAGGGTATTTCACCCTAAAACAAAAGAATATACCTTCTTCTCAGCATGTCACAGTACCTTCTCCAAAACTGACCATATAGTCAGTCACAAACCAGGCCACAACAGATACAAGAAGATTGAAATACTCCCATGCATCAAATCACAGTGGGCTAAGGCTTGTTTTTAATAACAACATAAACAACAAAAACTTCACATACATGTGTAAGCTGAACAATGCTCTATGCAATGATAACATGGTCAAGAGAGAAATAGAAAGAAATTAAGGCTCTTTTAGAATTTAGTGAAAATGACAGCACAACATACCCAAACTTATGGGATGCAATGAAAGTAGTAATAAGAGGAAAACTCCTAGCTTTGAGTGCCTCCAAATAAAAACCTGGAGAGAGGATGCACTAGCATCTTGATGGAACATTTGGAAGCTCTAGAAAAAAAGAAGCAGATATACCAAAGAGGAGTAGATGGCAGGAAATAATCAAACTCAGAGCAGATATCAACCAAATAGAGACAAAAAGAATTATACAAGAAATCAACAAAACCAAGAGCTGTTTTTTTTTTTTTTTTTTTTTTTTTTTTTTTTTTTGAGAAAATCAACAAGATTGATAAAAACTTAGCCAGACTAACTATAGGACACAGAGTGAATCCAAATTAACAAAATTGGAAATGAAAGGGAAGACATGACAACTGAAACTGAGGAAATTCAAGAAATCATCAGATCCTACTAAAAAAGATTATACTCAGTAAACCTGGAAAATCTGGAGAAAATAGACAAATTTCTAGACAGATACCAGATATCAAAGTTAAATCAGGATCAGATAAACCATCTAAATAAACCGATAACACCTAAAGAAATAGAAGCAGTCATCAAAAGCCTCCCAAGTTCAGTGCAGAATTTTATCAGATATTTATTGACGACCTAATACCAATACTCTCCAAACTATTCCACAAAACAGAACGAGATGGAATTCTACCCAACTCATTTTTTGAGGCTAAAATAACCCTCATTCCTAAAGCACACAAAGACCCTACAAGGAAAGAGAACTTCAGACCAATCTCACTTATGAACATTGATGCAAAAATACTCAACAAAATCCTTGCAAAACGAATCCAAGAACACATCAAAATGATTATTCACCATGACCTAGTAGGCTTCATCCCTGGGATGCAGAGGTGGTTTAATATACAGAAATCCATCAATGTAATCCACCATATAAACAAAATCAAAGAACAAAATCACATGGTCATCTCACTAGATGCTGAGAAAGCATTTGACAAAATTCAACACTCGTTCATGTTAAAGGTCTTGGAAAGAACAGGAATCCAAGGTCCATACCTAAGCATAATAAAAGCAATATACAGCAAACCAACAGCCAACATCAAATTTAACTGTGGGAAATGTGAAGCAATACCATTAAAATCAGGGACTAGACAAGGCTGCCCACTCTCCCCCTACCTATTCAACATAGTACTGAAAGTCCTGGCTGGAGCAATTAGAGAGCAAAAGGAAATCAAAGGGATACAAATTGGAAAGGAAGAAGTAAAAACATTACTATTTGCAGATGACATGATAGTGTACTTAAGTGACCCCAAAAATTCCACCAGAGAACTCCTACAGCTGATAAACAAGTTCAGCAAAGTGGCTGGATACAAAATTAACTCAAACAAATCAGTAGCCTTCCTCTTCTCAAAGGACAAACATGTGGAGAAAGAAATTAGGGAAAAGATACCCTTCACAATAGTCACAAAAACTATGAAATACCTTGGGGTGACTCTAACTAAGCAAGTGAAGGACCTGTATGACAAGAACTTCAAACCTCTAAAGAAGGAATTCGAGGAAGATCTTAAAAAATGGAAAGATCTCCCATGCTCATGGATTGGAAGGATCAATTTGTAAAAATGGCCATCTTACCTAAAGCAATCTACAGATTCAATGCAATCCCCATCAAAATACCAAACCAATTCTTCATAGAGTTGGAAAGAGCAATGTGCAATTTCATCTGGAATAACAAAAGACCTAG
The DNA here is from genome assembly GCF_963924665.1 of Micromys minutus. NCBI lineage: Eukaryota > Metazoa > Chordata > Mammalia > Rodentia > Muridae > Micromys > Micromys minutus. Next base: position 24,705,341 of record NC_137977.1, read on the forward strand.
AATAGCGAAATCCATCCTCAACAACCACAAAAAAAAAAAAAAAAATCGAGGGAATCACTATCCCTGTCCTTAAGCTATATTACAAAGCAATTGTGCTAAAAAACTGCATGGTACTGGTACAGAAATAGGCACGTGGATCAATGAATAGAATAGAAGATTCAGAAATGAGCCCTCACATATTTCTCTCCTGAGTTTTGACAAAGGAGCTGTAAACATTCAATGAAAATAGTACAACCTATTCAACAAATGGCATTGGTCCATCTGGCACTCAGCATACAGAAGAATGAAAATAGACCCTTTCTTATCTCCTTGTATAAAGTTCAAATGCAAGTGGATGAAAGATCTCCACATTAAGCCAGGTACACTGAAACTATTAGATGAGAAAGTAGGGAAAACCTTAGAACTCATAAGTACAGGATAAAATATCCTAAACAGAACACCAAAGGCTCATGCTCTAAGGTCAAAGATTGACTAATGGGACTTAATGAGATTGCAAATTTTCTGTAAGGCTAAGGACACTGTCAAGAAAAAAAACGGCAGCCAACAGAGTGGGAAAAGTTCTTTACCAACCCCACATCAGATAGAGGCCTAATATCCAAGGTATACAAAACCTCAAGAAGCTAGACACCAGAGAATCAAACAACCCTATTAAAAAATGGAATACAGAGCTAAACAAAAAATTTTCAATTGAGGAATATCAAAGGGCTGAGAAGCATCTAAGGAAGTTCTTGACATCATTAGCCATCAGGGAAATGCAAATCAAAACAACCCTGAGATTCCACCTCACACCAGTCAGATTGGCAAAGATCAAAAATTCAGATGACAGCAGATGCTGGTGAGGATGTGGAGAAAGAGGAACACTTATTCACTGTTGGTGGGGTTGTAAACTAGTACAACCACTCTGGAAATCAGTCTGGCGATTCCTCAGAAAATTGTACATAGAAGACCCAGTTATTCCACTTCTTGGAATGTACCCCAGAGAAGCTCCAACATACAACAAAGACACATGCACCACAATGTTCATAGCAGCTCTATTTATAATAGCCAGAAGCTGGAAAGAACCCAGATGTTCTTCAGTAGATGAATGGATACAAAAATTGTGGTACATTTACACAATGGAGTACTACTCAGCTATCAGAAACAATGATTTTATGAAATTCCTAAGAAAATTGATGCATCTAGAGAATATCATCCTGAGTGAGATAACTATGCCACAAAAGAATATACATAATATACAGTCACTGATAATTGGATACTAATCCCAGAAAGCTCTGAACACCCCAGAAACAACACACAGACTATATAAAGTTCAAGAAAAGAAAAAGAAAAAGAAAACCATTATGCTTAATCCTTACACACCAACAAAACTTTGATGAATTTCAGGTTACATCCTGTTTTACATGTACTTTATGCTCATTGTAACTTGTAATTAAGTAGTGTAACTTAATGCACACTATCAAACCTTTTTTTAAAAAGCTAAGCACTGACAAAAATGTATTCGTATACTTTTGTGCAAAAATGCTTAAAATTTGTACATTTATCTTTGTTTTTTAAAATAAAGTTGTTCAATTAAAAAAGAAATAAATAAAAAAAAGCCTCCCAACAAAAAAAGTCCAGGACCAAGTTGGTTTAGTGGAAAATTCTATCAAACTTTTGGAGAAAACCTAATACCAATACTCTCCAAACTATTCCAAAACATAGAAACAGAAGGAACCCTAACCAACTAGTTCTTCAAAGCCACAATTGTGCTCTTATGTAAACCACACAAAGACACTAGAAAGAAACAGAACTTCAGATCAATTTCCCTCGTGAATATCGATGCAAAAATACGCAATAAAATTCTTCCAAATAGAATCCAAGAACACATCAAAATGATCATCCACCATGATCAAGGAGGTTTTATCCCAGGGATGCAGAGATGGTTCAATATACGGAAATCCATCAACATAATCAACCATATAAACAAACTCAAAGAAAAAAACACATAATAATTTCACTAGGTGCTGAGATAGCTTTTGCCAAAATTCAACACCCCTTCATGATAAAAGTCTTGGAAAGATCAGGAATTCAAGATCCATACCTAAACACAGTAAAGGTAATATACAGCAAACCAGTAGCCAGCATCAAACTAAATGGTGAGAAACTTGAAGCAATCCCACTAAAATTAGGGACAAGACAAGGCTACCCACTCTCCCTCTGCCTATTCAATATAGTACTGAAAGTCCTGTCCAGAGCAATTAGAAAACAAAAAGAACTCAAACAGATTCACATTAGAAAGAAAGAAGTCAAAAGATTACTATTTGCAGATGGTATGATAGTATACTTAAATGACCTCAAAAAATTCCACCAGAGAACTTTTACAACTGATAAACTACTTCAGCAATGTGGCTGGACATAAAATTAACTCAAACAAATCAACCAACTTCTTCTACTCAAAGGATAAACAGGCTGAGAAAGAAATTAGAGAAACAACACCCTACACAATAGTCACAAAGTATAAATACCTTGGTGTGACCCTAACCAAGCAAGTGAAGTGTCTATATGACTAGAACTAACTACAAGACTCTGAAAAGGAAATTGTAGAAGATCTCAGAAGATGGAAAGATCTCCTATGCTCATGGATTGGAAGAATCAACATTGTAAATGTGCCCATCTTACCAAAAACAATCTACAGATTTAATGCAATTCCCATCAAATCCAACTCAATTCTTCATAGAGTTGGAAAAAGCAATTTGCAAATTCATCTGGAATAACAAAAAACCTAGACTATCAGAATCTGCTCTCATGAATAAAAACACTTCTAGGGGAATAACCATCCTTGATCTCAAGATATATTACAAAGCAATTGTGATTTTAAAAAATTACATGGTATTGGTAGAGAGATAGGAAGATAGATCAATGGGACAGAATTGAAGACCCAGAAATGAACCCACACAACTCTGGTCACTTATCTTTGACAAAGAAGCTAAAAACATTTAATGGAAAAAAAATGACAGGCTCTTCAACAAATGGTGTTGGTTCAACTGGCAGTCAGCATGCAGAAGAATGAAAATTGATTTTTTTCCTATCTCATTGTACAAAGCTCAACTCCATGTGGATCAAAGACCTCCATATAAAATCAGGTACACAGAAACTATTAAAAGAGAAAGTAGGGAAGAGCTTAGAGCACATAGGCACATAGGAAATTTTCCTGAGCAGAACACCAATGGCTTATGCTCTAAGATCAAGACTCGACAAATGGAACCTCATGATATTGCAAAGCTTCTGTTAGGCAACGGACACTGTTAAAAAGACTAAATGGCAGCCAACAGATAGGGAAAGGATCTTTACCAATTCTACATCTGATAGAGGCTGTGTATCCAATATATACGAAGAACTCAGGAAGATAGACTCTAGAGAATCAAATAATTCTATTAAAAATGAGGTACAGAGCTAAACAAAGAATTCTCAACTGAGAAACATCAAATGGCTGAGAAGCACCTAAAGAAATGCTTAACATCCCTAATCACAAGGGAAATGCAAATCAAAACAACCCTGAAATTTCACCTCACAGCGGTTAGAATGGCTAAGATAAAAAACTCAGGTGACAGCAGGTGCTAGCAAGGATGTGGAGAAAGAGGAACACTCCTCCACTGTTGGTGGGGTTGTAAGCTGGTACAACCACTATGGAAATTAATCTGTCAGTTCCTCAGAAAACTGAGTACTACCTGAAAACCCAGCCACTCCACTTCTGGCCATATACCCCAAAGATGTTGCAGCATATAACAAGGACACATGCTCCACCATGTTTATAGCAGCCTTATTTATAATAGCCAGAAGTTGGAAAGAACCCAGATATTCATCAACAGATGAATGGATACAGAAATTGTGGTACATTTTCACAATGGAGTACTACTCAGCTATTAGAAACAATGACTTCATGAAATTCGTAGGCAAATGGATGGAACTAGAGACAATCATCCTGAGTTTTGTAACCCAGTCACCAAAGAACACACATGGTATGCACTCACTGATAAGCAGATACTGGCCCCAGAAAGCTCTGAATACCCAATACCCAAGAAACAATTCACAGACATTATAAAGCTCAAAAAAAGGAAGGCCAAAATAGGAGTGTCTCAGTCCTTCTTAGAAGGGAGAATAAAACAATCATGGGTAGAAATACAAGGTCAAATAGAGGAACAGGGATTAAAGAAGATGGCTCAGAAGCTGCCTTACCTGGGGATCCACCGCATATGCAGCCACCAAATACAAGCACTATTGCTGATGCCAAGAAGTTTCTTGGCAGGAACCAGATAGAGATGCTGCCTCAGGGACTATGTTAGAGTCATATAGATACAGCTGAGCATGCTTGCAGCTAACCATCGGTCTGAACTCGAGGACCCCAATGAGGGTGCTAAAAAAAGGACCAAAGAAGCTGAAAGGGTAACCTTATGGGAAGAACAACATTATCAACCAACCAAACCCTCCAATGCTTCCATGGAGTAAAACATCAACCTTTGTGCACATTTTGAGAGACCTATTGATCCAGTTGCATATGTAGCTGAAGATAGCAATGTCTGGCATCAATGTGAGAAGAGGCTTTTGGTCCAGGGAGGGCATGTTTTACCAATGTAGGGGAATGTCAAGGCAATGGGGTGGAGATAGTGATTAGGAGAGTGTGCACCCTGTGAAAGCAAATGGAGGAGGAGGGGCAATGGGAGTGGGGTGAGGGGAAAGGGATAACATCTCAAATGTAAATACAGTATATCTAATAAAAAATAACAAAAAGGCAAACAAGTATAAGGAGAAAGGTATTCATTACCTTTCTCATTGTTACAGCAAACTAACTGACAAAATTAACTTACAGAAACATGGTATGGTTCTGTCTGAGAGTGCAGTCCATTCGTCATGGTGGAAAAGTCACAGCAATCAAAGCATGAAGGTTACAGTCATGGAGCTAAGGGAGATGGATGCTTCTGCTGACCTTTCTCACTTCCATTCAATCTGGGACCACAGCCCAGAGAATAGTGACACCCACAGTTGGGATGTGTCTTCCCACTTCAGTTAACTCAATCTAGACACTCTATTACAGACAAATTATGGGTCTTTGAATGGCTGCTGTGAGGAGAATCCTATGGAATTGTGTAGGACATGTGATAGGAGAACCAACTATAATAAGCCTTTGAAATATGAGTTAAGTGATACTGATTTGATACTGAAATATAATATAAACCTAGCCTTCTTTGCTGAAAATTTCCACTCCTCTAGGCATACCCATTCCTTAACATTTTTCACTCTGTATTTTTCTGGGTCACAGGGTACAAACCATAGGAAGTTTATGGCATGGTAGCTCAAGTCTCTCATTCAAGTATTCAAAGGTTGAGGCATGAGGAGCCTTGGTTACATACAAAGGCAGCTCAAGCTCTTTCTCAAAATTCTATCTCCAAAAGAAGAAATGAGTTAAACATAATAATTAAATAAAAATATAGACCATCAATGAGCAAAAAGTACCTAGGAAGGAAAGTAAAGGTGGACAGAAATTAAAATAAATAGGTAAAGAGCCACTTCCACTACTGGAATGCTTCTGGTTCACCTTACTATGGCTGTCAAAGCAATCTCTACCAACCTGCTCTGAATTATCTGCTCTTTACTCTTTAAAGTTGATTTAAGAAAAACACTTGGGCTGGGAATGCGGCTCAGTGGTAGCAAACATGGATGAAGCCCTGAAATCAAACCCTTGCCCTTGGGGAAACAATAAGAAAATGTTCAAATAAAAAAAAGAAGAAGGATCAAAAACAAACCAGTGCAAAAGGAATCTTGGGAAAAAGCTAGACCATTTGCAAAGAGAAACATTTGAGAGTGAAACCTATTATTATCATAAGAGGGGAGAAAGGCATTGTGTTTAACCAATAAGAATGGAAGAGCTCTTGGAAAATATGAACACAGTAAACAAAAATCTCAATAGAGGGACTTTACAATAAAATTAAGAAGATACATCCAAAAAAGTTAGGTGTGCTGGCATAGACCCTTAGTCCCAGCACTTAGGAAACTCACGCTGGTGGATCTCTAGAATTCAAGGTCAGTCCTAGTCTACATAGCGAGTTCTAGGCCAGACAGCACTATACATAGTGAGACCCTCTTTTAGAAAAAAACCCAAAACATGCCTCAGGAAACATTGAAAAATACTTTTAATTGGCAATAAGAAAAACAATATAGGAAAATGGGAGGGGCCATACTGAAGTGCAACAATGGAATTAAAAGACCTCTGAAAGTGAGGGAGTGGGGCCAGTGAAGGAGAGGAGGAACCAGTGAAGGAGAGGAGTCTGGAAGAACTGACACTACCATCTGAAGAAGAGTGGCCTTCGAGGTTAAGTGGCCAAGTGTCTAGTACAGTGGATGAAATATAATCTCAGACCAAGAAGAATAGACTGTTTAATTTCCAAATGGTTGGAATAATGATAAAACCCTACAAAAAATAAGTAAGATATATGTCACCTATTGATGATGAAAAGATGGTAAGGTTCAGATTTCATGGCAGCTACAGTGGTTCAAGTAGCTCACTGACAAAACTTAATTCTGAAGAAAAATTATTTTCAACCAAAAATAATTATGGTTACCGTTCCAATCAAGTTTGTTGGTAGAATGAAGTCATTTTGATACATTTAGAATCACAACAAGGGGAGCAACAACAAGTTATGGTGGTCCATGTCTCTAATCCTAGCACTCTCTGGAGGCAGAGACAGATGTTTCTCTGTGAGTTCAAGGCCAGCCTGGGCTGAACACTGAGTCATTGTCTGAAAACAACAAACAAAAAATGTAGCAACAGACTGGGAATATTGCTGAGTCAGCAAAATGCCTGCAGGGCAAGCAGAACAACCTGAATTAAGTGGCCCAGCTCTCACCAAAGCAACAAGTACAGAGCCTCTCACTGGTAGAGCCCATCTCAAAATAGTTAGGGGAAGTGGGTGAAGAGATTGGTTCAGCAGTTAAGAGCACTAACTGCTCTTGCAGAGGACTCAGGTTTAGTTCACAGCACCTACATAGTGACCCAGAAAACCTTGTAACTACAGTCTCAGGGGGGTCTTTCTTCCTCTGATGATCACCCTCACAGGCTCTTGCATATACATACACTCAGGCACACATACATACATATAAAATAAAGAACTCTTTAAAACACATAGTGGACACAAGAAAGTGGCCCACAAAATCAACTAAGCAGGGCTCATGGAGACTCACAAAGACTGAACTAATCATAATGGGACCTGCATGGGTCTGACCTGGGTCTTCTGCTTACATGCTACGGTTATGTAGATTGGTGTTCTTGTGGGGTTACTACTAACAGTGGGAGAGAGGACTGTCTCCACTCCTTTGCATGCTTGTGGAACCCTTTTCCTCCAAGTTTAATAAAGGGGATGTGCCTAGTCTATTTATAACTTGATATGCTATCCTTGATTGATATTCCTTGGAGTCCTGCCCTTTTCTGAAGGAGCAATGGATCTAGGAGAGGGGGGATGTGATAAACGGAACTGGGAAGATAGGAGAAAAGGGGAACTGGGGTGGTTTTGGGTGTAATGCGTGAGAAAAAAATTTAAAAAATCAATGAAGATTCTGAAATCAACCACACATGCCGACAATAACAGGAAAACATAAATAATGCTAACAAATGTGAATACTAGAGAATGGCTTTTATTAAATAAGAAGTTCTTAAAGAATTCTGAACTGACCTATGGCCCAGGATATAATGGACAAAATAAAGACCTACAACGAATGAAAGCACTAGACTTGGGAAATTTAAACGGAAAGGCGTAATTAAGCATGTAGAAGGAAACAATATACCTGTGTCTGCTCTGTAAAAGAAGATGGAAAGCTTTCTTCACATTCTATGAGGTCAGGATGGCAATCCAAACCACGTAAGGGAAACATTATAAACCTAAATAGAAACCTAAAAGCATTGTGATATATTAAATATACCTATGCAGCAAGATTAATTTATCATGGATACATTTAATTATACTAAAAACTCAAGAATGTAAAAGCTCGATAATGCATGGGTGATTTAAACAAATATTAAAAAACAATATTTGTGAAAGAAAACAAAGCATCGTTGATAAAAAAAATCCTAAAGATGCATTATAGAAGCAACTCCACAAATAGAAATCCGACCTACTTTCTACTGGCTATACTAGGGCATTTGCTGGGTATTGGAGATCTTGGCCATTAGTATAAATATGTAGTGCTTAGGACAGTTAAAGTGTGAAAATTATGGAGCATGAAGTATTATAGAAGGAGCGAAGTCTTTGAAAGTGGAAGAATTGTCCAGTTCACAAGAAATGGAAGGAAAAAATCTCTAGTTCTGTATTATTGTTGCTAAATGGCTTAGAAATAACACAACTTTCAACTTCTTGGTGGAGACTTGATATTCTTTTATAGTCTTTACTATCAACTTTTGAAGCGAGGTTTTCAGATTTTCTTAAATTTTGGTGGAGAGTCCGAGTTCAATGTAAACCCTGGTGTGGAGTGCTTTTAATCCCGTATTTTTTTGTTGTTATTTTATTCCTGAGAAAGAAAATAACACTCACAAAACGCAAGGTGGCGCTGCAGGCTAAAAAGAGGAAAAGAAAGAAAAAGGAAAGGGGAGGGGTGCACAAAGGATATTCCAGACTTCCGACAAAGCCATAGGAAATGATATAGCTAGCAGTAGCAAGCCCTGGGAGAAGACACCTCTCTCTTTTCACTGGAATTGCTAGTATCCAGGTCATTCCTAAGGATTCCAGCTGCAGGCATTCCAGGAAGCTGCTTGAGGATAAATGGAAGGAATTTGGGGTTTTATTTTCAAAGTCTTGGAAAGAATGGAAGCCAGAGTGGAGCAAGCTGTGCAGAAAAGGCAAGTACTGTTTCTTTGTTTATTTCTGGGAGTGACTTGGGCTAACGCCGAACAGCTTCGGTATTCTGTGGAAGAGGAAACTGAGAGAGGCACTATCCTGGCCAATCTAACAAAGGATTTGGGTTTGGGGCTGGGGGAACTGTCAGCCCGGGAAGCTAGAATTGTTTCAGACCAGAACACCCGTTTTTTACTCCTCAGTCCACTTACTGGAGAATTAATTCTAAATGAGAGACTGGACCGAGAGGAACTGTGCGGCCCCACAGAGCCCTGTGTGCTGACTTTCCAGTTACTGTTCGAAAGACCATTTCAGATTTACCGTGCTGCGCTACATGTCAAAGATATAAATGATAATCATCCAGTATTTCTAGACAAAGAAATACACTTGAAAATATCAGAAAGTACCACTCCAGGGGCAACATTTCTCTTGGAGAGGGCACAGGATTCCGATGTAGGAACGAACAGCTTGAGTAACTATACCATCAGCCCCAATGAGTATTTCCACATTCACGTGCATGACAGTGGGGAGGGGGCTATCTTTCCTGAACTGATACTGGATAAAATGCTGGACCGAGAAGAAATACCAGAATTCACTTTAACTCTGACAGCCTTAGATGGTGGTTCTCCACCTAGATCTGGGACAGCCTTGGTGCAAATCTTGGTGTTGGACATAAATGACAACTCCCCTCAATTTGTGCAGTCACTTTACAAAGTTCAGTCACCTGAAAACACCCCTGTTGGCTCTTTGGTTGTCACTGTGTCTGCTAGGGACTTAGACACAGGAAGTTACGGAAAAATAGCCTACACATTTTTTTATGCCACTGAAAGAATTCTCCAAACCTTTCAAATCAATTCTACATCTGGCGATCTTTATCTTAAACGAGAACTCAACTATGAAGCAATTAAAAATTATTCGATAACTATTCAGGCCAAAGATGGTGGTGGACTTTCTGGGAAATGTACTGTGGTTGTAGAGGTAATGGACATAAATGATAACCCACCTGAGTTTCTCTTGTCGTCACTTAATACCCCAATTCCTGAAAATTCTCCAGAGACAGTCGTTGCTGTTTTTAAAATTAGAGACAGAGATTCAGGGGACAATGGGAAAACCATGTGCTCTGTTACACATGATCTCCCTTTCATCCTGAAGCCATCTGTGGAAAATTTCTATACTCTAGTAACAGAGAAGCCCTTAGACAGAGAATCAAACACTGAATACAACGTAACCATATCTGTCACCGACCTGGGCACACCCAGGCTCACAACCCAGCACACCATAACAGTGCAGGTGTCTGACATCAACGACAACGCCCCCGCCTTCACCCAAACCTCCTACACCATGTTCATCCGTGAAAACAACAGCCCCGCCCTGCACATAGGCACCATCAGCGCCACAGACGCAGACTCTGGCTCCAATGCCCACATCATCTACTCGCTGCTGCCGCCCTACGACCCGCAGCTGGCCCTCGACTCGCTTATTTCCATCAACGCAGACAATGGGCAGCTGTTTGCGCTCAGGGCGATGGACTATGAGGCCCTGCAGACCTTCGAGTTCCCTGTGCGCGCCACAGATGGAGGCTCACCTGCGCTCAGCAGCCAGGCTTTGGTGCGCGTGGTGGTGCTGGATGACAATGACAACGCGCCCTTTGTGCTCTACCCACTGCAGAACGCCTCTGCACCCTGCACTGAGCTGCTGCCCAGGGCTGCAGAGCCCGGATACCTGGTCACCAAGGTGGTGGCTGTAGACCGCGACTCTGGCCAGAATGCCTGGCTGTCATACCAGCTGCTTAAGGCCACCGAACCGGGGCTGTTCAGCGTGTGGGCGCACAATGGCGAGGTGCACACCACCAGGCTCCTGAGCGAGCGTGATGTGCCCAAGCACAGGCTCCTGCTGGTGATCAAGGACAATGGAGATCCTCCGAGATCTACCAGTGTCACTCTGCATGTGTTACTGGTGGATGGCTTCTCTCAGCCCTACCTGCCTCTGCCAGAGGTGGCGCGCAACCCTGCAAAAGATGAAGATGAGCTAACACTCTACCTGGTCATTGCCTTGGCATCTGTGTCTTCTCTCTTCCTGGTGTCTGTGCTGCTATTCATTGGAGTGAGACTCTGCAGGCAGGCTGGGACAGCCTCTCGAGGTGTCTGCTTTGTTCCTGAGGAACACATTCCTGGCCACGTGGTGGATCTCAGCGGTGCAGGTACCCTGTCCCAGAACTACCAGTATGAGGTGTGTCTGACTGGAGGATCAGCGATAACCAGTGATTTTAAGTTCCTAAATCCAATTGCCCCTAACTTCCTAACAGAAAGCACGGAGAGAGAAATAGATTAAAAGCTAAACCCGTCAAACCATGAATGCGGCCCTAGTTTAAACTATGCCCTTCTTGTGTAAAGAAGAATGATTTCATGTTAACATTTTGAAGTTAATTAATTTAGGACAAAAAGAGTATACTTTTATTTATTCCCAAGAACATTTTCTTTAATGTATGAGGTGCATGTGCTGTGTGCTATATCAAATTTAATTTGATTTTCTTTACTTTTTTAAGTATTTGTTGAATTGCAATCTATTAAACAACAAATCTTGGTAGAGTTGGTTTAAGCTAGTTTTCCATTGTCTAAATTTTTCTTTTATAATTATGTTCTGTGTCTGCTGGAGTTACATATAAATATAGGTATATCCTACATTTTGAGAGGTTATATTATATAGATTTTTTTAAGTTTCTCTACTAATTACTGCATCATACATAATTTCATCACTTTTGTGGCCATGCTTTCTCTGTGTCCATGTCCAGAGTGGTCTTGAACTTTTGATCTTCCTGTTCCAGACTTCCAAAGTGCTGCCACTACAGGCTTTAGCCTTTTTCCATCTTTATTTCAGAAGTCAATGAGTAGATGTATCTTAATAATAATAATAATTATTATTATCATCATCATCACCAAGTAGAAGTTCACAGAGACTTGGTAAGATCCATAATTATGAACTGACATAGCAGAGCATCTCCTAGTTGTTTCTGTCTTGTTTTTCTTGTTTGAAGTGTGGGAGATTCCTCGTTCTGTGCATCTCCAGGCAGGTGACATGGCAACAGCATTATGCTGTTTTCTATTACTAGATATCATGTGTCATAGTCACATGGCTCATCAGCCTCTCCTGTATTCAGACTTACCAATGCTCCTCTTAGCCTGGAGTCTGATTTCCTTATAAACTGGCAATCCCCTCTTGGGAGTTTATTACCCAAACACTATTAAAGCTCTCACTTAACTAAATCTTAAAATCTAAGAGTTGAGTGGTCGGCATGGTGAAACTCACCTTTAATCCCACTACTTGGGAGGCAGATATGAAGGGTATCTCTATGAATTTGAAAGCAACCTAGTCTAGGAAATGGTCCCATGATAGGCAAGGCTACATAGAGAGATCCTGTCTCAGGAGCCAGGGGAGAAGATGAAGAGAAGAAGGAGAGAAAGAGGAAGTTCTCTACATCAAATTTCCATATATTGTCTCTCCCTCCAGAACTCCTGTGTCTCATCTGTAAAACGGAGGAGGGGTTGTCACACCAGTCCTATGACCTAGGCACTATTATCTCCTCCATGGATGAGGAATCCAAGGCAAAGAGATTAAATAATTTGCCCAAGAATCACAGCTACTCTTTCTGTGGTTCATAACACTAAAAGTATATAATTCCCCAAGTCCTCTGTTACCAGAAACATACATGCAAACGTGTATATATTTATTGCATTTTACTCCTAGCTTGTTAATTTAAACGTGCACCTTTTGCCCCAAACTCAATGAGCATTGTTGAAAAACTCTCCTGAGAAGGTACAGCAATAAGAGAGGTGGTGTGACTTTTATCTTGCCCACTGCCAGATAAAGGTAGCTTTAGGTTTTTTTAACATCCATTTTTTTAATCGCACAAAAATGTTAAAATACTGTGAGAACACAAGGCGGCGCTGCAGGATAAGAAAGTAAAAACCAGAAGACAGTTGTGGTTCCATTAATAGGAGAAAGGAAAAAAAAAAACTTGCAGAAGCCCGGAAGCCCAGACAAGCCTGGACTGGATGCTTCAGAAAGGAGGTCTCAGCCCTCAGAAAAGGACTGAAAGAACTCTGAGGTATCTAGTGAAATAACTACAGTACCAGGTACCAGGGCAGTGTTTAGTTCTGCTGAAACATCCTCCAGGACGCTGTACCACCAAGAACAATGGAAGCCAGCAGGAAGCTCATTTGCAGACAAAGGCAAGTCCTTTTTTCTTTTCTCCTATTAGGCTTCTCTCTAACGACTGCAGGAGGGCTGAAGCGCTATTCTGTGGTGGAGGAAAAGGAGGGTAGGTCCTTTGTAACCAATTTAGTAAAAGACCTAGGCCTTGAGCAGCTGGAAATCTCCAGGAGAGGAGCTAAGGTCATTTCTAAAGGTAACAAACCACATTTGCAGCTGGATCAGAAGACAGGGGATTTGCTGTTAAATGAGAAAGTGGACCGGGAAGAACTGTGTGGGCACACAGAGCCATGCCTGCTAAGCTTCCAAGTGTTGCTAGATAATCCCTTGGATATTTTTCAAGCTGAACTAGAAGTCACGGACATAAATGACCACTCTCCAGAATTCCTGGACAAAGAAATCATGCTAAAGATATCCGAAAGCAGTCTTCCTGGAGCTACATTCCCTCTGAAGAACGCTCAGGACATGGATGTAGGCCAAAATGGCATTGACAACTATTTGATCAGTTCCAATTCCTATTTTCGAGTACTCACTCGGAAACGCAGCGATGGCAAGAAATACCCTGAACTAGTACTAGACAGAGCACTGGATAGAGAAGAGGAAGCTGAGCTCAGGTTAACCCTCACAGCACAGGATGGCGGCTCTCCACCTAGGTCTGGAACCACTGAAGTTCACATTGAAGTCCTGGACATCAATGATAATGCCCCTCAATTTGAGCAGCTTTTTTACAAGGTGCAGATCCCTGAGGATAGTCCAATAGGCTTTCTGATCATTACTGTCTCAGCTACAGATAAAGACGTTGGGACCAATGGAGAGATCTCCTATTCACTTTTCCAGGTTTCAGATGATATTAGCAAAACATTTTCAATCCACCCCTTGACAGGGGAGGTGCGATTGAAAGAACACCTTGATTTTGAAAAGACTCAATCCTATGAATTCAATGTTGAAGCAAGAGACGCTGGGACTTTTTCTGGAAAGTGCACGGTTCTGGCCCAAGTCATGGATGTAAATGACCACGCTCCGGAGGTTACCCTGTCTGCATTTACCAACTCCATCCTTGAGAATTTACCAGAAACTGTGGTGGCAGTATTTAGTGTTTCTGATTTTGATTCAGGAGAAAATGGAAAAATAAGTTGTTCCATTCAGGATGATCTGCCCTTCTTCCTAAAGCCTTCTGGGGAGAACTTTTACACGCTATTATCACAAAACCCACTGGACAGAGAGACTGTAGCAGAATACAACATCACCATCACTGTTGCAGACATGGGGAGTCCCATCCTGAAAACACAAGTCAACTTCACAGTGCAGGTCTCTGACGTCAACGACAATGCCCCCGCCTTCACCCAAACCTCCTACACCCTGTTCATCCGCGAGAACAACAGCCCCGCCCTGCACATAGGCACCATCAGCGCTACAGACTTAGACTCAGGTTCCAATGCCCACATCACTTATTCACTGCTGCCGCCCCTCGACCCGCAGCTGGACCTCACCTCACTCATCTCCATCAACGCTGAAAATGGGCAGCTCTTCGTGCTCAGAGCATTGGACTATGAGGCCCTTCAGGCATTCGAGTTCCAAGTAGGCGCTATGGACCAAGGCTCACCTGTGCTCAGCAGCCAGGCTCTGGTGCGCGTGGTGGTGCTGGATGACAATGACAATGCGCCCTTCCTGCTCTACCCACTGCAGAACGCCTCTGCGCCCTACACTGAGCTGCTGCCCAGGGCGGCGGAACCCGGATATCTGGTCACCAAGATGGTGGCTGTAGATCGCGACTCTGGCCAGAATGCCTGGCTGTCATTCCAGCTGTTCAAAGCCACAGAGCCCGGGCTGTTCAGTGTGTGGGCTCACAATGGTGAGGTGCGCACCACTAGGCTGCTGACGGAGCGCGATGTGTCTAAGCACAGGCTGCTGCTGCTGGTCAAGGACAATGGAGATCCTCCACGCTCTTCCACAGTCACACTGCACGTGTTGCTAGTGGATAGCTTCTCTCAGCCCTACCTGCCTCTGCCAGAGGTGGCGCGCGATCTTATGAATGAGGACAATGAGCTCACACTGTACCTGGTCATTGCCTTGGCTTCTGTGTCTTTGCTCTTCCTGGTGTCTGTGCTGCTGTTTGTAGGGGTAAGGCTGTGTAGAAGGGCCAGGGAGGTCTCTCTGGGTGGCTGCTCTGTGCCTGAGGGCCACTTTCCTAGCCACCTGGTGGATGTCAGTGGCGCGGGGACCTTGTCTCAGAGCTACCAATATGAGGTGTGTCTTACCGGAGACTCTGGGACTGGTGAGTTCAACTTTCTGAAACCAATTTTACCTAATTTTCAAGACCAGTCTCTTAGACCAGAAATGGGAGAAAATGCAAACTCTAGGAACGACTGGGGTGTTGATATTCAGTTAACATAACTGCTTTTCATCATGTGTGATGGGTTTTGTCATGAAGTCAAACTACTTTTTTTTTCTTTTCCCATTTGGAACTTTTAAAACTTGTTTTTGGGATATTCTGTCTGTGGTTTTAGGACAGTATCCCAGCTTTTCTCCAGATTATAAAATGGAATGTTCTAATCTTGTTTTTCCTAATTTGTCACTAGTTGTACAAATTAAAAATTACAAGTCTTTCTTCTGGAATGGCTTGGGAATGTATAAGAGAAAATATAAGATATCAATTCAACCCAACCAGATGCAGTTCAGTATGTGTTCTCTCACTCGTTGTTAACCTCTTAATGCACACTATATAGCAATGCTCAGACCCAATGATGTCTAATCAGTTAGGAGAAAGAACGGTGTGCTGAGGAGATTTGCCTTTTGCTTTATTTGGCCTCTACTGGACTCTTTGTTGATGTTTTCTCTTACAAACCTTTCATAGCCACATGGCTCCTCATTGGCCTGCTATTAGTTTTAATATCATATTTTAAACTGCTTTCTACTTTCTGTTTGCTTGTTGGCTTGTTGGCTTGTCTTTTGGTTGGTTCTCGGGGTTTCAGAAAGCTGTCCCTTATTTACCCTGGCAAGTCGAAAGAGTAACATTGAGTTTTCACTTCTGTTAAATATTTGCCCGTCAGAGAAACTGCATCAGCCAATATTTACTTTTGTCCTTCTTTGTTGTCATTCCACATTTCTTTCTTGCCAGTTGTATGCTTAGTTAAAAGAATACATTTTTACTGTCTCCTCTCCCTTTAGCAAATAGAGCAATCATAAGGCTAGCTTATAGTGAGATGTAAAGTGTGGTACCTTCCACAGTCCTTCGGTTGAAGATAAATGGGGGTGGGGCATGCATGCCAAGTAAGGATTGTGTGTGATCTACCACTGCAAACTTCAAAGAACACTTGTAAATGTCTCACCTAGAAAGAGAATTCACCCTTTGTTCACGCTATGTTCTTGGGATGTTCCTGGTATGATGAACTCACAAATACTCATGTGGGCTCTGTGATAGAAGTGACTGGATAAAGTAGCAGGGAGTGAATTTAACTGAGACGGTCTCTGGAAACTCAAGAGTTGTCGTATTATTCCCTTCATTGCCGATGAAATTCAGAAATAAAGGAAGTCCTGTGCTACTATTTTAGCTTTTATGCTATGGTCAGTTCTTATGCTATGGAATCTATTTGTGTGTTCGTATGTGTTTTGTATGTGTGCCTGTTGGTGCATGTGTGCTTGCAGATGCCTTTGTGCCTGTGTACGTTGAGGTCAAAGTCAATGTCTACCTTTATTGCTTAATTATCTAGACTAGCCAGAGAGCTCTGTGGAAACATGGACTAACTGGTCGTGATTCTGGGCAATAAAAGAAAAAATCTGAGATACAATCCAAGTTACCTGATGTAATGACCCAGCTCTTAGCAATATGCCATACTGGCAGGCATACACTGATAGCATTATTTTCCTTTGGAGAGAAATCCAATCGTCCCATTCCATGTATAAAATGGTCATGTGTGAAAGTAATCTTTAGTGAATAATTTGTATCTTTTTCTATAGTAGTAAACACACTGCTTAGAAAGTAACCCAAAATGCTCACAAAAATCAACAACCTAAGTAAAATTGTACCACACTACAACTGCTCTTCATCACAAAGATATCAGCCTGATTGTATTCTTGTGTGTTCTCAATGAGTCATGCTTTATGGTGGAAGTAAGTTGTTCTATATGGGCAGCATATATGGTTGTGTTTCCTGAACTTTGTATCTGTCTCTTCAGTCATCCTCTATTATATACTTTGTATACAGTGAGTTTATTGTTAAAGTCGAGTATCTTATGCTCACTTGAGCATTATGTGTGTGTTTGAAAGCAATTGTTTTCTAGCAATTTAGCTGAAAACTAATTTTAAGAAAACTACAAGCAATGTTCTCCATGACTTTTCATATTTAAATAACTGAGAGAGTCCTGAAATTCTGTAGAAAATGATGTTTCCAATTACTTTCTGTTACAGTTAACCTTATATCTTTGGCAAAATAATGCCCATTGTTACCTTCATTTAAATGATGCTATAAAACATCAGAGGGCCCTACATGACTTTTTAAAAAGAATGACTCAGAGGAACTGAAGGAGAAATTCTTTAGCATGTAAAATAATAATACTATTCTTATAGATGCTTTCAGTTTTTGGTGTTTCAGCACAATAATCCATATTTATGCCCTATTTTATTTTTAAGAAAATTCACAAGAAGTTTCTTAAAACAATAGAATGTATTACTCCATAGTTATGTATTTTTTTAAAAAGCCTAATAAGTGTCTAATTAAACTAACAACAGGAGTCCGTGGGGACACATTGTGTTCTGGAGACTTTATAGAACCTGTCTCATCTTTTCCATATAGACGCTGCCCACATTACATGGTGCATGGTTCAAGTTCACAGCATGGAACATTGCTTCTATAACCATTTTCCTCTGAACCAGTCTGAAAATATTGGTCTTTTATCCAAGTTTAATAAATGACCTATTTAGATAATAAAGGATAATTTCCTAGTCAAAGGATCTTTAACTTAATCAAATTTGCTGTGGTTTTTCTCACCAGATTAGACAGTATAATGGCAGATTCTATGGCATATTTGAGTGGCTATTATTTTGCCTAGCAATTCCACCCACTGTCCAATGGAGGCACATAAAGAATATAACAAGACTTTAGGCCTCATTGACTTAAGGAATCCAGTTTACAAACTTGTAGAGCCATTAAACAAAACTCTAAATTGATAAGGGCATCAGTCTCTGTGTGGTACTAGAGTTCAAACCCCAAGCTTCCTTCATGCTAAATGTGCTCTATCACTGAATTCCCTGTTTTGCCCATCATAAATTTTTACTGCAACTCAATTCAAATTATATAAACAAACAAGCAAACAAACAAAAATACAAAAATGAGCCAATTTCAATCCAAATTCAATATAGAATTTAAACTATTTTAAAATAGGTTTTTAAATCTAAATCTATTTTTCAAACTCTCACAACTCAATTATTAAAAGATGAACAATTCAATTTAAAATAAGCAAAAACAAGAATAGATATTTGTTTTCTGAAGAAGACATACTCATGGCTAATATGCACATGAAAACTGCAACAACCCTCATCAGGGAAGTATAAATCAATATCACAGCAAGACACTCATACCTACCTAGATGTCTGTAACCAAAAAAATCAAATTTGGGGGAGGATGTCATAATATTGAAACCCTGACACACAGCTGACAAAGAATAAAGTACTGCAGCCATTTTTTAAGACAGCCTGCCAGATTTTCAAGTGGGCAAACATAGAGCTATCATACAGTAAGCAATTAAACTCCTAGAGAAATAAAAATATACCCACATAAAATATGTACATAAATCTTCATAGAAACGATATTCAGAAGAGCAGAGGGGTAGAAATGTTTCAAATGTCTAAATAAACATGAGCCTGCATCAGCCAGGAAAAGTAATGAAATAGTGACACATGACTGAACTTGGATGAACCATGAAAGCTGACCACGGAATTCTGTCACTCTGGTCATATGAAGTGTACAGTAGAGAAGACCATAGATACCAGAAAGGGAGACTAATCATTCCTTTAGGCTCTGTATAAGAGAACTGGGAAAATAATCGTTAAAGGATGCAAGATTCTTCTTTGCTGTAAGATGTATACTCCAAAACCGACCTTCATGGTGGACACATCACATTGTTTATATATTAAAAGGCTCTAAACTTTACGTATTTAAATGGATATATTTAAGTATATCTTATATCCCAAAACACAGACACTATTCATGTCAAATAGAAGAATCAATCCAGGTACTTATATGTCTATTTATAAAATTATTTTCTTGTAGTTGAAAATTGGGAAAACCTACCTTTCTCCCCCTTGGGTGTTGAAGATGAGAAACAATCCATTTGTACGTTAGTAAAGCATGTCTATATTGTGTGGAATTCACCGGTTGAAATTTCACATTGTCTACTCATTTGTTACTCTTTACTGTGTATGGTGAAAAAATATGTGTGTGCAAAATGGTTCACATGTTATTTTTGAGGCATTTTTTTACCCCTCGATGCGTGCTCTCGGGTTAAATGTTAAATACACTATTTTATTTAGTTATTGACACATCAGCAGCATTACATACTCAGCACCATGAGTGATAATTTGTTTTTGTAGTTACTTTCATACAATACATCAGTGTTTTGTCCATACGCATGGAAGCAACTTAGAAAAAAAAGCCAATGAGTCACGTTACACAGTTTAGTTCACATGTCTCAGAGAATTTTGCCTTTAAATCTGAAAATGTAAGGCTCCATGAGTCCGCACGATGGCGCTGCAGGTTAAGAAGACAGACCATAGAAATTGCTTCTGTAATTCCCTTGCCAGGGCCAGTTTCTCACCACCTAGAAGCAAAAAGTGCACCTTTTTTCAGCCAAAGCATAGGCGAGTGTGAAACCTTAAATCTTCTATTTGGAGGCTTGATTCTGACGTTCTGGACTGTGAGATAGTGCTGTCACGATCCTGGGCATTTGTGAAGCTACTGTGAAGCAAACACTGAGGAAGGAGCCATGGAGACTGCATGGATGTGCAACCTGAGACAAAGGCAAGTCCTGGCTTTCTTTGTTTTGCTGATAGTGTCTGGGGCAGGGGCAGAACTGGGTCGTTACTCTATAGAGGAAGAAACAGAGAGGGGCACCTTTGTGGCAAATCTTGGGAAAGATCTGGGGGTGGAGCTGGCAGAGATATCCAGCCGAAGGGCTAGGATCATTTCCCAGGAAAACAAAGAGCATTTGCATCTCAACGTTCAAACTGGAGATTTGCTCATAAATGAGAAACTGGACCGAGAGGAGCTATGTGGCCCCACTGAGCCTTGTATTCTACATTTCCAAGTGTTGATGGAAAACCCATTAGAGGTATTTCAGGCTGAACTAAGGGTGGTGGACATAAATGACTATTCTCCAGTGTTCAGTGAAAGAGAAATGATACTAAGAATACCAGAAAACAGTGCTCTGGGAAATACTTTCCCTTTAAATAATGCTCTGGACTCAGACGTAGAAATCAACAATATCCAGACTTACAGGCTCAGCCCGAACTCTCATTTCCTGGTTGTAACCCGCAATCGCAGTGATGGCAGGAAGTACCCAGAGCTGGTGTTGGAGAAAGAACTGGACCGAGAGGAGGAACCTGAGCTGAGATTAACTCTGACAGCTTTGGATGGTGGCTCTCCTCCCCGGTCTGGGACGGCACAGGTTCTCATTGAAGTAGTGGACATTAATGATAATGCACCCGAGTTTCAGCAGCCAACATACCAAGTGAAAATTCCCGAGAACAGCCCCACCGGCTCTCTGGTACTCACAGTCTCAGCCAATGACTTAGACAGTGGAGACAATGGGAAAGTATTGTATGCTCTCTCTCAGCCTTCAGAAGATATTAGCAAAACGTTAGAAGTAAACCCTGTGACTGGGGAAATTCGGCTACGTAAAGAAGTGGATTTTGAAACCATTCCGTCCTATGAAGTGGATATCAAGGCCACGGACGGGGGAGGTCTCTCAGGAAAATGCACTCTGTTACTGCAAGTGGTGGATGTGAATGACAATGCCCCAGAAGTGATGCTATCTGCACTTACCAGCCCAGTCCCAGAAAACTCCCCAGACCAGGTAGTTGCTGTTTTCAGTGTTCGAGATGCTGACTCTGCAAACAATGGAAAGGTGATTGCCTCCATCCAGGAAGACATTCCCTTTCTTCTAAAATCTTCAGGAAAGAACTTTTACACATTAGTGACCAAGAGAGCACTTGACAGAGAAGAAAGAGAACAATTCAACGTCACCATCACAGTTACTGACTTGGGCACACCCAGACTTACAACCGAGCACACCATAACAGTGCAGGTCTCTGACATTAATGACAACGCTCCTGCCTTCAACCAAACCTCCTACACCCTGTTCATCCGAGAGAACAACAGCCCCGCCCTGCACATAGGCACCATCAGTGCCACAGACTCAGACTCAGGCTCTAATGCCCACATCACCTACTCGCTGCTGCTGCCCCATGATCCGGAGTTGGCACTCGCCTCTCTGGTCTCCATTAACGCAGACAATGGGCAGCTGTTCGCGCTCAGGGCGCTGGACTATGAGGCCCTGCAGACCTTCGAGTTCCACGTGGGCGCCACAGATGGAGGCTCGCCCGCGCTCAGCAGCCAGGCTCTGGTGCGCGTGGTGGTGCTGGACGACAATGACAATGCACCCTTCGTGCTCTACCCACTTCAGAACGCCTCTGCGCCCTGCACTGAGCTGCTGCCCAGGGCTGCAGAGCCTGGATATCTGGTCACCAAGGTGGTGGCTGTGGACCGCGACTCTGGCCAGAATGCTTGGCTGTCATACCAGCTGCTCAAGGCCACGGAGCCCGGGCTGTTCAGCGTATGGGCTCACAATGGCGAGGTGCGCACCACCAGGATGCTGAACGAGCGCGATGTGCCCAAGCACAGACTGCTGCTGCTGGTCAAGGACAATGGGGATCCCCCGTGCTCTGCCAGTGTCACTCTGCACGTGCTAGTTGTGGATGGCTTCTCTCAGCCCTACCTGCCTCTGCCAGAGGTGGCGCGCAATCCCGCGCGTGAAGAGGACGCCCTAACACTGTACCTGGTCATTGCCTTGGCCTCTGTGTCTTCTCTCTTCCTCTTGTCTGTGCTGCTGTTCGTGGGGGTGAGGCTGTGCAGGAGGGCCAGGGAAGCCTCTCTGAGTGGCTATTCTGTGCCCGAGGGACACTTTCTTGGCCATCTGGTGGATGTCAGAGGTATGGGGACTCTGTCCCAGAGCTACCAGTATGATGTGTGTTTGATGGGCGATTCTTCCGGGACCAGTGAGTTTAACTTCTTAAAGCCAGTTCTCCCTAGCTCTCTGGACCAGTGCTCTGGGAAAGAAATGGGGGAAAATTCCACGCTCCAGAATAGTTTAGGATTTCATCATTAAGAGAAAGCTACTTGACAAATATTTACTTCTAAATATTGTCTTCTCTGTTCACCTGTGACTAGCAACAATTTTAATTTTCACTTTACCCATCCTTTTGCAGACTCAGGTCTAATGCCACAACTTTGGTTTTTCTCATATTTGTCGCACAGAATTTGTCATAGGGTCTCAGAAAACAAAAAAGTTTTATCTGCAGTTAATGTGTTCATGAAAACTTTATCTACCACTTTATTTTATTTCCTCATTTGCTCTCCCTGTTTTATGCAAGTTCCTAAAGTTCTTGAATTACTAAAATACTGCGCTGCACATTGTATACATATGTGATAGTTGGCATTTCTGTGTTTCCTTTTTATACTGCCAGTGTTGTTGAATTGCCACCTTTGATTTTTATTATATATCATAGTTGTCTTAAGCTATGCTAGTATTTAGAGTTTGGTTTTTCTTTGTTTATATATCTTGAATATATATTGTTTTGAAATCTCTTTCTCTCATAAGTAATACAAGTATCTAGTCAACCTGAAAATAAGAATAGTATTGTAAGATATTGAGCTTATGTAGATGTGCCTACATTTGTAAGAATTGGGACAATTTTTGGCATTCTGGGGCATCAAAATGAAGTATTTAATATTTTCTTTAGTTCTGCATGAAAACCCAGAGATGGGTGTTGAGTTTTCAATGGATTACAATCCAGTCACAATCCTTTGAATAAACAATGCATATGTATTATCAAGTAGATTGTATGATTTTTCTATGTAACAGAGATAGTATTTGGGGCTCTATCTAATCTTTTTCCTGAACACATTCTAAGATTTAGTCTATGTCACTTACTTACAGTGGGAAAATTATAACATTGTAAGCTTTTGAATAAAAACATGTGAGGAAGATATTTTATTCATATGGCCTTACTTTCAGCAATGTTAGAATATGTACTGGTTTGTCATCAATTTGATCTGTATTTAAGGCACAGTAAGAGGGACATTTAAACAAATGTAAGGTTTTTCTTTAACTCTATAGATGAAAGCTGTTTTAAAAAATAAAGACAAATAAAAAGAAAGCAGCAGAAATTTCAAAGAATAAAAAAATGAAGTAGTGTGGTTTTCAAATGGTAGGTCCTGAAGGATGTAGGCTGTTTCTTGTCCTCTGTACAGGTCATTTGTGCGTTATTTGATTCAATAAATAGTAGTTACTGAATGGTTTTTCCAACCAGAGATAAGGTACAGTTCCTGCCCAAATTGGTCACATATAGAAGGAAAGGTAGATTCTTATAAAGCTGAGCCCTATGCTATTTACGTAATAAACAGTGTGTGCATAAGTCGCAGTCATGCACATATTGGGGCACAGAGGTGGACTATGATTGCTAAGTTATGGCTGTCAAGTGGTGCTTCTGTTTAGGGAATGTGAAAGAGATGGAATAAGTTTTCCGAGAAACGTGTGAAACAAATGTCTTTTGCCGGTTCCCTGTGTTTCTGTACCACTGATTCCAGAACTATGAAATATGTTATCAGAAGACATGCCCACATTTCCCCCTTTGTTTGCATGAGCCAGGTGCCAGAAATAAAATAGAATTAACACGGAGTTCAATACAGCAATAAAACAAAGTTTCTGCTACAAACCTTTTATTCAACTGTTAAAAATGTAACTTCCCCCATGAGGCTGTGAAAAACCGGTATGAATGGATGTCTATCTCAACATTATTTTCAAAAGTCAAATGAAAAGAGAAATGAGAAGTCAAAATAACATGCTACAGGAAATATTTCATAAGGAAGTATGTGTGGATACAAAAATTGGATACAGACATTTTAAGTTTGTGGGTACCACATGGTGGCGCTGCAGGCTAAAGAAATGCAGGTAAAATTAAAGAGCTGCTATTCTAGAAGTCAAAAGGGGGGGGAGGAAAGGAGGGGGAAGCTGGGGCTCCTCACGACTGAAGAAGGGAAAATATATCCTAGATCCTTCCAGCTAGGTGGAACATCTGAGGTGTATGATTGTGGGAGCGGTGGCTGAGACCTGCAGTAAGAAAAGCAGAAGCAATGGCAGCCAGAGGATCATACTTCCCCAGACAAAGGCAAGTGCTCTTTCTCTTCCTGTTCGGGGGGCTGTGCTTGGCACGTTCTGAATTTGGACGTTATTCTGTGACTGAGGAAACAGAGAGGGGATCATTTGTGGCGAATCTAGCAAAGGATCTGGGGCTAGGGGTGGAAGTGCTGGCTGCAAAGAGAACGAGGGTGATTTCTGATGATAACAAACAGCATTTGCTCCTGGATCCCCACACTGGAGATTTGCTCACGAATGAAAAACTGGACCGGGAGAAGCTGTGCGGCCCCACAGAGCCTTGCCTGCTGTATTTCCAAATTTTAATGGATAGCCCCTTCCAGATTTACCGGGCCGAGCTGAGAATTGTGGATATAAATGATCACTCACCCATATTCCAGGACAAAAAGATGATACTAAAAATACTGGAAAACACAGCTGTGGAGACAACATTTCAATTAGAAAGAGCACAAGACTCGGATGTCGGACAAAATGGCATCCAAAACTACACCATCAGCCCCAACTCTTTTTTTCATATTAACATTCGTGATAGCGATGAAGGGGTGA
Source organism: Micromys minutus (assembly GCF_963924665.1). Taxonomy (NCBI): domain Eukaryota; kingdom Metazoa; phylum Chordata; class Mammalia; order Rodentia; family Muridae; genus Micromys; species Micromys minutus. The sequence goes on from NC_137977.1 coordinate 24,730,383, forward strand.
TATATCCAGAGCTTGTGCTAGACAAGGCTCTGGATTGGGAGAAGCAGCCGGAGTTCAGTCTAACACTCACAGCACTTGATGGTGGATCTCCGCCCAGGTCTGGGACAGCCACTATACATATTCTGGTCATGGACGTCAATGACAATGCCCCACAGTTTCCCCAAGAACTTTATGAAACCCAGGCTCCAGAAAACAGTCCAGTAGGCCTTGTTGTCATTAAAGTCATCGGAGAAGATGTAGACTCCGGAGTCAATGCAGAGTTATCCTATTCATTTTTTGATGCTTCCGAAGATATTAGAGCAACCTTTCAAATCGATCCGTTCTCTGGGGAAATCACGCTCAGAGCCTTGCTTGACTATGAGATCATAAAGTCCTATAAGTTAAACGTACAGGCAGTTGACAGTGGGGGCCTTTCGGCCAGATGTACGGTTTTAGTTCACGTTTTAGACATTAATGACAACCCCCCTGAGCTGATCATGACATCACTTGTCAACGAAGTTGTTGAGAACTCACCTGAAACGGTGCTGGCACTTTTTAGGATTAACGACAGAGACTCTGGAGAGAATGGAAAAACGGTTTGCTACATTCAAGAAAATCTGCCTTTCCTTCTAAAACCCTCCGTAGACAATTTTTACATCCTAACGACAGAAGGAACACTGGACAGAGAAAGCAGAGCTGAGTACAACATCACCATCACAGTTACTGACTTGGGCACACCCAGACTTACAACCGAGCACACCATAACAGTGCATGTCTCCGACATCAATGACAACGCCCCCGCCTTCACCCAAACCTCGTACACCATGTTTGTCCGAGAAAACAACAGCCCCGCCCTCCACATAGGCACCTTCAGCGCCACAGACTCAGACTCTGGCTCCAATGCCCGCATCACCTACTCGCTGCTGCCGCCCCAGGACCCACAGCTGGACCTCGCCTCACTCATCTCCATCAATGCAGACAACGGACAGCTGTTCGCGCTCAAGGCGATGGACTACGAGGCCCTGCGGGCCTTCGAGTTCCATGTGGGCGCCACAGATGGAGGCTCGCCCGCGCTCAGCAGCCAGGCTCTGGTGCGTGTGGTCGTGCTAGATGACAATGACAATGCGCCCTTCGTGCTCTACCCACTGCAGAACTCCTCTGCGCCCTGCACTGAGCTGCTGCCCAGGGCTGCAGAGCCCGGATACCTGGTCACCAAGGTAGTGGCTGTGGACCGCGACTCTGGCCAGAATGCTTGGCTGTCATACCAGCTGCTCAAGGCCACGGAGCCCGGGCTGTTCAGTGTGTGGGCTCACAATGGCGAGGTGCGCACCACCAGGCTGCTGAGCGAGCGCGATGTGCCCAAGCACAGACTGCTGCTGCTGGTCAAGGACAATGGGGATCCCCCGTGCTCTGCCAGTGTCACTCTGCACGTGCTAGTTGTGGATGGCTTCTCTCAGCCCTACCTGCCTCTGCCAGAGGTGGCGCACAATCCCGCGCGTGAAGAGGATGCCCTAACACTGTACCTGGTCATTGCCTTGGCCTCTGTGTCTTCTCTCTTCCTCTTGTCTGTGCTGCTGTTCGTGGGGGTAAGGCTGTGCAGGAGGGCCAGGGAAGCCTCTCTGGGTGGGTGCTCTGTGCCTGAAGGACACTTTCCGGGCCGTCTGGTGGACGTCAGCGGTACAGGAACACTGTCCCAGAACTACCAATATGAAGTGTGTCTAATGGGAGGCTCCACTGGTACCAATGATTTCAAGTTCTTGAAACCGATTTACCCTGAAGTTCATGCTTATGGTTCCCAAGGCAATAGCGATGAAAAGCCCACATTTTGAAGTTTCTAATTTAATTTTGAGTAACATTTTATTCCATTTAATATATAATACGTCCATATGAATATTAATTTAGTTGTATAGTGGTTGCTACACAGCATAACCAACTTCATTTTATACTTTCAAATGTGTCATTTAATATTTTTACATTGTTAATACTTCAGTGGTTGAGTCATGCTTGGGTTTTTGTTTGTTTGTTTTTGTTTTCTTTTCTTTCTAGTAGAGTATTGCCACTTTAAATTTGAGGTTTTTTACTCTTTCACCGTGCATGATAGTATGGTATGTTTTAATTTCTCATTACAGAAAACTGAGGTTTGGGGTTTTTTAATTATTGTTTGGTTTACTTTTGTTGCTAAGAATTAACCAGTCCTTTTGCATGGTAACCAAATGCTCCACCATTGAGCTCTATGAGGCATGATATATACTCTATTTTAAAAGCTGTATTTTTTCTAACTTTCATTGAGTTCATTTTTGGCAGTTTCACACATCTGTGTCATGCATTCTGTTTATTCTAACCTCCTGAATAATCTCCTTGCAACCCCTATTATGTCCCTTCCTCCCTTACAAGTTCTTTGATTTTGAGTGTTCTGATAACTTTTGTCTCAGCATACTGATTAATGTCTTCTACACACACAGCGTCATGCTTTGGACTCATTCATTCCTAACTCTTGTTGTCCCACTGGTTTCCTTCTTTTTCCAAGTATCCCATGCTGCTTTCTCAACATGGCTATTTCGTTGCCCTTATTCCCTGTCTTCCTTAAGAGTTCTTACTTTTTCTTTTCTTTTATTCCCAAAACATTGTTTCTCTATGTAGACCTAGCTCTTCTGGAATCAGTTGGGCAGACTGGGCAGACCTCAAACTCAACAGATATCCACCTGCCTCTGCTGCCTGAATGCTAGGATTAAACTTATGTGTCACCACCACCCAGAAAGAGGTCATTTTTATGTTCATTCTTGGGGACATATACAACAGATTGTGTCATATAATGTTAATACAATGTGATAGTCTGCACGAAGTTAACATAATTCAAGCTCATTTAAATTTTATGACAATATTGGTGGGCTGTTAGAGAGATAATTTTCATGCTATATTGAAACTTTAAAAATAGTCAAATTTAAAAGTTGAAATAAATTAAAGGTTACAGAGAAAATAAATTTTATCTCTGGTCCCTTTCTACACAGTTGTTCTTCAAAGTTGATCTACTTTTAGATGATGTGTTTAAACTGCTTTATCTTTATAGTTATCTTTTATGCGTTACATACATTTTTGCAGTTCTTCTTTCACATTAATAGACATACATACAAAGGGAAACATTTCCCTTATCCTAGGGGTTTTTGGTAGAATAGTCATAAAATATTATCAGTTTAGTTTCTGTGGATTTCTGGGCTCAAACCCTACGCTTCCTAGATAAGTACCATCCTGAAGCAAAGCTAATATTACTGTCCACCTGTATAGGTTTCCTATGTACATACTTAGTCATGCAGAGTCATGCAGTATGATTACATTTTCTTTCTTGGAAACATTTTTCCCAGAGCTAATAGTTGCTGTTTTAGATTTGGATTAATTTCTATTTGCTGCTAGTGATTTTTCTGCCCCTCTCTTTCCATGTTAAATGATCAGTCAAAGCAGTGAGTTACCTTGAGCTGTACTCTCTCTGTACTTACTAGTAGTTTTACATCACATTTCTCTTGAATATCAAGTTCTTGCCTTCAGATATTTAAATATATAAGATACAATTTAATTGTGTTTATTTACTAGGGAGCTTTCATTCATAGGTCTTCGTTTAAACTGTTTACCTTATGGATGCCATGCTTTAATACTTTCCCACACTGCCTACCTTTTATAGGAACCAGTATCATTTCTAGGTTTACTTTCTTACTCCTACTCTTACTTTCATTAAAATAGATGCAGAGGTACTGAAGAGGAAAAAAACTTTTGATACTTTACATAGTGAAACAATCTTTTCATTTGATTGATAGTTTGACTGGGTATAAAAGTATAATTTGAAATTTTCTCCCTAAAAATTAAAAAGCACTTTCCCTTTTTTTAATTGTGGCAAATTATCTTTCACAAGGACAATTCCATTCTAAAGCCTATCTCTTTTTCTGCATTTTTTATTCATTCTAGAAGCATTGGAAAACTTATCCTCAATAGTGTGATAATACTGTAGCTGTGGTTATTTCTTTGGTAACCCTTTCACAAGGACATATCCTGTCAATGTTGAGATTCTCAAATAGAGAGAAAATCATTTTAGTTTGCTATAATTTCTCTCTTGTATTTTCTAAAAATCTTAATTAAATATTTCACTGACTAGAAGAGTTATTTTAGACCCTAAGCTCATTTCATTTTATATTTCTGCTTTGTTTGTTTCATGTTCTACTTTTACAAACTGCTCATTTAGTCATTCAATCTTTATCCATAAGCTTGCTTTTTGGTAGACAAATACTTTTAGATTTTTTTGAACAGTATTTGTTGGAAGTGTAGTATTTTTCCTCTCTGAAAAGTATATTGTTTTTCTATATTTCCTTAGACAATATTCTAAAAATATGCTGTACAATATTATTATATTATTATTTTAAAAATTAAGAGTGAGTCACAGAAGTTGAAGAAATTTACCAAAATTATACAATATATTTTTTTTGCCTTATTCAACTTTGAATCAGAGTCTTATCTACAGAGTCAGGGTAGCCTCCAATTTGCAATCTTTCTGACTCTGCCTCTTGTGTATTGAGATTAAAGGCATACACAATCCAATATGCCCCAGCTCTAACCCATCATTTCTCTTATAATAAGAATACATGCTCCATACAAGTGTTATTAACATAAAATGGGTACATGTATTTGAAACACAAAGAATCATGGAAGATGTAAGTAAGCATTTTTTTCTTAGATTTCATTTTTCTGGGGATATTGATCAGACCTTTCCAGAGACATTTTCTTCCATCTGACTATATGCATTTCCTCTTGTTTCGTTTTGTCTTGTATTTGTATTGGTGTGTGTGTGTGTGTGTGTGTGTGTGTGTGTGTGTGTGTGTGTTGGTGATTCTCCTGTCTGAATCTACTGTCTGTGCTTTGATTAAAGATGTGCAGTATTGCATCTGATTCTTACATGGATACTAGTGAACAAATTCAGATCCAGGTTTGTACAAAAAGTGTTTTTACTCACTAAATTACACTTGTGACTATGAACATTGGTTTGGGCCTTTCTACTTTTTTTAAAACTATCCTCCCAAATATCATGTAGTCCTTGGCTATGTTCAATTGAAGAATTCTGCATTTAAAACACTGGGTATCAACCCTCTGTGACTGAACAGGTGTGGATGCCAAGACTTCATTCTAATGTCACCATGCTAAGGCAGAGATATTTTCTAGGCAGAGCCACATCAGTAAGTATAAGAATTTGTTTGAGCTTTCACACTTTAATGGTTAGAATTCTGGAGTAACTAATGTGTGAGATTATGTGTTAACAACAAACCTTGTTTTCTATGGTCTGAGAATGTTGCCTGAGAAAAGACTTGAGATCTCACTACTCAAAAATCTATATCTAAAAATCTAAAGTTCTACTTTTGTTCAGCATGACTTAAGTGTCAAAGACTAGAGAAAGTTTGCTAATCTCTTCAAATCAAGAATCCATTCTCTACCACGAGTGACTTTTCTGTCTCTGTAAACACTGAGAACAGAGAATTCAACTACTGTAAATACAGTTTCAATTAATAACTTGTTCTTCTCAAGTTTAACTTTAATCTTCTCATTTCTCTGAATCTGGAATGTGAATGCTCTTCTGTTAGACAAACACATCAATTGCCCTTTCTCCGGGAAATGGATTTTTTTAGCCATTTCATGGAACGTCACAGTGAGTTTTCTCTGATTGCTTTTTATCAATAAACCCATGTTTGTTGTGTACCTTGTGTACTTTAATTTTGTGAGTCCTCAGTATCTTTGCTTTTCATATTAGATATAAAAGTCTACCTACCTTTCAGTTTCTCTCTTTTGTGATGGTTTATTTTTCAGCCATATATAGAACTTACATTTAAAAAAAACAATTCAAATTAACATTTTCAACTGGAATGGTTTCATTCATTCCTGGGGCACTTTTGAAACTTTCCATAGTAGACATCATTGATGAGTTCCTATGAGCATTTATTCCCAACAGTCTCCGCCTTCAGTAGCAGTCTTGAACTCTAGCTAGGGTTAAAACCCCTGCAAGTTTCAGAGATGATACTATTCAGTGTGAAGCAAGCCAAAGTAGGCTCTGGCACTAAAAGCTACCCCTATAATACTATACTCAAGTAACTATATGTTGCTTCATTAACAGCAACATGGCACTAATTGGTTTCATTCAGAGATTAAATTTTTGCTTTCTTTAGGGAAGAAATTTTTTTTCTCTTTTTTCCTCTCTGAACTGTTTGCTGTGTGTGGTTGGCAGAATATTTTGGGAACCTGGGAGAGGTCAGCTTTAGAAGGATGAGTGTCCTTTACTCAAAACATCACATTTGTATGTGTACCACTTACTGAATTGTTGTCACTTGTAGGAAACTGGAGCTAAAGTATAAATTTATATAATGTATTCCTTAACATGTACCATCTCCTGGATAATCCAGTTTCATAATCCAAGGACAACCTCTGAAACGTTGCATGGACACTTTCTCCTAACCAAGGCCTAGTGGTAAAGGGATGTGTTAAACTTAACAATGTTACACTCCTGAGATACTTACCAAGTGCTTTAAAACAAACACTAACATTATTATGAGCCATAAAGAACACTGTGGAAAAAATATACTAGTCACCCCATAATAAAGATTTGTCTCTGAGAGAAATTCGATGTGAATGAAATGTTAAGTGGCATTCATCAAACTGTGAAAACCTGTGAAGACACATGGTGGCGCTGCAGGATAATATTACAGGGGGAAAAATACATTAAATACAGCAGACACAGCCCAAGCGAACACAGAAAACTAGGAAGAAAAACAAGCCATGAGGGAGCTGCATAGAAACCATTTATCCTTCAGATTCTGAGGATTCTGTGGACAAATCAAGGGGTACGTTTTGCAGAAGAGTGTAGTGGAGCAGAAGTGATTCTCCCAGAAGCCTCTGGAAAGGAACTATGGGGAACCGAGAGGGACACGATCTGCAGACAAGGCAAGTCCTGCTTCTCTTTGTTTTTCTGGGAATGTCTCAAGCACGCTCTGAGGCTGGGAGACTTTCAGTGGTGGAGGAAATGCTGAGTGGAGCCTTGGTCGGGAATTTGGTAAAGGACCTGGGGCTTGAGATGGGTGAGCTGTCTGCACGAGGGGCCCAAGTGGCCTCTAATGATAATAACCTGCCTTTGCAATTGAACATAAATACAGGAGATGTGGTCCTAAGTGAACCACTAGACCGTGAGGAGCTGTGTGGCTCCACTGAGCCCTGTGTGCTCCATTTTCAGGTGTTACTGAAAAACCCCTTAAAGATCCTGCAAGTTGAGCTTCAGGTCATGGATGTAAATGACAACTCCCCCGTATTCTTGGAAAAGGAAATGGTTTTAGAAATCCCAGAAAACAGTCCTGTAGGTGCTGTGTTCCTACTAGAAAGTGCAACTGATTTAGATGTAGGAATCAATGCTGTTAAAAGCTATGCGATAAGCCAGAGCTCTCATTTCCATGTTACAATGAGAGTTAATCCCGACGGCAGAAAATATCCAGAGTTAGTTTTGGACAAGGTGCTGGATTATGAGGAGCAGCCTGAGCTCAGCCTCATTCTCACTGCTTTGGATGGAGGAACACCACCCAGGTCTGGGACTGCATTGGTTCGAGTGGAAATCATAGATACTAACGACAACTCCCCCATGTTTGACCAAATGTTCTATGAAGTGACGATTCCAGAAAATAGCAAGCTTGGATCACTGATTATCACTGCATCGGCTTGGGATTTAGACTCGGGAATTAATGGTGAACTATCATATGCCTTTTCTCACGCATCGGATGATATTCAAAAAACATTTGCAATTAATAAAAATTCTGGAGAAATAAGTTTAATAGGTTATTTGGACTTTGAAACAACTGAATCCTATTCAATACTCATTAAAGCTACTGATCGGGGAGGACTTTTTGGGAAATCTACACTAAGAATTCAGGTGATGGATGTGAATGACAATTTCCCTGAAATTGCTGTGTCATCATTTATCAGTCCAATCCCAGAAAATACCGCAGAGAGTTTAGTTATGATTTTTAGTATTCGAGACAAGGACTCAGGAGAGAACAGCAAGATGGTTTGTTCTATTCCAGAGGATCTCCCGTTTGTGCTAAAATCTTCTATTGAAAATTACTACCACTTAGAAACAGAGGGAGCACTGGACAGAGAGAGCAGAGCTGAGTACAACATCACTATCTCTGTCACAGACTTGGGCACACCCAGGCTCACAACCCAGCACACCGTAACAGTGCAGGTCTCCGACATCAATGACAATGCTCCGACTTTCAACCAAACCTCCTACACCCTGTTCCTCCAGGAGAACAACAGCCCTGCCCTGCACATAGGCACCATCAGCGCCACAGATGCGGACTCGGGCTCCAATGCCCGCATTACCTACTCGCTGCTGCCGCCCCAGGACCCACAGCTGGACCTCGCCTCACTCATCTCCATCAACACTGACAACGGACAGCTGTTCGCCCTCAGGGCGATGGACTATGAGGCCCTGCAGGCCTTCGAGTTCCACGTGGGCGCCACAGACCGAGGCTCACCCGCGCTCAGCAGCCAGGCTCTGGTGCGCGTGGTTGTGCTGGACGACAATGACAATGTGCCCTTCGTGCTCTACCCACTGCAGAATTCCTCTGCGCCCTGCACTGAGCTGCTGCCCAGAACAGCGGAGCCCGGATACTTAGTCACCAAGGTGGTGGCAGTGGACCGCGACTCTGGCCAGAATGCCTGGCTGTCATTTCAGCTGCTCAAGGCCACGGAACCCGGGCTGTTCAGCGTGTGGGCTCACAATGGCGAGGTGCGCACCACCAGGCTCCTGAGCGAGCGCGATGTGCCCAAGCACAGACTGCTGCTGCTGGTCAAGGACAATGGGGATCCTCCGCGCTCTTCCACAGTCACTCTGCATGTGCTGCTGGTGGATGGCTTCTCTCAGCCCTACCTGCCTCTGCCAGGGGTGGCGCAGGACTCCGTGCACGAAGTTGAGGATGTGCTCACTCTGTACCTGGTTATTGCCTTAGCCTCTGTATCTTCGCTCTTCCTCCTGTCAGTGATGCTGTTTGTAGGAGTGAAGCTGTGCAAAAGGGCCAGGGCAGCATCTCTAGGTAGCTGTTCTGTGCCTGAGGGACACTTTCCTGATCATCTCGTGGACATTAGCGGTGCGGGGACTCTGTCTCAGAGCTACCAGTATGAGGTGTGTCTGATGGGAGGTAGTGGGACAAATGAGTTCAGATTCTTGAAGCCAGTTTCCCCCAATTTAAAACCCCAGGTCCCTGGGAAGGGAATGGAGGAAAGTCCTACTTTGCGCAATAGTTTTGGGTTATTTAGTGACTGTAATTGATGCTGTATTTCATCTTGAGGCTAGTTCATGGTAATGTGTTTCTCCGAATTTGCATGATCTACAAATCTAATGTTTGCATGTTATGCCCCTCCTGCTTTTCAATTTATGCCAGCGCTTGTAATAAGGTTGTAATTTATTCTGTAGCCCATTCTCTCGGATGACCTAACTTGCACATAATTTACCCCACCCCATTTCCCATCTCTCCTTTTCAGTTTCACTTTCAACTGCACTTTTGCTTATGATGAAATAAACAGACCATTTTAGGAATAGTTAAAATTTCAAGCATATCTTCTGTTGACTTTCCTTTGCTAGTTTTGTTTGTGGTTTGTTATTATGGATGCCATTTTCAAGTACGTTTATTTTTAAAGCAACCTAGTTTAATTTTTTAATGTTTGTTACTATTGAATATATTGGTTGTGTTAGAAGATATATACTGTGATACAACCTGTTGAGAAGGAGCCCATAGTGGGTCTGGGAAGAGCTCAGATAGATCGAAGCACATAATAAACAAGAGGGGAGAGAAGGTGAGCTTCTCACTACCACTATCTTATGTGTCCTGGAAGATGGCTGCAGAGGCATGTGAATACTGTGGTTGCTTATAACATCTTGAAATAGAAGGCTTTAATGTTACATATGTCTCATAAACTTCACAAGAACAAAATGTAAGCCAGATGTAATAATAGGCACCTAAACGATAATTTGAATAGGAGAAACCAAGCTTGTGAGGTAATATATAATTTTGTTATGTTCTCCCTGAAACAAATGAATGTGTACTGAGTACTAATTCACAAGTACACACATTTGCAGTGTGTATTATGCAACATTCAGATCTAATAGGAAGAGCACTTAGTCTAATGTGAGCTTGAAATCTCCTTTCTTATTCTATTTGCTTGAATTTCCTGATACCATCATAAGCCATTGAGTCTGCCTCAGACTCCATTGAAAAGCAGCATCCAAAAGTTTGATGACTACATTGATTAATGTATGAACGTGTCATGTTCTAATTGTAAAAAATAAATTTAAGTTCAAACCACCACAGAGGAGAGAGACTTTCATCTTGTGTACAGAAGGACCAACCAATAATGGTTTTTGCCCTTGATGGCCTGACAATTACCGAGAAATGTAATTTTGGTATGTGAATAGTACGTGATTAAAGGGAAAAGGTAATGGTTGGGAGAGGAAGTTCCCTGTGAATTTCCTAACGAGACTAAAGTCTGAATTCCAGAGGTAGGAAAATGAGAGATTATGAGCACCATGGAGAGAGAAAGACGGTAAAGATGGGAGGAACCAGGTGAGGATGCTTCTTCATCCCATGGACTAGAGTCAGTGTCGATGCCAGAAACTTTCTTCCAGAGAAACTTAACACTGCATTAGGTAACTATTTTAATTTTAATTAGTTAGTTGAAATCCTTCCCATGTCCAAGACAACCCGTGTTTATACTTTTTGAAAGCTACCATTTCATTATCAGTCTGTCAAACTATGGAATCTTTGCGTCCAAGCAAAATGTGCATATGGCCTAATTCAGTTTAATTTCCTACTCTGAAAAGTAGAAGTTGGAGACAAAGTATTTTGGCAATTGTCTAAAGCTGGAAAAACCCGTAGGCTCGAGAGTAGTTGGGTACAATTTATGTGGGAGATAAATTAGAAATGATCTTAAATTATAAAGACAGCTAATAGTTGTAGAGTTTTGCGATAAATTAGAAATGATCTTAAATTAGAAAGACAGCTAATAGTTGTAGAGTTTTGCAAATACAGGAATGATCACTGAACTGTATAGCTCAAGTGTGTGAGGTACTATGATGTCTATATTTTAACAAAGATGTTCAAAGCAATAAAGAACACTCTAGAAGACCTTTATTACAAGTACCAAGTAAGCTATGTCTTCTCTAAACCACCCAGACAGAACAGCAGACACAACAGAAGGTCCAGGTAATTGTCTTGTTGCCTCAAGCTTTCCCAGATGCATGAGCATCAAGACTTCTCTATTTTTTGAAGGAATCATGTGTTTTCTAACTCTAGTGGAGAGTAACCAAGACTTCACTTCAGGAACTTCTATGTTCACATACAAGTAACTGACTAGACTTCTAAAATGTGAGCTTTTCTGCAGTATCTGAGCTGACAATTGTATCTCGCAAATAAAAATTAGGTTGCATTAACCAAGGGTAGTTTCATTTTCTTTACAAGCATTCTACTGAAAGTTCTATTTTAAAGATCATAAATAATGTCTATATACACTAAATAATATTGTGTATTGTATCACCAAAACAAAGAGATGCAACTACACAGTGCTTTGTAAAGTTTCTCTCTTTCATGTGACAGTGACAATAAAATGGGTACACAAAGGGAGTAGCCTTGACCCTGTGGCTCTTCCAGAATCAGATTTCACTCCAAATTACTGCTCCAGCATTGCCTATGGCAAACCAACAGTCTGTATGGCTGCAACTTTTCACTGTCATACCTGTGTTCGAAAGGTGGCCATTTAGAACTCTTTTGTCACAGAACAACAACAACAACAAAAAGTAGTAAATACTGTTGTCAGTCCATCTGTAAAACTGCGAAGGTCAAACCAAACCACAAGGAGGCTCAGAAAGGCAGGTCAGCTAAGTTACCTTGTGTCTTAGCTACTTTTCTATTGCTGCAATAAAACATATGATCATGGCAACTTATTCTAAAACATGCTAAACTTACTCTAAACTTACAGCTTCAGAGAGTTGGAATCCATGATGGCTCAGCAAATGTTTACTGGCAGGAACAGCTGAGAGCTCACATCTAGATCTGCACATTGGAAGCTTAGAGAAAAACACTAAGAATGGTGTGTTTCTAACTCTTAAAGCCCCAGTGGCACACTTCCTCCAACTGGCCATACCTCCTAAGTCTTACCAAGAAGTTCTACCAAGTAGGGACCAAGTATTCAAGCATAAGAGTCCCTGGCAAGCATTCTCATTCAAACCACCATATTGTGTGTTTGGGTACATGGAGAAGAGTGGTACATGTTTTAGCAGACACCTATCAGGGTCATCCACAAATTCTGCCTTAAATACAATAGACTTTTAGATATTTGTTGCTGTTTTCTTGTTTTGTTTTGTTTTGTTTTGAAATTCTGCTTGTCTTTCAAAAAACAATTTTGAACTCGAAGGTTTTTTTTTTTTTTGTTTTTTGTTTTTTTTTTTTTTTTTGTTTTAGGAAAGATACTCATTTTTCTTTTTTCTTTCAAAGAAGTGAATGTTGGTCCTACCGTCCTGTGTGCAAGGAAATTCACAGACACTAATACTTTTAGAATAAAAGTAGCACTTGTCCAAGAACTACACACACCTACTCTTATATTTTAAATCATTCCTGAATTATGTTTAATGCACAATACCCAGTAACAATGGAAAGTCGTACTTACTCAATATAATTGAAATTTGGCAGCTATGTTGTGATTATTATATTTAATTTTATTTTGAAGATAGGGGTTGAACCAGGACTTCGATGAGCATATCATATACTCACACCACTACTGACATAATGCCACATAATTTAATTGTTTTCTCTTAACAGACATTTGGTTAGTTTTCTTCTGGTTACTTTGCAACTGTCAGCTTATTAATTTCTATGATGAAAGCCCTTGGAGTCAAACTATCAGCATCCTATTTACAGATAAGAAGACAAAGACATATAATCTGTCTAGGTCTATAGAGAGTGAATGACAGAACCATGATTCAGTGTTCCTAGGCCACAGTTACATCTCTTCAAGATGTTTCTGTTGTTATTTACCTAGGCATTGATATTTACCTATTTAATTACTAGCTAATTAATTTTTATTTCCTGAAAACTCCATAAAAAGATCATCTTACTGTGTCATATCTTCCCATATGCACATGAATACATGTTTGGACGCATATGTGTATATGTGTTTGGAGACAATATCTCCCTACATGGCTCTCACTGAACCGGAGCTCACTATGTAGACCATGCTTACCTTAAACTCTTATAGGTCCTCCTACTTCTTCCTCTCAAGTGTTGGGGTTGAAGGTGTGCACCACCACACCTTACTGTGTTTTTAATGTAAAAGCAAGGAATCTAATATTGTCTTTACTTCACTACGAACAAAAAAGTAGTATGTATTTTTCTGATTCATGTGTGCATGTGTATGTGTAAGTGTGTGCGTGCGTAACAAACTCACCCCAACAATTATTTATCAGAGTACAGGTAAATATTTGTAACTACTAAAGAATTGTCATGAAATAAGTGTTTTTATTTATTTGGAGGCACTTTATTGTATCTTTTTAAATTGAACGTTCAAAGCACTAATGATTTCATATGGAGTATGGACTGTGTTTGGATTCTAATTCTAACAAACCAACAACACAAGACATTTTGTAGAAAAACAGGAAAGCTCAAACAGACTGAGTTATAAGCTATATCCATGAAGTATTTCTACATATCTATTGTGTAATTTGTAATTATATTTTAAAGGCTTTGATAATTATAGACAATAAATGAACATTTATAGAAAAATATAATCTATGTGAAATTTGCTTTTGAATATTCTAGACATAAAATTTTAGAAGAAAATATTTTTAATTAAGCAATTCTGGACTGGAGAGATGGCTCAGCCATTAAAGGCTAGGCGCACAAGCAAAAATATAGTTAAACAGTCTGAAGTTTAATGGAATGTCGTGGGGGGGAAGTTAAGCAGAGGAAAGTTTTTAAATCACAGTAACCAAGATATTTCAACATTTATACTAGTCAGTAAACCACAAATATATAAAAAAATAATCAAGTCCTAGAAAAAAATATATGTAAGCTTTTCTTAGTTAAACTACAAGGAAAATTATGCCTAATACTGGAGAAAAATATTAAATGAAAAAATTCACAGAGACACATGGTGGCGCTATAGGATAAGATGAAACAGTGCATAGCCAGCCCTGTGGGCTCCACTATCCAAAGGACCAGAGAACAGCCAATGAGAAGGGAGGTATTACTGGAGCTTCACCGACAAAGCTGCCAAGGGATTTTCAATAGAAATATCGGACCTTTATCTCTCAAATTTGGGACTGAATTTAAATTTTGGAGTAAAGGAAGTCACTTGAAGGAACCATGGGAACCAGAAGGGCTCTCATCTTGCAGAAAAGGCAAGTCTTGGTTTTCTTTGTTTTGCTGGAATTGTCTCGGGCGAGTACTGAATCTTTGCGCTATTCTGTTGCGGAGGAAACAGAAATTGGCTCTTTTGTGGGTAATCTGGCAAGGGATTTAGGGCTGGGGGTTGCGGAGCTGTCTTCCAGGGAGGCCAGGATAGTGTCAGATGATAATAGAAAGCATTTACTCCTTAATTTGCTGACCGGAGATGTGCTCCTGAGTGAGCGACTGGACCGTGAAGAGCTGTGTGGTGGCTCCACCCAGCCCTGTGTGCTGCCCTTTCAGGTGGTACTGGAAAACCCTTTACAGTTCTATCGAGCTGAGCTGCACGTCAGAGATATAAATGATCACGCCCCTACATTCCTAGACAAGGAAATAACTATTAAAATACCAGAAAGCGCTGCTATCGGAGCCACATTCTTAATTGAGAATGTGCAGGATCTGGACATAGGAAGCAACAGTCTCCAGGACTACAGCATTAGCCCCAGTTCTCATTTCTTTGTTAAAATTCATGACAGTGGTGATGGAAAGAAATATCCAGAGCTGGTGCTAGACAAAGCTTTAGATCATGAGGAGGAATCTGAGCTTAGATTGACACTTACGGCATTGGATGGTGGGTCTCCACCAAGGTCTGGGACAGCATTGGTTTTCATAAGAGTCTTGGACATAAACGATAATGCTCCAGAGTTTGCTCAGAGTTTCTATGAGGTGCAGATACCAGAGGACATGACTATTGGCTCCAGTATTATTGCCATCTCTGCTAAAGACTTAGATATGGGAAATTATGGGAAAATATCATATTCACTTTTGCACACAACAGAAGATATTAGGAAAACCTTTGAAATCAACCCAACATCTGGGGAAGTAACTTTGAGATTTCTACTGGATTTTGAAGCAATACAATCCTATTCAGTAAATATTCAGGCAACAGATGGTGGAGGCCTTTCAGCAAAATGCACTCTTTCCGTTAAAGTACTAGATATAAATGACAATGCACCAGAAGTGATCATATCATCTCTTACAAAGACAATTCCAGAGAATGCTTCAGAGACCCTGGTCACTCTATTCAGTGTCCGAGATAAAGACTCTGGAGACAACGGAAGGGTCCGTTGTTCTGTTCAAGATGACCTTCCGTTTATCCTGAAACCCACCTTCAACAACTTTTTCACTCTACTTTCTGAAAAAGCACTGGACAGAGAGAGCAGAGCTGAGTACAACATCACCATCACTGTCTCAGACATGGGCACACCCAGGCTCACAACCCAGCACACCATAACAGTGCAGGTGTCTGACATCAACGACAACGCCCCCACCTTCACCCAAACCTCCTACACCATATTTGTTCGAGAAAACAACAGCCCCGCCCTGCACATAGGCACCGTCAGTGCCACAGATGCAGACTCAGGTTCCAATGCCCGCATCACCTACTCGCTGCTGCCGCCCCAGGACCCACAGCTGGACCTCGACTCGCTTATTTCCATCAATGCAGACAATGGGCAGCTGTTCGCGCTCAGGGCGCTGGACTATGAGGCCCTACAGGCCTTCGAGTTTCGCGTGGGCGCCACGGACCGAGGCTCACCCGCGCTCAGCAGCCAGGCTCTGGTGCGGGTGATGGTGCTGGATGACAATGACAATGTGCCCTTCGTGCTCTACCCACTGCAGAACGCCTCTATGCCCTGCGCTGAGCTGCTGCCTAGGGCGGCGGAGCCCGGCTACCTGGTCACCAAGGTGGTGGCTGTGGATCGCGACTCTGGCCAGAATGCCTGGCTGTCATTCCAGCTGCTCAAGGCCACAGAGCCCGGGCTGTTCAGTGTGTGGGCTCACAATGGCGAGGTGCGCACCACCAGGCTGCTGAGCGAGCGCGATGTGCCCAAGCACAGACTGCTGCTGCTGGTCAAGGACAATGGGAATCCTCCGTGCTCCGCCAGTGTCACACTGCATGTGCTGCTGGTGGATGGCTTCTCTCAGCCCTACCTGCCTCTGCCTGAGGTGGCGCTCAATCCCGCGCAGGAAGAGGACGCCCTAACACTGTACCTGGTCATTGCCTTGGCCTCTGTGTCTTCTCTGTTCCTCTTGTCTGTGCTGCTGTTCGTGGGGGTGAGGCTGTGCAGGAGGGCCAGGGCAGCCTCTCTGGGTGGGTGCTCTGTGCCTGAAGGACACTTTCCCGGCCATCTGGTGGACGTTACCGGCACTGGAACTCTGTCCCAGAACTACCAGTATGAAGTGTGTTTGACAGGAAGTACTGGAACAAATGAGTTCAAATTTCTGAAGCCAGTCATGCCTAGTCTTCAACTTCAGGACCCCGATTCGAATATGCTGGAAAAGGGGAACTTTCGTAATAGCCTTGGTTTTAATATTCAACAAAAATTTCCTTTAAACTCTTAATAATTTTTTGTATTATCAAGTTTGCAAATGCTTGTTTTTCTTAATCTGCATTGAATTTACTATTTTACTGATGCTGCATGCATTTTCATTTCACATGTTTTCCTCACAGTTGCTTTGAAAATCTTTACTGGGTTTATAGTGATGCGAAGAAACAAGCTGCACGTTTTATTTTGTTTTGTCCAAGTGTTATTCAAGACACAGCAATGGGAGTGCTGATTTAAGTATTTAGAGTGAATGTGTTGAGCTGGTGATTACTATTGTACTGGTTCCACAAACAGGCAACCCTGGGTGGATCTATAACAGAAGACATGGAGAGGGGGAAGAAAGGAACTAAAAAGAGGCAAATGTTACCATATATGGGTGTTTCCTCAATATGCCATTAAGACCCAACAAACAGAGTTTAAATGTATCTGGGTAAAAACTGTATTGGATCCGTTTGATTATTTCATCAGAATAAAATACTTTTCTTTAAATGCTATCCCTCCTTATCCAGTAGTAGAGGCCTTGTTTTATAGTGTTTTCAAGAATTGATTTCTTAGTATTTTCTTCTTCTCTGATTTCTAACAATGCTTTCTAATTATCGAAACATTCTAGGCCTTGATATTGCTGCTTTGTTGTCTTTAAATACACGTTTTCCTGGTTAAAATCTGTGATACTCTATACCACTTCTCCCTAAAGCAGATAATAGTTCATAATCTTGTCTTAAGTAAAATAGTCTTATACCAGAAAAGAACAGGATAAAATCTTCCTAAGAATTGAAATAAAGATTTTTTTAAATTCAATTTATTTATTTATTTATTTGTTGATTTACTGGTTTAAGTCAAGGTTTCTTTGTGTAGCTCCGGCTTTTTCTAGAGTTAACTCTGTTGACCAGGCTGCCTTTGCTCCCGTCCCAGTGCTACGATTAACCACCCACCACTACCCAGCAAAATAAGTATTTTTAAATGATTTATTTTTTATTTTGTGTGCATTGGTGTTTTTCCCACATATGTCTGTGTGAGGGTGTCATACCCCCTAGAACTGCAGCTACAGACAGTTGTGAGCTGCCATACGCACGCTGGTTATTGAACCCAGGTCCACTGGAAGAATGGCTAGGGCTCCAAACTGATAAGCCATCTCTCGGGACCCTAAAATAACGCTTTTAAACTGTTAAAAATGGCTTAGATTTACCTTTTTTAGTCATTAATAAAAGGAAATATAGTCCAAGTGTGGAAGCACAAATGTGTAATCCCCAACAGTCAGGCAACTAGTGAAAGAGAATCATCTATTTTCCTAAAAAACAAAACAATGCAAGCAAAAAAACCTCACATGCTGGCATATTTCCATAATGTAAGCATATGAGAGGCTGAAGTGTGAAGCCAGCCTGACTCTGTGAGACACAGTCTCAAGTAAAAAGCAGAGTGGTGAATTAGGATTAAAATCCCCACACTTGAGACACTGAGGCAGCAGGACCATAATAAATTGCAGGACAATCATATGCAGTGAATTCAAGACCAGCCTACGCTACAGACTGAGATTCTGTTTCAAAGGGATTATAAACAGATATATTAATGGCAGTGTGGATATGGGGCTAGTACATAGACACATTAAAGATGTTTGAATACAATTCATACATTTTGCAACTCAGAAACTTAATATGATGAAAATACATGAGGAGGTAATTAAAAACACAGGAATGAGTTTTTTGGGTTTTTTTTTTGTTTGTTTGTTTTTTGTTTTTTTTTTTTTTAAGATTCAATGTACATCCAAAAGGAGAGATGAGAATTTTATTTTGGTTTGGTTGTGGTTTTTGGTTTTTGAACACAGGGTTTCTCTGTGTATTCCTGTAGATCAAGCTGGCCTCAAACTCAAATATCTGCCTGATTCTGCTTCCTGAGTTCTGGGATTAAATGTGTGCACCACCACTACCCAGGAAAACAGATGAGCAAATTTTAACCAAATGTTTGAAGAAATAAAGGTTGGGGAGCATCTAGAACTGATAAAAACCTCAGCAAACAAATTCAAGAGATTGCTGTAAATCTAAAAGAATACATTACAGAAATGTTCTGTTCTACATGTACTTTATGCTTATGGTAACTAGTGGGATTTCAATGCTATCAAACCTCTAAAAGAATTGCCAAAATGCTTTTAAAAATCTGTACATGTATCTCTCTTCTTTAAATAAATAAATAAATAAAATCACAGTGAGATTTTAGAAAACCAAAGACAAAGAGAAATTTTAAGAAAGAGAAATTATAACTTTAACACATGACAATTACACTGTCCAATCTGACCTGTGTTTTTCAGTAGAAACTATGGAAAATAAGAAAACTTCAGTGTTCTGAAAGAAGTAAGAAAAGCCTTCTAACCAGTTTTTGTACAATCATCAAAGAAGAGAATTAAACAAATTTGATGTCATTTTTTAAATTAATAAAGATCACAGGGAAAACGGGGTACAAAGACATTTTCTATTTATTGGCCCACACCTTGCCACAGATATGGGTCTAGGAGTTTGATTTGCCTCTGTGTTTGGTCTGTAATGACATTCTCTCTTCCTCTCCTGACAAAGTGTCACTGGGGCTGGGTTCAAACTGGTGAGGACCATGCCTCAGCCTCTGAAGTGCTGGAATTATGAGCGTGCATCATCATGCCTGACTCCACATTCAGTTCTACTCTAGAAGAGTCAACCTGTGACCGTGCAGATGCTAATATCTCACAGCTGTGTACTCTCTCCTTTGCTCACTCTCTTCCCTTAACAGGACCCTCCAGAAATGAGTACAATTAAAAAGAAAGGATCCTTGCATAGGCAAGAGAAGTACTCTACCACTGAGCTACATCTCCAGAAAACACAATTTCAAACATCCTTGAGTTGTATATTATTATTTTTCTTTAAAGGGTTTCAAATACTTTTTCCCAACACATTCTAGCATTTGTCACTGGAGTCCACCTATTTCCCCAGTTTATTTATATATGGAAGATCACATTCTCTGCGGTCACTTTAATCTCTTAAATATCTAGATGTGCTTTAAGTTAAAATTTCTTCTTCCCACCAACTTCAAATGTATTTCCCCTCCAGCCACATATGTATCCTTCTTTTTCTTCTTTCTGTGTTTACACCATTGGTTAATATCCTTAGTATCATTTATATTTTAAATCTTGTAAACAAAGTAATTTTCCTTATAATAATAACGTAAGGTTTGGAGCATATGTTCCAAAGTTTGGTTAGCTGATCCTCAACTATTATCTTCTATTGGCACAAATCTTCCTCATCAGGACGGCCATTGTGCTTCATGTCATGGGTCCATTCTCTTCCCCACCTCAGAGCAGAAACAGCTTCTTCGTGGTTATCATTCAATCCCAAATGCTTATGGATATTACTTAGTCAAGTATTTCTTAATAAGCATTTACTGATCATATCATGGAATGGATAGATGAAAGACATAGAACCGTGCTGTTGGAAGCCCTGAATGTGCAAAATAGTGAAGTTCAGTTTCACAATTTCATGTCAGAATTCGGCACATCAAACTTTATTTTCTAGTATTTCTACTGCAACCAAGGAAGTCTCCTTTGAATATTTGTAAGAAACTGGTACCATTTACCTAGCCCAAAATGTCTAATTTCCCCCAGACAAGTATTTGCACATGCCAGTCTCAACTTCAAGTGCATAAGCACAACCTTTTTGCCTTTTCTGAGAGCCATTTGCAGTTTTCCTAAGAATCTCTAATTCGTTTTTGTAAAATCGGTGGCATGTGAGCTCTTTGAACTATTTTAGTTTTACAGTTGTCTTTCAGGAAGAACATAAACTGTTTGAAAACAAGATTCTACTTTAAATTTTTTATCGACAGAACTCTATCAGATAGTAATTTAGTGTGATAATCACAAAAACTGCAACCCAGAAGTGAAAATGAGAATAAAGATGAAGATATAATTTAAAATGCATTCGACAAATTAATATTTTGTCTCCAATGTACTTAACTTTGAAACTCAAGGGCCTGCATAGTCACATGGTGGCGCTGCAGGATAGGATGAGACAATGTTTCATAACTTTAACCAGCAGAAGCAAACGCACTGGATAAAACAGCACACAGGCTTTCTACAAAGGTGGGGCACCCACAAGACCCTCCAGAAAGGATCACAAATCTAAAAATTCCCAAAGGTCCAGATGAGCAGAGCCACTCTCTGAGCTTCTGGAGACCAAGTGGAAACAATACAGCAGAAAGCATTTTGTCTAAAGAAGGATGGAGCCTGGAGCTGGAGCTGCTGCTCAGTATGTAAGGCAAGTGCTGGTTTTCTTTGTTTTCCTAGAAGGGTCTTCGGTTCTTTCGGAGACCTGGAGTTATTCTGTGGCAGAAGAAATGGAGACCGGCTTCTCTATAGCCAATATAGTTAAAGATATGAATGTGAGTGATCTGGCTGCAAGGGGGGCCAGAGTTATATTTGATGACTATCAGCCTTATTTGCAGTTAGAACTGGAGACTGGCAGCTTGCTTTTGAATGAAAAACTGGACAGAGAGGCACTTTGTTCCACCAGTGAGCCCTGTATATTGCATTTCCAGGTGTTATTGGAAAATCCACTGCAATTTTTTCAGGCTGAGCTTTTGATTGAAGACATAAATGACCATACTCCCACGTTTCCAGAAAAATGCATATTTCTAAATATCTCAGAAAGTGCTACTCCAGGAACCTCATTCCAAATGGATAATGCTCAGGACTTGGATATAGGGATGAATGGTGTCCAAAACTATTCAATAAGTCCCAACCCTTATTTCCACCTTAAGTTAAAAGACACTGGGAAAGGAAGAAGATATCCAGAGCTGGTACTGGCTAGATCTCTGGACAGAGAAAAGGAGGCTTCAATTAGTTTAATACTAACAGCTATGGATGGTGGGTCCCTGCCCAGGTCAGGGACTGTACTGGTTCAAGTTGTGGTTCTAGATGTCAATGACAATGCCCCTGAGTTTGAAAAAACCCTGTATGAGGTCCAAGTATCAGAGAACAGTTCTGTGGGCTCACTGGTAATCAAGGTGTCTGCTAGAGATTTGGATTCAGGAATAAATGGAGAAATAACTTATTCATTTTCTCATATCTCTAAAGATGTACACAACGCATTTGAAATCAATGCAGTCTCTGGTGAAGTCCATTTGAAAACACACCTAGATTTTGAGTTAATTCAGTCTTATACAATAAATGTTCAAGCCATTGATGGTGGTGGTCTCTCTGGAAAATCGGCCATTATTGTTCAGGTTACAGACATAAATGACAACCCGCCAGAAATAGTCATTACGTCTCTTATGAGCCCTATCCCAGAGAACTGTTTGTCAGAGATAGTGGTTGCTGTTTTCAGTTTCCGAGACCAAGACTCTGGAGAAAATGGGAGAATGATGTGTTCAATTCAAGACAAACTCCCTTTTCTCTTGAAACCTACTTTCAAGAATTTCTACACTCTGGTGACAGAGAGCCCTCTGGACAGAGAGAGCAAAGCTGAATATAACATCACCATCACTGTCTCAGACATGGGCACACCCAAGCTCACAACCCAGCACACCATAACAGTGCAGGTATCTGACATCAATGACAACGCCCCTGCCTTCAACCAAACCTCCTACACCATGTTCATCCGCGAGAACAACAGCCCCGCCCTGCACATAGGCACCATTAGTGCCACAGACTCAGACTCTGGCTCCAATGCCCACATCACCTACTCACTGCTGCCGCCCCACGATCCACAGCTGGACCTCGCTTCGCTCATCTCCATCAATGCTGACAATGGGCAGCTGTTTGCACTCGGGGCGCTGGAC
Organism: Micromys minutus; assembly: GCF_963924665.1. Classification (NCBI taxonomy): domain Eukaryota; kingdom Metazoa; phylum Chordata; class Mammalia; order Rodentia; family Muridae; genus Micromys; species Micromys minutus. The sequence continues at coordinate 24,752,986 of NC_137977.1, forward strand.
TATGAGGCCCTGAAGGTCTTCGAGTTCCATGTGGGCGCCACGGACCGAGGCTCGCCTGCGCTCAGCAGCCAGGCTCTGGTGCGGGTGGTGGTGCTGGATGACAATGACAATGCGCCCTTTGTACTCTACCCACTGCAGAATTCCTCTGCACCTTGCACTGAGCTGCTACCCAGGACTGCAGCCCCCGGCTACCTGGTCACCAAGGTGGTGGCAGTGGACCGCGACTCTGGCCAGAATGCCTGGCTGTCATTCCAGTTGCTCAAGGCCACGGAGCCCGGGCTGTTCAGCGTGTGGGCTCACAATGGCGAGGTGCGCACCACCAGGCTGCTGAGCGAGCGCGATGTGCCCAAGCACAGACTGCTGCTGCTGGTCAAGGACAATGGGGATCCTCCGCGCTCAGCCAGTGTCACTCTGCACCTGTTGGTGGTGGATGGCTTCTCCCAGCCCTACCTGCCACTGACAGAGGTGGCGCGCAACCCCACACAAGTGGGTGAGGAGGCGCTCACTCTCTATTTGGTCATTGCCTTGGCGACTGTGTCTTCGCTCTTCCTCTTGTCTGTGCTGCTGTTTGTGGTGGTGAGGCTGTGCAAGAAGGCCAGGCCAGCCTCTCTTGGTGACTACTCTATGTCTGAGGGACATTTTCCTGGCCACCTGATGGACTTCAGCGGCGCTGGGACGCTGTCCCAGAGTTACCAGTATGAGGTGTGTCTGACAGGAGTGTCGGATTCCAAAGATAATCCGTTCCTAAAGCCTGGCTCCCAACCTTGAGCCAGCTGTGACCTGCATGAAAGAAAATTCCTCCTCTGTGGTTTTGGATACAACTAGCAATTTGTTGACTCTTAGTTCCTGATAAACACTGGTTCTTTCTAAACATTCTTGTTTTCTATTGTTTTAACTTCATGAGGAACTTGTAATGTTTTGCCTTTATTTTCCTAATTCAGGAGATAACTTTCATGTATATTCTTACTGGTTGGTCTCAAAAAACCGCATTGCCTGATAAAGGCAGAGAACTTTACTCATTGCTTACAAGTCACAGTTTCTTCAACCTTGTAAATTCTCAAAACTAATCATTATTGATTTCAAAATCTTCACCTTCATTCTATTTGGTTGTTTCCCAGAAAAAAAAATTGAAAGCATTGATGTTTTGAAGATAAATGTAATACAAATGTAATGAATTATCAGTACATCTTTTATCTAATCTAATACTATGATTTTCTGTCTAGAATATTTAGAGTGTCTGAAAAATGCATGGTTTTGTTAACAGTACAGCAGTATTCATTGGGAATGACAATTTCTCTAAAATGTCAAGACTTACTGGTTTAATGAATGCTCAATATGCCGTACATTTAAATAGTGTTAAAATGTTTTAGGATTTTTCACAAATCTTGTAAAAAGCTAGAATCCTCCGGTGACACCTCACATTTTCTGAAAATAACTGTCTTCAGCATAGGTATAGGATCAAAGCTCTGTTTGTTTTGAACTCATGTCCCTCTATGGTTTCAAACAATTGGATCAAGTGATGGCCATTGCTAACCTAAGCTGAACCAGTCTGATCCTGGTTACTTTTAAATTCACTTTAGAAACCAGGTATATCCTAGTCTCTCTGTTAGAAATGTTACAAAAAAGTGATGTCATCTTTTGGTGTAGTCAGTCGCTTAGAAATGAAAGGAAAGGCATACCAAGCAAGTAGTTCTATGAAGGACCTTCATTTGACATGACTTTCACTACTGGGTTGGAAACTGGGTACAGAGAACTAAGATGTACTCTTGTAAAAAATGTTTCTAGTACCACTTAGCAAATGCTGGTTGTTTGTTCTAAAAGCATGTTTTGATATTTTTGCCTGGATTAGTAAACTATATCTGGTAATTTTATTTTTATTAAGATTTTCATGTTAATAAAGGGCAATTAAAATACTTGCAAACTATTACAGTGGCACCAAAAGGATATGTGAAGCATTTGTCTAAATGTAAAATTTTGAAGATAGCAGTAGCGATAGTCTCAGGAAGCCAAGGCAAGATCTTGACAAACCTTAGTGTTTTTCCATTAATGAAAAGATGGTTTAGATATCTCCTTGTTGCTTCAAAGGACTATTAGAAGAGTATGGAGAATTGCTACTGAAGAAAATTCTGTCTTTGTTTATTCAGCTTATTTTAAAATAAGTAAGAATCCTAACTAAGCAAAAAAAAATTACAATAGGAAAAATCCTCACAATTTTGTGTTTTATTCTATGATAAATTAAGCAAATATTTGCTGAGCATCTTCCCTCTCACAAAGGTTATTTTGGATAATGGGGTGCAGCAATAATGCAAGCAATGGGGAGTACTTACAGGTTACACAACGAAAATAATCCAACATATTCAACTATGCAGCGTATGAGAAAAAACACCAGAGGAAAAAAATATGGGGAAAGAGGTGCTTTCATATGGGTTTTCCCATAGTTGAATAGTTGTATACAATTTTAAGTTGCTGACTAAATATAGAAAGTATATCATAAACTGGAAGTAACATGTAGATTTTTTCTTTATGAAACCCAACCAACTGAAACCACAATTTTGGTACCCAAGAGACATAAAATTACAAAGAAACCCCTGAAGTATTAACCCCACTTTATGCTGAAAGAATTTTAAGAAATCGCATGGATACATGTTACTAAATTTTCAAAGTGACTCATCAATAAGTAATGTGTTTTCTCTCTGTGTCTGTCTGTCTCCTTCCCTTCCTTCTCTCTCCCCCTCCCTCCTTCTCTCTCTCCCTTTCTCCCTCCCTCCCTCCCTTTTTTCTCCCTCTCCCTCTCCCTCCCTCCCTCCCTCCCTCCCTCCCCCCACCTCTCTCTCTCTCTCTCTCTCTCCTCTCTCTCTCTCTCTCTCTCTCTCTCTCTCTCTCTCTCTCTCTCTCTCTCTCTCTCTCTCTCTCTCTCTTTCTCTCTCTCCCTCTCTCCAATACAGACTGTATAATTTCTAGAACGTAGGCAGCTTGTCTGGGTTGTTTATTCTTGTAAATTTTAGAATCTGATGCATTTATAACAAGATTTTTGTTGAATGAGGGACTGAAGAATTAAAATAATGTTTAGTGTTTAAACTTCTGAAAACCAAATAGACTTTTAAAAGAGTGAAACCACACGGCTATCTGTTCAAGAGCATAGTCAACGCATGGTGGCGCTGCAGGCTAAGATTTGAAAAATGAGGATCACAGAAAGGGGATTTTAAAAAAAAATGCTTCTGCAGATCCCAGGCAGAAAAAACCTTAGGCAGAGCTCAGACGTTTAACGTTCCAGAGAATGCTGCTAATCTACACTTCGGAACAGGCTATTAACTAACAGGTCGACCGCTATCTGGATGCCCTTGTACCCTGAGTCCAGAAACAAAGATGAAGATTGGAAGAGAACACAGACAAAGGCAAGTTCTGTTGATCTTTCTCTTGCTGGGAGTGGCTGGGGCAAGCTGGGAACCCCGCCGTTACTTTGTGATGGAGGAAACGCACAGCACTGTTTTGGCAGATCTAGTCCAGGACCTAGGACTGGGAGTTGCAGAGCTAGCTGCTCGAGGAGCCCAGGTAGTGTCTGAGGAAAATGAATCACGCTTGCAGCTCGATCTACAGACTGGGAAGCTAATCTTAAATGAAAAACTGGACCGGGAGGAGCTGTGCGGCCCCACTGAGCCCTGTATCACTCATTTCCAAGTGTTACTGAAAAAGCCACTGGAAATATTTCAAGCTGAGTTGCGAGTAGGAGACATTAATGATCATTCTCCTAAGTTTTTAGAAAGAGAAATGACCGTGAAAATCATAGAGAATAGCCCTGTTGGCACTGCATTTCCACTCAAAATTGCTCAGGATTTGGATGTGGGAAATAACAGCATTCAGAACTATAACATTGGTACCAATTCTCATTTCCATGTTTCCGTCCGCAACCGGGGTGATGGGGGAAAATACCCTGAGCTGGTGCTGGACAAAGAGCTTGATCGGGAGGAGCAGGCAGAGTTCAGATTAACTCTGACAGCACTTGATGGTGGTTCTCCGCCCAAGACTGGAACCTCGCAAGTCAGGATTGTTGTCATGGATGTCAATGACAACGCCCCTGAGTTTTCACAGGCTTTCTACTGGGTGCAAATCCTAGAGAACAGCCCCTTGGGTTCCCTCATTGCTAAGGTCTCTGCTGAGGATTTAGACACTGGGACAAACGGAGAGGTATCATACTCTCTTTTTCATAGTTCCCAGGAGATGAGCAAAACTTTTGAGCTAAACGCCCTGTCAGGAGAAGTTCGACTAATTAAAACACTGGACTTTGAGACTGCATCTTCATATGAACTAGTCATTGAGGCATCCGATGGTGGGGGTCTTTCTGGAAAATGCTCTGTTTCTATTCACGTGGTGGATGTCAATGATAATTACCCGGAATTAATTATATCATCCCTCACCAATCCTATCCCAGAAAATTTACCAGAGACAGAGGTGGCTCTGTTTCGGGTTCGAGACCGAGACTCTGGAGAAAATGGAAGGACAGTTTGTTCCATCCAGGATGGTGTACCCTTTACACTGGAACCTTCCGTTGAAAACTTTTATAGATTGATGACAGATGGAGCTTTGGACAGAGAGATCAGAGCTGAGTACAATATTACCATCTCTGTCACCGACCTGGGCACACCCAGGCTCACAACCCAGCACACCATAACAGTGCATGTCTCCGACGTCAACGACAACGCCCCTGCCTTCACCCAAACCTCCTACACTATGTTCGTCCACGAGAACAACAGCCCCGCCCTGCACATAGGCACCATCAGCGCCACAGACTCAGACTCAGGCTCCAATGCCCACATCACCTACTCGCTGCCGCAGCCCCATGACTCACAGCTGGCCCTCACCTCTCTAATCTCCATTAATGCTGACAATGGGCAGCTATTCGCGCTCAGGGCACTAGACTACGAAACCCTGCAAGCCTTTGAGTTCCGCGTGGCTGCCACAGATCGAGGCTCACCCGCGCTCAGCAGCCAGGCTTTGGTGCGCGTGGTGGTGCTGGACGACAATGACAATGCGCCCTTCGTGCTCTACCCACTGCAGAACGCCTCAGAGCCCTGCACTGAGCTGCTGCCCAGGGCGGCGGAGCCGGGATATCTGGTCACCAAGATGGTGGCAGTGGACCGCGACTCTGGCCAGAATGCCTGGCTGTCATTCCAGCTGCTCAAGGCCACGGAGCCCGGGCTGTTCAGCGTGTGGGCTCACAATGGTGAGGTGCGCACCACCAGGCTGCTGAGCGAGCGAGATGTGCCCAAGCACAGACTCCTGCTGCTGGTCAAGGACAATGGGGATCCTCCGCGCTCTGCTAGTGTCATGCTTCAAGTACTTCTGGTGGATGGCTTCTCCCAGCCCTACCTGCCTCTGCCAGAGGTAGTGCGAGACCCCAGTCACCAGGACAGCGACATGCTCACACTGTACCTGGTCATTGCCTTGGCTTCTGTGTCTTCTCTCTTCCTTTTGTCTGTCCTGCTGTTTGTCGGAGTGAGGCTGTGCAGGAGGGCCAGGGAGGCCACTCTGGGTGTCTGCTCTATGAATGAGGGACACTTTCCTGGCCACCTGGTGGATGTCAGCGGTGTGGGGACTCTGTCCCAGAGCTACCAGTATGAGGTGTGTCTGACAGGAGATTCTCAGAGTAATGAGTTCAAATTCTTGAAGCCTGTGTTTTCTGGTGTTATAGACCAAAACTCTGGTAGGCAACTAGGAGATAATCTGTCCTCCCCAAGTATTCTAGGCATGTAAAACTTCACAGTTTGTTCTCTATACTTTTCCGCTTTTGCTTTTGCATTTTCTTTTCAAATCTGGTAGTAATGCTTACTTGTACTTGTTTTTTGTTTTCTTTACTAGTTTACATGGTATTGTTGTTTGTTTCTTAGATTGTTTACTGTTTAAGTGTTTTTTCCAAATCTGTTGTTACTTAACATTTTATGTCAGAAAACTTCATGTTCCTGACTGAATTTTCCGTAGTTTCTCCTAAAGAATGTGTATTTTATGTAACGAATAAAATTCTGATTATAAAAGCACATTTCCTGACCTAGGGGAATGGATTAGTTTATAGACTGCTTGTGTAATTTGCTGTGGAATTAGGTTAGATCTGTCTGTAGACACAGCACTTGGAGGTGGAGAAATGCTATCAGGAATTTGAGGATATGTGGTGCCCTAGAAGAGCATATGATTTCTTTTAAATAATACTTCACTTTGAAACTGGAAGTCCTTAGTTTTATCATTTCCATGGCTATTACTTCAGTAGCCTCACTGTGTTTTCTCTGGAAGTGATTCATATTCATCAAGTTTCTTCCAGATTCCCTAATTGTGTTTTCTAGTCTCCAACACTGTAAATTTCTCATGAAAGCCAGACCCACACCATCCATTCTTTCTTTCCTAAATTAGCATTGAAAAAGTCAAAAGCCTTTCACTATCTGTAGCTGATGGGTGCACTTGGCACATTCTTGTGACATAAAGTCAGTAAGCTCCAGGAAGAGTGATGCTTGTCACTTGTTATAGTGAGACAATCCTGATGCAAATCCTGATTCCAGGTTGCTTCTGGTGGTACAGCATGCCAGTATTTATATGCTTTGGATGATGATATTGCTCTGAATGATTAGGAATGTGGAAGAAGATGCATTATATAGAATTAGCACTAGTTAACTAAACAAATTTAGTAAGAATATGCTGGTGTAGTATTGAATGACTTGGAGAAATTATTGAAGGAAAAAAAATGATGATTTCCCAAAGATTTTCAGTCCTGGTCCTTAGAACCTGTGAATATTACTTTATATTATAGAGACAAAACATGAACAAAATTAAGGTTGTTAAGAAGCTAAACTTAAAACAGGGTATATATTCTAAATCATTTGGGCGTGTCTGAGAGAACCAGTGAAAAGCTTTAAAAGCAAAGTTGAATCTCCCTAGAGATGAAGAATAGACAGGTATAGTGGCACATGCCTTTAGTCCACACTTGGGAGGCAGAGACAAGCAAATCTCTGCGAGTTCAAGGCCAGCTGATCTACATAATGAGTTCCAGGACATCTAGAACTACACTGTGAGACACTGTTTTTTGGGAGGGAGTAAGAGAGAGGAGGGGGAAGAAAAAGAAATTCCCTAAGTACTGTAGGTGCATCTTGTGGCTCAGTGTTTCAACCTGACATATTCTGACTATATGCAGATATCGAACTTTCTAGTAAGCTCTCAGAGTAGAATAAGTCATTTCCTTGTGGTATGTTTTCTGATGGTTCTCTTTCTCCGGTTGAAACCTGAGGATGCAGCTGATGAAAAGACTTAAACATATGGAAATGGAGCCAGGCAGTGATAGTGCACACCTTTAATCCCATCACTCATGAGGCAGAGGCAGACAGAGCTTTCAGTTTGAGGCCAGCCTGGTCTACAGAGTGAGTTCCAGTACAGCCAGGGCTACACAGAGAAACTCTGTTTGGGAGAAAAATATGGATGTTCATTTTTAATTGGGTGATGGTGCAGACACAGGAAAGGTTCAGGTTGCTTTTTACAGACTTAGTAGAAATGTAATCTTAACAAGTCTGCCGGTAAAGACACAAGAGGAAGTGAGGCATGCAGTGCATATAGAACACAGTGAATTATAGAACTTATCATTTAAAGCAATGGTGAGGAGAAATCTGGGTGCTAAAGTTACTACTAGTAAGAGCCCAGGTAAGGAAAACATTAAAAACTAGAGGAAATTAAGACTTTTGTTTTTATGCAAATGCAGAAAACTTAGCTGAATCATAATTTATATTATATGAGGTAAAGAAGGCATGCATTTGGACATTTGGCAGAGGGAATTTCCAGGAAAACTTCCAGAAGTACAACTTGATTTCTTCTCACTGGTTATAGTAAAGTATCGGATAAAAATAAAGCAAGATATACCCAGGACCTGATGACTGGAAGGAAAATCTCATTCTAATTGCATTATAATGTATGTTAAAATCAGGAAATTCGCTGGCAGGGATGCATAGATAGGAGAGAAGTCAACTGGGAAACCTTTCCCTAGTGCCTGGGAAACCTCAGAGTTAATAACAAAGAAGAGAGTTACAGAGTTAATACAGAAGCCTCTTTGAAGGACCAAACACATTTTTATTGGATATTTTCTTAATTTACACTTCAAATGTTATCCCCTTCCTCAGTTTCCCTGAAGAAACCCCTATGCCATCCCTCCTGCCTCTATGAGAGTGCTCCCCCCCCAACCCACCCACTCCTGCCTCCCAACCCTGGCGTTGCTCTACACTGGGGCATTGAGCCTTCACAGGACCAAGGCCCCTCCTCCCATTGGTGTCCGACAAAACCATCCTCTGCTGCATATGTGGCTGGTGCCATGGGTCACTCCATGTGTACTCTTTAATTGGTGTTTAGTGTCTGGGAGCTCTGGGGTATCCAGGTTGGTTGATATTGTTGTTCTACTATTAGCACACTTTTAATGAATTTTAGCTCATGCTCCTTGACAGGTATAATGTAATGTGAAATTCAGTAATTGTATAACACACTCTCTGACGCACAAGACTTGTCTATTATATGAAGGTTTACATAAGGTATTTGTGACTATTTGAATGAAAATCATCTCCCATAAGCTAATATAGTTGAGTGTTTGGTCCCCAGTTGCTGGATCTGTTTGAGGAGGCAGTCTGCTGGAGAAAACACCTCACTGCAGGTGGACTTCAAGAGCTCATAGCATTACTCCACATCCAGGTTCTTTTCTTCCCTTGGTGCTTGTGACTGAAGATGTGATCTGTCAGCTTTTTGCTCTGTTGCCTGCTGCTGCACCTCACCAACCATTGTATATTCTCCCTCTGGAAACGTAAGCAAAAATAAACACTTTCTTCCTTCAGTCTCATTTGGTCATGGTATTTTATTGCATCAATAGAAGAATAACTAACAAAGGTTTTATTATTTTTCTTTTACTTTTGTGACTTTGGTATACTTGACCAATAAACCACTCATGAGTAAACATTTTTGGTTTGAGAAGACTTCACTCAATTTGATATCCCACAATTCCAATTTTCTGTTTTCTGTTGGTAAGTTGTTTTCTTATTATTTAAATTTTAAAAATCTCAAAAATTTTGAGCAATATGGAATTTTGAAGAACAGTATTTATAATATTAATTTTTATCTTGTAAGCTATTTTTACATTATAATTTATACAATTATACTCTTCCTTTTTCTAGATATTTGTAATATATAATTTTTAAATATTTTTATTAGATACTCTCTGTATTTTCATTTGAAATGTTATTCCCTTTGCCCGCCCCACTTCCATCCTCCTCCCCCTCTACTTGTCTTCACAAAGGTACACTAGCTCCCAATCACCCTCTCTACCTCAGTGCCTTGGAATTCCCCTGCATTGGAAAAATGTGCTCTCCCTGGACCAAAAGCCTCCTCTCACAATGCTATTCTCTGCTGCATATGCAACTAAAGCCATAGAGCTCTCAATGCATGCTCAATGGTTGGTGATCTAGTCCATGGGAGCTGTGGAAGATAATATTGTTGGTTGATAATATTGTTCTTTCCATGAGACCGCAACTCCCTTCAGCTCCTTCATCTGCCCTCCAGCACCCTCACTGGGGTCCCCAGGCTCAGTCTGATGATTAGCTACAAGCATACTCAGTTGTGTGAGTCTGACAGAGCACCTGAGGAGGCAGGTAATATTTGTTTTATCTCCTCTTCTTATATGTATTAGTGTATGAGTATCAACTTCATTAGCTTTTTTTTTAAAAAACAAGCCATATTATCTTTCATATATTGCCTATAACTCTATTTATTGTTTCATTGAATTCTACTATTATTTTATAACTTCTATTATCTCCTTTGGATTTAGCTTTCTATTTTTCTACTTTCTCGTTTACTCTATACCTTAGTCTTAAATTTTAAATCCAATTACATAAAATATGAATGAAGCTGTACTTAAAGTGAAGCTAATGAAGTCTGATATTTTGTATTTTTATGATCATTCTATTTGAATTTATACTTTATGTCTTCTTTGACAAGTGTGTTATTTAGAACTTTCTAGCTTAATTTCAAAGTGCTATGAGGATACTATTTTATTATTCCTTGGTTTTTGGTTTGAGAATATATTCTGTATAACTGTGGACATTTACACTTATTGAATTATTTTATTTAAAGAATCCAGAGTTCTGAAGTATACTGGTAAAAATTCCCATATTCATTTAAACGGTGTGTAGTATGTACTTAGTAGAAGTGAAGATTTGTAAATATTAACTAATTATTTTAAAAGTTTAAATATTTTAATGCATAATTTTCCTACATTTTATAATTTACTAACAGCAATGTGTTAATTTTATCAAATATTATTGTGTATTTATGTGTCTATTTCTTTTTTCAAGTCTAGGATTTTTAAACTTTACTAGCTTTTAAGCTGTTGTTTGATTCAAACAGGTAGGTTGTTTTTTTGTTTTGTTTTGTTTTAGTGTAATGACTTGGCACGTGTCATTGTAAAATATATATCTTTCATTTTGTGTTTAATATTTGTCTGATACAGGCATCTCATAGTTCTCTTTTTTGATATATGATGATCATTTCTTTACTAGATTATACAAAAGTGGGGGCATAATGGGCTAAGCTGTCAGGCTTTCTCAACTGTGGTCCTACCTTGGCCTGGTACTATCTGAGAGAAGAATCCCTGCGGGAGACTGAAGAAAAAAACCAAGAGATGGGTGAAGCAGAAGAGAAGACTTAGGTGCAGTGTGTTGTGGAAAGAAAGGCTGCTATTTGCTGGCCAGGACAAATGGAATTGCAGAGGGAGCAAGAAGGGAACATAGAAGGTAAGAGTAGAGGCAGCTTGGGAGTTCGTATGGAGACTGAACAATGAAAACAAAATTAGAGGAGCCATTTCTAGAGGAATGGAATTGTTGATCCAGAAAGAAAAGGGGGGTAGCAGTTCTGGGGCAGATCCAGAGCAGGAATCCAGGGGAAAACAGCTGTACTCATCTTTTCTTATCCTAAATCTAGACACTGAGGGGCCTGCCACCACTAGTCCATGCTGAAGCCCCACTGCCATAGTTTACTTCTATGCTGCTATTCTTAACCACTGGTTAATTGCAACTTAAAAAGAAAAGACTTTGTTCTAGCATTTGGGTTATAACCCAACACTGAGAGACATCAGGGCAGGAACCTGGCTCTAAGCATTGAAGCAGAGACAACAGATGAACATTGCTTAATAGTTTGTTTTCCTTTGGCTTGCTCAACTACTTTTATTATGCAACCCAGACTTGCAAGTTCATGAATGACAACACCTCCTTTACCATCTAACAATGAAGAAAATGTCTAATAGGTGTGTTCCCAGGCCAGTTCAATGAAGGCTATTACATAGTATAGGCTCTGGGGACTTTAGTTTGTATCAAGTTAACAAACTATTATCTGATATTTGGGATCTGCTACATCTTCCTCTTTACAGCACATTTTCTTTATTATACTTTTCTTCCTCATCAGCATGTCCACAGCTTTAAAAGACCTATCTCCATATTCAGCATGTACTTCATCTCCCTTCTGAGATGTGGTCTCCTCCTCCAATCCCTTTCTCTCTTTCTAGTTTGCCTTCTGCTTTACATTCTTCTCATTTGGTCCTTGGCATTCAGTACACCCATTGCTAACATTCTCTCTTATAACATTGCTCTGGAGCTGAAGATGGACTAGGCTTGGTCAGTTCCGAGGTCTCAGATGAGATTACCAGACAGTTGGGAGTTGTCAAGGCCAGAACCTAGCATGATAGGTTCTATAAAACATGGTTCTCTTGAAGATGTGGCAGAGGTGTAAGGGGTTAGAGAAGAGTAAGTACAGTTGAGAGGTGTGCAGGGCTATAGTCATCTGAAGATAGAAAAAAATAGGGTGATGGCTGGTGATCTCAGTTTGCAGTTGCCAGATCCTAGGCTTTCTACCCTAGTGCCAACCACTCCATCTACAGTTCTCATACCTACAGTCACTTTTGCATTACACATCTTTTTTTCTATAATTCAAGGTGCATTATAGTTAATATAAATATTGTACAAACAACAGGGTTGTGTTTTTTGGCATTTCTTCCCCGCCAACATCATTAGCTGTCTCAAAACTGAATAATTCATTCAATTTATATGTAATATACAATTTTTCTATGGTTGTAGATATTTAATTTTGTATTCAATCTTTTTTCAGTTCTTTGTTTAAAATTTTGTTTTATTTTGCTCACCGATTTTTAATATTTTGTTATACATCCAGTTGCCTTTAGTTGTGGTATTTTCTCTAGAAAGTGATTAAGATAGTCATTTCTTACCACAATCTACATTAAGTTGACATTAGACTAATTTATATAAAAATACAAAAGAGTTTTAAGTATTTGATTCTCATCCATTTTGCTATGACACAAAAGAGCAATAGAAGACAAAAAAGATGTATTTGAGAATTCATGTGGTACAGAAACTCTGTGAATATAATCAAATTTTAAAATTCTCAAAAATACTTTTGTATCCAAAATATAAAGTTTATTTTAACTGTAAAGAAATAAAATATATTACAAAAAAGAAATAGGCTTTAACCCAAACTCAAACCAAAATGTTCACTAGAGAACTCATACTGAAAAGAAATAGTAGAAAAGCACTAAAAGTGAGAACTCATTTATTGAGTTCTCAGGTAAGACATATATGGGATAACACACTGGACATAAACCACATTAATATGAGATATATAGAGAACATTTCAAATGTTCCTTGAATCTTATGAGTAATTTAAAGTACACATTTGAGTCCAATTTTATGAGAATACTAAATGTAGAAAACCTTAATGCTTCATCAAGCACTGTATATATAACAACTACAGAGAAGAAAAATTTCATAAATATAGGAATAGTTGATATTTGCTGCAACTGTTTTGATGCCAATTAAACTCTGAGTGTAAAAAGACTGTGAGAAAACCTTTATTTGTTAAATACTTAGGCTGTGCATAGGTGAGAACTCATATTGAATTTCAAACATGGATATAATACAATATAAGAAAGTTGTTATTTATATTTTAATGTGCATGTAGGAATGGTCACTGAGGAGAAGACATGGATATAAAATCTTCACTTAATCCTTAAAATTTACATGACAAATATGAAAAATAAAAGAATTCTTTATGTATAGAAAATGAAAGATTTTGTCTTCTATTCATAACTATATGAATACAAAAATGTCTATGATTTAAATAAAGTGACAAGTCATTCAATTATCATTATATCTTACTATGCATTATATATTATATACTTTACTGTAGTCATTGGAAAAAACTCATATATAATGGTTAACTTCTAATGCCAACTTGACTGAATTAAGGGATATATAAAAACACATTAAAACATTATTTCTGGGTGTGTCTGTGTTTCTGGAAAAAAATGATAATTTGAACCACCAACATTTCAACATCCATAATCATATGAAAAATCCTATTTCTTCCCATCTTTTCTTCTCTATTTTTGTTTGTATGGATTTCTTCCCTGTTTGTATTTGCCTGTATCTTTTTTTGACATTTATATATTTCTGTGTACCATATGCAGCACTTGGTTCTCACATATGCCCGAAGAGGGAATCAGATCTCATGGAACTGAGATTAAAAATGGTTGTAACCTGCCATGTGGGTGCTGGGAATAGAACCCAAGTCATCTGGAAGAGAAGACAATGCACATAACCATTAATCAATCTCGCCAAACGCTCACTCTGCTTCTTAATAGAGAGGAGTAACCCGAAGTCACCTGAAAAAAATATTCAGCTGCTTTTCCTCCCTAATGAAATACAAAACTTCACACTGGACAGAAATTACTTTAATATAAGGAAAGTTATATATATATATATATATATATATATATATATATATGTTATGCATATATACAAACTGAAGAGAACTCATACAAACAGGAAATTTAGGTAGGCTTTTAAATATTTCTAATTCTTTCCTTAAAGAAAAGCATTTAATTGATACTGGATTACAGTTTCAAAGGTTTAGTCTATTGTCATGGCAGGAAGCATGGTGGTTTGCAGGCAGACACGGTTGAGGAGAAGGAACTGAGAGGTCTACATCTTGATCTGCAGACAGCAGAAGTGAAAGTGACACTGGCCAAGCTTGAGCATCTGAGACCTCAAAGCCCAACTCCTAGTGGCACACCTTCTCCAACAAGGACACACTACCTTATAGCACCACTCCTTGTGAACCTACAGGACTCATTTTTGTATTTTATTTTATGTTATGTTATTTATAATTTTATTCATTTACACTTCAAATGATGTCTCCCTTCTTGGTTACCCCTCCACAAACCCACCACCCCATCCCTCCATCTCCCCCCACCCTTTACTCCAATTAGGGTGCTCCTCCATCCATTCACCCACTCCTGCCTCAGCTCTCTAGAATTCACCTATGCTGGGGGCATCAAGCCTTCCTCCCATCCCACTGATGTCAGATAAGGCCTTCCTCTCCTAAATATGTATCTGGATACTGGCTCATTCCATGTATACTCTTTAGTTGGTGATTTAGTCCCTGAGAACTCTGGGTGGTCCAGTTACTTGATATAGCTCTTCTAATGGGTTTCAATCCCCTTCAGCTTCTTCAGTCCTTCCCCAAGCTCTTCCATTGGTGGCCCTAGGCTCAGTCCAATGGTTGGCTGTAAGTATCTGCATCGGTATTGGTCGGGTGCTGATAAAACCTCTCAGGGAACAGCCATATTAGGCTCCTGTCAGCAAGTTTTTCTTAGCATCAGCAATAGTGTGGGAATTTACAATTGCAAAATGACATAGATCCCTAGGTGGGGCAATCTCTGGAAGCCCTATACTGCAGTCTCCATTCCATTTTTCCCTATCTTTCCTTTGGACAGGAACAATTCTGGGTTTAAAATTTTGAAATGAGTAGGTGGCCCCATCCCTAAATAAAGGCTGCACCTATCTACTGTAGGTGGATTCTATGGGCTATATCTCCCCTTTGTTGGGTATTTCAGATAAAATAATTGTCATTGGCTCCTGGGATCCTCTCTATTCTCTGGAGTCTGGGACTTTATACTGGCTACTCAAGTTCCACATCGCTTCTGCTACATGTTTCTATTCAATTTCCTGATTCTCTGTATGTCTCTCCTGTCTCTTCCAATACCTGTTCCTGCACCCATTTTTCCCTCCCCTTCCTCTCTCCTTTCCTGCTCACTCCCTTTTTCTAGCTCCTGTGATTACTGTGTACCCAATTCTATGTAGGACTGAAGAATCTACTCTATAATTTTTCTTCTTCTTAACCTGCACATGGTTTGTAAATTGTATCATGGATATTCTGAGCCTTGGGGCTAAAAATCCACTTAACAGTGAGTACATGCCATGTGTTCTTTCATAACTGGGTTACCTCACTCAGGATAATATTTTCTAGTCCCATCGACATGCCTGTGATTTCATGCAGCCATTGTTTTAATGGCTGAGTAGTACTCCACTGTGTAAATGTACCAGGATTTCTGTATCTATTCTTCTGTCGAGGGACATCTGGATTGTTTCCAGCATCATGCCATTATAAATAAGGCTGCTATAAACATAATGGATCATGTGTTTGTATTATATGTTGAAGCATCTTTTGGATATATGTGCAGGAGTAGTATAGTTGGATCTTCAGGTAGAACTATTTCCATTTCTCTGAGGAACTGCCACTGTTTCAAGTGGTTTTACCAGCTTGCAATCCCATCAGCAATGAAAGATGTTCCTCTTTCTCCACGTCCTTGCCAGCATCTGCTGTCACCAGAGTTTTGGAGCCTCTGCGTCTCTTTTTATTTGCTGTTGGGCGGAGACTCACAGAAGACAGTTATGTTAGTTTCTGTATGCAAGCATACCAAATGTCATTAATAGTGTTGTGGGTTGGTTCTTGCACTATTGTGGTGTGGGTCTCAATTTTGGGTAACCATCAGTTGACCATTCCTTCAGACTCTGTTTCGTTTCTACATGTCTTGTAGGTAGAACCCATTTTTTGTTAAAGGCCTTGTGGGTGGGTTGCTGTCCTTATACTTCCACTAGGAATCCTGCTTGGTTACAGGAAGTGGTCACTTCCATATCCCTCACTGCTAGGAATCTCAGCTATAGTCCCACCCCCCTTTATGCCATCTGGGGCCTCTCTCCATGCCAGGTTTCTTGCATATCCTAGAAACTGCCCTCTCCCCAAGACAATCACTCATATCTTTCCTGCTCTCCCTACATATGATCCACCCCAAATCCCGTTCCCCTCCTTTTTCTATCCCCTCTTTCACATAGTTTCCTCCCTCCATCAACCTCCAATATCTACTGTGTTTACCTTCTGAAAAAGATTCAACCATCTTTTCTTGTGCTCCCCTTATTATTTGGTTTCTTTGAGTCTGTTGATTATAGCATGATTTTCCTATACTTTATGACTAATTTCCACTTGTAAGTGAGTACATACTATGCATGTCCTTTTGTGTCTGGGTTACCTCACTCAGAATAATATTTTCTAGTTCCATTCAATTAACTGTGAAATTCATGATGTTCTTGTTTTTAATGGCTAAGTAGTATTACACTGAATAGATATACCACATTTTCTATATCTGTTCTTTAGTGGAGAGACATCTAAGTTGTTTCCAGTTTCTAGCTATTACTAATAAAGCTGCTATGAATATAATTGAACAAGTGTCCTTGTGGTATGATGGAACTGCTTTTGGATATATGCCCAAAAATTTTATAGCTGGGTCTTGAGGAAGAAGTATTTCAACTCTTCTGAGAAACCACCAACTCGATTTCCACATTGGTTGTACAAGTGTGCACTTCCACTAGCAATGGAGGAGTGCTCACCTTGCTCCATAATCTCACCAGCATGTGCTATGTTTTGAGGTTTTTAATCTTATCCATATTAGGGGGAGTTTCAGAGACATTTTGATTTGCATTTCTCTGATGACTAAGGATGTTGAACATTTCTTTAAGGGTTTCTCAGCTATTAGAGATTCTTCTTTTGAGAATTCTCTGGTTAGCATTGTACCCCATTTTTAATTGGGTTATTAGGATTGTTGGCATCTATTGAATTCTTTATATATTTTGGATCATCCTTTTGTCAAATATAGAGTTAGTGAAGATCATTTCCCAATATGTATGTTGTTGTTTTATCCTATTGATGGTATCCTTTGCCTTATAGAAGTTTTTCAAATTCATGAGGTTTTATTTATTACTTCTTGATCTTAATGCCTGAACCATTGCTGTTCTTCTGTTCTGTAAGTTGTCTACTGTACCAATAAGTTCAAGGCTATTACTCACTTTCTGTTCTAGTAGATGTAGTGTATCTTGTTTCACATTGTGGTCTTTGGTCTACTTGGACTTCAGTTCTATTCAGGGTGCTAAATATGGATCTTCTATGTGCAGTCATGCATTTAGGCCACCACCATTTGTTGAATATGCTCTTCCTTTTCCAGTGTATGGTTTTTGTTTCTTTGTCAACAAGTGTCTGGAGCAGCTGTACAAGTTCCCATTCCCACAAGCAATGGAGGACTTTCCCCATGCCCCACATGCTCCCCAGCATGAACTGTCACGTGTGTTATTGATTTTAGCCATTGGATGGAATATCAATGAAGTTTTGTTTTGTATTTCCCTGGTGCCTGAAGCTATTGAACATTTTGGTTTCTCAGAAACTTCAGTGCAGTTTCTTCTATTGACAATTATCTATTTAAATTTGTACACTATTTTTTCTGGTTTAATTTCAGGGATTTTTTACACTATTTTTAATTGAGTTAATTGGTTTGGTGATACCTACTTTCTTGAGTTCCTTATATATAGCAAATTATCCTTTTATCACATGTAGAATTGGTTTTAAAAAATGCCCATTCTGTAGGTGACTGCTCTCTTCTAATGATGGTTTCCTTAACCATGCAGAAGCTTTTATTTTTATTTTCATGAGATTCCATTTATTAGTTGTTGATTTTAGTGACTATGCTAGTGGTTTTCTATTCATAATGTCATCTGTGCCTGTGTGTTCAATGCTATTCCCCACTTTCTCCTCTATCATGTTCGATGTATCTGGTTTTACATTGAGGTCTTTGATCCACTTGAACTTGACTGTTATGTAGTGTGAAAAATATGATAAATATCTAGTTGCACTTTTCTACATACAGCCATTTAGGGAGACCAGTACCATTTGCTGAATATGGTTTTTTTATTCTTTTTTTCTGGATTCTTTATTAAAATCATTTTTCCAATAATGTGTATGCTCAGTATTTGATTTGATCAACATGTCTTTTTGTGTCAATCACACAAGGTTTTTATTTCTTATTTTGTTAGATATTCTCTGCATTCACACCTCAAAAGCCATATCCTTTTCTTCACCCTCCCCTTCATCCTCCCCTTCAACCTACTTTCATGAAGGTGCTCCCTCCCCAAATCACCAACTTCACTTCAGTGTCCTGACTGGTTAAAATGTTGTTCTTCCCATGAGGTTGAAACCCTTTCATCTCCTTCAGTCCTTTCTCTAGCTCCATCACTGGGTTCCACTTGTTCAGTCTGATGTTTAGCTGCAAGCATTCTCATCTACATCTAAATTACTCTGGCAGAGCCTCTGAGGAGACAACCATATCTAATTCCCACCAGAAAACACTCCCTGACATCAGCAATAGTGCTTGGGCTTGGAGGCTGCACTTGGGGCGGATCCCCAGGTAAGGCAGTCTCTATAGATCCCCTCTTCAATCCCTGCTACTCTATTTGCCCTTGTATTTCCTCCCATGAGTGTCCTGCTCTCCCTTATTAGAAGGACTGAGGCATCCAAATTCTGGCCCTCCCTCCCTTCGAGCCTCGTAAGTTCTGTGAATGACTTCTCTGGTATTCCAAGGTTTTTGGGCTAGCATCTGCTTATAAGTGAACACAGACCATGAGTGCTCTTTTGTGACTGGATTACAAAACTCAGGATGATAGCTTCAAGTTCCATCCATTTGCCTAAAAATTTTATGAACTCATTGTTTTTAATAGCTGAGTAGTACTCCATTGTGTTTATGTACCACAATTTTTGTATTCATTCCTCTGTTGAAAGACATCTGGGTTCATTTCAGCTTCTGGCTATTATAAATAGGGCTGCTATGAACATGGTTGAACATGTGTTCTTGTTAGATGCTGGAGGTTTTCTTGGGTATATTCCCAGGAGTGGTATAGCTGGGTCCTCAGGTAGTCTATGTCCAATTTTCTGAGGAACCGCCAGTCTGATTTTCAGAGTGGTTGTACGAGTTTACAACCCCACAAACAGAGGAAGAATGTTCCTCTTTCTTCACATCCTCGAAAGCATCTGCTGTCACCTGAGTTTTTGATCTTAGCCATTCTAATTGGTATGAGGTGGAATCTCAGGGTTATTTTGTTTTGCATTTCCCTGATGACTAGAGATCTTGAACATTTCTTTAGGTGCTTCTCAGCCATTCCATATTCCTCAGTTGACAAGTCTCTGTGTAGCTCTATACCCCATTTACAGAATTATTTGATTCTCTAGAGTCTAACTTCTTAAGTTATTTGCATATATGGAATACTAGCTCTCTATCAGATGTAGGATTGGTAAAGATCCTTTCCCAATCAGTTGGTTGCTGTTTTGTCCTTTTGACAGTGTCCTTGGCCTTACAGAAGCTTTGCAATTTTATTAGGTCCCATTTGTCAGTTCTTGATCTTAGAGCATAAGCCATTAGTGTTCTGTTCAGAAAATTTTCCCCTGTACCTATGGGTTCTAAGCTCTTCCCCAGTTTCTATTCTATTAGTTTCAATGTACCTGGTTTTGTGTGGAGGTCTTTGATCCACTTGGACTTGAGCTTTATACAAGGAGATAAAAAGGGATCAATTTGCATTCTTCTGCATGCTGACTACCAGTTGAACCAGCACCGTTTGTTTAAGAGGTGGTCCCTTTTCCATTGAATGTTTTTAGCTCCTTTGTCAAAGATCAAGTGACCATAGGTATGTGGGTTTATTTCTGGGTCTTTGATTCTATTCCATTGATCTATCTGACTGTCTCTTTACCAATTGCAGGCAGTTTTTATCACAATTGATCTATAAAACAGCTTGAGGTCAGGGATGGTGATTTCCCCAGAAGTTTCTTTATTGTTGAGAATTGTTTTTGCTATCCTGGGTTTTTATTATTCAAAATGAATTTTCAAATTGCTCTTTCTAACTCTGTGAAAATTGAGTTGGAATTTTGATGGGGATTGCATTAAATTTGTAGATTGCCTTAGGCAAGATGGCCATTTTTACTCTGCTGGTCCTTCTAATCCATGAGCATGAGAGATCTTTCCATCTTCTGAGGTCTTCTTCAATTTCCTTCTTCAAAGTCTTGAAGTTCTTATCATACAGATTTTTCAGCTTGGTTAGGGCCACTCCAAGGTATTTTATATTTTTGTGACTATTGTGAAGGATGTTGATTCTCTAACTTCTTTCTCAGCCTGTTTGTTCTTTGAGTAGAGAAAGGCTACTGAATTGTTTGAGTTAATTTTATATCCAGCAACTTTGCTGAAGGTGTTTTATCAGCTGTAAATGTTCTCTGATGGAATTTTTGGGGTCACATAAGTATACTATCATATCATCTGCAAAGAGTGATATTTTGACTTCTTCCTTTCCAATTTGTATCCCTTTGACCTTTTTTGCCATCTTATTGGTCTGGCTAGTACTTCCAGTAATATATTGAATATGTAGGAAAGGAGGGAACAGCCTTGTCTAGTCCTTGATTATAGTGGGACTGCTTCAAGTTTCTCACCATTTAGTTTGATGTTGGTTACTGGCTTGCTATATATTGCTTTTACTATGTTTAAGTTTGGGCCTTGTATTCTTGACCTTTCCAAGACTTTTAACATGAAGCAGTGCTGAATTCTGTCAAATGCTTTCTCAGCATCTAATGAGATGATCATGTGGGGTTTTTGTTTTCTTTGAGTTTGTTTATATAGTGAATTACGTTGATAAATATATTTTTTCAGCGTTCTACACCTTTTATTGATGCGTTTACATCAGATCTGAACCCCGCAGTTCCCAAGCACGCTGTGTTTACATCTTTCAGCTCCTTCTGCAGCCTCAGGAATGTCTGCAGAGGACCATTCAGTGAATGAATACAGTCTATAATTATTGAAAATAGAGTGCAGTGAAATGAGTTAAATATAATTTAGGCACATATTGATTATGAAAATAGGTATCTCTCAATACAGTACTTCTCTGTCTTCGTAAAAATAATAACACAAAGAAAATAAATCATTTTCGAAATTGCTTTCCTTTCCCTGTAAAGGAGCGCTCTCCTCCCCATGTGAGCCTTTACTGTGGAGGAAAGCTTTGCATATGTAGATAGAAGAAGTTACAGAATAATGAAGACAGGCCACTCCTGAAGGAGACAAGGTCATCTGGAATGAGTCACTGCCTCAAGCTGACCAGCCTGTAAGATTTAGAACCCATTTGGACTCAGCTTCTTCCCTGCTCTTGGGAAACGTGTAAGGACACTGCGACACCCACTAGGAAGGTAAAGGCCCTACTGCTGTGTTCACAGGTAATGAGTAAAATTTCATTTAAAAACAAGACAAACAACAGAAAAAATTTTAAAGCCACAGGTACTGACATAGTGCAGCATATACTAGCCAAACACTTAATTTTTGTTCATCAGCATTTTTTGGTGGCTATAATCAAAATCAGTTTAGAATTTCTTAGTCTCCACTATAGGGTTTTAGCTAACCCTATAGATCTGATGTTGCCTTCTTGTAGGGACCACAGGATTTATTCATACTGTATAGCTCCAACTGCAGTAGATTTAGACTGAATATCTATTCTAAGCTGGTTCTGTATAAACTAATTGGCATTACATCAACTGTGGCCAGGATAAAGCTTGTGTTTTGGTTCTAAAGTATCTGAAGTTGTCAGCTTGTGACGACTGAGGGACAGAGCAGCCTGGCTTGCTGCAGAATGGAACTTGCCTGTGAAGCTGAAGCATGCTCACCAGACAGTGGCAGTGACAGCGGAGGCCTGCCTCCTCCTGCACAATGATACTAAAGAGCTTTCCTTCCACTGTGTCTCAACAGGCGACAGCAGAAGATGACTCAGACCTTGATGTTTTCTTCTTTAAAAGTAAACATTATAGAAATGAATCTCACCAAGGGAGTCTTAGACTAACCACCCTCACCTGACAGATAGGTATTTGAAGAAGAAGGCATCACTAAAGCTATTTATAAACCTGAACAACTCTTCAGAGTCAAGACGTTTAACAACGTAAACATCCTTACTGCATCTAGGTATTCAATAAATATATTTGCATATGTTGTGCTTTTTCATAAATTAAAATTCTCAAATGCATCTTAAAGATGGTATTTCCACAGAATGCCTAAATAAAAGCAAATGTAATAGCTACTACTCCTGTTCAGAGACCAGACAAACGTCCCAACTCCCCTCAAAATGCAGCAGCATGATCTACTTTCCCTACAGCTATGAACAGAGTGTTCTTCTGTTACAGTCACAATGAGGGAAATTCAATTATTTCCCCTTATGCACCTCTGGGAACAAACATATACCTCAAATTCCCTTACAATTTTATCTCCACTAGACAACTCAATGGATGGAGAAATAAAATAAGGAAACATTTTCATCTGGGACATCTTCCTCCAGCTCTTGCCATTCTCATCTGACACTCTGGAACATATGTAATGGTGTCAGCATCTCTTCAAATATGGCACCCTTCACGTTGGGGCCTCTCAGGTTGGCTTCCTGAAGGTCACATCCAGACAAATCACAGTTTTCTAAATCGGTTCCTGTAAGAGTTGCTCCTCTGAGATTACAGTTCTTCAGTTTCGCATTTTTTAAGGTGGCAACTCTGAGGTTAATCCCTGTTGTCTGGCTCCCTTCCATGTCCACACCTTTCAGATTAGCACCCTCTAAGTTGGCTTTAAGACCTGAAGGATCCTCAAAATTACAGAGCCTCAGGGATGCGCCTTCTGCGTTTGAGCAGAGCATCTTGACTCCCTGGAGATATGCACAGTCGAGCACTGATCCAGAAAGATCAGCTCGTTCAAGATTAGCACAGCAGAGATTTGCATGTGCAAGGTTGCAGCGGCTTAAATTGGCCATTTTGAAGTTAATGTATCGAAGGTCCAAATGGGAAAGATCAGCACCACTGAAGTTTAAACCCTGGCAGCGCAGCTCGGACTTGGTTGGCGTGGCCAGCAGAAATCGAACAAATTCATTTCGGGATATTGGTGAATGATCCTCTGGTGGTTGGGAATTCTTTATGGCCACTTCTAGGTGTTCAATCAGTGAGTCAATTCCGAAAAACCTGGCTTCCTCTAGCACACCCAATAAGTTAATGCCATCATTTACAATTAGCTGTCCATGACGTAAGTAGATCAAAATAGGTTCAAAGTACTCAGGACTCCGGTCAATTAAGAAAGCTCCTCTATGATCTTGCTTATTTCCCCAGACACCTTTGTCCTTGAACATGTGCGCCAGCATACTGTCAGTTTCTTTATTCACTAAAGTACTCCTAAGAATCCAGGGGAAAAAATTGATTTCTTCATGTGTCTTTACAAACAAACATATTTAAGTCAAGAGTATACTTGAGTTCAGCTGTTCTCTCAAAGAGATGCATGCTACAACCTTGTTGTTGTAAAATATCGCCCTCCTACATTTAATGTGAGCCAGTCTGTGTGGGACCCTAGCAATCCTCCGGGTGGTCTAGCATTTGTCTGAGGATCAATAAATGGTTCTCCTTCACATACAAACAACACATCATCATCCCTGATCAAAGCAATATCACCAATCAGTCCGCCTTTCCCATTATATACACTGGTGGCTTTTATGCCGAGTTTACTGCTGGCTACTGAGAGCAAATCAGACAAAGTTCCGTACACAGCAACCACCTTGCCGTTCCTCGGGCTGCAGTTCAAGAACAGCGTGACCCGCTGCATCGCGCCACCCGCGCCGGGTCCTGAGGGAGCCGCCACCCTCGCTCCCGGCCCGCCACCCGCCGCGCTCCGCACCCGTGAGACCCCTCCCTCCTCCCACCCGGACTCTCCCGATAAATTTATATATATTGAATCATCCCTGCAACCCTGTGATGAAGCCTACTTGATCAAGATGGATGATCATATTGATGTGTCCTTAGATTCAATTTGTAAAAATTTTACTGCGTATTTTTGCATAAAAACATTTTGTTTCTACTTGGTTGATTTCAACCCTGAGTTTCATTATTTCTTGCAGCCTACTCCTCTTAAGTGAATTTGATTCTTTTTGTTCTAGAGCTTTCAGGTGTACTGCCAAGCTGCTGATGTATGTTCTCCCCAGTTTATAAGAGAGATGGGTCTGAAGTTCTATTTCTTTGTTGAGTCTTTGTGTTGTTTAGGTATAAGTGTAATTATGGTTTCTTTGAATGAATTAGGTACTGTTTCTTCTGTTTCTATTTTCTAGAATAGTTTGAAGAGTATTGGTATTAGGTCTTCTTCAAAGGTCTGATAGAATTCTGTACTAAATCCATCATGTGCTGGACTTTTTTTTTAACTTGGGAGACTTTTGATGACTGCTTCTGTTTCTTTAAGGCTTATGGTACTCTTTAGATAATTTATCTGATCCTGATTTCACTTTGGTACCTGGTTTCTGTCTAGAAAATTGTTCATTTCATCCACATTTTCCAGTTTTGTTTAATATAGGTTCTTGTAGTAGGACCTGATGATTTTTTTATTTCCTGTTTCTGTTATTACATGTCCCTTTTCATTTCTGATATTGTTATTTTGGATATTGTCTCTGTGCCATCTGGTAAGTCTGCCTAGGGGGTTATCTATCTTATTGATTTAAAAAAAAAACAGCTCCTGGTTTGGTTAAATCTTTGTATAGTTTCTTTTTTTGTTTCTACTTGGTTGATTTTGGCTCTGAGTTCAATTATTTCCTGCCTTCTACTCCTCTTGGGTGAATTTGATTTTTTTGTTCTAGAGCTTTCAGGTGTGCTGTCAATTTGGTAGTTTATGCTCTTTGAAGTTTCCTTTTAGAGGCACTCAGAGCTATGAGTTTTCCTCTTAGCACTGCTTCCATTGTTTCCCATAAGTGTGGGTATGCTGTGCCTTCATTTTCATTAAAGCCGAATCAGTCTTCAATTTCTTTTTTTATCTTCTTTGACCAAATTTTCACTAAGTAGAGCACTGTTCAGCTTCCATGTATATGTGGCTTTCCTATTGTTTTTGTTGAAGACCAACCTTAGTCATTGTGATCGGAAAAGGTGCATGGGATTATTTCAGTCTTCTTGTATCGGTGGAGCCCTGTTTAGTGACAGATTATATGATCAATTTTGGAGTTGGTACCATAAGGTGCTGAGAAAATGGCATATTCTTTTGTTTTAGGATAAAATGTTTTATAGATATCTGTTATATTCATTTTGTCCATAAGTTCTGTTAATTTTAATGTGTCTTTGCTCAGGTTCTGTTTCCATAATCTGTCCATTGAAGAAAGTGGTGTGCTAAACTCTCCCACTATTATTGTGTGTGGTGCAATGTATGCTTTGATCTCTAGTAAAGTTTCTTTATGAATGTCAGTGCCCTTGCATTTGGAGCATAGCTGTTCAGAATTGATTATTCATCTTTTTTTTTAATGAAACGCTTTATTTTAAGAAACAAAGATAAATGTACATTTTTGGATACAAGTATACGAATACAATTTTTAAGGTTGTAATTAAGTATTTGTGGTTACATATACATACACATATGTATATATGTAACAATAATATAGAAAAAAAGGTATAAGTTTGAGGGGATGGGAGAGAAACTGGGAGAGGTTGTAGGAAGGAAAGGTGGATGTGATACAGTTCTCTTTTAATTAAAATATATTATTTTTTCCTTGAACTTGACACAGTCTGTGAGTTGTTTTTAGAGTGTTCAGAGATTTCTGGGGTTAGTATCCAATTATCAGTGACTGCTTATTATGTCTGTTCTTTTGTGACTGGGTTATCTCACTCAGGATGATATTCTCTAGATGCATCCATTTTCTTAAGAATTTTGTCAAGTCATTGTTTCTGATAGCTGAGTAGTGCTCCATTGTGTAAATGTACCACAATTTTTGTATCCATTCATCTACTGAAGGACATCTGAGTTCTTTCCAGCTTCTGGCTATTATAAATAGAGTTGCAATGAACATTGTGGTGCATGTATCTTTGTTGTATGTTGGAGCGCCTCTGGGCTAAATGCTCAGAAGTGGAATAATTGGGTCTTCAGGTAGTACTATGTCCATTTTCCTGAGGAACCACCAACTGATTTCCAGAGTGGTTGTATCAGTTTACAAACAACCAACAGTGGAGAAGTGTTCTTCTTTCTCCACTTCCTCGCCAGCATCTGTTGTCATCTGAGTTTTGGATCTTGGCCAATCTGACTGGTGTGAGGTGGAATGTCAGGGTTCTTTTGATTTGCATTTCCCTGATGGCTAAGGATGTTGAGCACTTCCTTAGAATATTCTCAACCATTCGATATTCCTCCATTGAGAACTTTTTTTTAAGTCTGTATCCCATTTTTAATAGGGTTGTTTGATTCTTTGGTGTCTAGCTTTTTGAGTTCTTTGTATACCTTGGATATTAGGCCTCCATCTGATGTGGGGTTAGTAAATAGCTTTTCCCACTCTGTTGGCTGCCATTTTGTTTTCTTGACAGTGTCTTTACCCTTACAGAAACTTTGCAATCTCATTAAGTCCCATTTGTCAATCTTTGACATTAGAGCTCGAGCCATTGGTGTTCTGTTCAGGAAATTTTCTGCTGTGCCTATGAGTTCTAAGGTTTTCCCTACTTTCTCAACTAATAGTTTCAGTGTACCTGGTTTAATGTGGAGATCTTTGATCCACTTGCACTTGAGCTTTGTACTTTGGTACTCTGTATGCTGAGTGCCAGTTGGACCAACACCATTTGTTGAATAGGCTGTCTTTTTTCCATTGAATGTTTACAGTTCTTTGGTCAAAAATCAGGTGACCATATACATAAGGGCTCATTTCTGGATCTTCTATTCTATTCCATTGATATACATGCCTATTTCTGTACCCGTACCATGCAGGTTTTAGCATAATTGCCTTCTAATATAGCTTGAGGACAGCAATAGTGATTCCCGCAGATGTTTTCTTGTTGTTGAGGATGGATTTTGCTATTCTAGGTCTTTTGTTATTCCAGATGAAATTGCACATTGCTCTTTCAAACTCAATGAAGAACTGGGTTGGAATATTGATGGGGATTGCATTGAATCTGTAGATTGCTTTGGTAGAATGGCCATTTTTAAAATGTTGATCCTTTCAATCCATGAGCATGGGAGATCTTTCCATTTTCTGAGATCTTCCTCAATTTCCTTCTTTAGGGGTTTGAAGTTCTTGTAATACAGGTCCTTCACTTGCTTAGTTGGAGTCACACCAAGGTATTTCATATTTTTTGTGACTATTGTGATGGGTACCTTTTCACTAATTTCTTACTCCACATGTTTGTCCTTTGAATATAGAAAGGCTACTTATTTGTTTGAGTTAATTTTATATCCAGCCACTTTGCTAAACTTGTTTATGAGCTATAGGAGTTCTCTGGTGGAATTTGTGGTGTAGCTTAAGTACACTATCATGTCATCTGCAAATAGTGATGTTTTTACTTCTTCCTTTCCAATTTGTATCCATGTGATTTCCTTTTTCTGTCTAATACACCAGCCAGGACTTCCAGTACTATGTTGCATAGGTAGGGGAAGAGTGGGCAGGCTTGTCAGTCCCTAATTTTAGTGGGATTGCTTCAAGTTTCCCACCATTAAGTTTGATGTTGGCTGTTGGTTTGATATATATTGCTTTTATTATGTATAGGTATGGGCATTGGATTCCTGTTCTTTCTAAGACTTTTAACATGAAGTGGTGCTGAATTGTGTCTAATGCTTTCTCAACATCTATTGAGACGATCATGGTTTTTTCTTTAAGTTTGTTTATATGGTGGATTACATTAATGGATTTCCGTATGTTAAACCATCCCTGCATCCCAGGGATGAAGCCTACTTAATCATGGTGAATGATTGTATTGATGTGTTCTTGGATTCGGTTTGCTAGGATTTTGTTGAGTATTTTTGCATCAATGTTCATAAGTGAGATTGGTCTGAGGTTCTCTTTCCTTGTAGGGTCTCTGTGTGATTTAGAAACGAGGGTAATTGTAGCCTCAAAAAATGAGTTAGGTAGAGTTTCATCTGATTCTATTTTGTGGAATAGTTTGGAGAGTATTGGTATTATGTAGTCAATAAATGTCCGATAAAATTCTGCACTGAACCCATCTGGACCTGGGCTTTTTTGGTTGGGAGAATTTTGATGATTGTCTCTATTTCTTTATGTTATGGGATTTTTAGATGATTTACCTGGTCCTGATTTAACTTTAGTATCTTGTATTTGTCTAGGAATTCATCCATTTCCTCCAGGTTTCCTAGCTTTGTTAAGTATAGGCTTTTGTAGTAGGATTTGATGTTTTCTTGAATTTCCTCAGTCTCAGTTGTTATTTCTCCATTTTCCTTTCTGATTTTGTTAATTTGGATACTGTTTCTTTGGCCTCTAGTTAGTCCTGCTAAGGGTTATCAATCTTGTTAATTTTCTCAAAGAACCAGCTCTTGGTTTTTTTTATTTTTTCAGTGGTTCTTTTTGTTTCTATATGGTCTATTTCTGCTCTAAGTTTGATTATTTCTTGCCATCTACTCCTCTTGGGTGTATCTGCTTTTTTTTTTTGTTCTAGACTTTCAGCTTTGCTGTCACGTTGCTGATGTATGCTCTCTCTAGTTTCTTTTTGGAAGCACTCAGAGCTATGAGTTTTCCTCTCAGTACTGCTTTCATTGCTTCCCATAGGTTTGGGTATGTTGTGTTTTTGTTTTCATTGAATTCTAAAAAACCCTTAATTTCTTTCTTTATTTCTTCTTTGACCCTACTATTGTTTAATAGAGCATTGTTTAGTTTCCATGTGTATGTGGGCTTTTTGTTGTCTTTGTTGATATTAAAGACCAGCCTTAGACCATGGTGATCTGAAAGGATGCATGGGCGTATTTCAATCATCTTATATCTATTGAGGCTTGTTTTGTGACAGATTATGTGGTCAATTTTCAAGAAGGTGCCGTGAGGTGCTGAGTAGAAGGTGAATTCTTTTGTTTTAGGATGATATGTTCTGTAGATATCTATTAATTCCTGTTGGTTCATAACCTCCACTAGTTTTACAGTGTTCTTGTTCAGTTTCTGTTTCCATGATCTGTCCATTGATGAGAGTGATGTATTGAGGTCTCCCACTAATATTGTGTGGGTTGCAATGTATTTTTTGAGCTTTAGTAGGGTTTCTTTTATGAATATCGGTGCTTTTGTATTTGGAGCATATATGTTAAGGATTGAGAGTTCCTCATGACAAATTTCCCCTGTAATGAGTAAAAAGTGTCCTTCCTTATCTTTTTTAATAACTTTTGGTTGAAAATCTACTTTATTCGATATTAGAATGGCCACTCCAGCTTGCTTCTTGGTACCATTTGCTTGGAAGGTTTTTTCCCAACTTTTTATTCTGAGATAGTGTCTGTCTTTGTCTCTGAGATGAAAACATAAACAAAACCCAGCAAGTTTCTGGGTTTTGTTTATGTATCCAGTCTGATATCCTATATCTTTTTATTGTTGAATTGAGTCCATTTATGTTAACAGATATCAAGGAATAGTGGTTGCTGTTTTCTGCTATTTTTGCTTTTGGAGGTTGAATTGTGCCTGTATGTCTTTCTTCTTTTGGTTTTCTTGCTTGGGAGTTTTCTTTTTTTTTTTATTAGGATGTAGTTCCTCTCATTGTTGGGTGTTCCCCCCTATAATTCATTGTAGTGCTGGGTTTGGGGTCAGATATTGTATGAATTTAGTTTTGTCTTGGAATATCTTAGTCTCTCCATCTATGGTGATTGAGAGTTTTTCTGGGTATAGCAGCTTAGGCTGGCACCTGTGCTCTCTTAGGGTCTGCATGATGTCTGTCCAGGCTCTTCTAGCTTTCATAGTCTCTGTTGAGAAATCGGGTGTGATTCTGATTGGTCTGCCTCTATATATCACCTGGCCTTTTTCCCTTACTGCTTTTAATATTTTTTCTTTGCTTTGGGTACTTGCTGTTTTGACTATTATGTGTCGGGAGGAATTTCTTTTCTGGTCCAATCTATTTGGAGTTCGGTAGGCTTGTTTTATGCTCATGGTCATCATTCTTAAGGGTAGGGAAGTTTTCTTGTATGAGTTTGTTGAAGATATTTACTGTGCCTCTTAGTTGATATTCTTCGCCCTCTTCTGTTCCTATTATCCTTAGGTTTGGTCTTCTCATTGTGTCCTGGATCTCCTGTACATTTCGGGTTAGGAGCTTTTTGGTTTTTGCATCTTCTCTTACTGTTTTGTCTGTTTTCAATGTTGTCATCGGCCCCGAGATTCTCTCTTCCATCTCTTGTAGTCTATTAGAAATGCTTGCATCTGTGACTCCTGATTTCTTTTTTAGGTTTTCTATCTCTAGGGCTGTCTCTTTTAGTGTTTTCTTTATTGTATCTATTTCTGTTTTAAATTCCTTCTTCCATTCTTTCAACTCTTTGGTTCTGTTTTCCTCTAGTTCTTTGAGTGTTTTTCTTGTTTCCTCTTTAAAAGCTTCTAATTCTTTATGCTTTTCCTTATCCTTGTTTAAGGATCTCTATCATCATCTTGAGGTATGATTTCAGGTCTGTGTCTTCTTTTTCTGGAGTGTTTGATATTCCACTGTTTGCTGTGTTGGGAGAGCTGGGTACTGGTGTTACCAGGTGTTCTTGGTTTCCCTGGGGTACGTTCTTTCGCTTTCTTCTTGCCATCTTGTTGTCAGTCTTGTGTGGATGCCGGGTTACCAGTTCCCTGAACCAAGCTGGGGCGAAAAGGGGGAACCAGGGGACCACACTTTTTGCGAGTTTGGCAGAGATCTCTCCACAGAGATCTCTCTGCACCCCGGCCAGTCGAATGACTCCTCACCAATCCTGGGCCCCTGGACCTCCACTGGACCACCGTTGCTCCCGGTGGTGGAAGGTCCAAGTGCATGCCCTGCACTTTACATGGTCCAGCTGGGAACAGCCATCATGATGCTGGGTCACAGGTTTCCTGAACCGAGCTGGGGCGGGGAGGGGGACTGGCGAACTGCTCTTTTCTTGTGCTCTGCGGAGATCTCTCTGAACCAAGGCTGGTCTGAAAGCCTCCTCGTCAGTCCCATGTCCCTGGATCACCGCTGGACCACCGCTGGACCACTGCTGGCTCACCACTGCTCCCAGTGGCGGAAGGTCCGAGTGCCTGATTATTCATCTTCTTAGATTGTTCCTTTGATATGTATGAATTGACCTTCCTTATCTTTTGTGATAACTTTTGGTTGAATATTTTATTGAATACTAGAATGAATATTCCTGCTTGGTTCTTCCAGCTGTTTGCTTGAAAAATTGTTATCTAGTCTCTTACTGTGACATCTTGTCTTCCTTTGTCAGTAAGGTGTGTTTCCTGTATGCAGCAAAATGCTAGATCCTGTTTTCATATCCAGTCTATTAGTCTATGTCTTTTTATTGGGGAATTGAGTCCATTGATGTTAAGAGATATTAATAAATAGTGATTGTTGTTTCCTGTTAGTTTTGTAGTTATAAGTGCAATTATGTTTGTGTTCATATGTTCTTTGGGGTTTGTTGCAAGAAGATTATTTTCTTGCTTTTCCTAGGGTGTAGTTTATCTCCTTGTGTTGGATATTTCCATCTATTACCCTTTGTAGGGCTGGAATTGTGGAAAGATATGATGTAAATATTTTTTGTTATGTAATGTCTTGGATAGTTCCTCTATCCTAATTGAAAGTTTTTCTGGGTATAGTAGCCTGGGCAGGCATTTGTGTTTTCTTAGGGTTTGAATGACCTCTGCCTAGGACCTTCTAGCTTTCATGTTGAAAGTTCTGGTGTAATTCTAATAGATCTGCCTTTATATGTTACCTGTCCTTTCCCCCTAATGCTTTCACTATTCTTTTTTGTTTTGTTCAGCTGGTGTTTTGATACTTAAGTAATGGAAAAAATATCTTTTGCTGGTCCAGTCTATTTGAAGTTCTTCTTACATGTTCATGGGCATTACTTTCTTTAGGTTAGGGAAGTTTTCTTTTATAATTTTATTGAAGATATTTACTGGCCCATTAAGTTGGAAATCTTCACTCTCTTCTATGTCTATTATTTTTAGGTTTTGTCTTCTCATGGTGTCTCATATTTTCTGGATGTTTTGGGATAAGAGCTTTTTGCTTTTTGAATTTTCTTTGACTGTTGTATCAGTGATTTCTATGGTATCTTTTGCCCCTGAGATTCTCTTTCTTTTATCTCCTGTATTCTGTTGGTGATGCTTGCATGTATGATTCCTGATATCTTTCCTAGGTTTTCTATCTCTAGGTTTGCCTCCCATTGGGATATCTTTATTGTTTCTATTTTCATTTTTATATCCTGGATTGTTTTTTCCAATTTCGTCTTGCATTTGGCAATGTTCTCTTATATTTCTTTAAAGGAATTATTCATTTCCTTTCCCATGTCCTCTATCATGATCATAAGATAAAATTTCAAATCCAAGTCTTGCTTATCAGGTGTGATGGGATATTTAGGACTAGCTGTTGTGGGAGAACTTAGTTTTGG
Organism: Micromys minutus; assembly: GCF_963924665.1. Taxonomy (NCBI): domain Eukaryota; kingdom Metazoa; phylum Chordata; class Mammalia; order Rodentia; family Muridae; genus Micromys; species Micromys minutus. Next base: position 24,785,564 of record NC_137977.1, read on the forward strand.
TGATGTTAAGAAGCCTTGGTTTCTGTTGCTTATAATCTTGTGTTTGCCTCTTGCTATCTGGTTATGTCTAGTACTAACTGGCTTTGCTGTCTCTGACTGTATTCTTCCCCTCCCATGCCCCTGTGATTCTGGTTGTGTCAGAACTCCTGGAAATGCAGCTGTCTTTGTGATCCTGTGATCCAGTGATCCTGTGATCTTGAGATCCTTGGTATGTCAGAGTACCTAGGATTTCAGCTGCCTCTGGGTTTGGGCATAGTAGGTAGAGAGCTAGAACCTATTGTCTTGTCTCAGGCACAGGTGCAAGCCAGAAGAAATGCATGCCTCTGGCTGGGCAAGGGTTCCTATGTTCCAGTGTGCTGGAGGATCCTGATTACAATGGGTATTGAGGCAGAGATTGGGGTCTCCTCTGGGTGTGTCAGAGCTCCTTGGGATATTTATTATTCTTTAGTCAGAGAGTTAGAATCAATAGTTAAATATCTGTCAAGATTGTAGAAAAAAATAGTTTTGATTCTTCTTTCAAAGATGTATGAAAAGTCACACCAGAAAGAAATACTAGAAGTATTTTCAATGTGGGAAAACCTCAAGTGCATTTCTCCTTGTATGACAAAAGAAGGAAATTAATTTTAAAAGAGAAATTTTTAAAGACCAAGTATACAAGTACTAGGAGAAAGAGAGGGCTCAGAGGTTAAGAGCACTGACTGTACTTCCAAATGTCCTGAGTTCAAATTCAAGCAACCACATGGTGGCTCACAACCATCTGTAAAGAGATATGATACCCTCTTCTGGTGTGTCTGAAGACAGCTGCACTTATATAATGAATGAATGAATGAATGAATAAATAAATAAATAAATAAATAAATCTTTGAAAATACTATGAAAAGAATATTTGAGGTTTTTTTTCAATTTTTTTTTATTTCGTAAGTGTTAAAACTATGATACATGTTCTGTGAATTATTGAAGATATGAGAAATTCTGCTATAAGAGATTGGGAAATGGTTCAGCACTGTGTCCCGGACTACAACTGAAGTGAAGACCCTTGCTGGTCCAGAGGTCAGGTAAGTCACATGCTCACAGTCCACTACCAAAAACTTGCTGCCTAGCCACCTAATTCTCAGTCCTTCCCCCACTCCTCCTGACTGTGTCCTAGCCCCCAACCTGTTCAGAGACCCCATGTTAGACCAGAGGCTATTCCTGTCTTCAGAACTTCAGGTAGGCCACCTGCTCATAAACAACTCCTACTCTATCAGTAGCCCCCAACCATACTGAAATCCCACCACCACTCCTCGTTGCATGTTCCAGACCCCAATACAGGCAGAGACTCTAGCTAAATCAAACACCATGATGGCCACCTTATCTTGGGCGGAGTACTTCTACTAAACCATTAACCACTGCAAGTAGGAGACTAGAGAGGAAACAGAAACCAAGGAATAAACCACGAATCAACAAAAATAAGCTCTGAAATTGTCATCTAGACCTATAATTACCTCAAACACAGATGCCTATAGGATTATTGGGTCCTGTGTCTGCTCTGTCACAGAGCTCAGTCACTCAGGGAGGCAGGATGTGGAAAGTGACCCCACTAACCCCATGCTGTTGCCATGCTGGGCCATAGGAAAGCCCCAGGACACTGTTCTGGGGGTGAGGAAGTGCAGTCTAAAGTGCAGGACAGCAGAGCTAGCTGGGGGTCCCTGGACCTACAGTGAGGTCATGGTTGTCTTGTTCTCAGGATCTTGAGCAACCAGGTACCACTGGGTGATGCAGAAGAGCTGAGAATACAGAGGGGACCCACACCCTGGATCTATATCCCAGGGTGGAAGAAAAGGGGGAGCTCCAGCTGATCCTATGGGTAGAGTCTTTGTCTTGATAGCTACAGGCTTGGGCTTGGCTGGTGGTCAGTCTTGGCAGTGAGTGCAAAGAAGCCTTCTACAGTAGATTAGATGGCAGCCCTGTAGATGAAGTCCTTCTTCCATGGCTCCCCAAAGCAGATCTTGATGAAAAGAGGCAGGTTTTAATGCATTTGTTGTTATGGTAAAAAAAGTAGATGTGTAAAATCATAACCCCTTTTCAAGGTGGGACTGAGATTAAATAATTTTTGCAGAAATGAATGTCTGGGAAGGAAATGTTATTTGCTAAGCCTTCTAGGCCTTTAGTAACTCATTAAAATGGAGATCTGTCTTGAGCCTATGTGACCACAGGTCACGTTCTCCACGTGTGGAGGGGCTTGAAGCATTGTCCCTACATGACTGATAATCATATCATAAGTCTATATGGGGTTGTGGCTAGTGAATAAGCAAAACTCCTACTGTCCCTTCAGAATCTCTGGCATTTCTAACCTTAGATCAACCAAGAACCAGGCTTCCTTTCACAGTCCCACAGATGCCTACATGCCACTAAACAAAATCATAAACTACAGAAAGCCTGAAAAGTCATAGAAACTGAATACCTCTCTAATAAATGATAACTGTGTCAAGAAAAAAATAAACAAATCAAGGACTGTAATTTAATTTAATTAAACAAAGAAGTCGACAAAAGTGAATACTCAATATACCCAACCTTATGGAACAGAATAAAAGCAATGTGGAACATAAATTGTATAGCAATAAGTGCTTACATTAAAAAAATAGATCTTGGGACAGGAAATTCCACCATTCCAGTGTTATCCATGTATCTCTGGTGCCATTTTGTCAGGAAGCTGTGGTGGGAGACTAGTCCTGAGCATTTGAGGTACTTGAAAACTTCCTTAAGCTGCAGTTACAGTGCTAGTCTCCTGGAACATTCAGCAGGTGGTCCTGGCACCTACCAGGTCTCCATGTGCTTAACCAAATTTGCATAGCTGTAAATCAAAACCAATAGCCATGGATGTTAAAGGCCAGGGAGGCTTTAACAAAGATCCAGGGTCTCTTCACCTTCAAGGATGTGACTGGACTTCACACTAGAGGAATGGGAATGTCTTGATTTTGCTCATTTGACACTGCACATGGATGTGATGTTGAAGAATTACAACAATCTATTGTTTGTAAAAAATCATCTCATATGTGAAAAACATGGGAAGGTCCTGTATAAATTCCATGAGCATGTGAATATCCAACAACAGTTTTCTAAATAGGATGAAATGAGCAAACTGACTCTTGAATCCACCCAAAGTACACTTTATAAAACTAATCACCAAGATGCCTCCCTTTAGTCTTAAAGAAATTTTCATTTGTATCAGAGAATTCATACAGGAGAGGAAGCTTGAAAATGCACTGAATGTGACAAATGCTTTAACCAAGAAGGCATACTTCCTTTACATCAGAGAATTCATACTGAAGAGAAACCTTACTAATGCAATAAATGTGACAAATGCTTTGGCCAAAAACACTATCTTAGTGTTCAGTAAAGAACTCATACTGGAAATAAATCTTACAAATGCAGTGAATGTGACAATAGCTTGGGCCAACATTCCCATCTTTGTATTCATCAGAGAATTCATACAGAAGAGAAACTTTACAAATACAGTGAATGTGACAAATACTTTACCCAAAAAGGCAGTCTTCATTCACATCAGAGAATTCATACCAGAAAGAAAGCTTACAAATTCAGTGAATGTAACAAATGTTTTGGCCAAAAACACTGTTTTAGTATTCATCAGAGAATTCATACAAGAGATAAACCTTAAAAATGCACTGAATGGAACAAATGCTTTGGCCAAAAATGCCATCTTAGTATTCATCAGAGAACTCATACTGGAGAGGAACCTTACAAATGAAGTAAATGTGACAATGCTATAACCAAAGAGGCAATCTTCATTTACATCAGAGAATTCATACAGGATATAAACTTTACAAATGCAGTGAATATGACAAATTTTTTGGTCAAAAATACCATCTTAGTATTCATCAGAGAATTCATACAGGATATAAACCTTACAAATACAGTGAATGTGACAAATGCCTTAGCCAAAAATTTCAACTTAGGGTTCACCAGAGAATTCAGAAAGCAGTGAAACCTTACAAATGCAGTGAATGTGACAAATGCTTTACACACAAAGTTAATCTTAGAAGACATCAGAGAATTCATTCATGAGACAAACTTTACAAATGTCATGTATATGAAAAATGTGTTACCTACAATGTCCATCTGATAGACTGCATACAGTAGAGAAACATTATAAATTAAGTGGATGAGACAATTTTTACCAATAATTATTTTCTTAAAACTTATTAGAAAATATTTACAGTAGAGAAAACTTTTAAATGTATTCAATGTACAAATCCTTTTCTTTTGGCCTATCTCTTAGAATGTAACAGAATACATACAGGCAACAATTTTAAGAGATACAATGTATGTGGAAATATCTTTGACTTCATTTCAGTTCAGAGAAACCATTTAAAAATGTTCTGTGGGGAAATTATTTCTTCTTGGAAAAACTATGGCATTTGTTTTAGTCAGGGTGGATTTTTTGAAACACAAGCCTTCACACAAGAAAATTTGTGTGATAATAAAAAGCTTGGGAAAACCTTCACACAATGTTCAAATTATAGATAAGGTCAATTATTTATGGTGGGAGAAACTCTTAAAATGTAACAATGTAGAGAAGTTTTCATTAAACTTTTACTTGTTTACCCTCAAATATTCCAAGATGAAGACAAGTGGGAAGCCAGAAGAATATAGTATTGTGTAACACATTTATGGCAATAGAAATTATCAATTTCAAAGGGAAAACACAACTCAAAATATCTAATAAAACTGGCAGTATTAAATTAAAAATTCAAATGATCAAATTCAGACAAATTACTTTAAAAAGTGGATCTGACTAACTGAGTCACCAAGACTGCATGTTCTTTATACTGTAAATATGTATACAGATGTCAAGTTTCCTTTGAGAATCCAGTACTCATAATTCTTATTAAATGCTGGTTTTACATTTTAGGAAAACAACTGTCTATGAGTCCCTTGCACTGTAGTTAACAAATCTTTTCCCAATGTCCTATAAATAAAGATGAATGAGTTAACAAAAAGAAAATAGATCTTGGTCCCTTCCAGTATGAACCTGAGCCCTGAGCAGAACTTGAGTGCTGGTGTTGCACCCAATCCCAAAACACCCAGAGGAAGTCAGTCACCCAGGTGCTCTAGCATAACCAGGACCACAGTTGCTCTAGTATGCCCAGGATCACAGGATCACAGGAACACGGGATTGCAGAAAAACTAACAGGTACAGGATCACAGAGGAAGCTAGACTCCTTGGAGATTGGATACACCCAGGATCACTGGAGCTCTGACACACTCAAGAACATTGGAAACTTGGTCACACTGAGACTCCAGTATCTCAGAGGCAGCTTTACTCCAAGGAGCTCTGACGCACTCAGAATCACAGAATCAAAGAATCACAGAGACACCCAGACACTGAGGAGTTCTGACACAATCAAGATCTCAAGAAGGGCAGGATTCAGTCAGAGACAGCAATGGCAGGTAACACTAGAGAAAACCAGATAGTAAAAGCCCATAACCCCTAAAGAAATAGTAGAGTCAATAAAAGTCTGCAACAAAAAGAAAAAGATCAGGCCTAGATGGTTTGGGTGCAGAATTCTACCAAACTTTCAGTGAGCTAATTCCAATACTCTTCAAACTATTCTATAAAAATAGAAACAGAAGAAACACTAGCAGACTCATTTTATGAGGTTACAGTAACCCTGATACCTAATCCATACAAATATTCAACAAAAAAAAAGAGATTCTCAGACAAATTCCTCTTATGAACATTGATGCAAAAATACTCAATAAAAATACTTACAAACTAAATACAGAAACACATCAAAGACATCATCCATCAAGACCAAATAGGCTTCATCCCAGAGATGCAGGAATGATTCAATATATACAAATCCAACAATATATCCACCATATAAACAAACTGAAAGAAAAAAAATCACATGATATCCTGTTAGACATTGAAAAATATTTTTCAAGATCCTACACCCCTTCATGTAATCCGTACAATCAAAGCAATATACAGTAAGTCAATAGTCAAAACCCAACTAAATGGAGAGAACCTTAAATTATTTCAACTAAAATTAGCAACAATACAGTTGCTCACTCTCCCTATCTGTTCAGTATAGTACCTGAAGGCCTACCCAGACCAATAAGAAAACTAAAAGAGACCAAGGGGAAAGCAAGATGTCAAAGTATCACTATTCAAAGATAATATGATAATATACATAAGTGACTCCATAAAATGTACCACATAACTTCTACAGCTAATGAACACTTTCAGCAAAGTGACTAGATAAATGCATCAAATTCAAAGAAATCAGTAGGCCTCCTTTATACAAACAATAAATGGGCTAAGAAAAAACTTAGAGAGGCAGCACCCTTAACAATAGACACAAATAATAAAAAATATATTGGTGTCACTCTAACAAAGAAAAAGAAAGACCCATGTGACAAGAACTTTAGGTCTCTGAAGAAACAACTTGAGGAAGATTTCAGAAGATTGAAAAATCTCCATGTTCATAGATAGGTATCCTTAACAGAATGAAAGTGTCCATCTTACCAAAAGTTCCCAGCTGGTGGCTTTTGGGTGCACAACAGGTGCTCGGACCATCCTCGACTAGGAACAGTGAAGACCCAGAGAAACAGGTCTGGTGAGTAGGGGTTCCAAGTAACCAGGGGGCAGAGAGATCACTGCGGAGCATACGGAAGTGCTCCCCTGCCCTGCTTGATCCAAGGACCCAGGAACACAGCATTGGGCCCTCTGTTCCCAGCAGGCGGCTTTTGGGTGCACGAAAGGCACTCTAAGCATCCACCACAAGGAACAACGGAGATCCAGAGACAAAGGAAAGGTACAAGGGAAAGGCGAAAACCAATCACTGACAACATGGCAAGAGGAAAGTGAAAAAATGTACCCCAGGGAAACCAAGACAACCTGGAAACACTAGAACTTAGCTCTCCAATCACAGCAAATAGCAGAATGCCAAACACTCCAGAAAAAGAAGGCTCAGACACAAAATCATACCTCACGATGACGATAGAGATCGGGAGGAAAACCATAAAGAATTAGAAGCTTTTAAAAAAGAAACAAGAAAAACACAGAAAAAAACTCAAAGAACTAGAGGAAAACAGAAACAAAAAGATGAAGGAATGGAAGAAATTTAAAACAGAAATGGACACAATAAAGAAAACACTAAAAGAGACAACCTTAGAGATAGAAAACCTAAAAAAGAAATCAGGAGTCACAGATGCACGCATTTCCAACAGACCACAAGAGATAGAAGACAGAATCTCAGGGGCCAAAGAGAACATTGAAAACATAGACAAAACAGTCAGAGAAGGTGCAAAAACCAAAATGCTACTAACCCAAAATGTCCAGGAGATCCAGGACACAATGAGAAGACCAAACCTAAGGGTAATAGGAATAGAAGAGGGTGAAGAATATCAACTAAGAGGCACAGTAAATATCTTCAACAAAATCGTAGAAGAAAACTTCTGTACCCTTAAGAATGAGATGAGCACGAGCATAAAAGAAGCCTACAGAACCAGTGCCCAAAGCAAAGAAAGAATACGAAAAGCAGTAAGGGAAAAGGGTCATGTAACATATAGAGACAGACAAAACAGAATCACACATGATTTCTCAAGAGAGACTATGAAAGCTAGAAGATCCTGGACAGACATCATGCAGACCCTAAGAGAGCAAAAGTGTCAGCCCAAACTGCTATGCCCAGCAAAACTCTCAATCACCATAGGTGGAGAAACTAAGATATTCCAAGACAAAACTAAATTTACACATATCTTACCACAAACCAGCACTACAACTAATTATAGGTGGAAAACCCAATACAATGAGGGGAACTACATCCTAGTAAAAACAAAAAAACTCCTAAGCAAGAAAACCAAAATAAAAAAGACAAAGGCAAAATTCAACCTACAAAAGCAATAATAGCAGCAAACAGCAACCACTATTCCTTAATATCTGTTAAAATAGATGAACTTAATTCCCGAATAAAAGATATAGGCTATCAGACTGGATACATAAACAAAATCCAGCATTTTGCTGCATACATGAAACTCATCTCAGAGACAAAGACAGACACTATCTCAGAGTAAAAGGTTTGGAAAAAAATCTTCCAAACAAATGGCCCCAAGAAGCAAGCTGGAGTGGCCATTCTAATACCGAATAAAAAGGATTTTTCAAGCAAAAGTTATCAAAAAAGGTAAGGAAGGACACTTCTTACTCATTGCAGGGAAAATTTGTCAGGAGAAACTCTCAATCCTTAACATACATGCTCCAAATACAAAAGCACCCATATTCATAAAAGAAACCCTACTAAAGCTCTAAAAATATATTGCACCCCACACAATAATAGTGAGGGACCTCAATACCCCAATCTCACCAATGGACAGATCATGGAAACAGAAACTGAACAAGGACACAGTAAAACTAGCAGAGGTTATGAACCAATTGGAATTAATAGACATCTTTAGAATATATCATCCTAAAATAAAAGAATACACCTTCTTCACAGCACCTCGAGGCACCTTCTCAAAAATTGACCACATAATTGGTCACAAAACAAGCCTCAATAGATATAAGAAGATTGAAATACTCCCATGCATCCTTTCAGATCACCATGATCTAAGGTTGGTCGTTAATAACAACAAAGGCAATGAAAAGACCATATGCATGTGGAAACTAAACAATGCTGTATTAAACAATAGCAGGGTCAAAGAAGAAATAAAGAAAGAAATTAAGGATTTTCTAGAATTTAATGAAAACAAAAACACACCATATCCAAATCTATGGGATGCAATGAAAGCAGTACTGAGAGGAAAACTCATAGCTCTGAGTGCTTCCAAAAAAACTGAAGAGATCATACTCTAGCAACTTGACAGCACAGTTGAAATCTCTAGAACAAAAGGAAGCAGATGCACCCAAGAGGAGTAGACGGCAAGAAATAATCAAACTTAGGACAGCAATAGAAACAAAAAGAACCATTCAAAGAATCAACAAAACCAAGAGTTGGTTCTTTGAGAAAATTAACAAAATTGATAAAACCTTTGCAAGACTAATTAAAGGGCAAAGAGAGAGTATCCAAATTATCAAAATCAGAAATGAAAGTGGAGACATAATAATTGAAACTGAGGAAATTCAAGAAATCATCAGATCCTACTACAAAAGCCTATACTCAACTAAGCTGGAAAATCTAGAAGAAATGGATGAATTCCTAGACAGATACCAGATACTAAAGTTAAACCAGGAGCAGGTAAACTATCTAAATAATCGCATAACACCTAAAGAAATAGAAGCAGTAATCAAAAGCCTCCCAACCAAAAAAAGCCCAGGTCCAGATGGGTTCAGTGCAGAATTTTATCAGACATTTACTGATTACATAATACCAATACTCTCCAAACTATTTCACAAAATAGATTCAGATGGAACACTACCTAACTCATTTTTGAGGCTACAATAACCCTTGTTCCTAAACCACACAAAGACCCTACAAGGAAAGAGAACTTCAGATCAATCTTACTTATGAACTTTGATGGAAAAATACTTAACAAAATCTTTGCAAACCAAATTCAAGAACACATCAAAACAATCATTCACCATGATCAAGTAGGCTTCATCCCTGGGATGCAGAGATGGTTTAATATACGGGAATCCATCAATGTAATCCACCATATAAACAAACTCAAAGAAAAAAACACACACACAGTCATCTCACTAGATGCTGAGAAAGCAATTGACAAAATTCAACACTGCTTCATGTTAAAAGTCTTGGAAAGAACAGGAATCCAAGGCCCATACCTAAACATAATACAAGCAATATACAGCAAACCAACTGCCAACATCAAACTTAGCTGTGAGAGACTTGAAGGAATCCCACTAAAATCAGGGACTCAACAAGGCTTCACAATCTCCCCCTACCTATTCAACATAGTATTAGAAGTCCTGGCTGGAGCAATTAGACAGAAAATGGAAATCAAAGGAAAACAAATTGAAAAGGAAGAAGTAAAAACATCACTTTTGCAAATGACATGATAGTGTATGTAAGCTACACCACAAATTCCACCAGAGAACTCCTACATCTCATAAACAACTTCAGCAAAGTGGCTGGATATAAAATTAACTCAAACAAATCAGTAGTCTTCCTATATTCAAAGGATAAACAGGTAAAGAAACCAATTATGGAAAAGATACCCTTCACAATAGTCACAAAAATTATGAAATACCTTGGTTTGACTCTAACTAAGCATGTGAAGGACCTAGAAGACAAGAACTTCAAATCTCTAAAAAAGGAAATTGAGGAAGATCTCAGAAAATTGGAATAACTCCCATGCTCATGGATTGGAAGAATCAACATTTTAAAAATTGCCATCTTGCTAAAAGCAATATACAGATTCAGTGCAATCCCCATCAAAATTCCAACCAAGTTTTTCATTGAGTTGGAAATAGCAATGTGCAATTTCATCTGGAATAACAAAAGACCTAGAATAGCAAAATCCATCCTCAACAACAAGAAAACATCTGCAGGAATCACTATCCCTGACCTCAACCTATATTACAAGGCAATTTTGCTGAAAACTGCATGGTACTGATACAGAAATAGGCACTTGAATCAATGAAATAGAATAGAGGATCCAGAAATGAGCCCTCACATATATGGTCACCTGATTATTGACAAAGGAGCTGTAAATTTTCAATGGAAAAAGGACAACCTCTTTAACAAATGGTGTTGGTCCAACTGGCACTCAGCACACAGAAGAATGAAAATAAACCCTTTCTTATCTCCTTATACAAAGCTCACGTGCAAGTGGATCAAAGATCTCCACATTAAACAAGGTACACTGAAACTATTAAATGAGAAAATAGGGAAAACCTTAGAACTCATAGGCACAGGAGAAACTTTCCTGAACAGAAAACCAATGGCTCGTGCTCTAAGGTCAAAGATTGACAAATGGGACTTAATGAGATTGCAAGATTTCTGTAAGGCTAAGGACACTGTCAAGAAAACAAAACAGTCACCAACAGAGTGGGAAATGATCTTTACCAACCCCACATCAGATAGAGGCCTAATATCCAAGGTATACAAAGAACTCAAAAAGCTAGATAGCAGAGATCCAAACAACCTTATTAAAAATGGGTTACAGAGCTAAACAAGAAGTTCTCATTTGAGGAATATTGAATGGCTGAGAAGCATCTAAGAAAGTGCTCGACATCATTAGCCATCAGGGAAATGCAAATCAAAACAACTCTGAGATTCCACCTCACACCAGTCAGATTGATCAAGATCCAAAATTCGGATGACAGCAGATTTTGGTGAGGATGTGGAGAAAGAGGAACACTTCTCCACTGTTGGTGGGGTTGTACAACCACTCTGGAAATCAGTCTGGCGATTCCTCAGAATATTGGATATAATACTACCTGAAGACCCAGTTATTCCACTTCTGGGCATATACCCCAGAGAAGGCCCAACATACAACAAAGACACATGCACCAGAATGTTCATAGCAGCTCTATTTATAATTGCCAGCAGCTGGAAAGAAACCAGATGTCCTTCAGTAGATGAATGGATACAAAAATTGTGGTACATTTACACAATGGAGTACTTCTCAGCTATCAGAAACAATGACTTTATGAAATTTTTAAGAAAATGGATGCATCTAGAGAATATCATCCTGAGTGAGATAACCCAGTCACAAAAGAACAGACATAATATGCAGTCACTGATAATGGGATACTAACCCCAGAAAGCTCTGAACACCCCAGAAACAACTCACAGACTATATGAAGCTCAAGAAAAGAAAAAAAGAAAAAGAAAAAGAAAAAACCATTATGCTTAATCCTTACACACCAAGAAAACTTTAATTCCAGGTTACATCCTGTTTTACATGTACTTTATGCTCATTATAACTTGTAAGATCTTAATGCACACTATCAAACCTTTAAAAAAAAAAAACAAGCACTGACAAAAAAGAGAGAAGTCTGGCTTGGTGGAGAAGGATAAACCGGGAGAGAAATAAAATCTGGAATAAATAAATAAATAAATAGATAGATAAATAAATAAATAATAAAGTGCTTGCTGACAGGACCCTGATATAGCTATCTCCTGAGAGGCTCTACCAGAGCCTGACAAATACAGATGTAGATACTCAAAGCCAATCGTTGCACTGAGCACAGGGACATCAATGGAGAAGTTAGGGAAAAGACTGAAAGAGCTTAAGGGGTTTGCAGTTCCATAGGAAGAACAACAATATCAACCCTCCAGACACTCTAGAGCTCCCAGGGACTAAACCACCAACCAAAGAGTACACATGAAGGGACCCATAGCTCCAGCTGAATATAGCAGAGGATGGCCTTGTCTGTCATTGATGGAAGAGGTACTGTGAAGGTTCAATGCCCCATCTTAGGTATTCACTGCCATGGCAGTGAGGTGGAAATGGGTGGTTGGATGAGGTTGCACTCTCATAAAATCAGAGGTGAGAAGATGGAATAGGGGTTTTTTGGAAGGAAAACCAGGAAAGGGGATAAAATTCAAAATGTAAATAAGTAAAATATCTGATAAAAAAACTTTATCTTGGTGGGTTTTCCATTGATGAGTATCAGGTGACCTTCACATCTTTTGATTGAAAGTCTATTTTATTGGATATTATAATGATACTCCAGCTTGTTTCTTGGGTCTCTTTGCTTAGAAATCGTTTTTCCAGCCTTTTACTCTTAGGTAGTGGCTATCTTTGTTGCTAAAATGTATTTCTTACATGCAACAGAATGATAGATCCTGTTTACTTATCCAGTCTGCTAGTCTGTGTCACTCTATTGGTGAGTTTAGTCTATTGATATTGAGGATTATTAATTATCAACAGTTTTTTAGTTCTTGTTATTTTGTTGTTGGATTTGGTGCTGTGTGTGTGCGCACATGTGGGGGTGGTGGGTGTCTTCTTTTGGATTTGCTGTGAGATGATTAATTTTTGTGTTTCCTTGGGTGTAGTTACCCTCCTTGTGTTTGAGGTTTCCTTCTAATATTATCTGTATGTCTAGATTAGTAGAAATGTGGGGTTTAAATTTGGATTTATCATGGAATATTGTTTCTCCATCTGTAGTGATTGAGAATTTTGCAGGTATAATAGTCTGGGCTGGCATTTGTGGTCTCATAGCTTCTGAAAAACATCTGTTCAGGATCTTGTGTATTTTAGAATCTCTGTTAAGAAGTCAGGTGTAATTTTGGTAGGTCTGTCTTTATGTAGTAAAAGAATTTTCTTTTTTAGTTCAGTCTATTTGGTGTTCTGCAGACTTCTTGTATGTTTATAGCCATGTCTTTCTTTAGGTTAAAAGAGTTTTCTTCTATTATTTTGTTGAAGATGTTTGCTGGCCCTTTAAACTGGGAATCTTCACCCTCATCTTTTCCGATTATTCCTAGGTTTAATTTTTTCATTTTGTCCCGAATTTTGTGAATGCTTTAATTCAGAAACTTCTTACATTTGGTGTTTTCTTTAACCAATGTATTGATTTCTTCTGTGGTATCTTCTACACCTGAGATTTTTTTTCTTTCATGTCTTATAGTCTGTTGATTATGCTTGCATCTGTAGTCCCTGTTCTCTTTCCTAAGTTTTCCATCTCCATGATTACCTCCATTTGCATTTTCTTTATTGGTTCTATTTTCATTTTTAGGTCATAGATTGTATTGTTCATTTACTTCATCTGTTTTATTGAATGTATTTTTCTGTATTTCTTAGAGGTTTATTCCTTTCCTCTTTAAGGGAATCTACCAGTTTGACTATATTCTGAAGTATTTTTAAGGAAATGGTTTATATCCTCTTTAAAGACCTCTATCAATCTTTATGATGTGGAATTTAAGGTCAGAATCTTGCTTTACAAGTGTCTTAGGATATCCAGGACTTGCATTAGTAGGCGAGCTGGGTTCTGAATGTGTGCTGTTGCATTAGTTTCTATTAATTATGTTCTTGCACTTGACTTTAGCCATCTGTTTGTCTCTGATGTTGACTGACCTTGGTATCCAGTATTGAAGGAGTTTGTAATAGTAAATTTCAAGAACTAGAACATCAAATTACATTTTCAAATAAGGTGCATAGGTATAACACCTTAATCAAGAAATTGAAACATATATATAGTATGTTATAGCAAAATGACTTTATTTATATTACTATACAAAGATCTCTACCAATATAAAAATATTTGCCTTGTTGATGTTGCTTAGTTTAAAAAATATTCAACAATCTACTTTTTTATATTATCATTTCTATATTCCTCCCTTTTTTCTTTTCCTCCTCTTCACCTTACATTACATAGAACAGGAAGAAGAATAGAGGTAAAGAGAAGAAAGAGAAAAAGAAGTCTCTGAACCTAACCTCCTATACATTTTTTTTCCTGACAAAGACCATTAACAACTTGTGACCAACCCACTAAAATGACAACAAACATCCATCATTTACCAAATGACTAAAAACTAACCAACCCCATTTTTTGAAAGTGTGGCATTATTCTGTTAAAATTTCTTCTTGCAGTCTGATCATAGCATTTCTTTTGGGGAACTCAAGGAAATTGAAATATTGACCAAGTCTTAAGAAACATAACTGTACAGTCTCTGATCTAACTAGAATACTCTTTGATGATGGACAATCTAACTAGGCATGTAGAAAGTTTTCTGGATGCAGAATTTTGAGAAAACAGAATTTGAGTCCATCTATGAAGCAGGATTATCTGGGATACTTTTTATGTGGGGTTCTTTTTTGGTGTCTCTAAACATATAAACTTTCAAAGGTAATAAACATTTCTGCATTAATGCGTTATGAAATATGTGGTATTTACAATTGGGCTAAAGATAATGTTCTACTCTTTGTTTCAACAGGAGAAAGGCATCAAACTTTATAAGTCTATTTGGACTGCATAGCCAAACTATAATATAAATTTTCATCCATGCTATATTAAAGAATGTCATGATATGTCATGAGGACTCTGTAGCAAATAAGATTATTGGCTATGTATAGCTGAAGTCCTGACCAGAGACAAGCATATCTCATCTCGTATACTTTACCTATTTTGTTGTTCTTCATGGTTTCTTCCTTCACATCTCCTGCCAAGATTTCAGAAGGTCTAATCTATCAACTCTAATCTGTATAAATTTTATAGAATCCATAGCTTTCCTTTTTCTGTTGAAACAAAGACAAAAACTCTTCCCCAACACAACACACATTTGTTCATTCCATTATCATCAAGGCAAGAGCATGGTAGCATCCAGGCATATATGGGCTGGAAGGAGCTGAGAGTTTCACCCCTTGTACCAAAGGCAGATAGCAGAAAACCAGCTTCTACAAAGCTAGGACAAAGGTGTTAAAGGCCACACACACACAAACAAACCTACTAACAAGGCTATATCTTATAGTGCTACTTCCTGGACCAAGCATATATAAACCATCACAGATCCTTAATCTATATTTATGGATATTATGGGGGAAGGTGGTAAAATAGAAGACTCTGAAATCTCATCAACTGGAAATATCAAAACTGGGTAATAGAAAAAAATAGAACTACCTTTATTGATCTATATAGTGGGTACAGTCCTGATTATATTTATCTACAGAAACCAAATAATCTTATTAGAATGATAATTGACTGCCACAAACTTAATTGACTGTTAGTTTCAACACAGCATCCATAGAATATGAAGTACCTTGGCTCGCTATATAGTACATGCCCACTGTTTTAGGAGATAAATTATTTTCCTATCAGAAATATGGGTCAAAACCAACTTGCATCTACATAAAATAAACTATAGTACATAATTTCAATTTTCCCATGTTTGTCTCCTTTGACCTTTATTATACACCAAGCAAAAATAACTGGGTATTCTAAAGATTAGTATATAGTTACAATTATTAGTTAATGCTAATTCATCTAAGTTTTAAAAATGTAGTTATCATATTAGAGGTCTTGGTAGGATACATGAGATTTGGATCTATATTATTTATCTATTTATGTGATAAAATACTGTGATTAAGAACAATGTATAGAGTGAAGAAAGTTTATTTTGATTTATGGATCCAAAGGGTTAAAATCTATCATGGTAG
The DNA here is from genome assembly GCF_963924665.1 of Micromys minutus. Taxonomy (NCBI): domain Eukaryota; kingdom Metazoa; phylum Chordata; class Mammalia; order Rodentia; family Muridae; genus Micromys; species Micromys minutus. The sequence goes on from NC_137977.1 coordinate 24,801,626, forward strand.
GTAAGCACAGTAGCAAGAGCAGGAAGTAGAACAATCACATCTCAATGGCACATTGTAATCAAAGATAGCAAATTGGAATAGGGATGACATTATGAACTCTCAGCACCCACACATATTGGTGTACTTTCGCTAGCAAGGCTACTCCAAACTAAGATCACCCACTGAAGACCAAGGTTTTAAATACCTGGGCTTGAGGAACATATCTGATCAAACCACTATAAGAGGTAAATAATCAGAAAGGTAATATAATGGTAAAAAAAATCTTAGAGATCTAGTACACAAGAGTAGTGTTAGGGTAAATATCAATTTTGCTGAATTATTTTTATCTTCTGACACAAAAATGGAAGCATACTATTTGATAATATTGTTCTACACCTGAAAATGCTGTTTGTACTTATATATTGTGTGATACAAAAGGCTACTAATTTTGGAAGGGTCTCGAGTAGTACAGGATAAGCATCCTTATCCCTTGGAACTGTCAGTATTAGTCCCAAGAGTTGTGAGAAAAGATTCTGTGTTAAACTCACAGAAAATCCTAAGGGAAGAGTGACAGTTCAGATCCTGATTTACTAAATTAAGATTATTCCAAAAGTAGAGACAAATCATGGTGTACTATTTGGTCTGATAAAGACAAAGCCTGCTCAAGAGACACCTAACAACTATGGAAGTAAAACTACCTACCATGACCTGGGTTTTGTCATAACTGTCAAGTCAAAAGACAAAATGAATCAATAAACACTCCAGTGAGTGTACAATTTAATACATGGTCTAAGGATGCTTATTGTATCACAGCATTGACATTCTTTCTTCAGCCCATCCTTCATCTCATATCTCTGTATGTAAAAAAAATGTGTAACCAACTGACAGTGAAGAAGACCAATTTAATTTAGGAGTGTATTCATTTGCTGTATGGGTGCAAACTGAAAATTAATGTAAACCACAATAAGCCTCACTGACTGGCAAACCCCATGAAGCTGGGCAGAGATTCATTTAGTGAGCTTGGGTTTTTTATGGACCAAAACATATAAGTTTTCAATATAAATAGTATTGTATATAATGTGAAATAATTATATACAGTGCTTGTCAAAGGCTCTAAAATTCTGAAAGCTGGAATAAAAGTAATTCTGTCTTAGAAGCATGTTGGTCAACCAGAGTATCAATACAAAATATGGTGACATTGTATGGTAAATTAATGGCAACTAAAAGGTATACATGGATCACTAATCAAAGTAGACAATATGGCTTATATAGTTGAAGATATATTAACCAAACTACTATTGGCGTGATAACCATGTGAACAAAGAGAACACAGTGTTGTGGCAAATGCTTACCAGGGCCATGCCATAGGCTTCTTGTGTCATACAGAGTGATAATTACCTTTGTAGAGTCTTTCAGAGCACTCCAGCTCAACTATGGAAATAATACTAGGAGATGCATGTGAATTAAATTGTGTAATATGTTCAAGGGTGGTAGAAAGGAAGGCACAGTTTGACATGAAGGACATCAAGAGAAGTTCAGAAGGGGCATAGTCACCAAGCAGGTGGAGAATCAGGAGAGTAGAGACCTTTGTGTAATACTTCTATTGGCAGTCAGTTAGGACTACACAAGCAACATACACAAAGTGAATTCACTGGGGTGTTTGTAACTAAGTCACAGACAGAAGGTTACATGGGTAGCTCGTAACAAGGAACATCCCTATGCTAAAGTCCCGGAGAGCATGACAGGGTGCACTTAGACTGTAGAGGCAAAGAATATGTGAAAATTCTGAAAACCTATAATACATCCCCATAGCCTGGTGTCAATTCTTTTAGCAGTAGAAGCCAGTGCCACACCCTTCATATGGCAGGAATGGCCTGTATTGTCTATAATCTCATGAACTATGACTCACTTGAACAGCTTGTGGTTCTTTACAGAATTACAAATATTAACTCCTAAGGGAAATCAGTTTTGATGAAGAGACATAAATTTCCAGATACAGGAAGAGCTAATGCAGTGGCCTCAGTTCTTTGGGATCCATATGACTAAAATGGCAGGAGAAAGGAGGACTTAGCATTTTTGTAGGAGAACTCTTCTTAATCATCAGGAAGAAAAAGGGCTGCTATTAAACACCAGGAGGAAGAAAGTGTGGCACTCAACTGACCCACCTAGCAAATGCTTGCCAATTTAATCACAAGGAGATAACTGTAGCAATCCCAAACTGGAACTGACATGATACATGATGGCCATGGCTCATGTCTCTCAAAGATGAAGGTCTAGGCACAACATCAGATAAGCCATTCTGACCAGGAGATTTGCAAAGGGACATTAAGAAGAAATAGACTGGGTGACAGAGAAAGAAGAGAATGGTTGTCAGTTTTAACACTGAGACCTGTAGGATTAATTGTTTACCCTAATCACAATGCTTCTAAGTTTCACACAAAAAAAGGAAGGTCCATGAGAATTATGAAGAATTTGTTCCTTGAATAAATAAATATGAAGATGAGTAGAGTTGTTTCAGAGAAAGTACCAGAAATGCTCTCAGTGAGCAACATTCAACTGCCAACTGTGGGAGCCTCTCAAATCACACACTTCTTGGGTCCAGGCATTATCCAATGGCTGTCACAATAGGTATATTGGAACTGGCTTGTTAAGTTCTCATGCAACACAAATCAATGTGATCATTTTTGCTCAAGAGCGCCCTCTGCTGTCTGCTGTGTCTTGCCTCTAGGCCACATATGATCTAGGTTATTTGTTGTTAATTTTTGTTTTTCGTTGTGTGTGTGTGTCTCTGTGTGTGCACGTGTGTGTCTGTGTGTAGTTATTGTTGTTGTTTTGGTTATTTCATTTATTTAAATTTCAATTGGTATGCCCCTTCCTAGTTTCCTGCCCTGCAAACCCCTATCCCATTTCTCCTCCCCCTTACTTCTATGAGGGAGAACCACCATCACCCACGCACCCACTCCTGCCTCACTATCCTAGTATTCCCCTAAAATGGGGGTTTGCAAACCGAATCCAAGAACACATCAAAATGATCATTCACAATAATCAAGTAGCCTCATCTCTGGGATGCAGGGATGGTTTAATATATGGAAATACATCAATGTAGTCCACCATATAACCAAACTCAAAGAGAAAAATCAATGGTCATTTCACTGGATGCTGAGAAAGCATTTGACAAAATTCAACACCCCTTCATGTTAAAAGTCCTGGAAAGAACAGGAATCCAAGGCCCATACCTAAACATAATAAAATCAATATATAGCAAACCAATAGCCAACATCAAACTAAACGATGAGAAACTTGGAGCAATCCCACTAAAATCAGGGACTAGACCAGGCTGCCCACTCTCCCCCTCCTATTCAACATAGCACTGGAAGTCCTGGCCAGAGCAATTAGACAACAAAAGGAAATCAAAGGGATAAAAATTGGAAAGGAAGTAGTAAAAATGTCACTATTTGGGAACATCTGCCACCAGGAAGAGCGAACACCCAGACAGACAGGACTGGCAAGAACAGAGTGAGAACAGATTCCAACTAGCCAGAAGGCAGAGAGATCTCGGCAGAGCACATGGAAAGTGTGTGCTCGGCTGACTTGGTCCAAGGATCCAGGAACCTAGCAGCAGCATTGGGTTCTCTGTTCCCAGGTAGCGGCTTCTGGGGTGCACAACAGCCACTCAGAATATCTGCCACCAGGAAGAGCTGAGATCCAGGGACACAGGCCAGGTACAAGGGAAAGGCAAGAACCAATCACTGACAAAAAGATGGCAAGAGGAAAGCAAAAGAACATACCCCAGGGAAACCAAGACAACCTGGCAACACTAGAACCCAACTCTCTCATCACAACTGTCGCCCGCCCCACTTCCCGCCGGCAGGAAAAGGCGTGTGACCACAGGATCCTTCTGCGAACAACCTTTATTGTACAGCACTCTGAGCAGGGGACTCCCTGAGCAGGGGACTTCTCCACGTGGGACTTCTCTACGTGGGACTTCTCCTGGTGCTTGCCCGGTGAAATCTCCCCTTAGCAGGGGTCTTCCCCTAAACAGGCGATCTCCCCCGTGGGAGAGAAATGCACTGCTTATATATGCCTAAGAGACTTGTGTTGCTACCTGATTGGTGTATCCTCCAGTAGCTCATTAGTATGCCCTGAGAGTGGGCTATGACGTACATGGTTTTTCCACTCTAAGTCTCTTGGCTGGGCAACAGCTCTGTTTGCTGAATCCTCGGCAGGAAGCTGGCGCCATCTATTGGCACCAACGACTTCCTACATCACAACAAATAGCGGAATGCCAAACACACCAGAAAAAGAAGACTCACACACGAAATACTAACTCAAGATGATGATAGAGATCCTTAAACAAGAACGGGAGGAAAAGCATAAAGAAATAGAAGCTTTTAAAGAAGAAACAAGAAAAACACTTAAAGAACTCAAAGAACTAGAAGAAAACAGAACCAACGAGATGAAGAAATGGAAGAAGGAATTTAAAACAGAAATGTACACAATAAAGAAAACACTAAAAGAGACAACCCTAGAGGTAGAAATCCTAAAAAAGAAATCAGGAGTCACAGATGCAAGCATTTCCAAAAGAATACAAGAGATGGAAGAGAGAATCTTGGGGGCCAAAGACAACATTGAAAACATAGACAAAACAGTCAAAGAAGATGCAAAAACCAAAAAGCTCCTAACCCAAAATGTACAGGAGATCCAGGACAAAATGAGAAGACCAAACCTAAGGATAATAGGAATAGAAGAGGGTGAAGAATATCAACTAAGAGGAACAGTAAATATCTTCAACAAAATCCTAGAAGAAAACTTCCCGACCCTTAAGAATGAGATGACCACGAGCATAAAAGAAGTCTACAGAACTCCATATAGGTTGGACCAGAAAAGAAATTCCTCCGACACATAATAGTCAAAGCACCAAGTGCCCAAAGCAAAGAAAGAATACTAAAAGCAGTAAGGGAAAAAGGTCATGTAGCATATAAAGGCAGACCAATCAGAATCACACCTGATTTCTCAACAGAGACTATGAAAGCTAGAAGAGCTAGGACAGACATCATGCAGAACCTTAGGCAGCACAAGTGCCAGTCCAAGCTGCTATACCCAGTAAAACTATCAATCACCATAGAAGGCGAGATGAAGATATTCCGACAAAACGAAATTGACACAATATATGACCAGAAACCCAGCACTACAACAAATAATAGGTAGAAAACCCAATACAATGAGGGGAACCACCTCATAGTAAAAACGAGAAAAATTCTAAGCAAGAAAACCAAAAGAAGAAAAACACACAGGCACAATTCAAGCTACCAAAGCAACAATAGCAGGAAACAGCAACCACTATTCCATGATATCTATTAACATAAATGGACTCAACTCCCCAATAAAAAGATATAGGCTATCAGACTGGATACCTAAACAAAACCCAGCATTTTGCTGCGTACAAGAAACTCATCTCAGAGACAAAGACAGACATTATCTCAGAGTAAAAGGTTTGGAAAAAAAACTTCCAAGCAAAAGGCCACAAGAAGCAAGCTGGAGTGGCCATTCTAATATCGAATAAAGTATATTTTCAACCAAAAGTAATATAAAAACATAAGGAAGGACACTTCTTACTCATTACAGGGGAAATTAGTCAGGAAGAACTCTCAATCCTTAACATATATGCTCCAAATACAAAAGCACCCATATTCATAAAAGAAACCCTACTAAAGCTCAAAAAATACATTTTACCCCACACAATAATAGTGGGAGACCTCAATACGCCACTCTCACCAATGGACAGATCATGGAAACAGAAACTGAACAAGAACACTGTAAAACTAGCAGACACTATGAACCAACTGGAATTAATAGATATCTATAGAACATATCATCCTAAAACAAAAGAATACACCTTCTTCTCAGCACCTTACTGAAGCTTCTCAAAAATTGACCATATAATTGGACACAGAATGAGCCTCAATCGATACAAGAAGATGGAAATACTCCTCCCATGCATTCTTTCAGATCACCATGATCTAAGGCTGGACTTTAATAAAAACAATGACAACAAAAAGCCCATATACACATGGAAACTAAACAATGCTCTATTAAATGACAGCAGGGTCAAAGAAGAAATAAAGAAAGAAATTAAGGATATTCTAGAATTCAATAAAAATGAAAACATGATATACCCAAACCTATGGGATGCAATGAAAGCAGTACTGAGAGGAAAACTCATAGTTCTGAATGCTTCCAAAAAGAAACTGGAGAGAGCATACACTAGCAACATGACAGCACAGTTGAAAGCTCTAGGACAAAAAAAAGCAGATACACCCAAGAGGAGTAGATGGCAAGAAATAATCAAACTTAGGGCAGAAATAGACCAAATAGAAACAAAAAGAACCATTGAAAGAATCAACAAAACCAAGAGCTGATTCTTTGAGAAAATTAACAAGATTGATAAACCCTTAGAATAACTAGAGGTCAAAGAGACAGTATGCAAATTAACAAAATCAGAAAGGAAAATGGAGAAATAACAACTGAAACTGAGGAAATTTAAGAAATCATCAGATCCTACTACGAAAGCCTATACTCAACAAAGCTAGAAAATCTGGAGGAAATGGATGAATTCCTAGACAGATACAAGATATCAAGGTTAAGCCAGGACCAGGGAAACTATCTAAATAATCCCATAACACCTAAAGAAATAGAAGCAGTCATCAAAAGAATCCCAACCAAAAAAAGCCCAGGTCCAGATGGATTCAGTGCAGAGTTTTATCAGACATTTATTAATGACATAATACCAATATCTCCAAACTATTGCACAAAATAGAATCCGATGGAACACTACCTAACTCATTTTTTGAGGCTACAATAACCCTTGTTCCTAAACCACACAAAGGCCCTACAAGGAAAGAGAACTTCAGACCAATCTCACTTATGAACATTGATGCAAAAATACTCAACAAAATCCTTGCAAACCGAATTCAAGAACACATCAAAACAATCACTCACAATGATCAAGTAGGTTTCATCCCTGGGATGCAGGGATGGTTTAATATAAGGAAATCCATCAACGTAATCCACCATATAAAAAACTCAAAGAAAAAAACCACATGGTTATCTCACTAGATGCTGAGGAAGCATTTGACAAAATCCAACACCACTTCATGTTAACAGTTTTGGAAAGAACAGGAATCCAAGGCCCATATCTAAACATAATAAAAGCAATATACAGCAAACCAACAGCCAACATCAAACTTAATGGTGGGAAACTTGAAGCAATCCCACTAAAATTAGGACTCAATAAGGCTGCCCCTACCTATTCAACATAGTACTGAAATCCTATCTGGAGCAATTAGACAACAAATGGAAATCAATGAGATACAAATTGGAAAGGAAGAAGTAAAAACATCACTATTTGCAGATGACATGATAGTGTACTTAAGCAAACCCACGACTTCCACCATAGAACTTCTACAGCTGATAAACAAGTTCAGCAAAGTGGCTGGATATAAAATTAACTCAGACAAATCAGTAGCCTTCCTATATTCAAAGGACAAACATGTGGAGAAAGAAATTAGGGAAAAGATACCCTACAAAATAGTCACAAAAAATATGAAATACCAAGGTGTGACTCTAACTAAGCAAGTGAAGGACCTGGATGACAAGAACTTCAAACCTCTAAAGAAGGAAATCAAGGAAGATCTCAGAAAATGGAAAGATCTCCCATGCTCATGGATTGGAAGGATCAACATTTTAAAAATGGCCATCTTTCCAAAAGCAATCTACAGATTCAATGCAATCCCCATCAAAATTTCAACCCAGATCTTCATTGAGTTGGAAACAGCAATGTGCAATTTCATCTGGAATAACAAAAGACCTAGAATAGCGAAATCCATCCTCAACAACAAGAAAACATCTGCGGGAATTGCGATCCCTGACCTCAAGCTATATTACAAGGCAATTGTGCTGAAAGCTGCATGGTACTGGTACAGAAATAGGCATGTGGATCAATGGAATAGAATAGAAGATCCAGAAATGAGCCCTCACATGTATGGTCATCTGATTTTTGACAAAGGAGCTGAAAACATTCAATGGACAAAGGACAGCCTATTCAACAAATGGTGTTGGTACAACTGGCACTTAGCATGCAGAAGAATGAAAATAGACCCTTTCTTATCTCCTTGTACACAGCTCAAGTGCACGTGGATCAAAGATCTCCACATTAAACCAGATACACTGAAACTATTAGATGAGAAAGTAGGGAAAACCTTAGAACACATAGGCACAGGAGAAAATGTCCTGAACAGAACACCAATGGCTCGTGCTCTAAGGTCAAAGATTGACAAATGGGACTTAATGAGATTGCAAAGTTTCTGTAAGGCTAAAGACACTGTCAAGAAAACAAAACGGCGAGCAAATCTCTCTGAGAGCGGAACCTTCTTCAGCTCCAATTCGGCCTCCACTGTTATTAAAAATAAAAATCGCTAGAGGAGCTCAGTCACCACGTCTACTTTGATAGCTGGCTACTTGGAATTTTGAAGGATAATTTGATTTTTTTTTCTTTTCAAACGTCCAATGCGGCTGTAAGTTCTGTCACTCCAAATCCACCCACCAAGGACCCTGACCCTGTCCACTCCAGGCGAATCGAGACCATCCGGCTGGGTACCCCCAATTTGGGCCGACTTTGCGCCTCCAAACAACCTTAGCATGATGTCTTATCTAAAGCAACCGCCTTACGCAGTCAATGGGCTGAGTCTGACTACTTCGGGTATGGACTTGCTGCACCCCTCCGTGGGCTACCCGGGGCCCTGGGCTTCTTGTCCTGCAGCCACCCCCCGGAAACAGCGGCGTGAGAGGACGACTTTCACCAGAGCACAACTCGACGTTCTGGAAGCTCTGTTTGCCAAGACCCGGTACCCAGACATCTTCATGCGGGAGGAGGTGGCGCTGAAAATCAATTTGCCAGAGTCCAGGGTGCAGGTATGGTTTAAGAACCGAAGAGCTAAGTGCCGTCAGCAGCAGCAGCAGCAGCAACAGAACGGGGGTCAGAACAAAGTGAGACCTGCCAAAAAGAAGACCTCTCCAGCTCGGGAAGTGAGTTCAGAGAGTGGAACAAGTGGCCAGTTCACTCCCCCCTCTAGTACCTCAGTCCCAACCATTACCAGCAGCAGCGCTCCAGTGTCTATCTGGAGTCCAGCTTCCATCTCCCCACTGTCTGACCCCTTGTCCACCTCCTCCTCCTGCATGCAGAGGTCCTATCCCATGACATATACTCAGGCTTCAGGTTATAGTCAAGGCTATGCTGGTTCAACTTCCTACTTTGGGGGCATGGACTGTGGATCTTATTTGACCCCTATGCATCACCAGCTTCCTGGACCAGGGGCCACACTCAGTCCCATGGGTACCAATGCTGTCACCAGCCACCTCAATCAGTCCCCAGCTTCTCTTTCCACCCAGGGATATGGAGCTTCAAGCTTGGGTTTTAACTCAACCACTGATTGCTTGGACTATAAGGACCAAACTGCCTCTTGGAAGCTTAACTTCAATGCTGACTGTTTGGATTATAAAGATCAGACATCCTCATGGAAATTCCAGGTTTTGTGAAGACCCGTAAAAGCTATTTTTTGGGGGGGTGATTTTTAAATATGCTGGGCTGGACATTCCAGTTTTAGCCAGGCATTGGTTAAAAGAGTTAGATGGGATGATGCTCTCAGACTCCTGATCAAAGTTACCGAGAGGCATAGAAGGAAAACAGGAAGGGCTTTAGAAGGGTCTGTCAACCAGCAACCTGAAATGGACAAACAAATCTCCTTAAGATTCTGTTATAGTTCTAGATCATTGGTTTTTCTGATTTGCAAATGATTGATTAAATATATCCTAGGGACATGCAACCAAACACCACTCAAAATAAAATAAAATAAAATAAAATAAATAATCAAGCAAAACTGAGTTGTGAGGGAAAGGAGGGAAGGTCATCCATGGCCTTCAAAGCAGAAGTGATCTGGTGTTTTAGCCAATTTTTGGTTGAATCTTAGGAATGGACAATGTCCCACGCTCATTCACCTTTCATGACCAACTGGTAGTTGGCACTGAGAAAACTTTTCAGGGCTGTGTGAATTGTGTGACTGATTGTCCTAGATGCACTACTTTATTTAAAGAAAAAAAAATTAATGCTCATACGGAGTCGATATGTAGTTTAAGAGACAATCAGTGTGTGTCTTATATAAATGGTCCATCTGTGGTTTTTAATCTGTGCTAGACGTCAAAACTGTGATCTCCTGTTATTGTATGCAACCTCGAACTCCACCTCCGCAGGGGTTCTTCTGTGATTAAATAGGTTATAATTATAAGCAAAATCCAGAGCAACTGAATACCGATCTAGAAAGATTACCTTTGGCTGGAGGTGAGCTCTGCCCTGCCGTCTCTGGACAAGAATGGAGAAGAAGCAAAAGGACCCTAATTCACCCGTAATTTAATGTAAACCTGGCAGTAGAAGAGACATTGCTCTGGCCCTGATGAATTTTAATCTGAGATCATTGTCATTTATGCTTGCAGACGTTAACTGGAAGTTATATATGCATAAACCCTTCCTGGATTTGGCAGATATGTATAATTATATTAAAATGGTTCTAGCACAATGAAAAAAAAAAAAGAAAACAAAACGGCAGTCAACAGAGTGGGAAATGATCTTTACCAACCCCACATCAGATAGAGGTCTAATATCCATGGTATACAAAAAACTCAAAAAGCTAGACACCAAAGAATTAAAAAACCTTATTAAAAAATGGGGTACAGACTTAAACAAAAAGTTCTCAATCAAGGAACATCGAATGGCTGAGAAACGTCTAAGGAAGTTGTCAACATCCTTAGCCATCAGGGAAATGCAAATCAAAACAACCCAAAGACCAAGACCCAAGATTGGCCAAGACCCAAAACTCAGATGACAACAGATGCTGGCGAGGATGTGGAGAAAGAGGAACACTTCTCCACCATTGGTGGGGTTGTAAAGTGATACAACCACTCTGGAAATCAGTCTGGTGGTTCCTCAGAAAAACGGACATACTACTACCTGAAGACCCAGTTATTCCACTTCTGGGCATTTACTCCAGAGATGCTCGAACATACAACAAAGATACATGCACCACAATGTTCATTGCAGCTCTATTTATAATATCCAGAAGCTGGAAAGAACCCAGATGTCCTTCAGTAGATGAATGGATACAAAAATTGTGGTACATTTACACAATGGAGTACTACTCAGCTTTTAAAAACAATGATTTCATGAAATTCGCAGGCAAACAGATAGAACTAAAACATTCTAAGTTAACCCATTTCTAACTGGGAAATTCTATAATTTGAACTGAGACACATAAAAATGAGGCACAGCTGGGAGATATGAGTTACATATGATTCCTGACCTCCATTGTCTGGCTCTGGGATCTACCTACCATACAGAAGAGCCATGAGGAATACCAAGAGTGTTCTGCTATTCCATGTAGGACTATGAGACCCCAAGAACAATCAGTTTTGAACACCGTCCTACCAATTCCTTCCCAGTCTGGTGCACCTAGAATAGAGCCAGCAGAGTTGAGTTGCATGTACTTGGTTTGATGACCTCTGTTGTCTAAATCTAGGCTTGCCCTGACTTTCTGAAGAAATTTCAGAGTTCACAAGAGCATTGCAGTTCCCCCATGGAGGCCTACAGGGCCCCAAGAACAAACAGTTTGGAAAACTGCCCTACCAATGCCTTGCCAGCTAGGTCTGCCTGAGGAACAGTGACTTATATTGTCTCGCCCATGGCACCTACTGACTTCTTGATGAGTTCTGCTGCCATCAGGATCATCCAGCTATGAATGAATACAATCAACATGGGCTTGAGATATAGCTCAAAGGTTAAGAACAGTGAGTGTTCTTCAAAAGGTCCTGAGTTCAATTCCCAGGAACTACATGGTGGTTCACAATCATCTGTATTGGGACCTGATGCCTTATTCCGGAGTGTTTTAAGAGAGCAACAGTGTACTCACATACATAAAATAAATAAATATTTTTTCAAAAAGAATATGATCAACAAGAACTAGGGCAATATGGCCCCAGCAGAGCCCAGCTATCCTACTACAAAAAGCTATGTATAGCCTAACAAAACTTAATCACAAGAAAATGATCTTAAATCCAATCTTATAATAGAGACTTTTAAAGAGAGCATGGAAAGATCCTTAAAGAAATATAGGAAAATACAATCAAACATGTGGATGGTATAAATTAAACTTTCCAAAAATGAACATGAAAATAGAAGCAATAAAGAAAACACAAACTGAGAGAATCCTTAAGATGGAAAAAAAAAGAGAACAAGAACTTTAGGCACAAGTATTAGAATAAAAGAAATAGAGGAGAGAATATCAGGCATAGAAGATACAATGGAATCTCCAACACAAGGAAAGAAACTACACCCTAGGAAAAGCAATAAAGTAATCTTTCTTGAAACAAACACAAAAGAACATATCCACAAAAATATAACTGTACCTATAATAACAAAAATAACAAGAAACAGCAATATTCCTTAACATCTTTTGACATCAATAAACTTAATTCTCCAATAAAAAGACATAGACTAAGATTGAATATGTAAACAGGACTCAGCATTTTGATACATAAAGTGAACACACCTCAGTGACAAAGACAGAGACTATCTCAGAGTAAGAGGCTGGAAAAAATTCTTAAGCAAATAGCCCCAAGAAACAAGCTGGAGTAGCCATTCTAATATCCAATAAAAATTGACTTTCAACCAAAAGTTATCAAAAAATAAGTAAGGACACTTCATACTCATCAAAGGAAAAATCTACCAAGATGAACTCTCAATTTTGAACATCTATGCTCCAAATTCAGGGGACCCACATTCATTAAAGAAACTTTATTAAAGATCAAAGCATATATTGCACCACACACAATAATAGTGAGAGACTTTAACATCCCACTCTCATCAATGCACAGATCATAGAAACAGAACCTGAACAGATACACGGTGAAACTAACAGAACTTATGAACCAAATGAATTTGACAAATATCTATAGGACATTTCATCCTAAAACAAAAGAATATACCTTTTTCTCAGCAACACATTGTACCTAATTCAAAATTGACCATATAATTGGTCGCAAAACAGGCCTCCAGAGATACAAGAAGATTGAAATAATCGTATACATACCATCAAATCACCATGGACTAAGGCTGGTCTTCAACAACAACAAAAAAGCCACATACACATGAAAGCTAAACAATTCTCTACTCAATAATAATTTGGTAAAAAAAAAAAAGAAAGAAAGAAAGAAAGGAAGAAAGAAAGAAAGAGAGAGAGAGAGAGAGAGAGAGAGAGAGAGAGAGAGAAAGAAAGAAAGAAAGAAAGAAAGAAAGAAAGAGAGAAAGAGAGAAAGAAATTAAAGACTTTTTAGAATTTAATGAAAATGAAAGCACAGCAGACCCAAATTTATGGGACACAATAAAAACAGGGCTAAGAAAACAGTCATAGCTCTGATTGCCTCCAAAAAGAAACTGGGAGAGGAAGCACCAGCAGCTTGTCAGCACACCTGAAATCTCTAGAACAAAAAGAATCAAATTCACCAAAAAGGAGTAGAAGGCAGGAAATAATCAAACTCAGGACCAAAATCAAGCAAGTATAAACAAAAAGATCTATACAAAGAATCAACAAAACCAGGAGCTGGTACTTTGAAAAAAATCAACAGGACATATAAGTCTCTAGCCAGACTAACCAAAGGGCGCAGGCACGGTATCAAAATTAACAAAATCAGAAAAAAAGAGACATAACAACAGAACCAGAGGAAATTCAAAAAATCATAAAATCCCACTACAAAAACCTATACTCAACAAAAATGGGAAATGTAAATGAAATGGACAATTTTCTAGAAATATACCAAGTACCAAAGTTAAATCAGGGTCAGATAAACCATGTAAACTGTCCCATAACCCCTAAAGAAATAGAAACAATTATCAAATGTCTCTCAACTAAAAAAAAAGCCCAGAACCAAATGGATTTACTGCAGAATTCTATCAGACCTTCAAAGAATACCTAATACCAATACTCTCCAAACTATTTTACAAAAGAGAAAGAAAAGAAAGATAACATAATTTGTACTATGAAGCCACAATTACACTTATACCTAAGCCACATAAAGACCCAACTAAGAAAGAGAATTTCAGACCAATCTCCCTTATAAACATTGGTGCAAAATTACTCAATAAAATTCTTGCAAACCAAATCCAAGAATACACTGAAACAATCATCCATCATGATCAAGTAGGCTTCAATCCAGGAATGCAGAGATAATTCAATATATATATATGAAAATCCATCAAAATAATCCACTATATAAACAAACACAAAAAAAAAACACATGATCATCCCATTAGATGCTGAGAAAGCATTTGACGAAATTCAACACCACTTCACGTTAAAAATCCTGGAAATATCAGGAATTCAAGATTCATACCTAAGCATAGTAAAAGTAATATATGGCAAACCAGTAGCCAACATCAAACTAAATGGAGAGAAACTTAAAGCAATCCCACTAAAATCAGGAACTAATCAAGGCCTCTCTCTCTCTCTGTCTGTCTCTGTCTCTCTGTCTCTGTCTGTCTCTCTATGTCTCTCTCTGTCTCTGTCTCTGTCTCCATACCTATTCAATATGCTAGGATGTCCTAGTCAGAGCAATTAGACAACAAGGGAAGTCCAAGAAATACATATTGGAAAGGAAGAAGTCAAAATAATACTATTTGCAGGTTATATGATAGTAGAATTAAGTGACCCCAAAAATTCCACCAGGGAACTCCTAAACTTGATAAACAACTTCAGCAAAATAGCTGAATATAAATTTAACTCAAACAAATCAGTAGCCTTTCTCTACTCAAAGGACAAACATGTTGAAAAAGAAATTATGGAAATAACACCCTTCAAAATAGTCACAAACAATATAAAATATCTTGGTGTGACTCTAATCAAGCAAGTAAAAGATCTGTATGACAAGAACTTCCAGTCTCTGAAGAAAGAAATTGTAGATCTCAGAAGAAAGAAAGATCTCCAGTGCTCATGGATAGGCAGAATTAATATAATAAAAATGGACATCCTGCCAAAATCAATCTTCAGATTCAATGCAATCCTCATCAAAATTCCAACTTAATTATTCACAGAAATAAAAAAACAATTCTCAAATTCATTTGAAATAACAAAAACACCAGGATAGCAAAATCTATTCTAAACAGTAAAAAAAAAAAAATGAAGACCCAAAAATGAACACACACACCTATGGTCACTTGATCTTTGACAAAGAATTGAAAATCATCCAGTGGAAAAAGGATTGCAAACCCCTTCAGTTCCTTCAATTCTTTCGCTAACTCCTCCACTGGGGACCCTGTTCTCAGTTCAATGGTTGGCTGTGAGCATCCGCCTCTGTATTTGTTGTGATCTGGCAGAGCCTCTCAGAAGAAGGCTATATCAGCATGTACTTCTTGGCATCAGCAATATTGTCTAGGTTTGGTGGCTGTATACGGGGTGCATCTCCAAGTGGAGCAGTCTCTAGATGGCCTTTGTTTCCAGTCTCTGCTTGAAACTTTGTCTCCATATTTCCTCCTATGAATATTTGTGTTCCCCTTTCTAAGAAATACCAAAGCATTTGCATTTTAGTTTTTCTTCTTGAGCTTCATGTGCTTTTTGAATTGTATCTTGGGTAATCCGAGATTTGGGGCTAATATCCACTTATCATTGAGAGCATACTATGTGTAATTGTGTGTGTGTGTGTGTGTGTGTGTGTGTGTGTGTGAGAGACTGAGTTACCTCACTTGGGATGATATTTTCTTGTTCCATCCATTTGCCTAAGAATTTCATGAAGTCATTGTTTTTAAAAGCTGAGTAGTACTCCGTTGTGTAAATGTACCACATTTTCTGTATCCATAGGACTGGGGTATTAAAGCCCACTCCCACAGTGACACTCCTACTCCAACAAGGACACACCTACTCCAACAAGGACACACCTTGTTGGAAACATATATTTTGTGTTTTTCCTTTCTCAACTTACTCCTTTTCATTAAAATGCTCTTCATAAGGGTGAGCTTTAGAAATCACACAATAGAATTTATACCAGGCTGTTTTGAGGCTTCCTTTTTCAAAGCAATTAATCTAAATCTCTTCATCTTAAAGTCAGGTAGACTCTTTGGACAAGGGCAAAAAGCAGCCATGTTCTTCACCAAAATACTACAAAAACAGTCTCTTGGCCACATACTGAAATTCTCCACTGAAATCGCTTGGGCCAAGTCAGCGTATTTCAAATCACTCTTAGTAACAAAGTTTTCCATATTCTTACTAGGATAGTCCATTAAGCCCCATTTAATGCCTTCCATAGCTTTCCAAATCCAAAGTCCCCAAAGCCACATTCTTCCAAACAAAAGCATGGTCAGGCCCATCACAGCAATACCCGACTCCTGGTACCAACTTCTGTCTTAGTTAGAATTTATTGCTGTAAACAGACACCATGACCAAGGCAAGCCTTATAAATAATAACATTTAATTGAGGTTCGCTTAAAGGTTCAGAGGTACAGTCCATTATCATCAAGACAAGTACATGGCAGCATCCAGGCATGCATGGAGTAGGAGGAACTGAGAGTTCTACATCTTCATCCAAAGGAAGCCAGGAACAGACTAATTATCCTTAGGCAACTAGAAGGAATGTCCAAGCCCAGCCCCAGAGTAACACACTTCCTCCAACAAGGCCACACCTTCTAATAGTGCCACTCCCTGGGCCAAGCATTTGCAAACCATCGTACACACCTACTCCAACAAGAACATACCTCCAAATAGTGCCACAATAGTGCCACTCCCTGGGCCAAACATATACAAAGCATCACAGTCACCCCCAATAAAAGTCCTGCCTGATGAGGTAATTCAGAAGCATCTTATCTGTTAGGACTTCCATGAAGACAGGGAAAGCAGCCACCACCCTGGATTATGTTCCTTTTTGCTGTCTCGCTGCGGCCATCTTAAATCTAAAGCTGTGACTTCTAGGAGTCACAGGAACCTGTGGCTCTCTACTCTTCGTCCCACTTAGTCCTTCACAAGACTGACTTGCACATACCCCACAGAAATATAAGACAAATAAAGCCTTTCCTCCACCAGTTGCTTTGGCTATGGTGCTTTGTCACAGCAGCAGAAACCCTAAGAGACCCTCTGAAACTGTAAGCAAGCCCTTAATTTGATTAAATTCTTTCCTTTATAACCTGTTTTAGTCATGTTGTCTCTTCATGGCAATTAAGAAATAAATCTTTAGTTTTATGATCCTGGCTCAGCGTATAAGGTATTCTAATCAGCTTCAACTTACCAGAGTAGTTAGTGTCTGTATGGGATGGCATAGACAAGGTTCAAAAGTTTAGTTCAAAAGTCAAAGAGAACTGTATTTAGTTCTCTAAAATATATCTTCACAGTACTGGGATTTGTTTTAACTTGACAAATATAGAATCCAAGGTGACTATAACCAAATCCTGTGCTGCATGTTGGTCTCCCTGTGCTGTATGAGGTCATACTAGTAATAATGTTGGAAGGAAACATTATCAAAGGGCTGAGTTGTAGGCTGTGCAAAGAATAGGTAATGTATTAGGCCCAAGACTGCAACCTTTGGCCGGCACTGAAACTCAGTTTCTGGATGTGTTCCCACCACCAATTCCTAACTACTAATGACAGTTTTTATAACATGTGGCTTGTACAGAATACCTACCTTCCTTCTCGATTGTAGAAATCTGTGTGAGGAAGATGCCTGTATGATTAGCCACAGTAATAACCGGATTCTGGTCCCAAGTAAGATTCCCTGGCGGTCAGCACTTGTGATAGTTTGATGCTGGAAGAAATAAATACACCCTGTGGAATTCAAGTCTTAAAGAACTATCAGGATCCTTCTGCACCTGATTTCTTCCTGATTTTATCATAGGCACTGTTTTTCCTTTGCTGGTTCTGCTCTGTATATTTTTGTAACAATAAATTAAGGCTGTGCTGAATATTATGAGCTCTTCTAGTGCATTTGCAAAATGGGTGGGAACCTCAACTGAGTAAACTCCTTAATGAGACTGGCCTGTGGGGATGTCTGCTAGACATTTTCTTGATTAATGATTGATGTGGGTAGGCCTAGCCCACTAGGAGTGATGCCACTCCTTGGCATTCAGTCCTGCCTTGCATAAGAAAGCAAAGACATGAAGAGGAAGCCAGTAAGCAGAGTTCCTCCATTGTCTTTCCTTCGGTTCTTGCCTCCAAGTTCCTGTCTTGAATTTCTGCCCTGACTTCTCTTCATAAGCTGTAATGGGATATAAACCCATTCCTCCCCAGGTTGTTTTTTATCATGCTCTTTTGTCACAGCAATACAAAGCAAACTAAGAAGGTGGTTTTGAGTTTGTAGGACATTGCTGTGACCGACCAGACCATGCTATTTTGAGGACTGTGGAAGTATTTTAGAACGTTGAGCTAAAAGTCATTGAGATTAGGGAGATGTTATAAAAGCTTAGGTGATAATACAAAAAGTAATGCAGATAATGGAGGCCTGGCTTGTGAAGATTCAAAGGGAAGCAAAGACTATATTAAGGCCATGGATGTAATATTTTGGAGTAAAAAATATTAGAAATGAGTTGGACGTGATATTGCATGCCTTTAATCCCATCACTTGGGAGGCAGTGGTAGGCAGATCTCTGTGAGTTGGAGGTCAGCTTGATCTTCAATAGAGTTCCAGGACAGCCAGGGCTACATAGAGAAATCCTGATTTAAAATAAAATAAAATAAAATTTAAAAAAAAATATGTGGAAGTGAAACCTTTGCTTTGCTTTAACTGGGGTAATTGATACTAGTCAGCTGGAACTGAAAAATAAACTCTGATTAAAAAGACATCAGTATCTGTACTGGGATGAAGCATTCTTTAGGTATATGCTTGTGGTGGGTTGAATAGGAGCAACCCTCATAGGACATATTGAAGGAAGTGTTTTACTGGAGGTGGGCTTTGAGGTTTTGAATGCTCAAACCAAGCCCAATGCCTTTCTTCCTAATGTCTGCCAATACAGATATTGGCCTTGGCTTCTTCTCTATCACCATGTCTGACTGAATGCCACCATGTTTCCCAACATGAGGATAATGAACTAAACCTTTAAAACTACAAGCCAGCCCAAATTAAATGTTTTCCTTAATAAGTTTAGGCATGACATGGTATCATAAATCCTAATAAAACAATGCTCAAGAGTGGTATATCTGGATCTTGGGGTAGATCTATTCCCATCTTCCTGAAGAACCACCACATTGATATCCATAGAGGCTGTACAAATTTGCACCCTCTCCAGCAGTTGGAGGAGTGTTCCTCTTACTCAACATCCTCACCACATGAGATATCACTTGTTTTATTGGTCTTAGCCATTCTGACAGGTGTGAAATGAAATCTCAAAGTAGTCTTGACTTAATTTCCTTGATGACTAAGTATGTTGAACATTGTTAAGTGTTTCTCGACCACTTAAATTTCCTCTTTTGAGAATTCTTTGTTTAGATCTAAACCCCATTTTTAAATAGAGTTATTTGTTTCTTTATATCTAGTTTCTTGGGTTTTATATGTATTTTCTGTATTAGTCCTCTTTCAGATGTGCAGTTGGCAAAAAAATATTTTCCAATTCTGTAGGCTACTACTTAGTCCAAATAGTGGTGTCCTTTGCTGTATAGAAGCTTTACATTTCATAAAGTCCCATTTATTAATTTTTTATCTTAGTGCCTGTGCAAATGGTGGTCTGTTCAGAAATACTTTTCCTGTGTCAGTGACCTCAAGGCTATTCCCTACTTTCTCTTCAGTCCAGTTCAGTGTATCTGGTTTTATGTTGAAGTCTTTAATCCACTTAGAGTTGAGTTTTGTGTAAGGAGATGAGTATAGATCCAACTGGATTTTTCTAGACATCCTGTTTGACCAGAGCCATTTGTTAAAGATTCTATCCTTTTTAGTATATATTTCTCACTTCTTAATCAAACTTCTGGTGTACCTGGGTATGTACATTTATGTCTGAGTCTTTAATTTGGTTCCATAAATCCATGTGTTTTTATGCTAGTACTATGAAGTTTTTATTACTAGATCTGTGTAGTACAATTTTAACTCTAGGATAGTAATACCACCAGCAAGTCTTTTATTATACAGGACTGTTTTAGCTATTCTGGGTTGTTTGTTTGTTTCCACACTTGTCTAAGTTAGGGTTTTCATTGAAGAGACACCATGACCAAGGCAACTCTTATAAAAGACAACATTTAATTGGTGCTGGCTTATGGGTTCAGGGATTCAGTTCATTATCATCAAGCAAGGAGCATGGCAGCTTCTAGGTGGGCATGTACTCAAACCACCACATTTCAATACCTGACCCCTATAAGTTTGTTCAAACACATGAGTCTATGAAGGCCATACCTAGCCAAAGCATAATGAAAAATACATTTAGTCCAACTTCAAAAGTCTCATAGTCTATAACAGTCTCAACAATGTTCAAACTCTCTCCTGAGATTCATGCAATATGTAATTCCCCTAAGAAATCAAAACCAAAAAGCAGATCATATACCTCCAACATAATGTAGGATATACCATTTCAAAACCTCATGGTGAGCAAATACTGGACCAAAGGAAGACAGGAAAACAGCTGGACAAACTCCAAACTCTGAATCTCCATGTCATATGTTCAACTCCTTTCAGCTTTCTTGACTGCAACAAGCGTTTCTCTCTTGGGCTGGTTCCACTCCCTGTTAGCAGCTTTACTCGGCAGGTATCCCAGAGATAGCTCTGACATCTCTAACATCTTGGGATATTCAAGGCAACTTTAACTTTAAAGCTTGTTCCAGTGTCTGGGATCCACACATGATCTTCTAGGCTCCTTCAGATGGCTTGGGTCACATCTCCAGCTATGCCCTCTAGCACATCAGGGTCTTGTTGGTTCCACTCCACTGATGCTGCTGTTCCTGATTCTCATCACATGTACTGGTATCTCTAACACTCTGGGGTTTTTCACTGCAACTATTGCCAAGCCTCAGCTGCTCTACATGACCCCTTTATGCCTTAAAAACCAGTACCACCTGGGTAGTTCTTACACATTACCAAGTCCAACTGCAACATAAGGTACAAACTTAGCTATCTCTGAAACACAGATCCTTTGTGTTCTCAAAAAACACTTCCCAGAAGATGACCTCAAGTGATGCTGGTCTCTTCTTAATCACCACTAATTTCTTAGCTCCAGTCAACCAGCATCAATTGTCCCAGTAGTCCTTTTTTATCTTAACTCTAAAGCCAGAGCCACACGGCCTAATCTGCCAAATTCTGATGCTTATTAGAGCTGGAATATGACACCCTTGTTCTATTACATTATTATCAGCTTTATGTTTTCCAACTCCCCAATGCCTAAACTTGGCTGTCCTGGAATTTGCTATGTAAACTCACCTTGAATTCAGAGATTTGCATGCCTCTGTTTCCTGAGGTCTGAGGTTAAAGGGATGAACCACCACACCTGGACCTAAGGTTTTCTCTATTTGCTCAATATCAGGCTTTCCTTGAACTCAGATATTTTCTTGCTTCTGTCTCCTGGGATTAAAGGTTTATACAATGGCGCCTAGGCCTAAGCTTTTAATGGCCTCAAGATCTATACCAAAAGCCTGTGTCTCCCAGCCTCAGGATCTAGATCATAGTTGTGCTCTCCATTTCTGAAGTATAGTTCATTCCAGATTAAAAGTCCAAATAAAAACATAGCCAAATCATTTGTTCAACTTCAAAAGCATAAGCAATAAGGATCATGCTTCAAGGACACCACTTTATTTATCTCCTTGAACATAGGATTCAGCTCCATCCCACATCCTGTTGCCCTTTTAATCTTTGAAGCATACATTTTGTTTGTTTGTTTTTTCCTCTTTCTATGCTTACTATACTTCATGGAAAAGCTCTTTATGAGAGTAAACTAGAGGACAAAGTCTGTGCTGTGTTTTTCTGAGACTTCTTTTATAAATGCAACTAACTAAAATTTCTTTAACTTAGCTTCAAGTAGACACTTCAGACAAGGGCAAAAAGCAGTCACATTCTTCACCAAATATCACAAGAACAGTCTCTAGGCTACATACTAAAATTCTTCACCACTGAAACTTCTTGGGCCAGAAGCCTACACAATCAAATCACCCTCAGCAGCACCATCCTATATTCCTGCTAGCATGGTTCATTAAGCCCCACTTTAAGCATTCCACTGTTTTCTAAATTCAAATTCCTAAAATCTACATTTCTCAAAAAAAAACAAAAAAAAAAAAAACATGGTCAGGCTGATCATAGCAACAGCCCACTCCAGGTAACAGTTCTGTCTTAGTTAGGGTTTCCATTGCTTTGAAGAGACACCATGACCAACGCAATTTTTATAAAAGACAACATTTAATAGAGGCTAGCTCACAGGTCAAAGATTCAGTTCATTATCATCAAGGTGGGAGCATAGCAGAGTCCAAGCAGGCATGAACAGGAAGAAGTGAGAGTTCTGCATCTTGTTCTAAAGGCAAACATGAGGAGACTGACTTACAAGCAGCCAGAAGGAAGGTCTCTCAAAACTCATCCCCATAGTGACACACTTCCTCCAACCAGTCCACACTTCCTCATACTGCCACTCACTGGACCAAACATATTCAAAACACCACAATACTGAAGGTTGTTCTTTCAAGATCTCTATTAGAATTTTGATTGCATTGAATCTGTAGATTGCTTTTACGATGATGACCAATTTCAATGTGTTAATCCTACCAATCCATGAGCATGGGAGATCTTTCCATCTTCTGCTATCTTAGATTTCTTTCTTTCCTGTCTTAACATTTTTATCATACAAATACTTGCTTGGTTAAAGTTGTCCCAAGAAATTTTGCATTATTTGAAGGCTACTATGAAAGATGCTGTTTCCATTAATTCTTTCTCAAACTGTTTATTTGCATTTAGGAGAGCTACTGATTTTGTGAGTTAATTTTGTATCCAACTACCTTTGTAAAAGTATTTATTAGCTGTAGGAGTTTCCCAGGATAATCCTTTGGGGTCAGTTATGTATACTATCATAACATCTACAAATAAAGATAATAAAAATAATTTGTCTTCTTCCTTTCTAATTCCTTTCTTTTCTTACCTTGATCTTTTTCAAGTGTCTTATTGCTATAGCTAAAACTTCAAGTACTATTGAATCGATATGATATGGAAAGGGTGAACAACCTTGACTTGTCCCTTATGTTAGTGGAATTGCTTTGAGTCTCTCTACATTTAAGGTGATGTTAGATATGGAGTTCCTGTAAAGTTACATTATTATGGTGAGATATGTCCCTTGTAGCTTTAGTCTCTTTTATGATAAGAAGGTATTGAATTCTGTCAAAGACATTTGCAGAACATTGGTGCAGAAAGAATCTATAGGCTTTCTTGGTGCTTGTGCTCCTACTATGGATTTAACTCACACACACACACTGGGATCCTGCAGCCCTATCTCCATTCTGCCTGAGGCAGGATCTCTTTCCTGCCTCCTGACCACAGGATTACTCCACACGCTGACTGATTGATGAGTTTTCCCTTCCTGTCAGTGTAAATGCTTCTCTGGAGGCTTCACTCTACTGGCATGGTTCTGGGAGGTGGTGCTTTTTTCTCTCAGAAAAGCTGGCACCAGGTGTAGAGTGTCTGCTTGGCCATCTATCCTGGTCCCTGTTTCAGTCTGGTGATGACCTGACTGGACACCTTGTACCAACTTATTCTAGTCACCATCTGAGACCTTGGAATGCCTTGGGCTCAGGCTGGTGACTCCTCCTCCCATCCATGAGAACTGTGTACAATTATTGCCAGTGGTCCAGTAAATGGGGAAAAAACGAGTTCCCATTCTCTATTTCTCTTTTTTACAAACACTAAAAGCAAGTAGGGAAATGGAAAGAGATTCTCTGTTTCTCTTTTCTCTAATCCCCATTTCTTCTTAGCTGGTCTCAAACTACTCCTAAGATGTTTAGATCATTTGTCTGGGAATTTGATTCCAAATTCTAACCAGAGTCCCATTCTGAGACTTTAGCTCTCGGCCTGCCCATGTAGACCTGGTGCTTGTCCCCTCGGCCTTAGAGAGAATCTCTTATAAGCATCACATATCAGTTAAAAAGTTTATGACCAATTAACTGAAGCAGGAAATTGGAGATTGGGAGGATACGAGAGGGTACTGGGAAATAATAGGAGAATAAAAAAAGATGTTGGGAGAGAACGTGAGAGACAAACTGGATAGGGGAGATGCATATAAACCAATAAGTAGATGAACTACGGAAGATGTCGAGGAGATGTGAAGAAGCAGACCAGGACTGAAGAGACGTAACTAACTAAATGATCGCCATCTTTGCTAAAGGCTGGAGAAATTAGTGCTATAACTTTACCACCATCTTGGTTAAGGATAGTCAACATACCTGCTGACATTTCTGTGAAGTCAACGTTTCACCACCATTTTGATTAAGAACTGCAGCACATAACCTAAGCAGACTGGGGAAGCAAGTTTCCAAAGATTTCCGTAAAAGAATTTCCTCTAGCTATTTGATTGGCTGATACAGATGACAGAAAACCAATCACTGGGCGAAGATATGGAGGCGGGATCTTCTGGGCAAAACGGAAAGAGAAGCAGGGAGAGACAGAGAGCTGGAGGTGAAGATGAAAAGACAAGATGGAGCCTATAGGAGAGGATGATGAGCCAGAACCACATGGTCCTAGAAGCCATATGTAATGGGGATTTTTTAGATAGACGATTAAATAATGTAGGGCACATATGTCCAAGCTAGGTGTGCAGCTTGTATCTGTATCGAGTTTGAGTTCTTTGTGTAGGCATTTTGGGGGTTGAAGATTTACTGTTATAAATCTGGCTGAAAAATTATAAGCGTCTAGAGTTTTCATTATAAGGGGCTAGGGGTTTAGAGCCAGCGGACTCCAGTCTCAGCAAGGTGCAGGAGAAGGATGGCTTGGGAAATGCGAGCGGTTCGGTAGCAGGCAAGCCGCAAGAACCTGGGAAGACCAAGGCTTGCAGCTCCCAGTGTGGGAGGGAACACTGCACGTAGCTAGCTGGCTTTGGAGTGGATTGCTTTTTAATAATTACATGTTACAACTTTTTAATTGAAATAAGTTTTTTGTATATTTTCTGTTTTAAGAAAATTGTTTCCAATGTTCTCTGTTTTTACCCTTTAAAAGGTGCATTATTTTAATACTAAAACACAATTGAGAGATTTTAAAGCTTTTGAGGTTTACAATATTAAAAAGGTTAAAGATCGCTGCCATAAAAAAAAATGTTTGGCCTTGTGTTTACTAATGTTATTAAGCTATAATGTAGCCTTATATTTTTGTAAGCTGTAGATTTTTATAATGATATACCGTACTATATAAAGGTCAAAAAGTTCCTAGTCTCTTTATGGACTATGTTTCTAGAATGAAAAGATTGATACTAGAAGAGCTTCAACTCAAAGTCATGATTTTTTTAAGGGTCTAACCTAAATGGGCTCTAATCACAAAAAACAATGGTAATAGTTCTCGTTGCATAAACGCTATGATGATTAAGAAATGCAAACTGATAGTCACTAACCACATGAATGGTTGTGTGAAGTGGAAGTTTCTAGCTTTGTCATGTGATACAGACTCCTGGTATTTTACTGACATGAACTCACATGATGTTTCACTGAGGCAGGACCTGTGAGAGGACACATGATATTTGGAGAGAGTATAAACAAGACTCTACAAATAGTGACGGGGTTCTGCATATCTAGCAGTACAATTCGTCCTTGACCTGGAGATGCTGACCTTCACTTCATTGAGAGAAGCATGGCAGAGAACTCCAGGCATTCTGGCTGGTTCTGGTCACTCCTGCTGACTTGTGCAAATTCTGTGGAGTCTGGCAGTTTCTGCTGGATTGTGTCACCATTGCTGATTCATGTTTGGTGACACTTTTGAACTGGAGTATTGTTATCCTGAAACTACTGAATTGGACAGCTGGTATCCTGACAAGCAGAGATTGGATTTGCCCCCCAAACAACTACTTCTAAACAGGTCCACATCCCCTTGCCTATTTACCATTCTTTTTTCCCCACCTTTGGACCATGGCATAGAAAGGGGAGGGGGCTCAAAGCATCTGAGAGCCCTTATTAAAGTGGGTTTTTAAAAAATCTAAGCCTACAGGTTGCTTCCAACATGGCTTAGGCATAATGAATAGTTGTGTTTCAGATGTAGTAGAGGAAAGCTCAGGTTATGAGAGGTTAGCAATACCTTTAAGGAGGTTGGCAAAATAGTGGCTATGCCCACTGGGTGGTCTCTTACCTTGTTCCCAGAGGGAAGGGAGAGAAGGATGGTTGGTTTTGTTCATGGTTCTTATGTATACTCTTTTGAGAGGATTGAGGGAAATGCTGACAGTTCTCTTACATTGGAGAAGATGACGACTGAGACTGGGAATGTACTGCACAATGGAAAAGCTAAACAGGCTGGAAGATGAACTGCCACCTTGCCCTGCTCCACGCACTATCACTGCCAGGTACCCAGAGAACCTTCATGAAACTAGGGACCAGGAAGAACAGGGAATGGTACAGGTACAATCAGATAGTGTTCAACCCAGTGCACCACCAGAGGATTCGCTTGGGCCGACACAGGCACCTTCAGCCTTCCCAGCTTTGTGCAGCGTATGCCTGCTCATGATGGTATTTCTGCCTATAATGAATTGACCTGGCAAATGATATAAATGTTAGACCTACAACATTTCAAAGAGGCTATTATATTGTATGGCTTGCATTTTCTACTTGTTAGATAAAAGCTTAATAACTGGGCTATGCAGTACAGTGTTATCCCACAAGATTGAAAGCAATTCATGTCAGCTGCACTAGAAGCTGGACAACAATTGCAATGGATGTCATGGTGAAAGCAGGAAGCCACAAAAGTAGAACAACAAAATATAGGAATGGGGATAAGTGTTACCAGCTACTTGGTGAAGAGCATTATGCTGACTCACAAGAACAAAATGGATCTGATGATGGTGTAACTGAACAATGTTGTATTGTGGCTTTAACAGCCTGGAATATGACTGAGGAGCCGGGGGAAATCTACCTCACTATTGAGGTAATACAGGGACCTACAGAAGCATTCACCAATTTCTCACAGAGATAGAGTTCAGCTATAAATAAAGCCATATCAGAACCTGAAACCAGGCAGTCATTAATAGAAATATCAGTCTTTGAACATGTGAGTACTGAAGATAAAGAGAGCAATTAGACATTTGGAAGTACAAGGATCCCCAATAGATGGATGGATAAGAGAGAAAACTGACACTGGTTTTCAGGAGCATCATACTAATATCATAGGGCAAACCATAACTAGAAGTCTTAGAAATCAAAATGTCTGATACTTTAATTGTGGTGAGTCTGGCCGTTTCCAGAGAGATTGTGAAGCTAGAAGATTCAGAGCTAAAAATATCAGGTACATTGGCTCTATAGAACATGGTGTTTGGAGAAAAGAACAAGCAGGTTCTAGATGTTATGATCCACAAAGGTTTTCAGGGTATTATAGTTGCTGTGGAAAGAGAAAACATTGGTCAAAATATGGCCAGTCCAAAAGACACGTACAAGGAAATCTTTTGCCATCAGCAAACAAGTAGAGAAGCCTGTCAGCTCAAGGCCCCACATTAAGCAATGCAATCCATATTTTGGTCAGACAGAAAGAACCAAGCAGGCAAGAAAATCAAAATTAAACATTTCTGATCTTATTTATGCTACAGAAGGAAGTGCAGTTTTAGATATGTCCACAGATATGCCTCTTATCCTTTATCCAAAAGTTGAATGTTACAGGTTAACCACTGGAGTGCATGGCCCTTTACCCACAGGAATAATGGCAATTATGGGGACACCTGCACAAAGTAAAACTGATAATGCTCTCAAATATGCATCCAATAAAATGAAACAATTCTTTACATATTGCAGTGTAAATAATGTTACAGGTGTACTACACAATTCCACACACCAAGCAGTTATAGAAAGAGCCAATTGTACCTTATTAAACAAAAGGGGAGAATAAAACCCCCAGGTACAGATTAAATAATGCATTGTTGACTCTAAATTTTCTTAATGTTGGTGAAAAGGAAACATGGTGGCAGGGAGACACTGGGTTATTTAAAAAAAAAAAAAAACTATGGAGCTAGGTCAACCAATATACTATAAGGACATATTTACATTAGAATGGAAACCTGGAATAGTTTTAAGATGGGACATAGTTATGGTCATGTATCTACAGGGAATGAGAAAATAAGATTACCAACAAAATTTATAGATCTGACCAGGGAAAACCTGTTATCAGCTAAGACATGAGTTTTTTTTCACAAAGCAAATAAGCCTGGGTAATTCACTCTCAGAGACTGTCTCAATTACTGATTTCTTCAAAATATGCATGTACATCTACTTCATAAGGGCTAGCCCAAATGATTGATCACAGAGAGGCTAGACAAAGCATAGACTTGACAGACAACACATAGACTGGACAGATAACGCATAGACCGAATAAAAACAGACGGGGCAACAAATGCTATAGCCATTTTTTTCACAGTAACCATATTTTCCCTTGGGCCCCAAACAGAAATTCTTTGCCACAGTTCAGCATGAAGCAATAAGACTATCTTGATTCTTTTAGCTGGGATGTTTTTTTTTTTGTTGTTTTTGTTTTTTTTTTTTTTTGTTTAATGTGTTATGGTTATTATCACCTAATGTGGTAGGATTAGAGTATTATGATATTTAAGGTTGTCTTGTTTTCATTGTATACTAACGAGAATGTCTGGATGTTTTATTTTTATTGTACATTGATAGAATTTAAGTTTGTTTGGTTTGAATTTTTATTATATGTAGATTGTTAATATTAGGGGGAAAGATAATTTTTAAACAAAAATGGGGATATAGAGTGGAAGTTTCTGGTTTTCTTATGTGATGCAGACTCACATGCTGTTTTGCCGAGGCAAGCCCCATGAGAAGCCATGTGATGTTCGGAGAGAGTTTAAGTCCAACTCAGTGGACAGTGACAAGGTGCTTGCATAGCTGTCTTGGTCTTGTTTCTTCGCTGACCTTCACTTCATTGAGAGCAGCACAGCAGAGAACACTTGGCTTTCCTGATGGTCCTAATCACTCCAATAACTCAGGCCAATTCGGCAAAGACCTGGCAGTTTCTGCTGGATCATGCCACCTCTGCTGATTCTTGTTTGGTGATAACTTTGAACTGCATTTCTGGTATCCTGACAGAGATTGGTATCACCCCACAAAGAACTACTTCTAAACAAGTTCACATCCCCTTGTCCAACTTACCACCTTTTCTCCCCTATTTTTGGATGGTAGGCTAGAAGGGGGAGGAGAAGTCAAAGCATTTGAGAACCTTTATTAAAGTAAGTTTTGGACAAAACTAAGCCTACACTCACATCCTTTAATGTGTTCAGAAATATATTTATAGTCATGCTAAGGACTGATGAAATTAATTACAAGGTTAAGCTTTATTTGGCCTCTGTTTTATGTTTTCCCAATACAGTTTAGAGCAGATAACTAGAAACAGATGTAGATTGTTTAGCTCAGCTATACTCGGTAGGTACTAGCTCTCAAACCTGTCAAAGATATGCTAAATATGGCATTAAATGTTTAAACTTACTGTGACAGAGACTCTCAAATCCTAACAGTGACCCCACCAAGGTCTCCAAGAAGATATGTGCACAGTGACAAAGAACTCCGCCTGGATTATAGTATGCCAACCACTGGGCAAGACTACCCCAATGCCTGCCTGCCAGGGTACAGAGGAGAGCAGAGAGTTAATTGTCTCATGTTACCTAAGACAAGGTGAGTGTATCTCCCCCATGTTCCTCCTCCACAGGGAAAAAAAAAAGGCCTCTCATCTTCTGGAACTGATGGCCAGACTGCTGCTGCCTGTGTTATGATGGAGACCACAGAAACCTGGGAAAAGTGCTTGGGTAGCAGACTATGGACTAGTCTGCATCATTTTAAATAATATATGCCATCTAGATTATAATTTTTCCTTCTCAGTTTTCTGAATCACATTGACAGCTAAGCTAATTGTAGCCTGTCAGCCAGAGAACAGTCAACTAGCACCTTACCCCATGGTGATCCACCACATTAGTTCATTAGTCAATTAATTAGCGTGTTAAAACTATAAGATCTCTTATTAGAAAGGCAAATAGGATTGTCCTGCTCACAGGCTTCATGATAAAAGATAAATGGGTTTCAGAGGCTTCGTGGTTTTAAAAAAAGGTTTCAGATGTAAATTTTTGCTATTTTTTTTTTTTTATCTAAAGAGACTCACTTAGCAGTGACTGCTCCCAAAAATCAATCACCTATTTCTCGCCGTCAATAATTGGATAGGAAAATGATTTAAAAGTTATGTATGGTCTGAGAATATAAAAGCTTAAGTTATGAGGATCTAAGAACTGTTTTAGGGTCTAAGAAAAATGTTTTGAAGTTGGTAAATGCAAGTTGTGAAGGTTGGAAGATGTGAAAAACTTGAATGGTGATAGGAAAGTGATTTAAGGTACATAAAAGGAAAGTGCTTCAGATTAATTCCCCTCACTATGTTACTGTAATACACATATACATTACTGTTATATTAGGACAAAACATTCAGAGTTCTAACACCGATTCATTGAGTTCTGATAAATTATTTGCCTAGCTCTAATAAAACATTCCACTATACAATCCACTCTCATAATAACAAATGCAATATTTTAAGTTTTCTTGGTTGTCTTTTAAGTACAGACTTATAGATGATTCTCATTATGCTAAAAATATGTACATCCACCTTTCTGGATAGAGGGAAGAAGCCCCTCTTGCCCCTTCTGCTCCACAGAAGGTTTTTGTCTTCCCTGAGTCTACTTAAAGATTGTTCATGCTTTACAAAAAAAATTTTTGTAAACTTAAAAAGATTCTTGTGGACTGTGTCCTTTGCCTTACAGAAGTGTTTCAGTTTCATGAGGTCACACATATCAATTATTGATCTTAGAGCCTGAGCCATTGGATTTCTGTTTAAGAAGTCTACACACACAAACACCCTCCGATGAGTTTGAAGCTCTTTCCCACTTTCTGTTCTATTAGATTCAGTGTATTTGATTTTATGTTGAGGTCCTTGATCCTCTTGGACTTGAGCCTTGTGCAAGGTGACAAATATAGATCTATTTTCATTTTTCTACATGCCAACTACCAGTTAGACCAATACCATTTTTTGAAGATGTTTTCTTTTTCCATTGTATATTTTTGGCTTCTTTGTTAAAGATCAAGTCTCCATAAGTGAGTGAGTTCTTTTCTGGGTCTTCAGTTCTATTCTGTTTATCAACGTGTCTGTCTCTGTTCCAGAACCATGCTGTTTTATTACAATTGCTCTGTAATATAGCTTCAGGCCAGGGACTGTGATTCCCCAAGAAGTTCTTTGATTGTTAAGAATTGTCTTTGCTATTGTCTTAGTTAGGGTTTTATTGCTATGAACAGACACCATGACCAAGGTAACTCTTATAAGGACAATATTTAATTGGGGCTGGTTTACAGGTTCAAAGGTTCAATCCATTACCATCAAGGTGGAAACATAGCAGCATCCAGGCAGGCATGGTATAGGAGGAGCTAAGAGTTGAGAGTTCTAGATCTTCATTTGAAGGCTGATAGCTAGGGTGATGGCTCACACCCACAGTAACACACCTACTCCTACAGGGCCACACCTTCTAAAAGTGCCCCTCTGTTGGCTGACCATATACAAACCACCACGTTCTACTCCTTGGCCCTCATAGGCTTGTTCAAACACATGAGTCTATGGGGGCTATACCTGAACACAGCATAATTAAAAAGTACATTTTGTCCAACATCCAAAGCCCCCATTGTCTATAGAAGTCTCAACAATGTTAAAAGTTCAGTCTCTTCTGAGATTTATCCAATCACTTAACTATAATCCCTAAGGCAGGACAAGAAACAGCTGGAAAAACTCCAAACATCTTCATGTCTGATGTTAAAATGGTTTGCAGATCTCCACTCCCTTTTCATCTTTGTTGATTTCAACAAACTTCTTTCTCCTGGGCTGGTTCCACTCCAATTAGTAGTTTTCCTCAGCAGATAGCCCAAGGCTCTGACATCTTGAACATCTTGAGGTCTCCAAGGAAACTTCAATGTTATAGCTTCTTGTTTCAATGTCTGGGATCCAGACATGATCTTCTGGGTTCATCCAAAGGGCTGGTGTCACTTCTCCAGCTCTTCCCTCTGCAGCACTTTTAAGTTCAAGTTGATCTACTCTACTACCTCTGCTATTCTTGGTGATCATCCCATGGTACTAGCATCTCCAATACATTGGGGTCTTCCACTACAACTCGGCTTCACTGATAGCTTTTCATAGGCTCTCTTCATGGAGCCTCAACTCCTTTGCATGACCCCTTCAGTATTAGACCATTAATTGCAACTGAGGCTGCACCTTCACCAGTAGCCTTCCATGGCCTCTCATGGTGCCTAGCCTCAGCTGCTTTTCATGACCCTTTCATTCCTTCAAAACCAGTACCACCTGGGTGACTCTTGCACAGCCTTGGCTATCTCTGGAATACAGTCTATTTATACTCTCAGAAAACAGTTCCTAGAAGATTTCACCTCAATGGTGATGGTTCCTTCTTAATCACCACTAATTTCTTAGCTCCAGCTGACCAACATCAATAGTTCCAGTGGTGCAAAAGGTTTTGTTTTAGTAGTTCTAGTATCTTGTTAATCACAGCTGATTCTTTAGCTTCAGCTAACCAAAACCACAGAATTTTCACAATCAAAGCTGCAACAGCCTTAATAAGAGTCTTTAAGCTTCCCTCTGAAATTTCACAAGCCAGGCCTCCATCGTTGCACTGTTCTCAACATCATCTTCCAGGCTCCTACAGAACATTTCACAGAGCTCTTAATATCGAAATGGCTCTTCTAGCTCGAAGTCCCAAAGTCTTTCCACAGTCCTCCCCAAACATGGTCAGGTTGTCATAGAAATATCCCAATATGCTGGTACAAATTTGTCTTAGTACACAAACATGATCAAAAAGCAAGTTGGGAGGGAAAGGGTTTATTCATCTTACAGTTCCACATTGCTGTTCGTCAGGACTGGAACTCAAGCAGGTCAGGGAGCAGAAGCTGATGCAGAGGCCATGGAGGGATGTTACTTACTGGCTTGCTTCCTCTGGCTTGCTCAGCTTGCTTGCTTATAGAACCCAGCACTACCAGCCCAAAGATGGCACCACCCACAATGGGTCCTTGCACCCTTGGTCACTCAGAAAATGCCTTCCAGTTGGATCTCATGGAGGCATTTCCTCAAGGGAGGCTCCTTTCTCTTTGATAAATCCAGCTTGAGTCAAATTGACACAAAACCTGACAGTACAAACCTCTTGACTCCTTTTATTTATCCCCTAAAAGGCATCTATTTCTTTGGTGGATTGACGAACCTATTGATGATTAGTTATCTTTTCCTAAAAGACCAGAAGAACAGTGGTGAAGTGAAAAAAAAAGCCAGTGGTGCAGGCAAGATCTGGAGCACCGGCATCCTCACATGTTCGGATCATTAGTTCTGTTCAATAGTTTGTCTTCCAGGTCATTTTCACCTTCAAATGAATGCCTTTTTAAACTAAAGAAGAAAAAAATCAACCTGAAAGACACATGGTCCTGAAATACTCCTTTGAAATTTATTTTTAACTTTAAATTGTCTAATAATTTTCATTCCATAAAGCCAGATTTTACTTAATTTCTCACTGTAGTTTGAATTAATGAGAAGTGTTAAATGGTAAAGCAGGCTTCCTCCGAAGAATAAATCATGTAAAATAGAATCCAATTGAAGAAAGGGGCAGTCTCTTAAGAGGAATATAAGGAACATCTTTCCACCTTCAGTGTTAGGCCATATTTTAAGAGAAAAATAATTTTCTTTAAACTTTGACGATCAAGTTGATTCTAGTTTCTCAGGATGTGTCCAGTGCTATAAAGAGCTGTTTGAGGGGGTCTATGGTGGTTTAAATATGCTTAAACCAAAGAGTGGCACTATTAGGCAGTGTGACCTTGTTGAAGGAAGTGTGTCACTATGGGGGTGGGCCTTGAGACCTTCCTCCTAGCTGCCTAGAAGAGCCAGTCTTCTGTTTGCCTTTGAAACAAGATATGGAACTCTGAGCTTTTCCAGCACCATGCCCTGCCTGGATGCTGCCATGCTTCCCACCTTGATGATAATGGACTGAACCTCTGAAACTGTAATCCAGCCCAAATTAAATGTTGTTTATAAGAATTGCCTTGGTCATGGTGTCTCTTCACAACGATGGAAACCCTAACTAAGACAGGGTCTCACCAAAACAAGTAGGAGGAAAGAGCTCTTGTTCCTCTCCCCCCCCCCAAAAAAAAATAAAAACAACTCTCTTCTGGGGTTGCCTTTAGGTTTCACCATAAGTTGAATGTTTTTATCTCCAATAGAAAATTGGCTCCCCTGTAATTTGGTTTGGGTGTCTCCCACCTCAAACAGATATTTAGTTCTCACCATGAGTTGGTATCACCTTCTCTATCAGCTATCCCTATGATAACACACCTTGGGGCCTCATCTCTACCCTCAAGTATCAGGTGTAAGAAATATACCCCATCTTTAATACTGCCCTGTATCTCCTTATCAATTCTACCTTCCAAAAAACTGGCTTTACTTGGCTTAGTTTTGGCTATGTTCAGGGTTGTGTGGCTGAAGACTTACTTGTCAGTTCTTTATAGAATTCCTTTTTATGGCAGAGAAGCCACTTAGAGTTTTTAATTCTGCATCCAGAGACTGGGGAAAGGAGAAAGTGGACCTTTACATCATCGAGCCCACATAAATTTGGTAGGTCCCATGTTGAACAATGGGAAGAGATTAAGGCATTAAATTGAGGTCTGATATCCTTAAATAAATAGGCAGCCAACAGATAGTGTCATATAAACCAACCAAGGAAAGAAAAGTAGTCTTAGGCATTCTCCAGAGTAAGTGATTTCAGAGATCCTCTTGACAGTATGGACAATGAAATTGGTTCCACTTGCAATAAATGGTGATAATTTGGTCAGGAACATAGTCCTTTAAGGATACCCTCAAAATAACCTAAAGACCATTTGGGAGCTAGGTATGAACTTAAAGTGGACATCTTGACCATTTCCAAAACTTTGCATTAAATATCCTGATACTGGACCAATGGAGTTCTTGCATTAGGAACAGGACAAAAGCAAGGAGCCTGGCTCCTGTGGAGGAATGTGCCGTGCCCAAAGCTGTGTCATACATCAGGAAAAGAGTCCTAACCTTGAATTTAGAGGGTAAAATGGAAATCTTTGCCCTCACTCACAAAGGAATTAAGAGAGGACGTATACATAAAACAATAGTCAGACACTTCTAGAAATGGGAGTTTATAGAAAAGTGGAAGCTAAAGGCCAAGGCAAGGGAAGCTGAAGGAGAATGAGAGAGAGATTCTTGGTATTGGTACCTGAAAGTTCATCCTTGGGCAGACAAAGAAGAAAATGTAAAATGGGAGGCATCCACAAATGATGAGTGATAGAGATGATCCTGTTACATTTTACAACCAAACACCCAGCCCTTGGAAATGAAAGGGGGACTGATAAAATTATAAATGGTGGGAAAAAAGGGGAGAATAGAATATAAAAAGCTGTTAAAGCCAGGAGTTTTTTTGTTTATTTGTTTGTTTGTTTGTTTTATTACTGGAAGCTGTCAAACTCCATTCCCCTTGGTTTCAAGTCTTAATAGAGTTGTCTTGGCATGGGGAAGGAAGGAAGTTTTCTGGTGTGCCTGTGGAAAGCTTGGGACTTTTGTGCTTAAGAAAAGCAACCTATGAAAAGGAGGGAAGATAAGAAAAGCAAGATAGATTTGTTTTTCTATTAGTGCAAGGCAGAGTGGTATCCAAGGGGGTCAGAGTTGACCTCTACTTATGGGAAAGGTCAATGTTTCCTTAAAATTCCAGAGCATCTGTGTCCCATTACAAGCATATCTTCTGTTCTTACATTCTCACTGGGATTGTTACAAGATGCACATAGTCTCAGCAAGCCAAACTCATTAGAATAAAGTGAAGTTTATTAAGAATAAATATTTGCTCTCACAGACCCGAGTGAAATGACTGAGGATCTCCAGTTGTGGTATTTTACCTTTTTCTGTGTCACATGGTCACATTACCCATCTTTCCTTTCAATTGGTAGAAGGTTGGTCTCATTTAGATTAACTGCTCAAACCAGGATTTCTCATAATCTTGGTCAAAAGACCTACTCACAGGATCTCATGACCTGGTCTCATAACTGTGTGTTGGCTCAGGCTTCCTGTTGCCTCAGAGTTAAGATTAGACAATAGAATTTGACCCTCCACTGTTCATATCTTACTGCTGTCTAGAGGTCTGAAACAATACAAAATGTACCCAAAAGTTAAACCCAGGGTTAATAAAATTTGAAAAGCTTTTCTATTTTTTCCTTCTATTCAGCATTCACTGTTGCTTGCCTCATATGATTTTACTGAAGTCATTTAAATTTTTAATGCATAACATGTGAGAAACAAAGTCTGCCGGAGGAATACACTAACTAAAAAGTGTGGTGCATGTAACTTAAACACAGAAACAACTTTAAAATAGCAAATGGTTTGGACTAGAAGAAAATATATGGGGGGAAAAAAAACAACTATAGATCCAAGCAAAATCTTTTGCTGTCCCCAGCAGCCCTTATTTGTCAGCTTCTAATTTCCCTGAATCTTGCATTTGAAACTATAGTTTGGAGTTACCACAATGGCTTAATGGGTTTTAAAAGGGAAGCTGGGGGCCAAGCACAGGACATACATGCTCTGTATTATTAAACTGGTACCTCACCTTCTTGAAACTCTACAGGTATTAACACCTGTTGCTGAAAAGACCCTGTTGGTCTTGTAGCAACACAGAAAGATGAAGCTTGCTTTATTGGTATAAAGAATGACTCTAAAATCATGTGGTCCATAAACATATGCTTAATTTCAAGTCTGTTGGGGTAAATTGAATTATAATTTGGGGAGGGGGACTTTCATCTTGTTTGGGTGTGTTTGGGAGTTTTACTGGGAGATTGTGTCTGTGCTTATATGCATACATAGAGTTTAGTAAAATGGCTTTTCTTGTGGTTCATTGTTTTATATTGTGACATCCAGTCATCAAAGTTCGCTGACCACTAGAACCAAATTTAGAAAGCTATAACACTGACTGTACTGCAAGCAGTTATGGACCCAAGGTGAACTTCAAGAGTAAGTCACCCCTCTCACATTGCTTACTGTGATAATGTTACTACTATGTGCACACTAGTCCTAAGTGATGACTTCACCTGGTAGGACTCTCACTCTGTCACCAAACAGAACAAAACCTATTCTTGCCTTCTTTACTGTTTTCTGGGGAAATGGGTGATGGTGCAGAGAATGATGAGTGACCCAAAATGAACCAACCCAACACTCAATTCCTGTTCAGACCAGGACTCAGAGGCAAAGAGTTTTTAGAACTCTCTTCATCTGCCTGGATCAAAACACAGTAGATAACCCCATCCCTTTAGCTCCTTCCTCAATCTCAAGTCTGGCTCCTCTGGAAGGGGAGAATGAGGAACTTAGTTCTGGTAAAGACTGCACAGCTTTCCTAAGTCTTTCCTGATACTCATAGCCACAACTAACAATGCTACTGCAGGTAAAATATAACTACTCTTTAACCACACTATTTAAGGATAGCACAGAAAATCCAGTATGTTTTACTCGAAAGCAGGAGCCATGCTGGTACACAGGCACATTCTCTTAGAAATAACATAAATATTTTGGTGGTCACCTAAAGACTTTAAAAACCTTAACAGCCCAGTGCAGTGAACCTTAAACAGGTCTTAAACTATAACCCATATCTTGAATAAATTAAGCAATACCTATATACATGAAACATGATCAACTGAAGCTATTTTAGTGATACTTGAGACTAAACAGAGCACCAATTCATGTTTCACTCACAACACAAAACCATTCAGGATGCATATACAGATTTATGTAGAAGCCCTGATAATTGGGATTAAGTACATAGAGTCTCGGATTCACCCTGTAGATGCCACCACCAGCAGAAGTAGTGATTTTCCTATTTCAGTAGGATTGCAGGAAGAAACCATGTGATATAAAGATATCTCTGCAAGGTTTGAGATTTGAAGAAGGGAAGACAAACCCAGAATTCCCAAAGATAACTCCATGTTGGTCTTGAACTCTTTGACACGTAGAGCTGTGGTCCTCGCATTCACGTGCTCAGACAAGGATTCATCAACACACTTCAGTATTCTTCCACCACGTTCATCATCATCTTTCTGCTGTATTCATAAACCAGAAATAGAGCAGCATTGGAAGGGATAGCTCGAATCAGAGTGGCTTTCAATCCAGAATACAAGGCTAATATTCCTTCATTTCTCACAACATTTATAAAGGTTTCGATTAATCCTGCAGGCTTCCCAAACATAGAAAGAACCTGGATTCTGGATTTCATGCAGTCCACTGGAAATATGATAAGCCAGAGACAGATCCCGGCAAAGCCTCCACTTAACATCAAAGGGACAGGACCTAGTTCATCCTTTGATCCTCCTGATGCAAAAAATGATCGACTGATTTCATAGCCCCCAAAGTAGAAGAAATAGCCAGGTATTTCCTGAGCAAGAGTGGTCGAGAGTCCACGATAGAAGCCTAAGGGACCATCCTTCAGGAAGATACTCTTAACCATAGACCAAATTGTGTTATAGCTGTCTGCTATCTTCCCTGACATCTTCATTTCATGCATGGTCTGCAGCCGACACTTGACAAGCTCCGTGGGGCAGAGGGCCAGCGCAGCAAATGCAGAAGCCAGCGACCCAGCAGTGGCAGTTTCCAAGTCGTTCAACTCTGCACTCTGCTCCACTCTAGCCACTTTCCTGACAAACTGTTGGCAAAAGCCAAAGCACATGAATAGGATAGAGCCCTGGGTGACATAGGCTAGCAATGCAGGACTGGTTCCCCTGTAAAGGCCCGGGAAGCCCACTTGGTTGTATGTCTTTAGGAAGCAGTCAGCGAGGCCTTTGTACATGTGGGGAAACGTCTGCATCTTTACTTTTATGGTGTCAAAGGGCTGCCCGGTCAGCACACACGCTGCGCCCCCTGCTGCGCCCGCAGTGAGGTCTATGGCGGCTTGGATGGCAGGGTGGATTTCATGTTCGTCCACACTCCCGAGGGTGTCTCCAGAAGCGAAGTCTCTGTAGGCGCCCATGGCTGGCTGCTGCGGACCTCTGTCTCCTTGTCAAGGCTACTCAAGTCAAAGCCGTGGGCCACCGCACATTCCGGCCGGCCGCTAGGAAATAACCCCCAGGCACGCGCATCCTCGAGCACCCCACTGTGCCGGAGGGCAAAGGCAGAACTTCCAGTGGTTGTGATACGGCCACTTCTCCCATAAATACCTAGAAGGAAGATGCCTTACTGGAGCTGGGTGAACTATAGCTGTTTCACCCTCAGTACCACAGCGAGTTGAAGATAAAAGGATGATTCTCTGGGTTCGTTTTCCTTATTTCTTAACCACGAAAAAGGACACAGGAAGTGTTCTCAGTTGATCCAATCTGGATGTTAAGGGTACAACTTAGCAGAACAGTGCTTTCAAAGAGAAGACAGGCCATATTAGGAGCCACATAATCTTTAACTCCAACATTCAAGCAGAGAGCAGTGAGTTTGAGGCCAGCCTGGGATATATAGATATAATGAAACTCTACCTCAAAAATGAATAATTAATAAAGACAAACTACTTGGAAACTGCTACATTTGAGTCCCCGGCACAAAACATCCCACAGCAGATGCTCTTCTCTGGGACAGGTAAGGCAGGAGTTGGAGTTCCGCCAACACACTATTTTGGAGGTGTAACCAAATCTGCGGCCAGTGTACTGAAATGTTTTTGATTAGCTTCCCTTTAGCCTGGCGCACGCCTTTAATCCCGAGCAGAGACAGACTGAACTACAGGGACAGTCCCAAAAGGACTAACTACAGAGACCCTGTCTCAAAAACAGTGACATTAAAATTCAGATTGTACATGTTTAAGAGGTAGGCTGCTTTTGTTCCCAACAGATGGCCTTTTCTTTGGAAAATGTCCAATTGTTGACACTGGAATTCTTTTCTCTGAGATAACTTTTCTTTAGAGAAAATAATCTAAGATTTTTTTAAAGATCTTACAAATTTGCATGTATATGCACCATGGAAATCAGAAGAGGGTTGAATCCCCTAGAGTTAGACTTATAATTGGTTGTAAGGCACCATATAAGCACTGTAAACCTAACCTGGGTCCTCTGTAAGAGATGCAACTGCTCTTAACCCAGGGGTCATCTCTCCAGAACCTAATCTAATCTCAAATATGCCTAAACACTGACTTAACAGTTCCTACGGTAAATACATAAGTTTGCACACAAATTCCTTTTCAGCTAATGTTCACCTCTTAACCTGAGCATTTTGAGTTGGGGCCTCCATTGATTCAACTTACATAAAAAAAAAAAAAACTTTCTAGTCTTTGTGAGATGGCTTCAAAAGATAAAGATCTCAGGTATCAAGAACTCTGAACACGGACATTAATGAGTTCCTTTTCTTACAGCTAGTTATTATCAGTAGTGGCTAACATT
This sequence comes from Micromys minutus, assembly GCF_963924665.1. Classification (NCBI taxonomy): domain Eukaryota; kingdom Metazoa; phylum Chordata; class Mammalia; order Rodentia; family Muridae; genus Micromys; species Micromys minutus. Next base: position 24,842,290 of record NC_137977.1, read on the forward strand.
TGAAAAAAAAAATGAAAAAGACAGATTTACATACTAATAAAACCATTCATATTGTCAGACAAGTCTAAGGGGTCTATATAACAAAATCATAACTTTTGCATTAAAAACTGCATAAATGTAATGTTTTTACACACCAAATAAAGGCATGAGATGATACCTCTTAATCTATATGCAGCTCAGTGACAGCAATTACCTAGCATTTCCAAGGCCCGGCACCAACCAACAAACAAACACACACACACACACACACACACACACACACACACACACACACACAGTGGGGGAAAAAAAGCACAATTTGCTTATGAACCCAGAAACACTGAAAAATGTTCATCTCTATACCATATTCCTTGTGCACAAGAAAAGTGAATCTCTCATGAGAATGCAGGATTGGATCTCAATCTTCATCATTTTTAAATTTTATGTAACAGATTATCACTCCTTATGCCATTTTTAATATTAATACAAAGATGTCCAGAAGCAAACAAAAAAGCTACAGGAGTAAGTTGAGTCAATTTTTATGCTGTAGATATTATAAATAAACCTTCCAAAATAAAGTTTGAGCCTTTGTTGAATCTGAAACAAAACCTAATGAAAACAGCCGTTTCCTAAGCCAGGCCTGACCATGCACACCTGTAGTCCAAGTACTTGACTGAGACAAAAGAACTGAGTTCAAGGCCATACTGAGATACAGCGAAACAAAATAATTTTTTTTTTTTTTTACTCTCATCTCTATCACTCTTTAATTCAAGACCATTTAATGCCTATTGTGATCCTGTCTGGTAAGTGGTAAGGTTTCTTTGTTCACTGTTCACTTACCATATTCCAGGTACTGTTATAAGTAAGCCTGTCTTATGATTTAAGTCAGTCCAATATCCCTGTGAGGCTGGTAATACAATGGCCTCCGTTTCAGAGAAGTAGAAGCAAACAGATTAAGCTACAAACTACATGCCCCACCCCCCCCCAAAAAAAATTACACAACCAATCAAATCACTGATCTATGATATGTACTAGTATGCCTTGACCTCACACTGTTAAAACTAGTTTGGCACTTCAGATGCTCTGGCAGCTGTCAGTAGTGAAACAGAAGGCAAGTTCTCAATGAAAGTGGTTAGATGACTTCCATTTCAAACTCATACTTGGCTTGCCAGGGGGCAGCTTTTTAGTATTTCCAGGACACAACTGAGTATACTAAATCTAAAATTCATGCTAGTCTTACAGACTTGAGGATCCAAGTAGAGCTAGTAACTGAAAGAGGACCAGACCAGTAGAATATTCTGTTAAGAAAAAAAGTGCATCCAACATCCTTCCCTTCCAATACTGATAGTGTTTAGGCATCACCTGTACCAAGATCTTAGTAAAAACTGTTTAAATACTGTGTCTTCTCTGGTGTCAGTTCTTTAAGTGTGGTAAAAATACCTTAAATATACTTAGAATTTTTTACCCTCCACTTTATTAAGAAAACATACTTTATGACCATAACACTCTAAAGCCAGATATTAAGGGAATCTTTCTTAAGCTGCACTGCAGTCATGAGCTTGTGAAAACTCAAGGAAAACTTGAGAAAAATTGCCTTCTGAAGCCTCTAAGCATTAAGAATGATTCTAGACTTGAAGTCTTAAAAACTGATTTTTAAATTTTAAACACTTTACTGTTTTTAATAGAAATTTCAAATTTTGATTTATGAAGCAACTACTTTTAAACTGAAGCTTTGCCAACCAATGAGATAGAAATTAATTTTAACTATACACCTTACCAATCTGGGTTTTTTCCCCAAAAACACCCCCTCCTATTTGTAAAACATTAAATGCCTCAAAGAAAAATTGTGTATGAAATTTTAAAATACCAGACCAGGATACAGGCTTTCATAGTGAGAAATACTAATGAAACAACATGAACAGTCTATTAAATAATTATAGCAATCAAATTGGCAATAGTTAAAAATATAATCTTGATCTAAGCAAGTGTAATAGTTTACCTGATAATGGCTATTTAACTGCTTCCAGTATTTTACAAATAACCTTAGTGCTTAATAAGCAGATAAAGACAGATATCCATTAATGAAAACTAGGATAATTTAAGGTTCTGGACCCACTGTTTGCAAACCTCCAGATGGAGTAGGTGGACTTGAACTTTAATATATAACGCAAAGATGAATTTCTCCATTTCCTAACCTGGTGTATTCTTTTTCCTAAAACGTCAAAAGAACAACATGTATCTTGAGCCACACCCCCAGTCATTAAACTCCATGAACCCACAACTTTCAGTATTCATTGAAGAACAAAATAAAACAAAGTGAAAATTAGTAGCTTTTATTGTATAAAAAAAAAAAAAACTTTTATGAAAAAACTTGCATTTCTATAACATAGAAACTTGCTGAGGAGGTAAAAAAAATATATTTCTTTTAAAAATATCAACTCCATTGCCTATAGGATAGCTTCTTACTGATCTTAGCACCAAAAAATAGGACTAGAAACTTTTAGAAAACAAATTGTAATAAAGACCTATGGCGAAGTGATTAGAAGTTCAAAGTGCTTTTATTTCACTAATCTTACTTGTACCTTCCCTACAACAAACCTGCCTATACAATCCTATTTTTTAAAGAATGAAAACCCACCACCCTAGTTCTGAAATCAACAGAATTTAACAAAACTCCTAGCATTACAGGGAATAAGAATATTTCAAAGGAAAAAATACTTCAAGAGCTTACTCTGAAAATAAATTGTTCTTACGCTGACAAGTCTAAAGACTAAAGTCAACATTCTCACTTCTCCAGAAGTGATTCCAGTTCTTCCTGCAAGGAGCTAAGCTGCTCCTTTTCCCGGTCTTCCTTTTGTTTGAGCTCATCCAGAACAGCTTGAAACCTGTTCTTGAGAGCCAGGTTTTCTACCTTCATGATGAGATCCTCCTGGCGCTTTGCCCGGTCTTGGGTTTCTTGGAGCTTGCCTTTAATGTTATCAATCTGCTTCTGAATTCCCATAACCAACTGATTGGTTCCTTCATTTTCTTGGTGTTGTTCGTCTGATTCATTTAGCTTGTCTTGTAGCTGTCTCTCCAGATCTTCCTCGGTGTCAATGATGTTTACATCTTCTTCATCTTCACTGCTGCTGCTGAGGTCATTGAATATCTCTCGAAGCTCATCATGCTCTAGTGAGTCATGGCCCTGCCTGTGGCCAGACATTCCTGGAGAGGAGATATCAAGGCCTTGATTTTCTGTCTCCTTTGTTTCATCTTCAGCAATTATCTCCCAACGAGTACTGACAGCTTCTGCATCCGTACTCAGCAGGCGCTTCACTTCTTTTTCCACATCTGGAGACTCAATGTACTTCTTCTTTGCTGTCTTCCGGAACCTTCTCTTTCTGACATTTTTTAGAGGTAGAGTAATTCCATGGTTCCAAACAAACTTTTTCTCTTTGTCCTTATCTTTCTTCTTATTTGCTTTGGGATCAGCAGTGGCAGCTGGCTCCTCCACAGGAGGGTATAGGTCACCATCTACTGTGGCTACAAGCATCTGGGAGATATCAGCCGTCTTGTAAAAGGTTTTCTTATCAATGGTTTTTAAGCTTTCCGTAACACAAGGCAAATCTACCAATTTTGCAGCCAAGGGCACTCGATCCACTCTGACAATTCCATGACGCCCATCAGGGTGTAACTCAATGCTCAGTCTGTCTTTCAGGTTGACGTGCCCAGACTGCACGGCCCTCCTCACAGTAGCGGCATATTCTGGGGGCAATCGTAAGATAAACTGGCTCTCTAGTTCATGAGGTGCGTCATCTTTGCTCTTACTCATCTTTAATTCCTTTTGAGTTACTTCTCCAGTGAACACTTGCTGCACTAAAAAGTGCCAGCTCCTACAACAGTGAAAAATGGGCAATGTTACTAAGAATCTTAAATTCTTAATTAACGAGTTATAAGTTAAACAGCAACTAAGTGGATCACCAACTAGTTCCTATTTTGTCTTAATTTTTAATTAAGTCCCAATTCTAATCTCTACACACTTTGGCAGTGTCCCTGTTAAATTCACTCGTCTACTAGATGCAATACCACACTAGAGCCTCTAGATGGCGCAGCTGCGTCACGTGGACAGCAAAGAAAACAGCAGCGCCTGAGGGCTGGGCTGAGCTGAGTCTTTTGCTGCATCATGTGAACAAAGAAAACAGCAGCGCCTGAGGGGTTTTAGGTAGTCAATCTGGCAGTCAATCCCAGGATTTTAGACAGCCAGCCAGTCAAGCAGACAATCCCCAATAAGATATTTAAAGTAAACTCCCGACTCGGGTACTTACAGTTCACCGGCGACTATGAACTCAGCTTTTTTCGGCCTGAGCAAAGCAGCGGGGAGCGGCGCGTCTGCCTTACGGCTTCTCCGCGCTTTCAGCCGCCCAGCAAGGCGACCTGAGCGTTAAAAACGAAACGGCTCAGGAGCCATAGCACCAAACCGCGCCACACCGCCACTCACCCAGGTCTCCGCTCACGCTGAAGAAAAGGAAAGAAAGTGCTATGTCATAGAACGGCAGCAGATGCGGCTGACGTCACCGACCGGAAGTAGACGCGGAGGGGCCGGCCGCCGCTCTTCCGGAAGTACTAGCGGCGCGGCGCGCGCAGGCGCATTCTCGCAATTACGTCATCCCGTGATTACGTCTTCTCGTGAGAACTTGGCCCCGTATAAGATTAAAATTAGTGTTTCCAGAAAAGCCTTGATTGGAAATGAAAGATGAAGATTCCAAAAAGCAAAACATAAGCTTACACCCTAAGACAGCATTTTAATGAAGTCGTGGGTTGGGACAGTTTGTAGAGTAATTGTCAGAGATAAACGGCGTCCCTGCAGAAAGCATCTTTGCATACCCAGTCGGCCTCCGCCAAAAGCGTTGGAAACATCACAAAGTAAAATGTAAAGTGCCCAAAACAGTGGAAGGATACAATGTAGCTGTTCACCACGTAATGCTAAGTGTAAAATCATGTTAATTATGAAGATGCTTCAGAGGACCAGGTGGGATATATAAGATACAATATTTTGGTAATATGTCTAATGAATATAACTGTAAACAAATGTTTTTATGATGACACAGGTTCATCTAAAACAGAACTGCCTGAAAGACAAATGGTCAGATGTTGTTGGGTATCCAAAGAAGTATTATCAAGCCAGAAGCTACATTGGGTGTTCTAGATCCCAGTGTGGCCCTAAGGCTTTCTGAGAGTGAATCACAGAACTTATGAATAGTCTCTATACAGCGAGGTATTTATTGGTGACTTACTGTCTGTAGTCCAATCTCTTAACAATGGCTGGCAGCAGCTGTGAAGTCCAAGGATCTAACAGATGCTCAGTCCCACAGGGTAAGCAGGCAGAGCCCCACAAGGCAAGCAGGCAAAGTCCCAAAAGGCAGTCAGGCAGAGAGAAAGAGAGCCTTCCTTCTTCCAATGTCGTTATGTAGGTCTCCAACAGAAGGTGTGTCCCAGATTAAAGGTGTGTACCAGAACACCTGAATCTGGGATTTGCTTGTCCCAGATGAACTTGAGCTCAGTGATCTCCTTGCCTTAGTTTCCTAAGATTCTTGGCCTCTATGCCTAGAGATCAAGATCAAAAGTGGGTCTCCCAATTCTGGATTGTGGTTCATTCCAGATATGGTCAAGTTGACAACCAGAAATAGCCACTACACACGGTAAGAATCAAACAACCAAATAAATATCCTGCATTGGTGTACTTCTGTTACATGAACCATTAGCCAGAAGTAGAGCTATAGAAGCCAAAAAGCAAGGTTAGTACATTTATAGACTTTCTCAGAAATATGAAGTTTGATAAATTAGGTCTTTATTTGTGTTTTGCCCATTGGTACTGTCTATACTGTTAGAGTTCTGTAGAGTCACAGAAGTTCTGGAATGTCTGTATATATTAAGGTAATTTATTGTAATGATTACATTATTGTAATGTAATCTGTAGTCCAAATAGCCCAACAGTGGGCAGCTGTGAATGGGAAGTTTAAGAATAGTAGTTGCTCAGTCCCATGAGGTTAGTTCTTTCACCTAGACTTCTGTATAAACTAGAATCCTGAAGAAGTAGGTATCAGCAGATGTGCTGGCAAGTAAGAAATAAGTGCAAACCCAGCTATTCCACTTCTGGGCATATACCCAAAAGATGCTCCAACATATAATAAGGACACATGCTCGACCAAGTTCATAACAGCCTTACTTATAATAGCCAGAAGCTGGAAAGAACCCAGATGTCCTTCAACAGAGGAATGGATACAGAAAGTGTGGTGCATTTACACAATGGAGTACTACTCAGCTATTAGAAACAATGACTTTATGAAATTCCTAGGCAAATAAATGGAACTAGAGAATAACATCCTGAGTGAGGTAACCCAGTCACAGAAGAACACACATGATATGCAGTCACTGATAATTGGATACTAGCCCAGAAAGCTCTGAATACCCAAGAAACAACTCACGGACTTTACGAAGCTCAAAAAGAAGGAAGGCCAAAATGTGGAAGCCTCAGTCCTTCTTAGAAAAAAAAAAGAAAGAAAAAATTGTGTATTTATCATATATTATTATGTAACAAATTTTGTGAGCTATAATAGTATTTTATAAAATAAAAATAAAATGATGATAAAAATGAATTATGAAAAAATAAATTAAAAACTGATAAAAAAAGAAAAAGAAGTTAAGTGCAACCAGGCAAAGAAGAATGAGTCTTCCTTCTTCCCGTGTCCTTCTGTAGGCCTCCAGCAGAAAGTATAGCCCAGATTAAGGGGGTATAGCACCACTCCTGGATCCAGAACTTGCTTTGTCCCAGCCTGGCCTTGAATTCAGAGGTCTGTTCACCTCAGTCTCCTGGGATTAGTGTGTACTACCTTGCCTGGACCTAAGCTTTTCATAGCCACTATGCCTCAAGATCTCCATGTGTCTTCCAGCCCCAATACCTGAATCATAGGTGCCCTCCATTTCTGGATTGTGGTTCATTCCAGATATAGTCAAGCTGACAAGCGGGAATAGCCATCACAGTGTCTATTTGATGAATGGTACTTTCCTCGTGGAGTCACTTGTGCTAAGATGCGGAGCCTGTTACAGTTGAAGTTTAATGTGAAAACTTCTTGTAAATATGTTTTATACATTATCTCTGTGACCCTACCTGGTTGAACTTTGAGCTTTTAGTGACCCCTCTGGCCCAGTCAGTCTGCCAAGTCCTGGGATAACAGCAACCATCCCCAGCATGTGTCCTAGCTCTTGCTGGCGAGTATTTTTTTAATTATCTTAGAATTTATTTCATGTCTTTACTGCTTTACTGCTTTAAGCGGTTTATACCATGGATAATCAGGTGTTTATCAGCATGTAGCATAGTACTTGGCATAAATGGACAGTTTCCACTATTTTGGTTTGGTCTGGTTTGGTTTGGTTTTGGGGTTTTTTGTGTTTGTTTGTTTTTTAACAGTCTCACGATGCAGCCCTACCTGACCTCATCTTCACTGAAACTCACCTGCCTCTGCCTCCTGAGCACAGTAACAAGATCAAAGGAGTGCTCTATCACACCTGGCCATGCCCTCTTCATGAAACCCATTTTTACTTATTTTATTTGAATCTCTGTGAGGGTGCATCAAAGTCATTTGATTTAAGTCTTCTAAAATACTAACCATAGCTAAATTAAAATGACCCTCTTAAAATGTGGTTACCATTTCTAAAACTCACTTTATTTCTTTGTATACTTAATTGACTTTGTGGTGAAAAGTTTTGCCTTGTTCATTGTGCTCCAGTGCCTAGCACACGAACATAAAAGCCAGTCTTGGTGGTCAGCACCTTTAGTCCCAGCACTCATCAGGAAGAGGCAGCTAAATCTTTCTGAGACAGAGGGCAGGCTGCTCTACATAGCTAGTTAAGTCAGCCTGGACTACATACTGAGACCCTGTCCAAAAATAAACAGGGGGTGCCTACAATTGATGACTGGATAACATGGTTGATCTTTTTTTTTTTTAAAAAATGTAGTTAGTCTAAAACCTATTTTAAAAAGTATTTATTATATTTTATCATTATAAAAACTATTCTGTGTCACCTTAAAATTTAATAGTGCTGTTTAATGCATACTACCTTCCTAATTCTACCTACAAATACAGTACTGATTGTTGTGAAGTGGGAAGGTTTTCTAACATCGAGTGTCTTGTTTGAGTATCAAGCTTTCCCCTAACAAGCACTAGTATTTTGGTTGCCAATTGGTGGGCTTTGTAGAAATGATTTAATCCTGAGGATTCTGATCTAATCTATGTTTAATCCCTTGGTGGATATTAAGTTACTGGGATATGGTGAAAAGTACATGGTAGGGCCTAGTTGGAGAAAGAAGGGCAGTGGGGACATGCCCTGGGAAGATCTAATCATTGCTTCATCTCCCTTTCCTTCTTGACCACTGTGAGCAGAACATCTATACTTTCACATACATTTCTGGCATTTGGCTGTGCTTCACAGCAGGCCCAGAAACAGAGCCAGCCAGGCAGCCTGAGACTGAAGACACTGATACAAGGAGGCAAAATAAGTCATCACTCCTGTCTTTTATATACTCCATCTTGGGACTGGCCTCCATCTTAAAGAAAATGCCTGAGAGCTTGACTTTCGGCAAAACCCAAGTTGCACCTACATATCCGAAAGGACCCCACAGTCCATCCTTGGTGTGATGGTTTGCATATGCTTGGCCCAGGGAGTGGCACTAGTAGAAGGTGTGGCCTTGTTGGAGGAAGTGTGTCACTCTAGGGATGGGCTTGGAGACACTCCTCCTAGCTGCCTGAGGATGCTCAGTTTGTTCCTGCTTCCTTTGGATGAAGATGTATAACTCTCAGCCCCTCCTGTACCATGCCTGCCTGGATGCTGCCATGCTTCTGCCTTGATACTGAACTGAACCTTTGAACCTGTAAGCCAGCCTCAATTAAATTTTTTATTTGTAAGACTTGCCTTGGTCATGGTGTCTTTTCACAGCAATAAAACCCTAAGAAACTTGGCCAGAGTTACTCCCTAGCTACTTTCTAGCAACAGCTAATCAAAAATTAGTCTGATTGTTTCCGTTGTACTTTCAGACCATTTGTGATTGTATACAGTCTTGCTTCAGAGTACCCACCTGTCCGCTTATAGTCATTCTTTTATATGCTTGTCAGATCAGACACCCCCCTTTCTCACCCCGTCACTTGCTATTTTCCTATAAGAATTTGTCCTGCTGAGGGTTCGAGGCTGCTCCACCTTCCCATCCTGCTGTGTCAGGGTTGAGTTAGAGGAAAGCCGAAGCCTGAGCCTGTAACAAAGAGACCCTAATGCTATTACATGGGAAATGGCTCCTTGGTGGTCTTTTGGGGTTCACAAATGCCTCCTGGCACAACATCTTGGTGCTTTGGCCAGGAACTCCAAGGCCTCCAGGACCCAACCCTGGGGGGTCTTAATAATGGTAATGTCCATCTGAGTCTGTGAGTCTGTGAGTCTGTTCATGTATTTATGTAGCACTAGTAATTTTGTCTGTGTCTGTTCAGCACTGGTCTTGGTTCATAAATTCTGAGTGGTGCCCAGGTCTGTAATTCTGTTCTGAAAAGAGGCTTTCAAAAAGGTATTTTGTGGTCTGATACAACTGGGTGCAGATATGCCAAAGAGTCACAACCACTCAGGGTCTGGAAGATGTTCCAGATTCTGATCGGGAGACCTGAGTGTCTTATAAGACTCAAAGTGAGTCTTAACTACTGGGAGACCCCACCCACCCAAGTGAGACATGAGAACAGCATTCAATGCAAACACAAGAGGTTTATTTTTCAGAGCATCAGGATCAGACCTCAATCAACACCCCTTGTGGCAAGTGACTAGAAGGCAAACCCAAATAGCTATAACAAGAAGTTTTTATACTTTTTAGGGGTACAGGTTACATCAGCAAGGTTACAGTTTAAACTTATTGGCTAAGCATATTGACTTTGACTCTATTGGCTAGCAAGCATGGGCAGATTACAACATGCATTCTAACTCTATCTGGGATCAGAGGGTCAGGTGACTATCAGTCAGTACATTATGCAGTTTCTCAAGAATGTTCCTGCTCCTCTAGAGAATTGTGGGTGGAGAATGGAATTTGTCCTAGTCTTAACCCAAGTGTGAGGCTGGTGAAAGCCCCTAGGGTCCTTCAGTCTCATTCTGAGTGGGATACTTGGGTGCCCACCATCTGGTTATAGATCCACTTGGAATCATGTTCTTTGTAAATTCTGTTAGAACTAACTGTTGTCCACTCTCCTGTTTACTATTACAGGGTGACTTTTGACTTTGATGGAAAATGTCAGGTCTAGAGGACCGGACCTCACAGCTTAAACTTTTTCTTCCCAGACAACAGGCAGAAGTTTTTGCCTCAGCAAGCAAAAAGCCCAAGGGTATAAGGAGGAGACACCAGACCACCTGTCTCCTCCCACACTATACCTCTACCAAGTCCTCTAAGGAGAAGCAGAATAAGACGTTATTTTTCCACCCCTACCTTATTCAACCTCTCAGGCAGAATAGCAACAGCTGCAAGCAGCCCTGACTTCTGAGCCTGAGTCTGTAGACCCGTCCTCACAGGCAACAGGGCCAGAGTGATCAAGGAAACCGACCTCATTACTATTAGCCCTTTACCACTAGTGACCTTTTCTACTGAGAATTCAGAACTCCCCCTTTTTCAGAACACCCTCAAAATTTAATTAATCTCTTAGAGACTGTTGTTTTCACCCGCCAGCCCACTTAAGATGTTGCAAAGAGGTCGTGCAGGTTTTCTTCACCACGGAGGCCAGAAAATACTGGTTTCTGGCCCTGGGGGGAACCTGCCCAGATTAGGACTTAAACTCTGCTAAAGGTAAGGAGAAACTCTCTTACCACCAGGCTCTCTCTGATTGGCAGGTCTGCAAGTGGCTGTAAGACAGCCACTAATTTGGCCAAAGTAAGGAAAAGCAATGGTAGCTCTAGCCTTTATTAACTAGGCAGCATCAGATACCAGGAAATTTCAGTGGGTTCAAGGACTAAAAGAAAAAGAGTCTAAAAGATACTGGCAGAAAAGGTGTTTAATACATTTTTAAAATTTTATTTACTTAATATATATAAGTACACTGTGGTTATCTTTAGTCACACCAGAGGAGGGCATCAGATCTCATTACAGGTGGTTGTGAGCCACCATGTGGTTGCTGGGATTTGAACTCAGGACCTCTGGAAGAGCAGTCAGTGTTCTTAACCACTGAGCCATCTCTCCAGCCCTACATTTAAAAAAAAAAAAGACAGGTATAAAAGACTCTAGATCTGGCAAAGATTCTGTTGGCAGTCACAGAAAAACCAGAGGACTGTAGGAGACGTCTGAAACAAATGGCCTCTAGAAACTAACTCGCTTACTCAGGCCCTGGTGCCAGGCCAGTGGCCTACCTGTGTAGGAAATATCTAAAACAGATGGCTTCTACAGCAAGAGATAAAGGGGACCCTAAGGACCAAAAATGGCCCTGCTTAGAAAAGAGCCAATGTACTTATTGTAAAGAGGAGGGCCCCTGGGCCAGGAAATACACCAAGAGACAGCCTATTCAAACCATGGCCTTAAAAGAAGTCCAGGATAACCCTAAAATAAAAGAGAAACCCGCCAGCTTCCTTGTTAATAATAGAGCTTAACATTCTATCTTGCTAAAACCTAGAAATCTTTTCAACAGTTTATAAATAACCTCCTGTTGACAGAGGAAACCAAACAAGAATGTCTAAAAGAGACCCAGGACCTCTTGGAGACCCTGAAAAATTTAAACTATCAAGCCTCCACCAAAAATGCTCTACTCTGGGTTGGAGAGATGGCTCAGCAGTTAAGAGCACTGACTGCTCTTCCAGAGGTCCAGAGTTCAATTCCCAGCAACCACATGGTGGCTCACAAAAATCTATGATGAGAGATTTGGCTTCCTCTTCTGGTGCGTCTGAAGACAGCAACAATGTACTCATATACATAAGATAAATAAATAAAATCATTTAAGAGAGAAAGGAAGAAAAAAGAAAGCTCTATTCTGCCAATCATAGGTGACTTCTCTAGATCCAGAGGATGCATATTAAGAGGTCAGAAGTGGCTCTCCAAGGCCAGAAAGAAATTTCTGCCCCCCGTTATGGGATTGCCAGACGTGACTAAGCCCTTCCAGCTATTCATGGACAAGAGATCTGGGCTCTGGCACAGGTCAGTGGCCTGTCAAAGAAATTAGACCCAATTACCAGAATCCGGGGCCCCTGTTTGCCCTTCATCAAAATGACAGCACACCCTGTTACTAGGTACTTCATCACAAGGACAGCACTCCTGGTTACTAGGCCAAAGCCTGGCTATCACTAATGCCAGAATGACTCATTACCAGCCTCTCCTCTTAAATCCCCCACACCCTTCCCCCAGGATAAACTTTCAGGCCCCAACTGCCCTGAGCCAGGATACCTGCTGCCTAATCAAGACCTTGACTCAAAGACACTTTGGCCCACATCTATGGGACCACACCAGATCTTCAGATGGCTTCATTCAGGATAGACAGAAATATGCTGGGACAGCTGTGGTCTCAAACACCAAGATCCTTTGGATAGAGCTACTCCCACCAAGAATGTCAGCCCTTAAAGCTGAACTGGTAGCTCTAAGCAAGGCATTAGAGCTGAGAAAAGACAAAATGGCTCTGCTACCTCTCATGTCTGTGGGCCTATTTATAGGGAGCGAGGCCTTGTGATGGCATAAGGAAAAACTATCAAAACTAAAGAGAAAGTTCTCTCCCTACTAAGGGCTCTCTCTGTGGGGGTCTAAAAAACTGGCCATCATCCACTGCTTGAGACACCAGAAAGGAAAAGGATCCAGTTTCAGAAGGCAATAGGATGGGTAAAGCAGCACAACACACTGCCCTAGAAATTGGACCTCTCATGCCCATGACATCCTTGGATCTGGGGGATCCTGTAATCCCTCCCTGACCACCCCAAGTATTCAAAAAGATGACATAATCTGGGCTAGGAATTTACCCATATCCCCGTGTTATGACAGATGGTAGAGAACAGCAGATTGCAAAGCTGTTGTGCCAGAAGAAATGGAGCCACACATCCTTCAGAAGATTCACTGTTCTTCCCCACATGGGTATCTGGAGAATACAGAATTTGCTAATGTCAGGATTAGAGATGCCAACTTAAAGTTAGCTGAAACTGTCAAGAACTATAAAGCCTGCCAGCTAACTAATGTGGTAACTAATAAGAACTTCATAGAGAAATTTAGATACATTTACTGGTGCTTATAGATACTTTTTCAGGTTGGACTGTGGCTTTCTCCATTAAACATAAAACTACATCCATGGTGACAAAGAAGCTCTTAGAGAACATACTGCCAAAGTATAAACTTCCACAAATGATAGGGTCAGACAGTGGACCAGCTTTTGAGTCTCAGATAAGTCAGAGACTAGCCAATATTCTGGAAATTAATTAGAAACTTTATTGTGCATATGTCCAGAGTTCAGAACAGGTAGAAAGAATAAACAAAACCATAAAAGAGACCTTAAAACTTAACTAAATTGGCCTAGGAGGCTGGCAATGACTAAGTTAACTCTCCTTCCCTTTGCTTCTACCAGGTATTAAACTCCCTTACCAGATGGAACTCACCCCTTTTGAAATCATGTTTGGGATACCACCACATTGTTCTTAACATACAGGCAGAGGTTATCTGTCACGCCCAACCTTGACCAGCAAGGAAGACACAACCCAGGGAAGATCTTCTTCGAGCAGTTTATTCAGGAACCTTGTACAAGCTTATTCTTCAGCTTCTGCTTCTGACTCCGCTCCCGGGGGAGGGAAGGGAGCAGGCTAAATACTCTAGACTGGCAAACCATAAGCTGCTACGTGGGCAATGCAGACAGGTTGTAACCATGCGGAAGTTAAGGAGCCAGGCAAGTGCTTCCAAATAAGGAGTTGTTTATCACAGGGAGCGCTCGCCATCAGGAAGGCGGAGGGCAGAGGTCTGCGCCATCTTTGGGGCACGGCACAACGCAGCTCCCTACAGTTATCACTGAGTTTGAAGATAGCCAATTGCTAAACAATCTCAAAGGTGTCCAATGGGCTCATAAACATGTTTGGCCTAAACTTCTTATTCTTTATAAAAATTAGTCCCCTCCAGGGGTCATTAGAGCCTCCTTAAAAGGGTTCCTCTCATTGCCCTGGAGGTCAACTAGATTGCAACATGGAATCATAGACCAGTTTGAAGTTGAAGACAACCCAGACTGGTGGGTGGAAACTAAGCCTCAGGACTCCCTCCTGTCTCCCACTGATGGGGCCCCTATCCAAGCCCCAGGGACACCATAAGGACTAAACAGTGACAACCCTGATCCCCTCTAAAATATGATGGTCTAGTTCTTTCCAGTCACGAATGCATCCAGGCCTGAATTAACTGAGTCATAAAGACTGAGCCATGTTACTAACTTTTCATGAGATTAGATAAACTTCAGGAAATCCCACAATTTGGCCTTCTAGTTACCAGAGAAAGGGGGAATGAGAAGCCAAAACTACTCCATCTTGGGACTAACCTCCATCTTAAAGGGGAAGAAATGCCTGAGAGCTTGACCTGCAGCAGAACCCAAGCTGTACCCACATACCTAAAGGGACCTCATGGCTTGTTTTTTGCCAGTTACTCCCTAGCTCCTTCCTAGCAACAGTCAATCAAAGATTAGTCTGATTGTTTTGAATGTACTTTCAGACCGTTTGTGATTTAATACAGTCTTGCTTCAAAACACCCACCTCTCAGCTTATAGTCAGTTTTTTAGATGCTTATCAGACCTGACACACACACACACCCGTCTTATCCCCTCACTTGCTCCTATTTTCTTATAAGAATTTGTCCTGCTGAGGGTTCAAGGCTGCTCCACCCTCCCTTCTGTCTTAGTCAGGGTTTCCATTACTGCACAAACATCATGACCAAGAAGCAAGTTGGGGAGGAAAGGGTTTATTCAGCTTATACTTCCACATTGCTGTTCATCACCAAAGGAAGTCAGGACTGGAACTCAAGCAGGTCAGGAAGCAGGAGCTGATGCAGAGGCCTTGGAGGGATGTTGCTTACTGGCTTGCTTACCCTACCTTGTTCAGCCTGCTTTCTTACAAAACCTAGGTCTACCAGCCCAGGGATGGCACCATCCACAATGGGCTGGGCCCTCCCCTCCTGATCACTAGTTGAGAAAATGCCGTACAGCTGGATCTCATGGAGGTATTTTCTCAACTGAGGCTCCTTTCTCTGTGATAACTTCACCTTGTGTCAAGTTGACATAAAACCAGCCAGTAAAATTGACCCCTTGTCAACTTGACACACAAACACATCACTTTTAAGTCTCAACCCTTATGTTTTTGTTCATCCCCAAGATCTAAATAACCTTAAGAATTCCACAGTCTTTACAAATTCTTACATATTAAAATTGCAATACCTTTAAAGTATCCAGTCTTTTTTTAAATCAAAGACTTTTTTTATAATTCAAAGTCTTAACTGTGGGCTCCACTTCTTCCTTCAAGAGGGAAAAATATCAGGGCACAGTTACAACCAAAAACAAAATCAATCTCTAACCATCCAATGTCTGGGAATCCACTTACAAACTTCTGGGCTCCTCCAATGGCTTTGTTCACTTCTCCAGCTCTGCCCTTTGTAGCACACACCTTGTCTTCTAGGCTCCAGCTGCCTGTTCTCCACTGCCACTGCTGTTCTTGGTGGTCATCTCATGGTACTGGCATCTCCAAAACACTACTGTCAGTCCTGGGGCACTAATTGCAACTGAGGCTGCACCTTTACCAGTGGCCTTCCATGGTCTCTCATAGTGCCAAGCCTCGGCTGCTTTCAATGACCCTGTCATTCCTTCAAAACCAGTACCACCTGGGTGACTCTTACACATTACCAAGTCCAGCCACAGCACGAGGTACAGCCTTGGCTATCTCTGGAACACAGCCTGTTTATGCTCTCAGAAAACAGTTCCTAAAAGATTTCACTTCAGTGATGTTGATCTCTTCTTAATCACAATCTCTTAGCTCCAGTTGACCAGCACCAATTGTCCCAGTAATGCAAAGGTTTTGCTTTAGTAGTTCTGGTATCTTGTTAATCACAGCTGAATCTTCAGCTTCAGCTAACCAAAACCACAGAATTTTCACAATCAAAGCTGCAACAACCTTGATAAGAGTCTTTAATCTTCCCTCTAAATGTTCACAAGCCAGGCCTCCATCGTTGCACTGTTCTCAACATCATCTTCCAGGCTCCTACAGAATATTCCACTTAACAACCAATGGCTCTTCTAGCTCAAAGTCCCAAAGTCTTTCCACAGTCCTCCCCAAAACATGTTCAGATTGTCACAGGAATACCCCACTTCTGGTACCAATTTGTCTTAGTCGGTGTTTCTATTCCTACACAAACACAATGACCAAGAAGCAAGTTGGGGAGGAAAGGGTTTATTCAGCTTATACTTCCACATTGCTGTTCATCACCAGAGGAAGTCAGGACTGGAACTCAAGCAGGTCAGGAGGCAGGAGCTGATTCAGAGGCCATGGAGGATGTTACTTACTGCCTTGCTTCCCCTGGCTTGCTCAGCTTGCTTTCTTATAGAACCCAGGTCTACCAGCCCAGGGATGGCACCACCCACAATGGGCTGGGCCCTCCCCCTTGATCACTAGTTGAGAAAATGCCTTACAGCTGGATCTCATGGAGGCATTTTCTCAATTGGGGCTCTTTTCTCTGTGATAACTCCAGCTTGTGTCAAGTTGACATAAAAACAGCCACTACACCTTCCCATCCTGCTGTGTCAGGGTTGAATTAGAGAAGAGCCCAAACCTGAGCCTTTAATAAAGAGACCTTAATACTATTACATAGAAAATTACTCCTTGGTGGTCTTTTGAGGATCATAAACACTTCCTAGAATAACAGTGGGTGGTTCATGCCTTTAACCCTGCTCTCAGTTCAGGGCAAATGGCTCTCTGTGATTTTTGAGGCTAGCCTGGTCTACAGAGTGATGGGTTCCAGGAGAGCCAGTGCTACACAGAGAAATCCGTCATAAAAGAAGGAGGAACTAAAATGTAACACAGCATGTTTGAATGCTTTTAAGTAAACTATTATACTTTCATGAAAGGAAATTAAAATGGCCTTAGGGGCCATCCTCATTCAAAGCACTACACCAATATAACCTAGTCACTTTTTTTAACGAACAAGTTTTTATTACCTCTTAATTATACTTATACCTTTAGATGCTGACCTCAGAACACTGATTCACCTAACCACAGAAACTGCCAGACCATTCTTATAAATAAAAAGAATCCAAATATTACTTTTCCTCTCATTCCATGTAAATTTGATAATGCTCAAATATTCTTGTCACAAAGCATAACTTGAAATAAGTTTATGAAATTCTCAATGGCCAAAATTTGGGAGTATCTTATATTTCCAGGGATAACTGACTCATCTAAAAATTTCCTAAAATATCTGCCTCCTTCAGTTCTGACATGTACTGTCTCCTTTTGAGTTTCACATGTTTTCTAAATGCTGTACTTTATATATTTATATAAAATAAAATCTACTGACAGATAGTGGGAGGAGGCTGGAATTAAAGTTAAACATGGCACCGAACAGCCCCCATACCCACACACCCACATAATAGAGAATTTTCTAGCTCAAAATAATACCAAGATTGAGAAGCAGCTCTTAGGTTATAACCTTAAGCCTATAATCCTAACAGAATTATCTTAAAAATTAATTTATCATTATTTGTTTAGATTTATCAGAACATACACAGTTGTGGATGGGCTAATCTTCTCTTTGGGTATGTAACAGGGCCCTAGACCTTAGCACACTGACCCAATGATGGGAGTACCATTTACACTATACATTTCAGCACACAGGCAACACCACCTGCCAAAAGCAAAAAGAAACTACCTAGTCCATTAAGTTCATAGTTCTTGGAATGTCTCTAAATATACTAACCTTGGTTTTTGGCTTCTCTACTTCTGGCTAATTGTTCTTGTTAACTTAAGTATGTCAATCTAGGATATGATATTTTGTGATTAAAAGTACACCCTGAGAAAGGCTCACCATTATACTGGGATTCTGAATACCCACTGTGTGGATCCAGGGTAATGTTAGTGGTCCCAAAAAACAGACAGGAGCCAATCTGATGCAACTCACAGCAGGGTCTTTATTTAATTTGAGCTAGTTCACCCCCCACCCAATGTACCGCCGTCACACAGGACAGTTTTGGTGGTGGAAGAACCCCAAATATCTATCAGGGCAAGGCTTTATAGTAAGCAGCAACTGGGGAATTGAGTGAGCAAGCATCTAATTGGAAAGCTACTGTGGTCTTTAACATAATTGGCTGTTGCTGGGAGTCATATCTTAAACTTAACTTCTGTTCCCCTCTGTATTGGTGGTTGTTAGGCAGGTGGTGGTCTTGTATCCTGGGGGTGCAGGTTTGTTGGGAGAATAACCTGGAGACACTGGTCTTGTTGGGGATTAGCCTAGAGACTGGAGCTAGTCTCGGGTTTTGTTGGGAGGCAGTGTGGAAACTAATGCTAGGTACCAGCCTGTTGGTTCAGACTTAGGTCGGGCTCTCTAAAATGAAGTCTGAACTTAAAAGATTTGGCCTCTCAGTAGCTGCCTAATAAAGAATTTCTATTGTCTTAAACCCATGTCCAGGCAATCTTCTCTGGTGGATACCCCACAACAGCGTATACAGACAGTAGACATTTCAACTATGTATATTAGTAAACAGATATGAGTAGCTAATAATATCTCTTAATATGCTGGCTATTTGGGGAATTTTAAGAAACATGCATATTGGAAGAGTTAAGATAGACATCAAAGGTAAAATTTTAAATTACTGCAATTCTAGGGGTTTTTTAATTTTCCTAAGTGTTTTCAATGTTTTACGATGAAATTATGTTTGAATTTACAGTAAGAACTTATTATTTTATTTTGTGTGCATTTGCCAGTGCATGAAGGCCCTCACCTACCCACGTACATGCTGGTGGAGGCCAGAGAAAGTGTAACACACCCTTTCTTTTCACTCTCCTCTGGATCTGTCACCGAACCTGAAGCTAGGCTGGCAGGCTGCAAACCCCAGCGATCTTCTGTCTCTACCCCCACAATGCTGGGGTTACAGGAGCCAGTGTGACCATCAGCTTTTTACACTGTTACTAGGTATTTAGACTAAGGCCCTCATGCTTCCCCGCAGCAAGCTGTTTTGCCCGCTGAGCCATCTCAACACCAGCAATTACTGTTTTTATGATATTTCTTTTTACAGTGGATAATTTCTCTTTTTGTTAATGTTTCTTTATGTCACCCTGGCTGGCTTGGAACTCTCTGTGTAGACCTGGCTAATTTTTAACTTGTAGTGGTTCTCCTGCCTCATGAGTGCTGGGATTACAGATGAGCCCCACTAAGAGTGGCAAGTTCACCCCCACTTTTTCCCAGAGAAAATTAATCTCAGTATATCATCTTCAAAACTGAGTGCAAAAGGCAGGGTATGATACAGCTGCATGTACGCCACTTGTCTAGGCAAGCGCAAGGTCCTGGTTTTGATAGTCGGTATCTGAAAAAAAAAATCGAGTAAAAAGTGTATGAAGTTTCTTAAATCGAAAAGTAACAGATTAGATTCCTTCGCTTAATTTTAGTGGAAAGATAGTTTTACTGATATTTTGCCCAAAAAAAATTTCAATGTGTTGTATTTTACGTATTTATGTAAAAGTAGTTGAGATTTTTCTTGCAGAATTTCAAAAGCGACTTGGCGATAGATTCCACGCTGGACCTCTGGGTGCCGCTGTCATTCAGTCCGAGGTTATTCTGACCCAGTGATCCCTGCGGGCTTTCGTAAACAGATCCCTAACGTGCACAGCCCTGCACTCGGTTTGAAACTCTTAGCGTCCTTTCTCCTGCTTTCCGCTTAGGATCTCCTGGCCACCATCTTCGTCATGTTTAAAGACTCTGAGAAAGCTGGGAGTAGTCGCAGGGAGAGAATTCGCGTCTCAATGGCTGCGTGGAGAGGAAGTCGCCCACGGAGCAGGCGCACTGCGCGCAGGAAGCGCCGCCTCCCTTCTGCAGTCTTTGTTCTGCTTCTGCAACTGCGTACCTACTGCTCAGAGTGATTTGAAAAGAAGGCAGAGTTGTTAAATGTGGGGAATCTGAGAGTGAGTGCTGAGAACTGCTCTACCTAGCCACGACTGCAGAGACCAATTTAGGAATGACTGGACTGACACAGCAGTGCCACCAAAGAAATTATGTAAGCTGCTAGAATTTGAAAATTAAGTCTACCTAAATCCATATAGACAGAATCGGCCTGGGCTTAAATGACAGCGAATTGTGGCACAGACTGTTTTTGAAAATTCCGGATGGCATCTTAATATCGGCATTTAAAGATTCGGATGCTGAGAATAACTCTACAAATGTATTGTGTAACTTTCTGAAACCATCTCCTAGGACTCCAGGTGTAAATGGAAGTGCATTACAGCAGTAAATATTGGAAACTGCTACTGAGGAAACCCTAGACCAGAAGAGCAGGACTGCCCCTCCGCAGTGATGGACATGGGGGCAGAACAGCTCAGGACCAAAAAAAAAGAGCCTTAGAGCCTTGGATTTTGAGCCACATCTGTGCAGCTGACGCATCCTGCAGAAGAGCCGATCCTCCCCGTGACTGCGTTCCAGGTGATATTGACATCCTTAAGGTAGAGTTCTCCTGTAATTTCTGTACAATCTCACAACTCATACAGAATAGAATCTGCTGTATCCAGATTGCAGCAATACTTAATTTTAATTAAAAAAAAAAAAAAAAAAAAAAAAAAAAAAAAAAAACCTAGAGGCAGTCTAAGGACCCGTTTTCAAAGTCCCAGTTGAAATGGAGATCAAGAACTACAGTGTAGCACAGGCCACTGTCAAACCAGGAATCCACAGGTAAGAACTGCTTTACATAAACAGACCAACTGAGAGCTTTGCTTAAATGGACAGGTGAAAATTATTGCAGGAGGAGTGATCCCACAGACTGTTCCCCTCCAAAAACTTACTATATAATTGTCACCAACTGAGAAATGGAATCCTGGATGGGAACAGAGTACAGTCTTGCCATCAGTGCCTTCACAGAGATGAGCCATCTCTTTTCTGAGACACAAGCACTACCCAAGCATTTTCATCAATGAAAATAGTCTGTGTGCAGAGAGTGATGGTGCATGCCTGTAGCCTCAGCACCCAGGAGACTGAGCAAGAAGATCCAGAGTTTAAGGCCGGCCTCAACTCCAAAGTGAAACGCTAACAAAACAAAGCAACAACAAAAGCAATCCAAATGCTTCTTTTCAGACAGGCATTGTTTGCCTGTTTTACCTTTTCTTCGTGTAGTGCTGAGGTTTAATCTCGAGACTTTTTCTGTACTAGACAGATGTTCCATGGTGAGCCGCATCCTGAGCCTTTAGTTTTTCCTTGAGACAGGGTATTTCTGTGTAGCATAGGCTGACCTCAAACTTATAATCCACCTCTCTCTGCCTCCTGAATGCTGGATTACAGATGTGAGCCATTGTACCTGTGCCAAAGGATTAGGAGCATTCACCCACTCCTCCACTGAATACTTCAATACTTCTGAGCAGAGCTTGAGATCTTTCCTAATTCCTGTTTCTTCCTAACCAAGTGACTTAATCAAGAGAGTACTACAGTCCTATGTCAATGAGGCTGGATTGCAGTAGTCCTCCTGGAGACGACCTTTATACTGATTCTAAGCATGATAATCAGGGTTTGACTGGCTCAGTGCTATCAGAGCCTCCCTGTGATGGCGGGTGGCTGACACAAAATACAAAGAGTATGCTTTGCCAACACCTTCAACTAGGTAAGGCCCTGCAGTGCACGCTGTGGAGCCTGTCTACCTGGTCACCAAAGTGCACATCAACTTGAAGCACAAATGCTAACTGTCCTAGCATATATTTCAGACCAGCTAATGTGGTTCTTCAACCTAGTAACTCAGGCAGCTAAGTATATGCAACACCACTCCCTATCTCAGAGTCAGAACCTACCAGGGCCTATGTGGTGGACAGTCACTATGCTGTCTAGGCTTTACCATGATTGTTCAGCAGTTGCTGCTGGACTTCAGTGTACCAAGTATATAGTACTGCAAGGCAGATGGAGGTTTAGTTTTGAAAGCCTTGCCTTAGTCTCTGTACTCTTCCTTCTCAAAAGGATTCTGGGAGTCATCATGAGCCTATGACTCCAACACTTGGAACATCTGTCAGCCTGGCCTCTGAAGCATGGTTTTGGAGTTGCTCCAACTTAAGCCTCACCTTTTAGTAGAATCGATGCGTGGCTTCACCTATCAGATTAGTTCTAGAAACATCTTTCAGTTGGACACTATCTGCAGTGCCAACAATGAAGCCTTAAATGTTGTATTGGAGTCAAATACAAACATGTGAGTTTGAATATTTTCACTTAATACAATGTTTATAAGTTGTTGCTGCTTGTCCTTTGTCGGTGGGGATGGGAAGCTCTACCAGATTACCGATTTCTATGTACGTGCTTTATTTAGTCTCTTTAGTTCACAATTCCCTTTGGAAGAGCTTTGCATACATTAATGTGCATTAACATGTTCTGAAAACTCTTGGGTTTTTTTTTTTAATTATTATTAAAGAGTTTCTTCCTTACAATAATGAAGGATGTTTATCACATTGTTAAGTTACTACCCTTGAAGTCCCTATACTTGTCTTTGAGATGCTGAGAAACTGAATTTAGTTATATAAGAGCAGAATTTCTCCTTCCAAGAACAATTCATATAGTTGTTAAATCCCTTCTTCCTTTCCTCATTTTCTGAAACTTTCATAGCTTTTGTATCTAGTTGGCTGCCAGTGTCCTGTCTCAATTGTTTCTGAAATCAGATCCCATATTTTCTTGTCAGATAAAGAAAAGCAAATTACTGTAACTTGACACACTGTAGTTCTTAACCTTCTTTATCAAGAAATAAATTAAAACATTTTCAAAGACATAGATTTTAAATATAATCATTGCTATGGGACTTATAATTTAAGCAAAGACAATTACGTTTTCTTTACCAAAGACAACCAGGAGGTAAATTTGTTTTAAGTTATGATGATTACATAAAAAAATTCATATTCCATTTAGTCATTTATTAATGTAAGAGTTCAACCTTTTCCTTTTTTTTTCATTTTCTTTCTTCTTCTTTTATCTGAAACAATCTCGTGTAGTCAGGCTGACCTCAAATCCATTGTGTAAGCCAAGAATGGCTTCGACCTCCCTGTCCTCCTGACTCTAACTTCCTGCTAGGATTACAGAGATGCACACCACCCTTGAATTTCTGCTGTGCTGTGGACTGAACCCGGGGGCTTTGTTCATGCTCAACTGTGATGTGCAGATCAGCTGAACTACATCTCCCACCCAAGCTCAGCCTTTGTAAAGTAAAATACATAAACAATCATCCATCTATCATATATTTACAAGAAAATATTTTTCTCTGATGAAAATATCTCTGGTATATTTATATATCCAAATAATTTATACAGATGCTTCACACACACAAAAAAGTCATTTTATTATTATAATCCCAGGGTCATAATTTCTGTACAGGAATGTGTAAGCGAACATTAGGCACTGATAATTTACTCTTTGAATACAGTAGATATGACAAAGCAAACAAAATATTGTTAAGTGTTCTGACCTTGAAATGTGCTTCTTACCTTAGTGCAAGTATTTCAGAATTCAGCAGAGCATCATAGAATGTTGTGCCACTGTGTTACAGTGAGTCAGGGCACTCAGCATATGACAAAAAACATGCATATATGTAAATGTGTTTTATATATAAAACATACACTAGTATTTTATTTGGTTTTAAATTATTTACTTTGTATTTATCATAACTAGAACAAAAGCATTGGCATCTCAGGAATACCCCTCCTGTTAGGCTGCACCATTGGCTGTGGGAAGGAGTGGCCCCCAGTGTCCTCTCAGCTGCTGCTGTGGTCAAACTGATGATTGCAAGTGCTTAGTGATATCAGCTTTTTAAATTGACCTTTCTCAGATCTTCACACTTCTAATTGTTTTGGAAACAATCAAAAGAGATTCAAAACCTTTTTCTTCTTGTACCTTCCTCTCTTTTATTTCGCTTTTAGATTGCTATATTTAAGTTGGTTTGCTATCAACCACCATTCTCCTACTTCATGTTTTTGAACAAAGTAATCAGCAACTTTCTATATCTGTCAACATTTCAGTCGGTGTACAAGCATATCTTTCATGGAATGTTATAATCACTGAGTGGTTTAGAATATGAGAAAGTCGGCAAAAGTTTGCGGTTCCTGCAGCTGATCTGCAAGCTGAGACTGCACTCAGGATAAAGCAGGCTAGTTCTCAGAATGACCTTCCACCACAGCGCTTTTAGCGGAAGGAACACTATTAGCTGGAAGGCCTTTTTCTGAAACAAACCAAGTCTTCAAAACTGGCATTAATTTGGGCTGTTACTCCTCAAGATTCTCAAATTATTCCTGCTTTTCTTCAAACTATAAGATTCAATTCATTCAGCGGGGTATGGTGATGCATGCCTTTAATCCCAGTACTTGGGAGGCAGAGGCAGGTGGATCTCTGAGCTCAAGGCCAGCCTGGTCTACAGAGTGAGTTCTAGGATGGCCAGGGCTACACAGAGAAACCCTGTCTCTCTATATATATATCAGATTCAATTCATTCATCTCAACTGTCTGTTTATTGAATGAGCCTTCAGCCTTCTTCATCATTCTAAATATCCCAGCTCCACACCGAGCTCTGACTGTGCAAGAACTCTCTTCAGCCAGGATCCTGTAGTAAAGCCTTCCTGTTCTTAGAAGGCACTCCTCAGGAGCTACTCTCATTATCTGCAAATGTATCTTCTTTGCCTACTTTGACCTTAGTCATCATACTGCTAGCATCCCGTTATTCTCATACTGAAAGGACCAGGTGTTGAGTGAGCTTCATGGCTGCTACTGAGGGCCCACCAGGGAGCCTGAAACAAGCCAGATGTGCTCACCACTGCAGCTGTGCCACTCCGTCTCCCTAACGGTGAGTTGAAGGAAAGCAACATCCTCATCACCCTAGTCAAAAGATACTGCTGCTTAAGAAAGCCATCTTCTCTTGGAAAATATAATACAGGATTGTAGAACACCTATTATTCCCCATAGCCTCCATAAAAAATAAAGATGCGGCTGCTTTCATCCTTGAAGAATAACATCACAACTTCTCTGTCTTTTGAGATTGAAGACTAAATTATGTATTCATGTGATCTTTTTAATGAAATTGCAAGGCCCCAATTTTATTCTATTCAAAATATATTACCTTTGAGACAATTTTAAATCTTACTTAACATGGCTTCAGGAATGAAGGGAAATACGGATATGGTTTAACACTGTCTTCAAAATACCAGGGTTCTGAAAATATTCAAAGTGCAATGGAAGAAAAATGGACTGGAGACCATCCTGAAGTCTGAAACTTGATTCCCCCCCCACACACACACACCTAATTTTTTTCATCCTCAAAACTGCTCTTTGTGGCCTGAGAAATTATCAGATGATCAAGGTATACAACAGAAATGAGAGGCTGATTTTCTTCTCTTTGTAGTTATAGAACTCTTAGTTATTGTTTTGTGGATAACCAACAGGGAAATCAGATAATTTGGACTACCAGGTTCTCCGGCACAGTGCAGTGCAACAACATATCTATAAAGAAGTGAAGATTGTTTCTTCTGTATATAATGTACATATAATGCATACATAATACACATATGTCCATGTGTACATGCATACATACATATTATTGTAAAAAAAAATTACTATTTCCTGACAATAAACCAGGACTTGAGGTAACTGATGACATTTTCAAGGAGTGCAGTAACTTGTTGGGACTCTGGGCGCCGCTGTTCACCAACCTGGGGGATACATGCACTACACCACACGCCCAGTTTTAAAAGGATAAAAGGGGAAACGTGTGACTCTTACTCTCCGTCCTGCCAAATTGAAAATGTCTGCCTGAGACTGCCCAGCGTATTTCTGGACAGCTCTCTGCTGTAATAATCCAAAATATTAAGGTAAAGAAGACCCTGGAAAAGCAGAGGAACAATACCCTGCCAGAGAGCAATGGCGATTCCAGAGAAGCTAACCGGCTGGAGCCTGCTGCTGCTGCTGTGTCTTTCTCTGGAGCTACTGTTGGAAGCTGGGGCTGGAAACATCCGATACTCTGTGCCAGAAGAAACCGACAAAGGCTCCTTCGTGGGCAGCATCGCCAAGGACCTGGGACTAAAAACCCAGGAGCTGGTGGAGCGCGGGGTCCGCATTGTTTCCAGAGGTAGGTCGCAGCTTTTTTCCCTGAACCCGCAAAGCGGCAGCTTGGTCACCGCAGGCAGGATAGACCGGGAAGAGCTGTGCGCTCAGAGCTCGCCCTGTGTCGTGAGCTTTAACATCCTTATGGAGGATAAAATGAAGCTTCTCCCTATCGAAGTAGAGATCATTGATATTAATGACAACACTCCCCAATTCCAGTTAGAAGAACTAGAATTAAAAATGAGTGAAATAACGACCCCAGGTACCAGGATCCCTCTGCCTCTCGGGCAAGACCTTGATGTGGGTATGAACTCACTTCAGAGCTACCAGCTAAGCCCCAACCCTCACTTCTTCCTGGATGTGCAACAGGGACCTGAAGGACCACAACAGCCAGAGATGGTTCTGCAGAGACCTCTAGACAGAGAAAAGGATGCTGTCCACTACCTTGTCCTCACTGCCTCTGATGGCGGCAACCCAACGCATTCAGGGACTCTGCAAATTCATGTTCAGGTGGTAGATGTGAACGACAACCCACCAGCATTTACTCAGGCAGAGTATCACGTGAGAGTCCCTGAGAACATCCCATTAGGCACTCCGCTACTCAAGGTGAATGCCACTGACCCGGATGAGGGAGCTAATGGAAAAGTAACCTACTCTTTTCACAACGTAGACCACAGTGTGGTCCGCAAATTTCAGTTGGATTCTTACACAGGAGAACTATCAAATAAAGAACCACTAGATTTTGAAGAATACAAAGTGTATCCGATGGAAATTCAAGCTCAGGATGGTGCTGGACTCATGGCCAGAGCTAAGGTGCTCATCACTGTTTTGGATGTTAACGATAATGCTCCAGAAATTGGAATCACGTCTGTCACTACCACAATACCAGAAAACTTTCCTCCTGGGACCATAATTGCTCTGATCAGTGTGCATGATCAAGATGCTGATAACAATGGTCATACCACGTGTTCCATTCCTGGCAACCTACCATTTAAACTAGAAAAGTTAGTCGACAATTATTACCGCTTAGTAACAGAAAGAACACTGGACAGAGAACAAAGCTCTAGGCACAACATTACAATAACAGCAACAGATCAGGGAACTCCACCCCTATCTACCCAAGCTCACATCTCAGTGCTAGTGACAGATATCAATGACAACCCTCCAGTTTTCGAACAGGACTCCTATTCTGTCTACATTCCTGAGAACAACCCCAGAGGGGCTTCCATCTTCTCAGTAAAGGCCCAGGATGCTGACCACAATGAGAACGCACTAGTGACTTATGCCCTGGTAGAAGACACTATTCAGGGAGTACCTTCGTCTTCTTATTTCTCCATCAATTCTGACACTGGAGTTGTCTATGCATTGCAGTCCTTTGACTATGAGCAGTTCCGAGATTTGCAGCTAAGAGTGATGGCCCGTGATAGTGGGAACCCACAACTCAGCAGCAATGTATCTCTGAGTCTCTTCGTGATAGATCAGAATGACAATGCCCCAGAGATCCTGTACCCTGTCCTCCCTACGGATGGCTCCACTGGTGTGGAGCTAGCACCCCGATCTGCTGAGCCCGGTTACCTAGTAACCAAAGTGGTAGCAGTGGACAAAGACTCGGGACAGAACTCTTGGCTGTCCTACCGTCTGCTTAAGGCTAGTGAGCCAGGACTCTTCTCAGTGGGGCTACACACAGGCGAGGTACGCACTGCTCGGACCCTACTGGACAGAGATGCTCTGAAGCAGAGCCTAGTGGTGGCTGTACAGGACCACGGCCAGCCCCCTCTGTCCACCACAGTCACATTTACCATAGCAGTGGCTGACAGCATTCCTGACCTCCTGGCTGACCTGGGCAGCATCGGGACCCCTGCTGATCCCCAGGATTCAGATCTCACACTCTACCTGGTGGTGGCAGTGGCTGTAGTCTCCTGCATCTTCCTAGCCTTTGTAATAGTGCTCTTGGTGCTCAAGCTGCGACACTGGTACTCCTCACGCTTGCTCCAGACTGCAGCAAATGGACTGGCGGGACTGCCTGCCTCCAACTTTGTAGGTGTTGATGGGGTGCATGCATTTCTACAGACCTACTCCCATGAAATCTCACTCACAACTGACTCTCGAAAGAGCCACTTGATCTTCCCACAACCCAACTATGCCGACACACTCATCAGCCAAGAGAGCTGTGAGAAAAAGGAATTCCTGTCAACACCCCAGTCTCTGCTTGAAGATAAAGAGGAAATATTTTCTCAGGTAAACTTGTAATGCCCTTATAACATATATCAATGAAAATAACTCATGGCTCTACATACTTGCTTTCACTGTTTCCTATAAATAGTATATTCCATTATACCCCAGTAATGGTTAGGGGTGGGGTTTTTTTTGTTTTGTTTTGTTTTTTTGTTTTGTTTTGTTTTTTTTTGTTGTTGTTGTTTCATGCCACTGGAGATTAAACCTAAGGGCTTTTATGCATGATAGGTGAGTTCTACCATTTTCAGTTAAGGTCTTGATAAGATGCCTGGGCTGGCCTTGGACTCACTTTGTATCCCAAGTGGATTATAAGTTTATAATTCTCATGCCTCAGACTACTGGAGTGCCGGGATTTCAGGCTTGTGGGCACAACACAGATGCCCTACCATTTTAGATTTCTATTAACATTCTGGGGCTGAAAAACATGCCCAAAATCCCAGTCTCAAAAAAAGAAAAAAAAAGGTGGAGAGTAGAAACTCCTAGTTTGGGAAGGAGCCTTTAGTCATATGTGAGTGGTGAGGATGAGAAGTGTGTGTGTGAAGGCCTGTTTCCTTTCATAAAGAACTGCATTAGAAACAAATTTGTCTCCTATTTTTCATTTATGTCTGGCTATATCATTTCATTGTTCTAATTGACTATCCACTTATTCAGAAGCAATAGTGATAAAACCAACCAAAAGTCAGAATTTTACTTGTGTGAATATAAAATGATAATAATCTATAAAAGTTATGATGCTGTTGCTAAACATCTTAGTTCTACAATCTCTCTCATTAAAAGATATTCTATGTGTGCTTAAAAAATTATCCTCTTAAGTAACTTATGAAATGGACAAAAGTTTTGTCATGCAACTTAGGAAACAATTTTAAAGCTGTTTTTTATATTATTATATAATATGTTATACTATGTATTTATACATATACATTACATTAATTATTAATTATATATAATCATATATATGAGGGGGAAATGACCAAATCAAGAAATGTTACATATTAGCGTATGTTAATGCTTCTTAAGAAGTATCTTGCAGGTGTCTAGTGTGGTGGCACATGCCTTTATTCTAAGAGACTAATCTAAGAGCCAGCATGTATCTCTGAGTCCCAGGCCACCTTGGTCTATGTAGTTAGTTACAGGTCAACAAGGGTTACATATTGAGGCCCTGTCTCAAAAAAGAAGTGTGTTGTGGGAGGGTAAATTCATGTCTGCTCTGTCAAATTGAACAGATACATAAAATATAAAGCAGGAAAGTGTTAGAAGAGTAAACATACAAGTATCAATATCTAAATGGACAAGAGATAGGCCAGGAAGTGATAAGTCTGTCTAAAGCTATTTAAACAAGGATTGAAGACTAGCAGTGTAACACAGACAAGCTATGTCACTCTAGATAGGTGATCTAGAAATGGCTCGTTGACTGAAACCAATAGCAACAATGAGAGCCCTCAGCTAAGTAAAATCCAGGAGTAAGATGCATATCTTTCCCACCAGTTCCTGTACTGATTCTTTGTTGCAAACTGAAGACCAAGACAGATTCAGTGAACAGCAACCCTGTTCATTGTGAACTATGTCATCCAGATCAACACTGCCACCTCACCTTTGAAGGGCCATTAAACAAACAACTTCAGAACCAATAAAAGTTAGTCATGGTGGCATATGCCTACAATACCAGTATTTAAGAAGCTGAGGCAAGAGAATCAGGAGTTTGGGGTCATCCTTAGCTACATATTTAATTTTAAGCTATTTTATGGGCCACATGAGACCCTGGAGGGCGGCACCCAGGAGAGAAAAAAGATAGGGAAACAGAGTAGATAAGAACTTTTTAAAAACAATCTTCTACTTAAAATAAATGGATAAGCTTCAATTTCAAAATACATTATCTTCTTGGATTTTGTGATTATTACAAGTGAGAAATTTTCTGTCAGTGGGCTATCATATTTTTTAAGTAATCTTTTTTCTTCGCTAGTGACTTTCAACAGAATTTCATTCTTGCTGTATGTCTTCTGGATTTTTATTTTCTTTTTCAATTCAAAATTATACTCTCAATAAATTATTTCAGTTCTGCATTCTCTTAGTTCTTATAACTTAAACACAGATAAATTAATTGGTTGGTTTTTAAAATTCATATTCTGTTGATAGACTAAATTCTGAATATATTCTGAAATATTGAAACTAAAGATTCATGTGCACACATGCATAAAATAAAGCAGTTGTATTAGAACATTATTACAACAATGTCATATTTAAGGCAACAAACACAGTTTTAAATTTAAGAAACTAATTGGTTATAATTATAAAAAGAAAGTGTGGTTAAATAGGTAGAAAACCATGAGTTTCCATCATCAAAAAACACAGTAGGGAAAATAATACCAGATTCTAACATAATTCCCAAAGAAAGCCTAGATCTAACAAGAAGGTTCCAGAGGCTCTCTCAGTTGCCTATGGCTCCAGCTTCAGAAGATCTGATGCCTTCTTCTGGCCTCCATGGACATTCCCCCACAAACATAATAGTTCATAAAATATTAAAAATAATAATAATAATAAATAGAAATGTACAGAACTTATTAATACAACTTATGTATCTACTGGAATCCCTATCAAAATTCTAGTAATAGGATTTGGGGCAGAAATGAAAAAGCCCATCATAACATTCATATGACATCTCAATGGACCCCTCTGCACAAGCAAAAAAATCTGGAAAAAAAGTTGGAAGTCTCATTCATTAATCTCAAAAACCTTACTACAAAGACACCATAAGAAACCACAAAGCAAGAAAGGAAGAGTAAAGGATGGTGGGGAGGCAAAAAGGGGTATTGGACAAGATCGTTATTAATCAACAAATAGTAGACAGAGAAAACGACAGATAATTAGACAATTTCTGGAACATTTCCAGTGATCACTATTAACAAAAACAGTGCTGGGAGGACAACACAAGGTGGCTCCCGGGACAATGCACTGAGATGACGTCACTCCCATGTGCTCTGACCAGACCTGCACAGTCCGAACCTGATAAAGAGACAGAATCTAACACAGCCCAAGGGAGAATGTTTTTACAGGAAGTCACGCTGGCCAAATCTTCAGTCCATGAACGTAAAGCCTGATGAACTGCTCAGATTCTACTCTCTGCAGAAATCTTGTGAAGTACAACATATGGTCCGGGGATGGGTCCTGGGCTTGGAAAATATTTTAGTTTGCTATTAAAAAAAAGACATTGTGGCAAGCTGAAGAGTTATTGCTAAGAGCTACAGGCTAGATAATGAGACTGCAATAACACCAAGTTGACTTTGTGCTTTGGTTATAGAGAAGAACTTCTTGATTAAGTAAGGGGGCATCATGTGTGAGGCTTACGTGGAGTCAATGAAAGCATGCAACTGAAATGTTCACATTTGGGGTGATGAGAGCACAGCATACAGTGACAAACTGTCGAGAAGAACATACACAGGTCATTTGCATATCTACATCATTTTACACAAGGAACTCCAGGATCCTCCGATACAGAAGCAAGCCTTCTCAGCTACCAGGCCATGGCTATATATGGGGTTTATTTATAAACATATATATGCATGTATGAAAAACGGGAGTAGGAAGACATGACATCATCATGTACCATGTTAGTAAACACTAAGAAGGGAAAGAGTGATCAGCCGTCTCAAACAACTTTGAACAAGCGATTCCTAATGTAAAGTACCGTGTCTGCCCGAGCTTTTGTTAACATAGCCACCTTCCATTTCCTTAATGTTCCTGGCTGTCTCCCGACTCCAAGCATTGGTTCTGAGTTTCTACAATGTCACTTCAGCATCTTCTTGGCCTATCCTACTTTTCAGGATTCAGACAAAGTAGCATTCAGGAAAGGTGTTTTTGACTCCCAAACATAAATTGGGTCCCCTTCCTCTATGTGTCCCTAGGGCTCAGTGTTTTTGTTGTTGTTTGGTTGGTTGGTTGGTTGGTTGGTTGGTTGGTTGTTTTTTTTACCAGATTCAGAATCGATACTCCTTAATAACATCCTTTTTACTTTCCCACATCTTTCTCATCCTAAAAGCTTCTGAGAACTGGCTTCCAAGTAAGATTCAATCAGACTTTGCATTAGACACACATGCTGTTGTGTCTGATAATCAGCCATGTACATGTGAAGTGCTGTAGTTAAATGCTTTGCATCTGAGCACAAAATTTCAAAAAACTTACCTTATAAGAAAATGTAGCTAATTTTTAAAATTTGATCTTTTTACCTGAGCATAGGGGTTTTGGTGGTGGTGATGGTGGTTGGTTGGTTTTGTTGTTGTTGTTGTTTGTTTTTTTTTTAAGGTGGGAGATGTTCAGTAGCACTTGGTTTAAGCTTTAAACATTCTACAATACCTTCGTAGCAACCACTATCAGATTGCAATGTTTACAACTTTCTTATTAGTTCTAAAAAGGTTCCTACCTTACTGTAAATAATATCGTGTCGTAGTGTGTCATTCTTGAGAGCAGCTTAAAAGCCACAGGCAAACATGGGTTTGCCTTGAGCAAGTGCAGAAACTGGCTAGGCCTCTGAGCGTCGCTGTTGACCACCTAAGGAGTAAAGGCAGCTAACCAATCCCACTAAAGGTCTGGCACAACACAAAAGGCTGGTAGTTTGTCTGCGGCTTCCGGTCAGAGAAAATGAAATGAAATTCAGCCCAGATGCCAGATTGTTCTCTTTCCTCGGTGACCTGGGTCCAGTGACTACTAGTCGTCTCCGACCCTAGAGGATACGGACTGGATTCCCCCTGTGCTGGAAGCTGATTCAGAGGAAACTCGGCTGCAGAAGGGCAATGGCGACGCTGCAGAAACTTCCCCAGAGCCGAATGCTGGTCCTTCTGTGCGCACTTTGGGCCGCCCTGTGGGAAGCCAGAGCTGGACAGATCCGCTACTCCGTGCCAGAGGAGATCGACAAAGGCTCCTTCGTGGGCAGCATCGCCAAGGACCTGGGACTAGAGCCCCAGGCTCTGGCAGAACGAGGAGTCCGCATCGTCTCCAGAGGTAGGTCGCAGCTCTTTGCTCTAAACCCACGAAGCGGCAGCTTGGTCACCGCAGGCAGGATAGACCGGGAGGAACTGTGCGCCCAGAGCGCACCCTGTTTGGTGAACTTTAACCTATTATTGGAAGATAAATTGACTATTTATTCTGTAGAGGTGGAGGTAACAGATGTTAATGACAATGCTCCTCGCTTTGGAGTAGAGGAGCCAGAACTAAAAATCAGTGAAACAACTACACCAGGGTTCAGGATTCCTCTTAAGAGTGCACATGATGCGGACGTGGGAGAGAACACCCTCCAGAAGTATGAACTCAACTCAAATGACCACTTCTCTCTGGACGTGCGAACTGGAGCTGACGGGAACAAGTACCCAGAGCTGGTGCTCGAGCGCGCCTTGGACCGCGAGGAAGAGGCTGTTCATCATCTGGTTCTAGTCGCCTCGGACGGGGGCAATCCAGTGCGATCTGGCACCTGCCGCATCCGTGTGAAGGTCCTGGATGCGAACGACAATGCTCCTATTTTTACACAGCCCGAATATCGTGTGAGAGTTCCTGAGAATATGCCCGTAGGCACCCGGATACTCACAGTGACAGCCACTGACGCTGATGAGGGATACAATGCTCAAGTGACTTATTTCCAGGAGCACGCCCCCGGAGAAACTGCAAATGCATTTGAGCTAACGTCAACAACTGGAGACATAACAATCACAAAACGTCTGGATTATGAGAAAGCTAAATTCCATGAAATCGATATTGAGGCTCAGGATGGCCCAGGCCTTCTGACTAGGACGAAAGTTATTGTCGCCGTTCTAGATGTCAATGACAATGCCCCGGAATTTTACATGACATCTGCCACTGCTTCTGTGCCTGAAGACGCTCCTCTGGGAACCGTAATTGCACTCTTCAATGTACATGACAGGGACTCTGGACAAAATGCAGTTGTCACGTGTTCACTTCCTGAGACGCTCCCTTTCAAGTTAGAAAGGTCGGTGGACAGTTACTACCGACTGGTTACAACCAGAACCCTTGACAGGGAGCAGTTCTCCTTCTACAACATCACTCTAAGTGCTAAAGATGCAGGGAACCCATCTTTGTCCACAGATGCACACCTTTTACTGCAGGTGGCAGATATCAATGACAACCCACCCTCCTTCTCCCAGGGCGCCTACTCTGCCTACATTCCTGAAAACAACCCCAGAGGCACCTCCATCTTTTCAGTGCTGGCCTATGACCCTGACAGTAATGACAACGCCCATGTAACCTACTCTTTAGCTGAAGATACATTTCAAGGAGCTCCCCTGTCCTCTTACATCTCCATCAACTCTGACACTGGAGCCCTCTATGCTCTCCGATCCTTTGACTATGAGCAGTTCCAAGACTTGCAGCTGTGGGTGATAGCAATGGACAGTGGGAACCCTCCACTGAGTAGCAATGTGTCACTGAGCCTGTTCTTAGTGGACCAGAACGACAACATGCCTGAGATCCTTTATCCTGCCCTCCCCACAGACGGGTCCACTGGTGTGGAGCTAGCACCTCGATCTGCAGACCCTGGATACCTGGTGACCAAAGTGGTGGCAGTAGACAAAGACTCAGGACAGAACTCCTGGCTGTCCTATCGTCTGCTCAAGGCCAGCGAGCCAGGGCTCTTCTCAGTGGGACTGCACACTGGTGAGGTACGCACTGCTCGAACCCTGCTGGACAGAGATGCTCTGAAGCAGAGCCTCGTGGTGGCTGTGCAGGATCATGGCCAGCCTCCTCTCTCTGCTACAGTCACACTCACCATAGCAATAGCTGATAACATCCCTGAAGTCCTGGCTGACCTGGGCAGCATCAGGACCCCTGACAACTCTGATGATTCAGAACTCACTCTCTACCTGGTGGTGGCAGTGGCTGTGGTCTCCTGTGTCTTTTTGGCCTTTGTCATTGCGCTCCTGGCTCTCAGGCTGAGGCGCTGGCATATGTCTCGGATGCTCCAGACGTCAAGAGATGGCTTAGGGGCCATCCCTGCCTCACACTTTGTGGGAGTGGATGGAGTTCGTGCTTTCCTGCAGACCTATTCCCATGAAGTCTCACTAACTGCAGACTCAGGGAAAAGCCATATTATCTTCCCTCAGCCAAACTATGCAGATACTCTCATCAGCCAGGAGAGCTGTGAAAAAAATGATTTTCTTTCAGCGCCACAGTCTTTACTTGATGATAAAAGAGAAGAAACCCCTCAGGTAAAAAAATTTTTTTTGCAATAAGCCTGTGTTATTTTGCTAGATTTACCTATTTAGTTGCCCCAGGTGATTAAATACACGTGTTTTATTCCTGTGTTTCCTTGAGGGTGTATTGAAATTTAAGTGAATCCAGGTGAACTATTCCTAGGTAGTCTTAAATGCTCATGGGCTACAAGGAAAGTTAAAAAATTATCATGGAATGGATGAAAATAAGGAATTAGTAGATGACATTTAGATCATCAAAAGAAGACTTAGAAACTATGGCTAATCTCTTATACTTTTTCATTCATGGGACAAATCATTTCATGTATGTGGATCGTTGATTCTTTTTAAACATAGAAAGATTGGAGTTGGTGGTGTGCCTACCCAGCATGCACTGGGCCTTGTGATGGTTCCCAGTGCTGCAGTGTGTGTGTTATGCTCTCTCTCTCTCTCTCTCTCTCTCTCTCTCTCTCTCTCTCTGTGTGTGTGTGTGTGTGTGTGTGTGTGTGTGTGTATGTGTGCTACATGCAATGTATACACTGGACTTTATAATAACTGAAGAGTCCTCTTTAAAACGCAAGGCTTGCTTTATATTTAAATCTGTATGAAACTCTTTGGTTGGATTTTTCTCACTTGATCTGAATATTCCTCCTTCATATTTTCAGAAAAGTTGCTTACTTCCTTAATTTTCATACTAATACCTGTTTAAATGAGGAATCTTTATCTGGACAAAGTAGCACACACTTCAACCACCATACTTAGGAGGCAGAGGCAGGCAGATTTCCCTGAGTTTTAAACCAGCCTGGTCTACATAGCAAGCTCTGGGCCAGCCACGTGAGACCTGTCTCAAAGACAAACAAGACCTCATTTTGCACGTGGTGTGTCACAATTGAGACATGCCTCTGATCCTAAGATTTACATTCCTCACATAGTTTCAGTGTGCCGTCCTGTCTCTGAGTAACTGAACACAGCAGTCTCTGGAGGTGCTCCATGCTTCCTGGGAGCTTACTGTGCACTCGATAACTTGGTAAAATAACACTAACAGGTTTCTCTTTGCTGAATCTTCATTTTCCTCACATCTGGAAATCATATTAATTTTTTTTATCTTTAAAAAATGGTTTTTATCCTTGTATACTTTGCCCATGAAGAAGTTAAAAAGTATTCAGAGACAATATCATACGATTGCTGTTTTCTTCAACTTTCCTATTCGTCAGACGCCAAAAATGTTCCCATTTATAAACACTAGGTTTTTTTTCTCCATTGCTCCTGAGTCGGAGTAACACATTTGTTGACCATATACTTAATAACAGTGGGTATGCTAATCGTGTGAATCAGTTTGTTTTTATCTGGAAACAACCCTGTAGTAGTTGAAACTTGTACTAGATAGTTTTATATCTCCTATGGTGCTTGAGGTTCTTATTACATCTGGGAGTATCTGATGGAAAACTTAGGACAGTATATTCCAGTGTATTTGTTCATGTGGCATAAGCCTCTATGAGCATCAGAATTCTCTTTGGAACAATGTGTCATCATAATTTTACTTCTTAGTAGATAACAAAGTATGACCATAAGAAAGCTGAGAACATAGTTCCTTTTAAGGATATAGTAACCCCTAAGAATAAATGCCTTATAGATACATATACAATGCATCATGGCTGAAATGACTTGTTGTTGTTGTTATTTCTATTTGTTTTGAGACAGAGTCTCACTATGGCTGACCTGTAACTCCCTTTGTAGACTAGGCTGACCTCAAATTCACAGAGATCTTGCCTGTCTCTGCCTCCTGGGCCCTGGATTTAAAGGTATGCACCACCACATCTGCCTTCATTTCTATTTCTGTGCTTCAAGAGGAAAATATATGGAAGAAGGGGTTCTGGGCGTAAAGCAAAAGCTTATCTTTACCAATGTCTGCTGTGGTGGTTTTTAAAATGATATCCTCACACACATCTGCATTTGG
The DNA here is from genome assembly GCF_963924665.1 of Micromys minutus. NCBI lineage: Eukaryota > Metazoa > Chordata > Mammalia > Rodentia > Muridae > Micromys > Micromys minutus. The sequence goes on from NC_137977.1 coordinate 24,879,925, forward strand.
GCAAGGAAAATATCTTTAGTAGCCTGAAGTCTGTCATTTCTCCTACATCCAAATCTTTCCCCTGCTCCATGGTTCTCAATAAGGCCTTCACCAAAATCCACAGCCAAGTTGGAGACTGCTCCATCTCCCTTGGCTTCTCTTGGCGTATGGTCATTTCAATGCATGGTAAGCCCCAAGAGGTTTTCCACCCTCATAAACTCTGTGATGAAACTGATTGTGTCTGTATTTTTCACATTAAATCTCCAGACAAATATACTGTCTTGCCAATCATGTGTTTACTTATAACGAATCAGTTAGGCGAAAAATATTAAAACTAGTATGTCAGGCTACCAAAAGCAAACTTTAAGAATTATAATCCACATATATGGCTGTTTCTCGGTAAATATTAAACTGCACCCTTGGAAAACGGTAATTATGTTTGAAGCAGTACTGGTGGAGTTAACGTTAGAGTGTGGCATCCCAAAGAAGGATAACTTGACATTGCATTTAGCAAATGTCAGTTCGGTTACGTGAAATCAGTACTAGTTCCCTTGCCAGAACTAGTTGTCTTGACTGAAAAAGCGAGGAACAAAGGGTAACTTGGGTTTACCTGAGAGTGTGCAGTGAACGATTAGGCCTCTGGGTGTCGCTGTTGACCACACAAGAAGAAAGGGTGCCGCTGGAGCGGTGTCCTCCATTTCCCTGCTGCAAAGCAACACCAAGAACAGTCTGAGAAGGCAGAAGCGACCTCACCACATCATCGGGCAACTCGGTGGTGTGTGAACTAAGTCCATGAAAGATTTAACTACTTGAGGGGTAAGGCTGGGACCCATTGTGGGAACCAGAGTGGGGAAAAAGAGAAAAGGAAATGATCCGCCTGGGACGAGGAACCGCCGGAGCTTTGTTGTGCGCGCTCCTGGGGACGCTGTGCGCGGCTGGCTTCAGGCAGATCCGCTACTCAGTGCCAGAGGAGCTGGACAAAGGCTCCTTCGTGGGCAACATCTCCAAGGACCTGGGGCTGGAACCCCGCGAGCTGGCGGAGCGCGGGGTCCGCATCGTCTCCAGAGGTAGGTCGCATCTTTTCTCTCTGGACCCGCGAGGCGGCAGCCTGGTCACCGCAGGCAGGATAGACCGGGAGGAGCTGTGCGCACAAATCATGCCCTGTCTTGTGAGCTTTAACATCCTTGTGGAGGATAAGCTGAAAATATTTGAGGTAGAAATTGACATCAGCGATGTTAATGATAATGCTCCTAGTTTCCCCACGGAGGAACTGGAGATAAAAATTGGTGAACTAACAGTTCCTGGAACTCGCTTTCCACTTAAAACTGCATTTGACCCAGATGTGGGCATGAACTCCCTGCAGAACTATAAGCTCAACTCCAATGACTACTTCTCCTTGGCTGTGAACAGCGTCATCGATGACGCCAAGTACCCAGAGCTAGTCCTGGAGCGAGCCCTGGATCGTGAGAAAAAGGCAGTCCATCAGCTTGATCTCATTGCCTCTGATGGCGGAGACCCTGTCCACACCGGCAAGTTGTGCGTCCAGGTGATCGTCTCGGATGCAAATGACAACCCGCCCGTGTTTACTAAGCCAGAGTACCGTGTCAGTGTTCTGGAGAATGTGCCAGTGGGCACCCGGCTGATCACAGTGAATGCCACGGATCCCGATGAGGGATTCAATGCTCAAGTGTCCTATATTATGGATAAAATGCCTGGGAAAGTTTCTCAGGTTTTCCATCTCAATCCAGTGACTGGAGATATATCAACATTAAAAAGTCTTGATTATGAGGACGCTGTGTCTTATGAAATCAAAATTGAAGCACAAGACGGACCAGGTCTTTTTTCAAGAGCCAAGGTTCTTGTCACGGTTCTGGATGTGAATGACAACGCCCCGGAAGTCTCAGTCACTTCCCTCACAGGCTCGATCCCAGAGGAGGCTCCTGCTGGAAGAGAAATCGCACTTATCAATGTACATGACCGAGATTCTGGCCAGAATGGGCAAGTCACAGTTTTTGTCCTGGGGAATCTGCCCTTTACTCTAGAAAAATCAATAGACCAATACTACCGCTTAGTGACAGCCAGATCTCTGGATCATGAGGAGGTGTCTCAATATAATATCAGTCTAAGAGCCACCGATGGAGGAAGTCCACCACTGTCTACGGAAACTCATATCGTTCTGCATGTGTCAGACATCAACGACAACCCTCCTACGTTCACGCATGCCTCCTATTCAGCCTACATCCCAGAAAACAATGCTAGGGGAGCCTCCATCTTCTCTGTTACTGCACAGGACCCAGACACTGACAAGAACGCACAAATCACTTACTCGCTGGCTGAGGACACACTTCAGGGGGTGCCTCTGTCATCCTACGTATCCATCAACTCCAACACTGGTGTCCTCTATGCTCTTTGCTCCTTTGACTATGAACAGTTTAGAGACCTGCGGCTACAAGTGACAGCTAGAGACAGTGGGAACCCTCCGCTCAGCAGCAACACAACACTGAGCCTATTTGTGCTGGACAAGAATGACAACGCGCCTCAAATCCTGTACCCTACCCTCCCAGTAGATGGTTCTACTGGGGTTGAGTTGGCTCCCCGCTCTGCAGATCCGGGATACCTGGTGACTAAGGTGGTGGCAGTGGACAAAGACTCAGGACAGAATGCCTGGCTGTCCTACCGCCTGCTCAAGGCCAGTGAGCCAGGGCTCTTCTCAGTAGGACTGCACACAGGCGAGGTGCGCACAGCAAGGGCCATGCTTGACAGAGATGCTCTCAAGCAGAGCCTGGTGGTGGCTGTGCAGGATCATGGCCAACCCCCTCTCTCTGCCACAGTCACACTCACCGTAGCAGTGGCTGACAGCATCCCTGACATCCTGGGGGACCTGGAAAGCATCCATACCCCTGCTAACCCCAAAACTTCAGACCTCACTCTCTACCTGGTGGTGGCCGTGGCTGCAGTCTCCTGCATCTTCCTAGCCTTTGTCATTGTGCTGCTGGCTCTCAGGCTGCGGCGCTGGCACACATCACGCCTGCTCCAGGCTTCAGGAAATGGATTGGCTGGTGTGCCAGCCTCTCACTTTGTAGGTCTAGATGGGGTGCAAGCGTTCCTGCAGACCTATTCCCAGGAAGTTTCACTTACCGCAGGCTCTAGGAAGAGTCACCTGATCTTCCCACAACCCAACTACGCAGACACGCTCATCAGCCAGGAGAGCTGTGGGAAAAGCGAGCCTCTTATAATACCTCAAGATTTACTTGAAACAAAAGAAGATCCCAACCTGCCTGTGGTGAGTCTATTGCTTTGAGTGTTATGAACAGTTATGCCAGTGTGGTTCTTATAATATACATTTATTTGAGATGTAAAGCAATGATGTAATTGTACATTCTGTTTTCTCTACCTGTGTCCCACTTGCCTATGAGAAGACTGTACTTCTTGGTCTTGTTATAGCTGAGTGGGTCCAAGTAGCCGGATCTGGACAGTGCATTCTGAGGATTGGTAGTAACGTGCCACTTCCGGGGGATACGCTGATTGCCATTATAATTCCAGTTCTATCCCTTAACCTTTGGAACTGTGGTTGCTCCTTCTACCTATGTCCTTCAGTACCTGTAATGAGAGAAGAGCCACGTATCTGACCTGACAGTGGTCCATACACATGTCATACACCTTTCACAACTTTGTTCTCGTTGTTCAGGTGCTGGGGTAGGTCCGAGGGTGTTGGCCTATGTTGATCATCTCAGCCTGCCTTTCCCATTATAAACCCATGTGATTTGAACGTTATCACCCCTGCCCACTAGCCTATCCTGACTGACACAAACAAGTAGGGGAAGGAGGGAAATACAAAGTATTTCATCCTCTAATAAATTTTTGTCTGAACCTTTCCAAGTCACACCACAGTCTTTTCATCACAAGGACATAAAAATCATAGGCTAGGAAGTGAAGAAAACAGGTGTCACATGACACCTGCAGTTGCAGCTACCGTGGAAACTGTGGAGATGGGAATCACTCAAGCCTAGAGTTCAAGACTAACCTTGGCAACATGGCAAGAGCTGTCTCAAACAGAAAAGTGGGGGGTTGTCAAGTGATTAAATGCCTGATGACTAAAGTGTGTGTGTGTGTGTGTGTGTGTGTGTGTGTGTGTGTGTGTGTGTGTTTGTGTGTGTGTTTGTCTGAGGGTAGCAAGTTCATTCACCTAACTATTATGAGCCATGGGCTGGTATTTATCACCGTTTCAGAAAGGTTTTTCCAACCTGTGATGTAGCTGTATCACTCCTGGATATTTACCCAAGGGACTGTAAGCCAACATATCACAGAGATACTTGCGCATGAGTGTCTACTGCAGCACTGTTCACAATGACTAAGCAACCTGGGTGTGTCCATCAATACTGGAATGAATAAAGAAAATGTGACGTATAAACACTTATACAATGGAATTTTTCACCCATAAAGAAAAGTGAAGCTTTATCATGTGCAGAAAAATAAATGCAACTGTAATTAAGCTGCTTTAGTTAATATTAAGAAAGTTAAGTCAATCACAAAAATACCATATCCTCTCTCATTTGAGAACTCTTAAGTTTTATACAGATACATAAAATGGTGTGTGCGAATGAGTTCATGCCTGCAAGTAAAAGAAACTGCTGGGAAAGGGGGAGGGGTCTAACAGGAGAGGAGGTGAGAGAAAAGGGGGACTGTGGGGGATACAGAGGCATATGCCCAGCATTCAATATATACTTGTATAAAAATGTCCTTGTGAAACCCAACACAAAATATACTATTTCAAAATGATTATATGCCAACACAAAATATACTATTTCAAAATACAAGGAAAATATTTTTCAGTTTCTGCAAGAGATCCCTAGACCATGTAGTACAGTAGTGAAATAGAAATCCAGAATGGGTTCTAGAACTTTCTTTGGGCATATACCATGGGCTCATTTTCAAACCTATGAAAATATTTTTACTCCTGTAACTACAAAAGAGAGTTGTCCAAAAATGAATGAAAATGTATTTTCATCGCATCTCAAAGGGACAGATTTCTCCCTCATTAGGTTAGAAAATGTAACATTGAAATGTGTAAGTCAACAAAGCCTGCAGAAACTACCTGTAAGCATATAAAACTATATTCTCATTTGAGATCCATATATGTGATAGGAATCTTGTTAGAAGGAATACAAAGACATGAAATAGAGAAAACAAGAGAAAGGACATCTCCGGGGAAGTGTAATGGATTTCTACTGGGGATGACTGAGTACTTCAAAATAGTGTAATGAAGTCAGCTCGATTCTCCTGCAGTTAGAAATACTTGAGACATCTAGCTTTAAAAGTAACGTTTATTTATCTGATTGTCGGAAGGTAGGAAGTCCAATAACAGCCATTCTCATCTTCTTGGGCCCTTTTCCTTCGGGGACAACACATGTCATGGGGGTACCACATGAAAACAGCAAAGCAGGTGTGTCAGAGATTGCTGCTTTTACAACAAAGGGACCATTCATTGATTCACGAATGAAGATAAAGCCCTCCTGGCTCAATCATTTCCTGAAGATTCTGCCTCCTGATACTGTTAAAGCGTGGATTGGGAGATTGAGGTTCTAACACATTAAGTTTAAGAGGTGCATTTTAGCCACTGTTATCCAGTTTGGTGGTATATAAAAAATAAAGAGATTTGCTTGTTTGAGTTTCCCAAGTCCAGGATTAAGTCCTAAAATGCAGTGTTTCGGTCCAGTGAGATGGCTAAGGGGAAAAGTTGCTTGCTGCCAAGTCTGACAACCTGAGTGCCATCCCTGACATCTACATGATGGATGGAGAAAACCAACTCCCGTATATTGTTCTCTGACCTCCACATTAATGCACATGCATTTTACATACACCTAAGCACACAAATACATGGATGTAATAAAATATGAATAAAAAAGTGTTTAAATATTGTCAGTGTCCCACCAAGAGTTACTGGTGCTCAATTACTTTATTAATTAATAGCATTAAACTGGTTGAAGTTAAGGGTTTGGATGATGGAGTTATATATTTAGAAAAAAAAGTTTCATAAAAATAAATATGACTTACACAAGATTCACCGTAACAAAAGCCCAAATGCTACACTGGTATGTTTAATAAACTATCAGGCTACAGTGTATTTAACTGAAAATAGGATGCTTTAAGAAGAAGATCGATGCATTAAAATATCTCTGGAGATGCCATTCCTCTCTTTTGCAAAGACTACCTTTGAAAAGTTTTACCGATTGATAAAATACACAGAAATTAAAACACTACGTAGAGAAGTTACTTCAATAAACTTGCTAAAATATAATGATCATAATCCACTGAGTCATAAGATTTAAAAAAACACTCATTTATTGGAAAATGACAGTCAAGCCTGAGCTTTTAAGTGCCATACAGTGAAGATATTAATGGCATTTTTTTTCCTTCAAAACTGGTAAAAGAAAAAACGCGCGTCTTGTGAAGTGGGAAGGATACTGCATGGTGATAAAAACACTCGTGAAATGATAGTAAACAAAGTAAAATATCTAAACCAAAGAGAGAAATGTGAATACCTGTTTGTAAATTAAAAGTCAAAACAAACGCTTTAATAAATGGCTGCACGGTACGCAGTTTTACAAGACAACCATTAGGCGACGCTGTTGACCAAAGGGAAGAGCTGGGTTCTCCGTTCCGCAGGGTCCAGCCAGGGCTTGCTTGCTTTTTCCGGCACCTATGAGAACATCCGTCCGGTTCCTGTGCCCTCTTCAAGCGCCTGACAAATCCTGCCCTCAAATCACAAACATCCAGGGGACTGGTTTTCTTTTTAAAATCCTGGAGAAAGCTCGAAAAGAAGCTTCCTAGCGAGCTCAGAACGGCAGAGCAACCCCAGCGGCTTTGGAACGATGGCAAATCAGGTACTGCTTCACTTCCTGATGCCTTTGTTTTATGGCGCCTTCTCCCAGCCCATCCACTACACCATTCCGGAGGAGCTGGCCAAGGGCTCTCTGGTGGGAAATCTCGCCAAGGATCTGGGACTCAGTATCCAAGAATTGCCAGCTCGAAAACTGAGAGTTAGTGCAGAGGATTATTTCAGCGTTAGGGCAGAGAGTGGGGACTTGTTAGTGAGCGGCAGAATAGACAGAGAAAAGATTTGTGGGAGGAAATCTGAATGTGCACTGGAATTTGAATCTGTTATTGAAAACCCGATGAACATTTTCCACGTAACTGTTGCTATTCAAGACATTAATGATAATGCACCACATTTCTTTGGGAAAAGCACTGAGTTGGAGATCTGTGAGTCAGCTTTGGCAGGGGCAAAATTTCCTCTGGACTCTGCACGAGATGCAGATGTGGGAAGCAACTCACTGAAGGTGTACGCTATCAGCCCCAATCCACACTTCTCCTTGTCAACGAAGGAAAGTCCTGATGGAAGTAAATACCCAGAATTGCTGCTGGAAAAACCTCTAGACAGGGAGCATCAGAGCTCCCATCACTTAATACTGACCGCCATGGATGGTGGAGACCCACCCCTAAGTACCACCACCCAGATCTGGATCAAAGTCACCGATGCCAATGATAATGCTCCAGTGTTCAGCCAAGACACTTACAAAGTTAGCCTTCGTGAAAACACGCCCCCAGGAACGTTAGTGCTGCAAGTGACAGCCACGGATCAGGATGAGAGTATCCACGGAGAGATCACTTATACCTTCCTTAATGTCCCGGCAAGTACTAACCTCATCTTCAGTCTCAATCCAAATACTGGAGCTATCACAACTAATGGTACATTGGATTTTGAAGAAAAGAGTAGATACACATTGGGTGTAGAAGCCAAGGACGGAGGGGTGCACACAGCTCACTGTAATGTTCAGATTGAAATTCTGGATGAGAATGACAATGCCCCAGAGGTGACATTTATGTCCTTTTCTAACGAAGTTCCAGAGGATTCGGTCCTTGGAACAGTAATAGCCCTCATTAAAGTTCGAGACAAAGATTCTGGACAAAATGGTCTGGTGGCATGCCATATTCAGGAAGAACTTCCTTTCAAATTACAACCTGCCTCCAAAAATTATTACAAGTTGGTGATTGACAAGGCCCTAAACAGGGAACAGACCCCAGATTACAACGTCACTATCACAGCTACTGACGGTGGCAAGCCATCACTTTCCTCCACGACATGTGTCACTGTATACGTCACAGATATCAACGACAATGCACCGGTTTTCCACCAGGCCTCCTACTTGGTCCACGTGGCTGAGAACAACCCACCTGGAGCCTCCATTGCTCAAGTCAGCGCCTCTGACCCGGATTTGGGATCCAATGGCCTCATCTCCTACTCCATCATAGCCAGCGACCTAGAGCCAAGGTCGCTGTCGTCCTTCGTGTCTGTGAACCAGGACAGTGGAGTGGTGTATGCTCAGCGCGCCTTTGACCATGAGCAGCTGCGCTCCTTCCAGCTGACACTGCAGGCGCGCGACCAGGGCACTCCAGCGCTCAGCGCCAACGTGAGCATGCGCGTGCTGGTGGGCGACCGCAACGACAATGCGCCACGCGTGCTGTATCCCACGCTCGAGCCCGATGGCTCTGCGCTCTTCGACATGGTGCCACGCGCTGCCGAGCCTGGGTACCTGGTCACCAAGGTGGTGGCTGTGGACGCAGACTCAGGACACAATGCCTGGCTGTCTTACCACGTGTTGCAGGCCAGCGACCCCGGACTCTTCAGCCTGGGGCTGCGCACAGGCGAGGTGCGCACAGCGCGAGCCCTGGGAGACAGGGACTCAGCTAGGCAGCGCCTTCTGGTCTCTGTGCGTGATGGTGGACAGCCACCCCTCTCAGCTACAGCCACGCTGCACCTGATCTTCGCTGACAGCCTGCAGGAGGTGCTGCCAGACCTCAGCGATGACCCTCTACCCTCTGACCCCCAGAGTGAGCTGCAGTTTTACCTGGTGGTGGCCTTGGCCTTGATATCAGTGCTCTTCCTCCTGGCGGTGATTCTGGCTATTGCCCTGCGTCTGAGACACTCCTCCAGATCAGCTGCCTGGGGCTGCTTTCAATCTGGTCTCAGCCCGAAGGCTCAACCTGTGGTTTCTCCCAACTACAGCCAGGGGACATTGCCCTATTCCTATAATCTATGTGTTGCTTCACATTCTACGACTCTGGCAGGGTTTAATTTTCACCCCGTGGCACCAGAGGTTGCTCCCCCTCAGGATCTCCTGTGCGATGACCCTTCTGTGGTTGTATGTGACAATAATGGAGATCCCAAAGTCTTGGACGACTCTTCCTTGACGGTAAGTTTCTACAGAGCGACTTAAACAGCATTTGCTGTACCTGCTTCTCAGTCGTGCGCAGATTTGGCTATTTTGGTCATTTGTTCATAGTTTGGGGGATATTTAGTGGAGGAAGTGTCATGGAGGCATAAAGATTGGCTCCTGGTTGCTCGGTCATCTTGGAAATGACCCAATTACCAGTTTCAATCTTCACTGTTGGTGTTTCTGTGTGGTTAGCAAATCTTGCCAAAGACTATATTCTATAAGTCAACATTCAGTAACAGTAGTAATCGTTAACTGTCTACAAGCATATTGATGTTTCTTTCTGCCTAAATTATGGTCAATTACCTTTCTTGCTTGAAGAATGTTTGCTTGTTTGTTTGTTTGGAGACAGGGACTCTCTGTGTAGCCCTGGCTGTCCTGGAACTCGATCTGTAGACCAGGCTGGCATCGAACTCACAGAGATCCGCTGCCTCTGCCTCCAAATGCTGGGATTGAAGTTGTGCACCACTGCTCTGCTTAACTACCTTTTACTGCAACACATCAACTTAACGAGGCCCTTCAAAGAATTAGGGCCGTTAGCACTTACTTGTCCTACCACAAGTACCAAAGATTACCACGTTTTATATTTGAATTGCTAATTTGGGGTCAATACTGTTCTCACGTAGGATTTCACAAGTTTCTCCACATTTATTTGGGGAGGCAAGGCGCACGTGTGCCATGGTAGGCGTGTGGAGATTAAAGGACAGTATGGGTATCAGTTCTCTACTTTCAATCATGGAACCCCCAGGACCAAACTCCTCAGATTGTCAGGCTTGCGGAAAAAGCTTTTAGCACCTGAGCCATCTTGTCTACCCCTCCCTGGGTCTTTGACAACTCCTTAATCATTTGTGTTTTGCACTTTCCACTTCATCATCATTATAGTAAGGGCTGTGATGATCTTTCTACTTATGAGCCAGTTTATAATTTTCCTGTTATTTTAGTATAAATTTCTGTGAGTCAGATCTACAGCATTTAGATAATTTTTTGTGCACATTTTCAGTTATTTTCAACACACATCATTTTAATCCCCTGACTCCAAAGCACTTTGCACATCTTTGAAGGACTGTGAAAAAAAAATAAAACACATCTAACCTTCTTTCTCAAAGACGAGCGTTTTAATTCTGCGTAATTAATAGGCTTTCATGACTCCTTAAAAGTTTAGTCATTTCCATGTGCTAACGGTTAGGTGAGGAATAGTTTAAAGAGCTATGACTTCTTGATTTATCTCATTACTGAAGATAGCTGTGAACCTCGTGATGGAGGTGATGCTACTTGGGCTATGAACATAGTTCCTTTTCCTGACTGCTTCTGAAATCAGTGGTAAAGTAATTTAGTGCGGTGGTTATAAAGAAATTGATGACAGTAAAGTGAGACCAGTGGGCGTGCCTTATATGAAAAAAGCCCCTGACATAGCTCGGGCTGTTCTTGAACTCATGGAGATTCACCTGCCTCTGCCTCCTGAGTACTAAAATCAATGATGTGTGCCACCACACCTGGCCTAAAACATCCTAACAGCTCGTCAGCTTAACTTCCTTGCCTTTATGCTATCGTTTAATTTAATACTTGTTTGTTTATTATTTGAATTTGGTTAACAATGGTAATTAACTCATTAAACATAGACTAATGTTTTAGTTTATGAACGTTGCTGTTATAAAGACTGAGGACACATTCTGAATCTGACGGCAGTGACCTGACGTACAATATCCTGTGTATAAAATTAGCTATTTTACTCCACACCTAGAATTTTCCCACTATACTCATTTGCACACGGGTAAGAGTATCTCTTGAGCAGCCGGCATCTTTCCTACAGTGGAACTGAACAATTATCCAAGATTTCCAAAGGAAACTTGCTTCTGCAATAAATAGGTTGGAACTAGAGCTGCTCCTGCAGGCTCCGTGAACCACTGTCTCTCCACCCCTCCCTTTTCTCTGTTCATATCTACCCCTGTTCCTGAGATGAATGGCTGTGACCCTCATCCAATACAAAGCACTGGACATGGTTAGGGAGATAAGCAACTGAACTGAAAAGCGGTAGAAAACAATACTTTCCATCGTATTATTTCTCTGATAGATTAAAATAGTTTGACGTATAAGAGGCTTTGGGTAGTTCTAGGATTTTTGTTGCAAATTAAACAACACAGTTTTTTTTTTTTTTTTTTTTTTTTTTTTTTTTTTTTTTTTTTTTTTTTTTTCTTTTATTCTACTTTAGAGAAGTGGGTTTAGGATGTGTGTGGTGGTTTTATCAAAAATTTGTTGCAATAACAGTTTAGTACTCTGGGTGTCGCTGTTCACCACTCAGGGGTGAAAATCGGGTATTTAGTAGGACCAAGATTTCCGGAGCACAAAGGGCTGGTTATGGTCTTAAAGAAAGCAGCAATCTGGACTCCCAGGAGCACCAAGGTCCAACGGTACAAGTACGTCATCTTGAAACCCAAAGATTGTAGGGTTCAACAGGCCTGCACAGACTCAACGCTCAAGCTCTCTGCGGCGGGACTGCAATGGCGGCTCCTTACAGATCAGACCGCAGGGGTCTAATCTGGATCTGCATTTTCCTTGGATCCCTACGCGACATCCGCGCGGAACAGATCCGGTACTCTGTGCCAGAGGAGCTGGAAAAGGGCTCTGCGGTGGGTAATCTCGCCGCGGACCTGGGGCTGGAGCCTGGGAAGCTGGCAGAACGCGGAGCCCGCATTGTCTCCAGAGGTAAGACCCAGCTCTTTGCTCTGAACCCGCGAAGCGGCAGCTTGGTGACAGCAGGGAGGATCGACAGGGAAGGGCTCTGTGACAGATCCCCAAAGTGTACCGCAAATCTGGAGATTCTCCTAGAGGATAAAGTGAGGATTCTAGCCGTGGAAGTGGAAATTATCGATATTAATGATAATGCCCCCAGCTTTGGAGCACAACAGAGGGAAATAAAAGTCGCTGAAAGTGAAAATCCTGGGACAAGATTTCCTCTTCCTGAAGCTTTTGATCCGGACATAGGGGTGAACGCCTTGCAAGGTTACCAGCTCAGTTCTAATGCTCACTTTTCCCTGGATGTGCAAAGTGGACCGGATGGAATTAAGTACCCAGAGTTAGTGCTGGAAAATGCCTTAGACCGAGAGGAGGAAGCCTTTCATCACCTGGTTCTCACCGCCTTCGACGGAGGCGACCCGGTTCGCTCTGGTACTGCCACAATTCAAATAACACTCGTGGACACCAACGACAATCCTCCTGTATTCACTCAGCCAGAGTACCACATTAGTGTGAAGGAGAATTTGCCTGTAGGCACCCGGTTACTTACCATAAAAGCCACTGACCCGGATGAAGGAGCCAATGGAGAAGTGACCTATTCTTTCCGGAACGTAAGAGACAAAATATCCCAGCTCTTCCAGCTGAATTCTCTGACTGGGGACATTACAATGTTGGGGCAACTGGATTATGAAGATGCTGGACTCTATGATGTTGACGTAGAAGCCCATGATGGGCCTGGTCTTCGAGCCAGAAGTAAGGTACTGGTGACAGTTCTGGATGTAAATGACAATGCTCCGGAAGTCACAGTCACCTCTCTCACCAGCTCTATCCAAGAAGCTTCTTCCCCGGGCACAGTGATTGCTCTTTTCAATGTGCATGACAGTGACTCTGGAGAGAATGGCCTTGTCACCTGTTCTATTCCAGATAATCTTCCATTCAGGTTGGAAAAGACCTACGGAAATTATCATCGGCTGCTGATACACAGGACTCTGGACAGGGAAGAAGTCTCTGACTATAACATTACAATAACTGCCACCGACCATGGAACTCCGCCACTGTCTACAGAGACTTTTATCTCATTGCAGGTGGTGGACATTAATGACAACCCACCCACCTTCACCCATCCCTCCTATTCTGCCTACATTCCAGAAAACAACCCTAGAGGGGCTTCCATCTTATCCATAACAGCCCAGGACCCAGACAGTGGTGAGAATGCCCAGGTCATCTACTCCCTGACAGAGGACACTATCCAGGGGGCACCTCTGTCCTCCTACATCTCTATCAACTCCAATACTGGTGTCCTTTATGCACTGCGCTCCTTTGATTATGAGCAGTTTCAAGACTTGAAGCTACTGGTGACAGCCAGGGACAGTGGGAATCCTCCACTCAGCAGTAATGTGTCCCTGAGCTTGTTTGTGCTGGACCAGAATGACAACACACCTGAAATCCTGTACCCCACCGTCCCCACTGATGGTTCTACTGGTGTGGAGCTGACACCCCGTTCTGCAGAACCTGGATACCTGGTGACCAAGGTGGTGGCAGTGGACAAAGACTCAGGACAGAACGCCTGGCTGTCCTACCGCCTGCTCAAGGCCAGCGAGCCAGGGCTCTTCTCAGTAGGGCTGCACACTGGTGAGGTGCGCACTGCTCGGGCCCTGATGGACAGAGATGCTCTGAAGCAGAGCCTCGTGGTGACCGTGCAGGATCATGGCCAACCTCCTCTCTCTGCTACAGTCACACTCACCATAGCTGTGTCAGACAACATCCCGGACATCCTGGCAGATCTGGGCAACATTAACACTCACATTGACCAGGAGGACTCAGACATCACATTGTACCTGGTGGTAGCTGTGGCTGTGGTCTCTTGTGTCTTCTTAGCCTTTGTCATTGTGCTGCTGGCTCTCAGGCTCCGTCGCTGGCACACAACTCGCCTACTTCAGGCTGCAGGTAATGGGCTGTCATCCATGCCGACATCACATTTTGTGGGTGTGGATGGCGTGCATGCTTTCCTACAGACCTATTCTCATGAGGTCTCGCTCACAGCTGACTCTGGGAAGAGTCACCTGATCTTCCCGCAGCCCAACTACGCAGACACACTCATCAGCCAGGAGAGCTGTGGGAAAAGTGATCCTCTCCTGGTATCTCAAGACTTGCTGGAAATAAAAGGAGACTCCAGTCTTCAGGTGAGTGACTCACTCCTATAATAGATCTTACCACACTAAAATACAGACATGAGGGTTTGTAAAATGCCTCCAGTTGTACGTGTGTTGTATCAAAACTATTCATTTCTTTACCAATCGTCCCTTACTTTAAAAAAGAATAATGATTAGTGATAGTCACTACACAAAGTTATTTGTTGATTGATAACCTTATTTTCTTTCTTGTAATGATTGGAGTGGATTCTAGGCCGTGAGTATATTGGGCAAGCCTTCTTGTAATGATACAGTGAATTACACCTCAAACCATGATTATTTATCATTTATTCCTCTTATTCTTCATTTGGTAGCGATTTTAAACCATGCTCTCTTTAAATGTCATTTCCTGTGCACACTGATGGCAGGCAAAAATTTCCATGTGAGTAGAAGGCAATTGCATAATTTTCTACTTACATCACCTTTCTCATGATACTAATGGGGAATCTAGGCTGAATATTTTAAAACATATTTACTATAGTTTCACTTACTCTCTCTCTCTCTCTCTCTCTCTCTCTCTCTCTCTGTGTGTGTGTGTGTGTGTGTGTGTGTGTGTGTGTGTGTGTGTGTGTTGGAGGACAACCACCCTGGGAAAACGATTCTCTCCTTCCACTATGTGAATCCAAGGGATCAAATTAAGAAGGAAGGGTGTAGTGACCAATGGTTTTCGCCACTGAAGCATTTTACCAACCCTAACCTAAATTTTTTTAAAAGTGTCCTTTATTACATTAGACTATTCTTTGCTTGGAGTTTACTTCTCTTTTCTTGAAAGGGTTTTTTCCATTATACTTATGCAATGACAATTTATATGTAGTGAAAAATAATTTAACCTTTAGCAGTAAGTGGAACATTAACTTCTCCATGTAATTGTATACTCCCAATAATTTTCTATTCAAGATCTGACTGTCTAGCTTAGGTTGGCCTTTAAGTCACTATGTATAGCCTACAGTTTGCAATTATCTTTAAGTGCTAGAATTACAGGTGTGTGCCACTATGTCCAGCTCAAATATTTTATTGTTGCTGATACAAAGTGTACCAGAGTATCTGATATCTTTGTTACAACTTGGTTATTGCCCAAAATTGCCTATTTTATTTCATTCATATAAATTAGTTATAGCAATTTTATAATTTCTAAATTTCTCGTTTTGACATCACCATTGAGTCCCAACAAAACAGAAGTTGCTTAAATCTCTCTGGTTTTCATCAGGTAAACCTCTTAAAATGGTTGGCTGACTTGGAGACTGGGCTGTTGTTATTGTTAGTACTCAGTCAGTTGACCTCATTCCCATCTGTCAAAATCCCTGCAAATTATTCTTGGAAGGTTTGCCACTATGTGACTTGAGATGAGCCAAAGTATCCTCTCACATGACAAAGCATTTTGTGTGTCAGAGATATGCAACACTTTTATCCCTAGGCTTTCCCCATAGTTCTAAGTGAGTGAATCCAGAATTAATGAAAATTTATATACAGCGCATGGGGTTTCTGAAAGTGGGCATTGTATCAAGATGTTGTGAAAAGGAGAGCTGATTCTATGTGTCTTGGTATTAGTGTGAAGCTGTGTACAACACACAGAGTAGGTAGGGATGAGGGACATTATCACAGGCTGATCCTGGGCAAGGAAAGAGGCAATAAATGAATTCTGGGAGGGTCTATCTGAGAACACATTATTCCAAACACTGTGGTGATAAAACGTAAGGTGTTCATTTGGCCTAAAATTTGGTAAAAACACACTCAGATACTGGCATTAAGAATATATTCTGCAGGAGTGATATATGCCAATGACCATATATCATACATATTATTTACTGCTGGGGACAGTAAATAATAACTTACTATCACAAGTTACTATTTACTTAATAATACTGTTTACTTAGCTAATAATTTTCTAACACGAGATACTGTTTGTCCATATGGTAGATCATGACATGAGAAATAAATGCAGAGATTTGTGTATTGGTGTGAAATGAAATATTTTAATGAGAGTTCAGAGAAGTGCACATTATGGACTGAGTTATAGAAGTGAGATGGAGAAGCTAATGTTGCAATGGTTTTTTTTTTTTTTTTTTTTTTTTGAGTACAAGAATGGGCGGGGACAACATTTATTTAAATGTAGGCTGCACTACTCAAAGCATACACCAAAAAACCTAGAACTCATTCCACTTGAAAGAAATGTACTACATGATTCATAGATGATCTTAAGAACCTATATTATATGTAACCTCTTAATTTGGAACAATTTCAATATACTATATTTTTAAAATAAATAAATAAATTTTAAAAACAACAATCACAAAAAGCAAACAAATAAACCAAAACCAAAAAAAAAAAAACTTTTGAAACCTTTGCTAGACTTCTTTGCAATCTCTGAGAAGACCTCTGAGCGTCGCTGTAGGTCTAAAGAAGAGAGAGACCATTTCCCAGACGCGTTAGGAGACTGGGAGAGTAACTTCCTGTACAAACCAACCATAGAGGAGAGCCAGTCCACATCTAGATACAGCAAACAGCAGCAAGAAAAGTGGCCCTAGGTGGATTTGGCCACCCATACCAACAAAGGAGCACAGCTGCAGCGCGAGCCAAGAGGATGAGGCGGGGCTCTGGGAGCGGCCCAGCCCGGTGGCTGCAGGTACTGTCGCCCTTCCTGCTGCCTTTGTTCCACGGAGCTCTCCCGGATCAGATCCGCTACTCCATTCCCGAGGAGCTGGCCAAGAACTCGATGGTAGGAAACCTCGCAAAGGATCTGGGGCTCAGTGTCCACAATCTGCCTACTCGGAAGCTAAGGGTCAGCGCAGAGAAGGATTATTTTACTGTAAATCCAGAGAGTGGGGACTTACTTGTGGGTGACAGGATAGACAGAGAGCAGGTTTGCGGGAAGCAGCCTCAGTGTGTATTGGAGTTCGATATTGTCGCTGAAAAGCCATTAAATATTTTCCACGTAGCTGTAATTCTTCAGGATGTGAACGACAACGCCCCTCTATTCAAACAGAATGAGGTTGATTTAAACATTGGAGAGTCCACCAGGCCAGGTAAAGCGTTTCCATTGGATCCAGCCCTCGATTTAGATGCTGGTTCTAATTCGCTGCAAAAATATTATCTCACTGAGAATGAATACTTTGAAGTCACGGAGAAAGAAACCCCATATGGACGTAAATATCCTGAGTTGGTTCTAAAACGTTTTCTAGACAGAGAAGAGCATAATTTTCACCAACTGATCCTCACAGCTGTGGATGGGGGGAGTCCTCCCCGAAGTGGCACCGCCCAGATCCGAATCCAAGTCACAGACAACAATGATAACCCGCCAGTGTTCAGTCAGGATGTGTTCAGGGTCACCCTTCGGGAGGATGTGCCACCAGGCTTCTCCGTGCTTCAGGTGACAGCCACCGACCAGGATGAGGGAGTCAACGCAGAAATCACCTACTCTTTTCACAATGTGGATGAACAAGCGAAACGTTTTTTCAACTTAGATAAGAGAACAGGAGAAATCACGACAAAGGATAATTTGGATTTTGAGACTGCTAAGAGTTACACCCTGAATGTAGAAGCGAAAGATCCCGGAGACCTAGCTTCCCATTGCAGTATCCAAGTGGAAATTCTGGATGAGAACGATTGTGTGCCAGAAGTAATTGTGACCTCAGTTTTTACTCCCCTACCTGAAGATTCTCCAATAGGAACAGTCATTGCCTTGATAAAAACCAGAGACAGAGACTCGGGAGAAAATGGCGACGTACACTGCCATGTCTTGGGAAAGGAAGAGTTTGTATTGAAATCTTCTTCGAAGAATTATTACAAACTAGTGACACACCGAACTCTAGACCGGGAGAATATTCCGGAATACAACGTCACCGTTGTAGCTACAGACAGGGGTAAGCCCCCGCTCTCCTCTAACGTAATCATCACTCTCCATATCTCGGACGTCAACGACAATGCACCGGTTTTCCACCAGGCCTCCTACTTGGTCCACGTGGCTGAGAACAACCCACCTGGATCCTCCATTGCTCAAGTCAGCGCCTCTGACCCGGATTTGGGATCCAATGGCCTCATCTCCTACTCCATCATAGCCAGCGACCTAGAGCCAAGGTCGCTGTCGTCCTTCCTGTCTGTGAACCAGGACAGTGGAGTGGTGTATGCTCAGCGCGCCTTTGACCATGAGCAGCTGCGCTCCTTCCAGCTGACACTGCAGGCGCGCGACCAGGGCACTCCAGCGCTCAGCGCCAACGTGAGCATGCGCGTGCTGGTGGGCGACCGCAACGACAATGCGCCACGCGTGCTGTATCCCACGCTCGAGCCCGATGGCTCTGCGCTCTTCGACATGGTGCCGCGCGCTGCCGAGCCTGGGTACCTGGTCACCAAGGTGGTGGCTGTGGACGCAGACTCAGGACACAATGCCTGGCTGTCTTACCACGTGTTGCAGGCCAGCGACCCCGGACTCTTCAGCCTGGGGCTGCGCACAGGCGAGGTGCGCACAGCGCGAGCCCTGGGAGACAGGGACTCAGCTAGGCAGCGCCTTCTGGTCTCTGTGCGTGATGGTGGACAGCCACCCCTCTCAGCTACAGCCACGCTGCACCTGATCTTCGCTGACAGCCTGCAGGAGGTGCTGCCAGACCTCAGCGATGACCCTCTACCCTCTGACCCCCAGAGTGAGCTGCAGTTTTACCTGGTGGTGGCCTTGGCCTTGATATCAGTGCTCTTCCTCCTGGCGGTGATTCTGGCTATTGCCCTGCGTCTGAGACACTCCTCCAGATCAGCTGCCTGGGGCTGCTTTCAATCTGGTCTCGGCTCTAACCCTGCAACTGGCGTTCTCCCCAATTTCAGTGAGGGGACTTTGCCTTATTCCTACAATGTGTGTATTGCCTCACAGTCAGCTAAGACAGAGTTTAATTTTCTCAATGTGACTCCAGAAGTGGCTCCTCAAGACCTCCTCTGTGACAACGACTCTTGGGTACCAGGTACTCTTGGAGACACTGAGGTTCCATTTGTCTCGGATTCTATCTCAAAGGTGAGCTTCAATTTAATTTGGCTTTCTACTTGGGGTTGCAGTGTTCTTAATAAAACACTAAGTGCTTTGGGTGGTTTCGTTGCATATTTCATTGCCTTGCAAGTCAGTCTTGAACAATGCTCTGCCTTAAGTACGTTGACCTTATCCAAACAGATCTTGAAGAGTTTCTGTCTGTCTCAGGTTTGAGGTTTACTTGCCCATAATTAAAATGTGTTCACAGCACTCGACACTTTCTTTTCTTCACCCTTACAATTCTCTCCAGCCCACAAAGCTCATTCCTGTTGGAAACGTAAGAGATTCTTTTTCTGTCGGGTCTCTAATACTCAAGTTTCTGTTCTACCTCCTCTTAGACTCAGTGATTCGGCATAAACATGGTCCTCATCTTACTAGTTTGTGACAATTGGCTAGGGAAGAGGCACATCTCTCAAGGTTATGACTTGTTATCAGCAAAGCATGATGGGTAGGGCATTAAGCGACTGACTTGTTGATAAACATGGTGAGGTTCTTTCAAGCAGAATGTGTTGGGGTTCCTGGAAGCTTTTCCTAATATTGGCTTTTATTTTATGTGTATGGGTGTTTTGCCTACCTGGATGTCTGTGGATCAGTGCACAAGTTGCCAGGGTCCAGGTACCCACAGGGGCTAGGAGAATGCAACTGGAACTGGAGTTGTAGTTGGTTGTGAGGCAGTATGTAGGTGCTGTGGGAATCAAACCCAGTTCCGCAGGAAGAGCAGCCACTGTTCTAAATTGTGAGCCATCTTTCAAACAGTCTCCAGGTTTCTTTTTAAAGGATGGGCAACATATGATGTCTGAGGTGTCCACTATGAAGAGTCTATTTTTATCAATAAATTTATTAATAAATCATCTTCCTGCATTTAAATAACTTACTCTCAAGAAAAAAAGTTTACATCAAGGCAAGTTTCGCAACCTATGCTTCTGTCAATTTCTACAGAAATGTCTAAAAATGTACAGTTTGTGTTATTTACTCGTTGATTGGCGTCTTTACTTATTGATGGTTTGTGTTATTTACTCGCTGATTGGTGTCTTATTGATAGCACTAGAGATCAAACCCACAGCCTCATGCTGCCGCAGCAAGCACTCTGAACCACATCCCAAGTCCTAGACTGAAAAATCATAGATATCCAATTAAAGCCTTTGTCTATTGATGAATTATTAGGCAACTTTGCTTTTCCCAAAGGAGGAGCTTTCTGAACTGCCTTTTTCAGCCATAACTTTTTTTTTAAAATCTGGCATCTTTCAAGGGTGATGACATTAAATATCTGCCTCAAAACAAATAGACCAGTCACTACTTTTCAATTCAACATTTATGATTTCTTCTGCGGGAGATAAATGAAGTCCTGTCTCCTTTGTTCACTGTACCGGTTGCTACTAAGATCCCATCACAGTAAAATGTCTACACATGTTTTGAATAGTAAAAGGAAGTCATAATAATACAGGTAACCCAACTCAGACTTTCTGTCTCAGACAGGGAAGCTGCTTATATCGTATAGCCTTAGATTGGAGGCCTGGAAACTTCCTAAAAGACTTCACAAATCTACTGTTTGTCTTTCTGCATTTGACAGCACATATAGGTCACTCTGCAAGTGTACATTGGGAGCTGGGTTTGTTTCCTTTACACACTAATGTACCATTAGGCATATGTTCATAAACCTATCCAGATTTTTAAATTATGTCTTGACACCAACAAAGGTAAGAATTTCAATTTCTTGGTTAAGCTCAATATGGATAAGACATTAGGACAGGATGGTACATAAAATCAAACTTTTCTGGAGAAGTGAAAAACATAATTATATTGATCTCAGGGTGTGGGAGTCTTATTGTCAGAATTAAAACTTAATTAAATATAAACACTGCTGCACAACAATACAGCAATATAGTTTATTTACAGCCAAAACCTTGGAAATGAAAATATCAAAACTAAGAGGGAATAAAAATAAAATTGGTGTAGTAACTGGTTAGGACTCTAAGCGTCGCTGTTCACCAGACTGGGAAAGAAGCAGTCATAAAAGCGACCAGCTCCCAGCTTCCTCCGCACCAGAGACCAGACAAGCTCTTGGGGAAAAACCACCATCCTAAGACCCGCTCCCCCCCAGCTTTAGAGAAATAAGGAAACAGCGGGATGAACCAGGACTAAGGAAAGCGAAGAAAGAAAAGACAATGGCGGGCCCACCAAGGTGCTGGACCTGCAACTACCTCCTGACGTTCTTCATGCTGCTGGGGACGCTGTGTGCGCCAGGAAAAGGGCAGATCCGCTACTCTGTGCGGGAGGAGCTGGACAAAGGCTCCTTCGTGGGCAACATCTCCAAGGACCTGGGGCTGGAGCCCCGCGAACTGACGGAGCGCGGAGTTCGCATCATCTCCAGAGGTAGGTCGCAGCTTTTCTCTCTGAACCCGCGAGGTGGCAGCCTGGTCACCGCTGGTAGAATAGATCGGGAGGAGCTGTGCGCTCAGAGCGCGCCCTGTCTCATCAGCTTTAACATCTTGGTTGAGAATAAAATGAAAATTTATGAAGTAGAAGTAGAAATCCTTGATATTAATGATAACTTCCCACGGTTTCGCGATGAGGAGTTAAAAGTAAAGGTTAATGAAAACACAGCTCCAGGAACACGTTTGGTGCTCCCTTTCGCAAGAGATGGGGATGTGGGTGTGAATTCCCTCCAGGGTTACCAGCTCAGCTCCAACCCGCACTTCTCTCTGGACGTGAAGAGCGGATCTGATGGGCAAAAACATCCAGAGTTGGTGTTGGAACAGCCCCTGGACCGTGAGAAGGAGGCTGCTCATGACCTGGTTCTCACAGCTTTGGATGGGGGAAACCCAGTACATTCTAGCACCGTCCATATCAGCGTGACCGTCCTGGACGCAAATGATAATGCACCCCTGTTTACTCAAAGCGAATATAAAGTGAGTGTTCCAGAGAGCACACCTGTGGGCACTAGACTCCTCACACTCACCGCCACGGATGAAGACGAGGGAATCAACGCGAAGTTGACCTTCTCTTTCCGCAACGAAGAAGACAAAATTTCTGAAACTTTCCAACTCGATTCTAATCTGGGGGAAATCTCAACTATTCAATCCCTGGACTATGAAGAATCCAGATTCTACCTCATGGAAGTGGTAGCCCAGGACGGGGGCGCTCTTCTGGCCAGCGCTAAGGTGTTGGTCACAGTCCAGGATGTGAATGACAATGCCCCGGAAGTGATACTCACCTCCCTCACCAGTTCCGTTTCTGAAGACTGTCTACCCGGAACCATAATTGCGCTTTTCAGTGTACATGATGCTGATTCTGGGGAGAATGGAGAGATTTCGTGTTCTATTCCTAAGAACCTGCCTTTCAAACTGGAAAAATCAGTTAATAATTACTATCATCTACTAACAACAAGAGCACTGGATAGGGAAGAGACTTCCGATTATAACATCACTATAACCGTTGTTGACCATGGAACTCCTCCCCTATCTACAGAAAATCACATCTCTCTGAAAGTAGCTGACATAAATGACAACCCACCCACCTTCTCTCGTCCCTTCTATTCCACTTCCATCTCAGAAAATAACCCCAGAGGTGTCTCCATTTTTTCGGTGAATGCCTATGATGCTGACAGTGGTGATAATGCCCAGATCACTTACTCCCTGGATGAATATACATTTCAAGAAGTGCCTGTGTCCTCCTATGTCTCCATTAACTCTGACACTGGTGTCCTGTATGCATTACAATCCTTTGACTATGAGCACTTGAGAGACCTGCAGCTACTGGTGACAGCTAAGGACAGTGGAAATCCTCCACTCAGCAGCAATGTATCGCTGAGCTTGTTTGTGCTGGATCAGAATGACAACATTCCTGAGATCCTGTACCCAGCTATTCCTACAGATGGCTCCACGGGTGTGGAACTGGTACCCCGCTCTGCAGAACCTGGATACCTGGTGACTAAAGTGGTGGCAGTGGACAAAGACTCCGGACAGAATGCCTGGCTGTCCTATCGCCTGCTCAAGGCCAGCGAGCCAGGGCTCTTCTCAGTGGGACTGCACACGGGTGAGGTGCGCACAGCAAGGGCTTTATTGGATAGAGATGTACTCAAGCAGAGCCTGGTGGTGGCTGTCCAGGACCATGGCCATCCCCCTCTCTCAGCCACTGTCACACTCACGATTGCTGTAGGGGATAGCATCCCAGATGTACTGACTGACTTAGGCAACCACAACACACCAGCAGAGCCCCAGGATTCAGACCTCACGCTCTACCTAGTGGTATCAGTGGCAGTGGTCTCCTGTGTCTTTCTGGGATTTGTTACCGTGCTGGTGGCCCTTAAGCTGAGACACTGGCACATGTCACGTCTGCTTCAGACTTCCACAGGCAGATTGGCCCACATGCCCGCCTCCCATTTTATGGGCATGGATGGGGTACAGGCTTACCTGCAGACCTACTCCCATGAAATCTCTCTCACTACAGACTCCAAAAAGAGCCACCTGATCTTCCCCCAGCCCAATTATGCTGACAGGCTCATTAGTGAGGAGAGCTGCGAAAAGAGTGAGCCTCTTCTGATACCTGATAACATACACACAAACAAAGAAGAGCCCGGAGCTGCTCAGGTTAGTTTTTCTCTTTTGCTAAGAACTGGAACGTTTCCTTCATTTGTTTTCTCACTCGTTATTCTGATAGAGTCAAAATCAGATAGTTATATAATGAATTGTCATTTGCTGTATTGGAGTTTAACTCTATTTAGTTCAGTAATAGATACTTTTTTCAAATTATATTTGGGACTGAATATCTTTTCTCTCTGTGTGTGTGAATATTTTAGAATATCTGACAGTAGGTTTACCTTAAAAGACAGTGATAGGCATAATCATTTTTCTTTAAAAATATTGCTAGTTTAAAGATAGATATTCTGTTACTAGAAGAGTTGTATTAATTCAAATCATTATATGTATCCCTCTGAGATATTTGTCTTCATATCATTTGCAGACATGTTTTGTAGGTTTAGTGGTTTGAATGAAAATGGCTCTTATAGGTTCACAGTATTTAGTCACCAGGAAGTGGAACTATTTGAGAAGGATTAGGGGGTGTGGCTTTTTGGAGTAGGTGTGTCACTGGGGGAGAGCTTTGAGATTTCAAAAGCCCACACCAGGCCCAGTCTCTCTCTCTCTCTCTCTCTCTCTCTCTCTCTCTCTCTCTCTCTCTCTCTCTCTCTCTTTCTTTCTCTCTCTCTCTCTTTCTATATATATATATATATACATATATATATATAATCTGGATAAGGATGTAAGACACTCAGCTACTGCTCCAGCACTATGCCTGTGTGTATCTGCCATAATGATCATGGGCTAAAACTCTAAAACTGTAAGCAAGCCTCCCCCAACCAAATGTTTTCTTTTAGCCAGGTAATGGTGATGAATGTCTTTAATCCCTGAGAGACTAGGGCAAGTGAATTTCCCAGTTTGAGACCTGCTTTGTCTTCTTAGTGAGTTCAGGACAACCAGAACTACAGAGAGAAATCTTGTGCTTTCTTTTATGAGTTGCCTTGGACACAGTGTCTCTTCACAGCAATATAACAGAAACCAAGACAAAAGCAGTAATAGAAAATATTGTATGTGCTTCTTATTTTGG
The DNA here is from genome assembly GCF_963924665.1 of Micromys minutus. NCBI lineage: Eukaryota > Metazoa > Chordata > Mammalia > Rodentia > Muridae > Micromys > Micromys minutus. The sequence continues at coordinate 24,904,713 of NC_137977.1, forward strand.
TATACATATAGATAACAATTTATACTGCTTTCACAAATCACTAGACAATAAGGAAAACTTTTGTTCAATTCCTATCAGAAATGTAGATTAGATTTATATTGATGATAAAATCACAACCTTTTAAAAACAAAAAAGTCGGGATTAACCCATGTAATTATTGCATATGTATCTTCATTTGGGAAATAAATAAGTGAAAAGTAACCTTAGAATTCTATTTTATTCTGTGATATATGTTAAGGTCTTTAAAGAGTTACATTGTTGTGTTCAACCAGTATGAATGGTCATGTCCCTGGCATCTGCTGGTTTCTGCCTCTTCAAGTATCAAAATCAGCATCTCTCAGAATGTTTGCATTCTCCCATATATAAATGTAAATCTTATTTGTTACAAGATCATAAGATTTGTATTCAAGAAAATAAGCATGACTTAAGAATGCTTTACCTTTTAAAATTCATTCCTTAGAGGTGAGCTTATTTTAGGCTAATAGATTTTTAATGAAATGTTAACTTATGGGTCTCAAAACTCATGAGCATGGATCTTATAAGGATATAACTACTCAATTTATTTTCTGCACCTTTTTATATGCCCTTTGCTAACTGACCCTTCGGTTAGAAATAAATGGTAGAAATCAAAATATAAATTAGTAGTGGGATTATAGGTTATTATTTCAGACACATAAAGGTTTGTTAACACACTTAAAACCCAGGAACACTTGATTTTATTTTCTAAGTATTTAAAGGACAACCATACTATATACATATGTACATTCTACTGACAACATTATGAACAGCAGACATAACATGATGATACAGCAGGTAACAGTACAAGCAACGGGTTTGCTGAAGAACTAATGAATTCAAACACTAAGAAGAGAATCTATACAAGCAGAGATGCTTGTGTCATTCACTTCACAGAAATATGCCATTTCAGTGTCTGTGTTCGTGTGTGTGCGCATGTGAGCGCACATGCACGTGTTTGGGGAGGGAGCCTGCCTGCCTGCCTATGTGTATGCAAGTGCTTGTGGAGGTCAGGGACAACTTCGGGTGTTGTTTTTCAGGCACCAACCACCTTATTATTGAGACAGAATCTCTCATTGACCCAAACCTCAGCAGGTAGACAAGGCTGTCTGGCCAGGGAGCCCCAGAGATCTTCAGTCTCTGCCTCCCCAGTGCTAGAATTGCAAGCACTTGCCATGATGACAGTTTTTTTTTAAACCATGGATTATATGGATCAAACTCATAGCCTCACGCTTGCAAAGCAAACACTTTATTGACTGAGCTATCTCTCCATCCCCTTTTCCATTATTTATAATGAAAATTTTTATGTTTATTTACATATACTGAGACAAGCTTTCTACAATGATGAAACATTCTTTAAATATCTATAAACAACTAATAGACTTTATATTATAAAACACCTGTTCCATACACTGCAAGTGTAGTACCATATATGCGTTGTATTCTCTTAGATAGTAGTTACAATGTGCGTTTTGGAAAGGTAGCGTTTCCAGAGCTGCTCTGAATGGTGGGAAAACACTTTGCATATGTTTTTAAAGTCTTGTTTCAGTGTGGTTTTTTTACATTTGGATAAAGTACTCTCTTGCTCAGGCAAGAGAGATGACTCAGTCGGTACAGTGCCTGCCATGTAAACACACTGACAATTAAGAGATGGCTCATCAGTCCAGAGCACTTGTTCTTGCAAAGGACCACAGTTGGGTTCGAAGAACCTGTATGGCAGCTCACAGTTGTCAGTAGCTCCAGTTTCAAAGGATCTGACACCCTCCTCTGTCCTCCATGGGCTCCAAATGCATGCGCATGGTACACATACAGACAATACAGTTATACACATAAAAGAAAGGTAGGTTTTAAAAGAACCCATCCCCAGAGCCCATATACATACAAAAGAAGATGAATATTTGTCTCTAACCCCAGTACTAGGGAAGACAAGAGTGATGAAAACAAGAAGGTCTCTGGGACTTGCTGTCCAGTCAGACTGGCCAACCAGTGGTCCCCAGGTTCTATGAAAGACCCTATCTCAAAGCATAAGCGAGCACTAGAAGATGTCTGACATCGACCTCTAGCCTATGCATAACACACTGAAAAAATATAATGATGATGATGATGATGATGATGTTGATGATGATGATGATGAAGATGAAGATGAAGAATTGATTGTCTAGAACCCTGGCCATAATGAACAGCTTACGGTGCTTTAATGCAATGTTCTGTGTTATGAACTGAGATCATGCTGCTGCACACCTGACACACTTTACGATAACAACATATTATATGAGTTAAAGGTACCTATCTTTACGTAGGTTTTCTAGTTTGGCAATGTAATTAAAACTATAAGAAATAATGATGGGCAGTATGATTAATTGGGCACACCTTTAATCCCAGCACTTGGGAGGCAGAGGCAGGCAGATTTCTGAGTTTGAGGTCAACCTGATCTACAAAGTGAGTTTCAGGACAGACAGGATAAAATCAAAACCAAATAATCAAAACAAATACACACACACACACACACACACGCACACACATACACACACACACTTTAAGTGGTGGTGGAGGCAGAGACAGGTAGACCTCTGAGTTCTAGGACAGCAATGGTTGTAATTCGGTGATAAGCAATACAGTTTGTGAATTGTTTTACTGCATGAGAATTTCATACATGAATGAGTTTTATCAATCCCACTCTTCCCCTTCTAGTCCCGCTCCTAATCTCCTCACTTTTTCCACATAACTTTATGTAATCTTTTAAAAATAAAATAACCCCAGAGTCCACATAGTACTAACTGTAATGCATGTGGATACAGAGTAATCTGCTGAGGAATGGGCAGCCTCCCCAAGCCCACATCACTGAAGAAAGCTATCCTCTTTCCCCCAGTAGATCCTCAGATAAGGGTGAGACTTCTTGAGCTCCTCCTCATCCACAATTCCTTGACTTGATCTTGTGCAAGTCTCAGGCAGGCAGTCTCAGCTATTGTGAGAAATGGCATTGTCATGTCCAACAAATACTTCTTTGTTACAGATGTTGCTTCTCTACCAGTACTGAGCATTGGAGGAGAGGAATCTAGTGTAGATGTCCTACTTGTAGCTGAATGTGCCACTGTCTCTTATCCTCTGCATGTTAACCACTTATGACTTTCTGTGTTATTCACTATCTACTACAAAAAGCAACTTCTCTGATGAAGAATAAAAGATTCAGAGATAGATACATAGATAGATAGATAGATAGATAGATAGATAGATAGATAGATAATGATAAATAAATAGATGAATGGTTAAGGGCACTTTATTATTATGTCTATATGAGTACTATATGCTGCTATTATATTAGTATATATTAATGCCAATGACTTTAACCAGCCAAGGAGTTTTGGCTCAGCTAATAGTACCAGGAATGAGCTCTGTTTTGTGGGCAGGCTTTAAATCCAAGCAGGGAGTGGTTGGTTACACCTGTAACATCACACCACTATTGCAACAGTTATCATATCTTATCAGGCCAGTTGTTATTGTAGCCCACAAGGTTCAGAGCTGTTGAAGGCTGTTGATGACTCTCTCTTGGTAGTGTGCCTAGAATCTTCTAGCCCTTCTACCTTTCAACTACCCAGTAGGGATGAAACATTCAGGAAGTTACCATGTCCTGTGACTCAAGTATATGGTGCCTTCAGCAGAATGTTCTTACCCTCGAGTTCAGTAAATTCGTTTTTAAAATCATACTTATAAATACTTAGAAACAGGAAAAGAGAATCCCTTGTTTCTTACTATACAGTTTTATGAAAACTATCAAGCTCTTTGGTTACTGATTGAAAGGAAGATGAGATGGCAGATGTAAACGATAACCTTCCCCAAGAGTGATGGTCAGTGAGATCATCATTAGCAAGATTACCTATTCCTTTACCAATGCTGATAAGGCAGTTAGACAACTGCTCAAGTGAACAGTAAAGGGGAAACTCACCATTGTTGGGCAATTGGCCTTTGAAGACATGGAGAGCTACACAGTGGGGTGCAAGCAAGAGGTGGTGGAAGTTGCAGTCTACACTGCAAAACATAATGGTGAAATTTTGTACTGAATAAAAACATTTCTACTTACAATGTAGTTTAAGATTCAAAATCCATATATAAGTAGGGAACAAATGGAGCCTTAGACCAGAAACAAATTTCAGATATAGTTTCATTATTGCAGCAGCGGACAAGAGCAACTGCCCCGTTCTTCCAGCACTAACTTCATTCTGTAAATCTCAGACATCAGTGTCAACACTCAGTTTTCCCCCGGGCCTCCTATATGGTTCATATAACTGAGAACAAACCCTTTCTAGACCCCCCTCACCACGCTAGTAAGTCCTTCATGTCCTGATTTGGAGCCCATCTGCCATGTAGCCTACTCCCTCTTTACCAGTGACCTAGAAATAAGGTCGTTATCCTATATGTCCCGAGTGGAGTTTGTACAGCCATAAGAAGCTACACTCTTTCAAGCTGACACCAAAGTCTCACATTCAGGATTCTCCAGCCTCAATGCCAAGGTGGTCTTGTGCATGCAGGTGGGCCAGTTCAGTGACAGCATCTAACATAGGCTTCACCCTGTGCTGGGGCATAGCAGTAAGCTCTTCTACATTAATACTGCCAACCACAGAGAGTCTGGTTATCTAATCATCAAAGTAGTAGTGCTGATAGATGTGGACTCTGAAGACAATGCTTCCCTCTCCTGCCATATGGGAGTCTACAGCCTAGGACCGCTCATGGGAAATGTTGTACTGGGCATATACTGAGCAACAAGATGAAGTCCATCAGCACCTCTGACTGTAATAAAAAGCGAAGGTCAACTGCCTCGTTTGGTCTCTGCTACACTGCATGTAATCTTTGCAGATGACTTGCAAGAGGGACTTCTGGACCTCAGTGATTACCCAATCCCCTTTGGCCTCTAGGTGAGCTCCAGATTTACCTGGTTGTAGTCTTAACCTTGATCTCCATGCTCTTTCTCCTTACCATGGTTGTAGCTATTGCCCTACAGCTGTGACACTTCTATGCCACTGGAGTCTGTATTGAGTTTGATCTCTACTCCAATGCTCCATAGGAGGTTTTCCCTATCCCCAACTATTACAAGGGAATTCTGCCATATTCCTCCAATGGCTTGGAAGAACTGCCTAACATTCTTCAGGTACTGAGTTTAATTTTTCTCAGTACAAGGCCCGAAGATGTTCTACTACAAGATCTATGTGTTGAACCCTTTGGGGCTGAAACCACCAGGCCATAAAGACAACTCAAACATGACCTTGAGTCAATAAACTTGCAAACAATTCCTTAACGTTTTTCCCTTTGTATAGCTATGAGAGAACTCACTACCTTAGAGATAAAACACTGCAGACTAAGTAATACTTGATTCTGTTGTGTTTCATTAATTTTTCTTGGCATGAAGCATGCCCTTTGCAAGCATATTTGAGATGCAATTGCTGTTCTGTAGAAAGTCTCCTAATGGTCTTAAGTTTTTTGTTAATTGTAAACCAAAAACATTTCAATGAAGTAATATACCACACTATCACTATTACACATTATCTACCTCCTTTATAGAGCCTGTAATTGAATTCGAGGTTTCTGACACCTAAACAAGCACTCTAACACTTTGATTACTGTTCTGTTGCTGTGAAAAGACACCACGACTATATCAGCTCTTATAAAGAAAAGCATTTAATTGGGGCTTGCTTACAATTTTAGAGGTTTGGTCTATTGTCATTATGGTGGGGAGCATGGCAGCATGCAGTCAGAAAAGACACTAAAGTTGTAGCTGAGGAGTCTACCTCTGGATCCTCTGGGTCTGGCTTCAGCTTTTGAAATTCCACAGCTCACCACCAGTGACACACTTCCTCCAACAACACCACACCTACTACAACAATACCACACCTCTTTATCCTTCCAAATAGTGCTACTCCCTAAGAAATCAAATATATGAGCCTATGGTGGGTCATTCTTACTGAAACCACCACAATTCCTAACACTGGACATTATTTCCCAAATTTAGCGCAACTCTATAAAATTAGATAATCCACTTACTTTGAGTGCAATCAAAATATCCTGTGCACAACGCAATAGATAAATGTATTTAAAATGTCTTATGCAGTTAAGGAAGATAAGTGCAATAATAAGCCCTCTTTTGCAACCCAGAATGCATTGCTCAGTATGAGTTTTGATACAAAAAGGAAGACGGCCCACAAAACAACATAGGGCGATGATGGGACAATGGCATGGATGGTGAGACTTGTCTCCAACATAAGGTCTGAGTTGAAGGTAACTGTGAATGGGTGTTTGTTTCAGTGTAGCACTGGTATATTCTACATACAGATTAATATTCTGAAAGTGGCAGCAATAAGTATAATCTGAGTTTGTTCATACTAGATGTGGAGTGTCAGCACATGAGAGGCAGCTCTGCCTTAAAATGGTTTCTAAGGAGAAGTCAGAAATCCTCTGGTGGAGAATTTTTAGTCCTGGTGATTATGTGTCTTTAATTCAAGGAAAGAGAAAAGAATTGTGGCTGACTTCATAACTGGATTAATCATCTTTGAGAAAGGGATGTTTTCAGAAATCTTAAATTTAGGTGAGCTTGGTGAGAGTGGAGGAATCACACATGGAATGCCTTGAATAAAAGTATTGACTTTACAATAAAAAAAGGTGTATGTATTGTATGCATTTTCACTCCCTTTAAGGTTGTTAAAAAGCGCACATAAATGTAGCCTATGTTACAACCATCCTTTAAATGTTAATGGTAACCGATGATGACATGTAAAAATGGCAAGTCTTTTGCTTACTCACACTGGAGTAGAGTCATTCAGAATGTGTTTGTGACTATCGGAGACATTGCTGAAATGGGCAAATGCAGGTGAGAATTCAAGAGTTCCTGAAGAACGTGATACTATTCCTGTTCTGCAAGATTCTAAGAGATATTTCCACAAAAACGAGTGAGAATTTTTCAGAGAATATTTAAGACCATTTGAAAGCGAACATATTATTCTTGTTTCATTCACTCTCTGAGAGAAAAATAAATGTCATAACTGCAAATTTGACAGAAACAAAATCCTCTACCAGTTTCACAAAACGGGTGCAGTATGAAGTTAAGACTCTAAGTGTCGCTGTTCCCTAACCGGAGCAAGAATATCGGTGGGAGCAGGGTTGTGTCCTGATAAGATACCAAAGCTATGCAAAAATTCTAACCTGGAATGGTTTTCAACCAGTCTCTGACCGTTTAAGGACCTTGACCTCTAACTCTGTGGATTAGCAAGTGGGCTGGGGCTGTTCTTCCTACCAGCAATTGCTGGGAAGTCTTTAAGGAGACAGTCATGGCGGCTCTGCAGAGGCGCCCGCCCTGCTGCGAGTTGCTCCTGCTTTTCAATCTCCTGTGGTGGTTGTGGGGCTCCGAAGCTGGGCAGATCCGCTACTCTATTCCCGAGGAACTGGAGAAAGGCTCCTTCGTGGGCAGCATCGCCAAAGACCTGGGGCTGCAGCCCCGCGAGCTGGCGGAGCGCGGGGTCCGCATCGTCTCCAGAGGTAGGTCGCAGCTTTTCTCCCTAAACCAGCGAAGCGGCAGCCTGGTCACCGCGGGCAGGATAGACCGGGAGGAGCTGTGCGCCCAGAGCACGCCATGTGTCGTGAGCTTTAACATCCTTGTAGAAGATAAACTAAATCTTTATCCTGTGGAAGTAGAAATAGTGGACATTAATGACAATGCGCCCAGATTCTTAAAGGAGGAAATGGAATTGAAGATTTCTGAAAATGCAGCTCCATCGTCTCATTTTCTACTAATGGGTGTCTATGACCCGGATGTGGGAGTGAACTCCATTCAGGGCTTCAAGCTCAGCGGTAGTAGTCACTTCTCAGTACGTGTGCAAAGCCAAGACCATGGGCCCAAATACCCGGAACTGGTGTTGGAGCACAGCCTGGACAGGGAAGAGGAAGCAGGTCACCATTTGGTCCTTGTTGCCTTGGATGGTGGTGACCCTGTCCGAACAGGCATGGCACGGATTCTCGTAACTGTCGTAGATGTGAACGACAATGCTCCAGTATTCACTCAGCCTATCTATCGTGTGAGTGTTCCTGAAAATTTGCCAGTGGGCACACGAGTGTTAACAGTTAACGCCACTGACCAGGATGAAGGAGTCCATGCAGAAATAACATATTCCTTTGTGAGAATCACAGAAGAAGTCTCGCAGATTTTCTGCTTGGATCCTTTAACTGGGGAAATTTCCACTTCTGAAACTCTAGACTATGAGGATTCAAGATTTTATGAGCTGGATGTTGAAGCCAGAGATCAGTCGAGTCTTCAAGACCGAGCAAAAGTCTTAATAACCATCTTGGACATGAACGACAATGCACCGGAAGTGGTTGTTACATCTGGTAGCAGAGCGATTGCTGAAAATGCGCCCCCGGGGACCGTAATCGCTCTTTTTCAAGTCTATGACAAAGACTCTGGACAGAATGGCCTGGTCAAATGCTCCGTGTCAGAAAGTCTCCCATTTAAACTGGAAGAATCACTTGACAATTATTTTCGGTTAGTGACTAATACTGAACTGGATCGGGAACAGGTATCTTCATATAACATCACCGTGACAGCCACTGACAGAGGAACACCACCCCTGTCTACAATAAGATTTCTCTCCTTAGATGTGGCTGACATTAATGACAACCCACCAGTTTTCTCCCGTTCGTCCTACTCTGTCTATGTTCCTGAGAATAACCCTAAGGGCGTCTCCATCTTCTCTTTGAATGCTGTGGACCCTGACAGTGAAGAGAATGCAGAAATTATCTACTCTCTGGCCAAAGAAACCCTTCAGGGTACACCTCTGTCCTCCTTCCTCTCCATCAACACCAACACTGGTGTCCTGTATGCACTGTGTTCCTTTGACTACGAACAGTTTAGAGAACTGAATCTACTGGTGACAGCCAGTGACAGAGGGAAACCCCCACTTAGCAACAACGTGTCACTTAACTTGTTTGTGCTGGACCAGAATGACAATGTACCTGAGATCCTGTACCCTGCCCTCCCCACTGATGGTTCTACTGGTGTGGAGCTGGCTCCCCGCTCTGCAGAGCCTGGATATCTAGTGACCAAAGTGGTGGCAGTGGACAAAGACTCAGGTCAGAACGCATGGCTGTCCTACCGCCTGCTCAAGGCCAGCGAGCCAGGGCTGTTCACGGTGGGACTGCACACAGGTGAAGTGCGCACAGCAAGGGTCCTGCTGGACAGAGATGCTCTGAAGCAGAGCCTGGTGGTGGCTGTGCAGGACCATGGCCAACCTCCTCTCTCAGCCACTGTCACACTTACTGTGGCTGTGGCCAGCAACATTCCTGACATCTTGGCTGACTTGAGCAGCCTTGACCTTCCACCCAAGTCTGATGATTCAAACCTTACAATCTACCTGGTGGTGGCAGTGGCCACTGTTTCGTGCATCTTCTTTGCTTTTGTTACGGGGCTGCTGGTTCTCAGGCTATGGCACTGGCATAAGTCAAGATTGCTGAAGGCAACAAGAAAAGGTGTATCAAATATGTCCACTTCACACTTCGTTGGTATTGATGGGGTACAGGCTTTTCTGCAGACCTATTCTCATGAGGTCTCCCTCACAGCAGACTCAAGAAAGAGCCATCTGATCTTTCCCCAGCCCAACTATGCTCACACACTTATCAGTCAGGAGGGCTGTGAGAAAAATGAGCCTTTATTGATACAGGAAGACTCAACTTTTTGCAAAGAGGAGGACTCTGTTGATCAGGTAAGGTTATTGTTCTTATTTTAAAAAAAACAGAAAATTATAATGTCCTCTTTAAAAGGTGATGAAATACTTTCTTTTTTGCAATTAAGCATATTTGCCATTGTTTGCATATAAAATGTCACCCAGAGATCCAGGGCTTGGTTTCCAATAAAATTTATCAGGGGCTGGGCAGTGGTGGTGCACGTCTTTAACCCCAGCACTCTGGAGGCAGAGGCAGGAAGATCTCCTAGAGTTTGAGGCCAGCCTGATCTACAGAGCTAGTTCAGATCAGCCAGGAGGGCTACACAGAGAAACTGTGTTGGGGAAAAATGATGATCAGAGGAGAGCGTTTGGAAAGGTATTATATTGTAAGGATCCTATCTTGTGATGTACAAACACATTGCCACATGCCGGCAACAGAAGCAGGGTACCACAAACAGATCCTCTGAACCAGTGAATCAGAACAAACTTTCCTCCTTTTCAAAACGATTTGTCTAAGATGTTTTTGTCACACCAATGAAAACTCAATGAAACCCATATATTCTGGGGTTTTCCTTTTTATCAGTAGATCCCTGGGTTGCTTTTTTCCATACCTTTGATTTTGTACATCTTATTTCCAAGAGATTTTTATTCTATTCTAGGAGAGCTAGGAAATTTCTATTCTAAGCAGCAAAACATGAATGTAAAACCTTTACTGTGCACAATTAAGATTTTAGTTTTCCATTTCCCTCAATATTACATAATAATTGCAGGTGTCTTCCAAAATGGTGGTGCTGAGAGTCACACCTAGGAGTCTGTGCATGCTGGGAAAGTACTCTACCAACTGTCCTCCCAGTTCTTAATGAAAGTTATGTGCACATTTTCTTTACTTCCAAATCTTGATTTTTTTTTCCTTCTCATATCTGCCTTTTTCCTGGCCTACTTTGTGAGAGTTAGGTTTTTATCCCAGAATCTTTTTGTGAACTCTGTCTAATCTTGGCTTGATGATAAACTGCTTGCTGGGGTAAATGTCCAATGGACCACTCTGCCGTTATCTTCTCTGCTGTACATGTTCAGGATAGATGACACTTAAAGCTGGGTTGCTTCGCCGATCGGCCATTCTTTATAGTGTCAAACTTTCACAAGGACACAAATTCAGTATTACGCATTTGTCTCGGTTCTTTGGAAGAAGAAAAATGCATAACCTTCTACACGTTCAAGTGTCCATTGAAATGCCCTTTGTGGTTCTTGCTTCGGTCAGGGGTCACAAATGAACTGAACTTCATCCCAATGATAGAAGTAAAACAGTCCTTTTTACTTCTTAATGAATTTAATCGTAAAAATCACTGATGCCCATGGAAGGGAACTGCCTACACTTTTATTAAAATCTTTACTTTAAAAAACCTGAATAATATGCTGAGAACGAATTGTCATTCGCTTGAGCCAGTGAGAAGCTCTATGGTCTTCCAACAACACTAAAATTTGTACATCTTGCCTTATCTATCTCACACAATTCTGGGAAGATGAAATAAAACAAGTTTGTGATATCTGTTTTTTAACAATGAAATAATATAATGAACTAAGGTTTGGTAACATCACCATTATTATAATTGTAATGTTTAATGGATTACAATGGCATATGTGCATTTGATACTTGATAGCATTCAATGATGACAATGAGTTTTACTATAAAACCACTTACAGGAAATAGCTCTAAAAATACAGAATGACTGGTGAACAGGAGGCTTAATGGGATTCAAGTGAAAATTTACATAATTTAGCATTTAAAAACAATAAGTTTCTGTCATATAGGAACTCTCTAATACATTGGAACTCTGTCTCTTAAGTATTTGAAGAAAATGAGGATTATCGTTTCAAGGGATTGGTTTTATTCTTCATGACCGAAGATACAAACAATATTATGGATTACCAAACAGAAAATGGTAAAATCTTTAATTGTCAGAGGAGTAACAAGAAAGGGACTCCTAATGACACAAGAGAGTCTATAACTGGCTTTCCTCAAAAGCAAGCTGACGGTGGTTAGGTAGATGTGGTGGTGCACATCGTTTTCGAAACTTTCTGTTGATTCTTTGTGGGTTTCACATCATGCACCCCAGTTCTGCTCATCTCTCTGTCCCCTCATATTCACCCTTTCCCCCTTGCAACCCTCCCCCTGAAACACAAGCAAACAAAAGCATGGAAAACGTCTCAGCATGGTATCTGTCCTGTGCCACAGTGTGTCCCACAGTGCATCCCTCCATCCACACATTTTCACTTGCAAATGTTCACTGCAGTGCATCATCGGTCTGGTTTAAGATCTTCTGTGACACCATCGACATTGAGTACCCACTAGGACCTCCCCATTATCCTGCTGTTGCCCTGTGTCATGGAGATCCTGAAGCTTTAGATAAGCAGGACCAACCCTTTCGCATATCCCAACTGTTTGCAGGTGATAATTATTTGGGGATGGGCCAACTCAAAGCCCTGGATGTAGGCCTGGATGGTAGCTGAGCTCTGGCTCTCCCTTATCTGGGAGGCGCACATCTTAACTGCAGAACCCAGAAGACTGAAGCAAGAGAATCATGAGTCTGAAGCCAACCTTGCTACGTAGTGAGAAGTGCCTCAAAGGGGGGAAGGAATAGAATTGATACCCAAGGGATTAATAAAGTCATGAAGATTTGATCATTTGCTGAGTTGTTAAACAATTGGATTTTTCCCAATCCTCAGAAGATGCCATAATCTGACAATAAAATGGGCTATTTACACGCTGCATTTGATGTGCTCATGTAATAAAAACCTAATTTAGAATACATGATATAAACATATGAGTCTCTCCTTTGTAACCTGATGTTGACAGTAATAATAAATTAAGAGGCTGAAAATCCAGCTCTGTGGTACAGTTTTTGCCAACGATGCACAAAACCCCGAGTCAGTCTTCAGCAATACAAAATCGATAATGAGCTTGCCTTGTATACCTGAAGCCCTTGGTTCAAACACCAGCACAACAAAGGAAGGAAGGAAAGAAGAGAAGAAGGAAGAAAGGAAGAAGAAAAAGGGAAGGAGGAAAGGGGAGGAGAGAAGGAAAAAAGAGAAAAGAAAATGGACAAGAAAAGAAGGCAAGGAGAAAAGAAAACAAAACTATTAAATTAATTTTTTAGAGGAGACCTTGTTGTGTAGCACGGTGTAATCTAGAACTCCCTATGTGGCCAGGGCTGGACTTAAACTTGTGGTCCTCCTGCCTCCACCTCCCAAATGCTAGACTACCACCATGCCTAACTAGTTTATGCTTTTAAAAACTAAGATATGAGTAATAGCCATTTTCCAAAGGCAATACTGGGCCATTTATACTTCTATAGCTATTATGAAAGTGTTTATTTCCAACCGCAAGCTTTCAAATCCGATTTGTTTGAGCAGTGTTGATATGATTCTTTGATTTTATTTTAATGTTAATTTTAAACATCCTATATCCTATGTATTAGTCATGTGAATTAAATAGTCACCTGCACAAATATGATTATTTGTTTTATAAGCTCTGAGAGAATATGCTATTTTCATATACCATCAATTTTGAGTGATTTTTAAACTACATCTTGAATATACATCAGCATTGCCAAAGCTAGCTAACTGGTTTTTGGTTTTGTGTGTATATGTCTAGTTTTAGTCTTTCACATGAGTTTCCAGTGACCCTATAATTTGAACAAATGAAACATTTACTAGAGAAAACCTATATCACCTATGAACTATTAAAAGCATGAAAATCGTGAGCTAGCGGACATTTTTTAATCAACTTACCATACAAATAATTAATACCAAGCTAAGTTGTAAGTGAGTTTGACCATGTATTGGATTTTGAATCTTCATGGAAGAAGCTTCATGGAAACAAATCTACAAGACCACCTGGCTGTTTTATCATCTGCTGCTCAAACAAACGCTATCGTGGTGACAGCTGTCAAACGTAAGAATAAGCTAGCAGTGATCGTGTAAATACCTACATTTTATAAGAAATACAATAAACAACACCAAATAAATGATTCGTCGACAGAAAATGTTACAGAGAGTTCAAATATTACATAGGGATATTTTTACAGTATAGTTTTACAATAGAGATTTAAATAACGTTTACGTGTTATTTAAATAAATAGAATTTAATTTAAAAAAATTAAATAGAGGCTTAATTTTCTCTAATTAAAATGTGGATTTGTGCTCAAAAACGTAATGTCAACATTGTTTCCTGAAAGATATTTGTAAAACGTATTTGGATTTATCAACGAGTCAATACCTTAAAATGTATCTTTAAAGTATATCCGTGGTGTCTGGGATGAAGAAATTTAAGCAAACAGACATTTTGAAGAATTAAACGTTTTTCTATAAAAATCGGTTTATTTTGCTTCAAGATAGTGCAGTAACTTAGTAAGGACTCTGCGTGCCGCTGTTCACCAACCATGAGATGGTGGTGCCAGAGCTCAGACGGAACCACCGAGTTTACAGCACAAAGGACGGACTGAGACAAGCAAGCCCTCCTCCAAGCAGCATCAAACTCAAGCCGAATGGCTGGATTTCCGGCTTCCCTTCCGCACACTGGGGTCCTGGCGGACACAACTGGGTTCTAAAGCACATTCCTAGACCTCTCAGGGCGTGAGCAACATCCGCAGGACAGCAATGGCGCCTGGGCAGAGGGGCTGGGGCTCGGACTACAAAGGATTTGTGCTACTCTCCCTTCTCCTGGGGACCCGGTGGGAAACCTGGGCTGGACAGATTCTCTACTCTGTGTCTGAAGAGACAGACAAGGGATCTTTTGTGGGAAATGTCACCAAGGATCTGGGACTGCAGCCTCGGGACCTGGCGGAGCGCGGAGTCCGCATCATCACCAAAGGTAAGACCCAGCTTTTCTCTCTGAACCCGCGGAGCGGCAGCTTGGTCACCGCGGGCAGGTTAGACCGGGAGGAGCTGTGCGCTCAGAGCCCGCGGTGTCTCGTAAGCTTTAACATCTTGATAGAAGACAAAATGAATCTTTACCCTATAGAGGTGGAAATAATGGATGTTAATGACCACGCTCCCAGATTCTTAACAGAAGAAATAAACATAAAAATTATGGAGAATGCAGCTCCTGGGGTGCGGTTTCCACTAAAGGAAGCTACAGATTCAGACGTGGGCAAGAACTCCCTCCAGAGATATGAGCTCAGCCCCAATCACCACTTCTCCCTGGTTGTGCAAAGTGGAGATGGTGGAACTAAGTACCCAGAACTGGTGCTGGAGAAGGCTCTTGATCGGGAGGAAGAGGGGCTCCACCATCTAGTCCTCACAGCCTATGATGGCGGGGATCCACTCCGATCTGGCACCGCCAGCATCCGCGTGACAGTGGTGGATGTGAATGATCACACGCCAGTCTTCTCTCTGCCCCGCTATCAAGCGACAGTTCCTGAGAACGTGCCAGTGGGCACAAGACTTCTCACAGTAAATGCTATCGACTTAGATGAGGGGGTCTATGGGGAAGTGACATATTCCTTCTGGAAAATAACTCCAGAACTTCTACAAATATTCCATCTGAGCTCCCTGACGGGAGAACTGTCGACTTTAAAAGGTCTGGATTATGAAGAATCCAGCTTCTATGAACTGGAAGTTCAGGCTCAAGATGGGGCTGGTAGTCTGACCAAGGCAAAGGTACTGATCACAGTTCTAGATGTGAATGACAATGTCCCGGAAGTAACTGTCACATCTGTGAACAGCCCAGTCCCTGAAGACACGCCCCCCGGGACAGTGATCGCTCTCTTCTACCTCCAAGACAAAGATTCGGGGGAAAATGGTGAGGTGACCTGCTCTTTGCCAGAAAGCCTGCCTTTTAAGTTAGAGCGATCAATTGATAATTATTACAGGCTGATCACAGCACAAAACCTGGACCGGGAGAAGATATCTATGTACAACATCACACTGAAGGCCACAGATGGTGGAATCCCTCCCCTGTCCACCGAAACTTACATGTCCATTCACGTATCAGACACCAACGACAACCCACCCACCTTTTCCGATTCCTCTTACTCCATCTACGTCCCTGAGAACAATCCTAGAGGTGCCTCCATCTTCTCTGTGACTGCACAAGACCCTGACAGTGACAAGAATGCCCAAATCACTTATGCTTTAGCAGAAGACACCATCCATGGGGTACCAGTGTCCTCCTATATCTCCATCAACTCTGACACTGGTGTCCTATATGCACTTGGATCCTTCGACTATGAGCAGTTTCGGGATCTACAACTTCAAGTGACTGCTCGTGACAGTGGGGACCCACCTCTCAGCAGTAATGTGTCATTGAACCTCTTTGTGCTGGACAAGAATGATAACGCCCCTGAAATCCTGTACCCTACCCTACCCACTGATGGTTCTACAGGGGTGGAGCTGGCTCCCCGCTCTGCAGAACCTGGATACCTAGTGACCAAGGTAGTAGCTGTGGACAAAGACTCAGGACCAAATGCTTGGCTGTCCTACCGCCTGCTTAAAGCCAGTGAGCCAGGGCTTTTCTCAGTAGGGCTACACACAGGTGAGGTGCGCACAGCAAGGGCCCTTCTGGACAGAGATGTGCTTAAACAGAACCTTGTCGTAGCTGTACAGGACCATGGCCAACCCCCACTCTCAGCCACTGTGACACTCACTGTGGCTGTGGCCAACAGCATTCCTGATGTCCTAGCAGACCTAGGTAGCATTAGAACCCCCAGTGAACCTGATGATTCAGATATCACCCTCTACCTGGTGGTGGCCGTGGCCACTGTTTCCTGTGTTTTCCTTGTCTTTGTCACGGTGTTATTGGCTCTCAGACTGTGGCGTTGGCACAAATCACACATGCTGCAAGCTTCAGGTGGTGGGCTGGAAGATGTGCCTGCCTCACACTTTGTAGGTTTGGATGGGGTCCAGGCTTTCCTACAAACATATTCCCATGAGGTTTCACTCACTGCAGACTCTCGGAAGAGCCATATTATCTTCCCTCAGCCCAACTACGTGGATACACTTATCAGCCAAGACAGCTGTGAGAAAAGTGATTCTTTGTTAACATCCATAGATTTTCAAGAATGTAAGGGTGAACCCCCAAGTACCGAGGTG
Source organism: Micromys minutus (assembly GCF_963924665.1). Taxonomy (NCBI): domain Eukaryota; kingdom Metazoa; phylum Chordata; class Mammalia; order Rodentia; family Muridae; genus Micromys; species Micromys minutus. The sequence continues at coordinate 24,921,515 of NC_137977.1, forward strand.
AGTTCATCTCTTCACTTTTTCTGTGTGCCTGTGTATGTGTGCTCTCATAATGCCAGGTCTCTTCTGTTGTTTTGGGAGGGTCTCTTATTTAAACCCAGAGCTGGTTGGTTTGACTAATGTGGCTAGTCAGCTTGCTCCAAGATGCCCGTCTCCATCTCTTGTGCTCTGGGATCACAGGTGGATCACTACACATACTTGGTACTTACAGGGATGTTGGAATCCAGACAGTGACTCTCACACTTTCAAGTCCACCAATTTATCCATGAACCATATCCAAAGACCCCTCTGCCTTTATCTTAATTTCCACAAGAATTGTATTTTTTATGAAATGTCTCTATCCTTTTGCAAAAAATGAGAACTTGAAAAATAGAGATTTAAAAACTTTTAAATGGTGGAGAAAAGTTTACCACCTTACTTCAGTAGTCATACTTCAGCAAGAAGCACATGGGTTGTGATATCTTTCAATTAAGCAGTGTGGTTTAATTAAATTTTCTAAGAATGTAAAGAGATAAGCTAAGATGATTTTGTTCTGTTTACTTAGTTTCCACTTCATTTTTCTTAACTCATATATCCCCTAAAGGAAAATGAACTGTTGAGTCTTTCCCTTCATTAAGAGTGAAGCATCCCTTACCCACCCTCCTGGGGTTCTCCTTAGAATTCAAATCTATAAAAGGGTCTTAATGACTTTTCAATCTGAAGCCTTTCTCTGTTTTGCTTCTATTTAATTTATCTTAGTGGGCTTTAAAAGCATTAGTTGCTCAACTATGTAAAGAATAGTCTCTACTAAAGTTGGATATTCATAGACTATTAGATATATACTTCAAGGATTAAATGTACCCGACACAAGTGTGAATACCTGAATTCAATTCTCAATACTCATGAAAAAATGCAGGTGTGGTGGTGCATTTTTCATCCTAGCGCTGGGGGGGTAGAGATACACAGGTTTCTGGGATGAGTCTGGTCAGCCTAGTTTAACTGGTAAAACCCCAAGCGCCAGTGAGAGACCCTGACTCAAAAAGATAAGGTGGATGGCTTTTGCAGAACAGTGCCAGTTATTTACCACTGGCCTACACACACACACACACACACACACACACACACACACACACTTCAAACAAAAGAATGAAATGTGTCAAGTATCAATAAGATCTATATTTTAAAAAAGCAATCATGGTATCTAATACCACACTAAAATTAACTGTCAAAATGGATTCAATGTGTCAGATAATATGAGGTCGAATAATTAAAGGTGGGTGTGGCAGCTTTGCTTGTTATGGCAACAACAATCAAGAGATAGAAACAAGAACTGTGGGCCAGCCTTTTCAATTCCAAATCCCAGTATCTTTTCAGGTGTTGTAATCCTATTTGAGAAATGGACAGTTGAATGTCTTCACACACAACTCCAATATATTCTTCTGGTGACATTCTAGCTGAAACGTCTGTGTCCTCCGGGGTTGGGGAGGGACGATAGTGGAAAGAAGGCTCTATGAAATAACCACCTCATACTCTCAACCCCGAGACCAGCATTCACGTTTATTCATCCATTCTTCTGGGAGGGAGGGGAAGAACTACCTCCGGGTTCCTTCACAGAGTGCTCTTGAATGTGACGGGGTGATGGCTACTGGGACTGTCTGAGTGTTAGTGAGAAGGGTCTGTTACAGGACAGTGCTTTAGTTTGTGCTGTTTGCTAATGAACGAGCACTTAGGAGCGATAGAGGATAATTTACTCCTGTAGGGTTCCAATGTGTAGTCACTTAAGAACAGGGCACTATTAAATTTTGTGGCTGAAGGCACACTGGTATCATATCTAGACATAAGGAGAAGAAACTGCCCTGATCAACACTTCTCAAATGCATTTTTTAAACAAAGAGGAGAAGTCGGCACTAAACTGAGGGATCTGTGGAAAGCCAGCTTTCCGGGGAGGTTTTCCTCCAATTCCGGGGCTATCATGAAATATAAAGCAAGTGCAAAGGAAGCGACCAGCCCATAAACTTTAGTCTCTTTGTGTCGCAAGGTCAAATCATATTCCCATGGTGATGTGAGGGTTGGTGTTATAGTTTACAGTGAGAATAACTGTACTGGGATATGGGGGTCTAACTGTTCAGCCTGCATCCTTTCTCTACCCGTGATGGCAGAAGTGAGAATCAGATAATATGACTGTTAGGCAATTGCTCAGAGAATTTTTGGAAAATAAAATGACTTGGATGATGAGTATGAATTGTGGCTTTGGAAAAAAAAAAAACACACATTTCCTCCAGGTGATGGGGCCCAACTTTAATCCCAGCGCTTGAGAGGCAGAGCCAGGTGGATCTCTGTGATTCAAGGCCAGCCTGGTCTACACACCTCCAGGATAGCCAAACTGTGTAATAGACCCTATTTCAAAAAAGAGAGAAAGATGAAGAAAGAAGAAAGGAAGGAAGGAAGGAAGAACAAAAGAATAAAAAGAAGAACCTTAATATTAAATAAAACATTTACGATAAAACAGAAATAGCAGTAACCCACTATACTGATGCTCAATAAAAATACAATGTTATTACTCCCTGAGATTATTTAGGCCGAGAATGTGTTACAGTCGTGTTTGGCTCACTACTTGTGTATAAAAGATCAAAACATGCTTATGTCAACAGTTATTGTGCATTTAGAGACATAATTCTAGAAATTTGTCATAAACGGCACTTCTGAACGTTATTAAATATATGGAAATTGCTGATTTAAAAAAAAAAACAAACCTCAAATAGCAGAGGCTGCAGTTTCATAGTGCGGACTCTGGGCGCCGCTGTTGGCCTGACTGGAGATTTCTGGAGCACCTCTTCTCGCGCAGCCGCAGAACGCTTTCCAAGGCTTCCTTTCCCAGCCTTCTTTACACCGCTTCTTTCCGAGCAAAAGAAGAATCATTTCATGGACTAGAGCTGGTACCAAAATCCATTTGGAGTCCGGAATATCCGCACCACGGAGATTCTTCGTAACCCGGCGTCTCCAGGCTGGTGAGCAAAGAAAGGGGGACAAGAAGGATGCGGGAGGGCGCTGCTGAGGGGCGCCTGAGACAGAGGCGGCCAATGCTCCTTCCCTTCCTGCTGCCTTTGTTCTGCTCCGCGCTCTCTGAGCAGATCCGTTACAAGATCCCCGAGGAAATGCCCACCGGCTCGGTAGTGGGGAACCTCGCCAAGGACCTGGGCTTCAGTGTCCAGGAGTTACCAACGCGAAAGCTACGTATCAGTTCTGAGAAGCCTTACTTCGGTGTGAGCTCAGAGAGCGGGGAGTTGCTAGTGAGCAGCAGGCTGGACAGGGAGCAGATATGCGGGAAGCAGCTGGTGTGTGCTCTGGAATTTGAGGCTGTTGCTGAAAATCCACTGAACTTTTATCACGTGAGTGTGGAGCTGGAGGACATTAATGACCACGTTCCAAAATTCGCGCACACATCCTTTGAATTGCAAATAAGTGAGTCCTCAAAACCAGGGACACGATTTATCTTGGGATCTGCCTATGATGCAGATATCGGAACCAATTCTCTGCAGAATTACCAGCTTAGTCCCAATGATCACTTTTCACTGCTGAATAAAGAGAAGTCAGACGGTAGTAAGTACCCTGAAATGGTATTAAAGACAGCTCTAGACAGGGAAAAGCAGAAATTCTACCACTTGACCCTGACTGCTTTGGACTTTGGGCATCCACCCCTCAACAGCACTGCACAGATACAGGTCCTAGTGACCGATGCCAATGATAACCCACCAGTGTTCAGCCAAGACATATACAGGGTGAGCCTTCCAGAAAACGTGAATCCCGGAACCACCGTTCTTCGGGTGGTGGCCACAGACCAGGACGAGGGTGTCAACTCCGAGATCACGTTCTCCTTCAGCGAAGCTGGCCAGATTACCCAGTTTAACCTGGATTCTAATACCGGAGAAATTACTACTCTGGATGCATTGGATTTCGAAGAAGTCAAAGAATATTCCCTTGTTTTGGAAGCAAAAGATGGTGGGGGAATGATTGCACAATGCACGGTGGAAATAGAAATCCTAGATGAGAACGACAATGTCCCTGAAGTGTTCTTCCAATCTCTACCTGATCTTGTAATGGAGGATGCTGAGCCAGGAGCATACATAGCTCTGCTTAAAACCCGTGACAAAGACTCTGGACGCAATGGAGAAGTTATCTGTAAATTAGAAGGTGGTGCTCCGTTTAAAATACTCACTTCTTCAAGAAACACATATAAATTAGTGACAGATGGAGTTCTAGATCGTGAGAAGAACCCGGAATACAACATTACCATCAGAGCTACGGACAAGGGTGACCCACCTCTCTCTTCCAGCTCCTGTGTCACCTTGCGTATAGGCGATGTGAACGATAATGCTCCAGTTTTCACGAAGGTTTCATACCTGGTCCACGTTGCGGAAAACAATCCGCCTGGAGCCTCCATCGCTCAAGTCAGTGCCTCTGACCCAGATTTGGGGTCCAATGGCCAGATTTCCTATAACATCATAGCCAGCGACCTGGAACCTGAATCGCTGTGGTCCTACGTGACCATAAACGCGCAGAGCGGAGTGGTGTTTGCGCAGCGCGCCTTCGACCACGAGCAGCTTCGCTCCTTCCAGCTGACACTGCAGGCGCGCGACCAGGGATCGCCCGCGCTCAGCGCCAACGTAAGCATGCGCGTGCTGGTGGGCGACCGCAACGACAATGCGCCACGCGTGCTGTATCCCGCGCTCGAGCCTGACGGTTCTGCGCTCTTTGACATGGTGCCGCGCGCTGCCGAGCCAGGATACCTGGTCACCAAGGTGGTGGCTGTGGACGCAGACTCAGGACACAATGCCTGGCTGTCTTACCACGTGTTGCAGGCCAGCGACCCCGGACTCTTCAGCCTGGGGCTGCGCACAGGCGAGGTGCGCACAGCGCGAACCCTGGGAGACAGGGACTCAGCTAGGCAGCGCCTTCTGGTCGCTGTGCGTGATGGTGGACAGCCACCCCTCTCGGCTACAGCCACGCTGCACCTGATCTTCGCGGACAGCCTGCAGGAGGTGCTGCCAGACCTCAGCGATGACCCTCTGCCCCCGGACCCTCAATCTGAGCTGCAGTTCTATTTGGTGGTGGCCTTGGCCTTGATTTCTGTGCTTTTCCTCCTGGCTGTGATTCTAGCCATCGCACTTCGATTGCGACGCTCCTCCAGCAGGAAGGCATGGGGCTGCTTTCAGTCAGAAGTGGTGGTTCCCCCCAACTACAGTGAGGGGACTTTGCCTTATTCCTACAACCTGTGCGCTGCACCCACTGGGAAGTCAGAGTTTAACTCCCTAACATGTAATGATCAGTTGAAATCAGGACAAGATCTACTATTTGCAGATTCAGCTGGGGCTTTGTTTCCACTTTGTAATTCCAATGAGTCAACCTTCCATCAGGTAAGTTTCCTGCAAGCATAATGTCGTACTTTCTATCAGTGTTTCTTATTCTCGGGAGACTCATACTTTTCAGATATAGACGGTTCTTAGGTTATAATGAAAAGTTAATGGCGTGGCTAAGAGCACCTGCCTCGTATGTTGACTCAGTCCATAAGAAAAGTTTTAGTGGGTTAAAGCGTGCTTGTGGGGGGCTGGAGAGAGGGCAGTTAAGAGCACTGGCTGCACTTCCAGAGGACTCAGGTTTGATTCCCAGCAAGCACAGCTTACAGTTGTCTGTAACTCCTGTTCCAAGGGATCTGGTGCCCTCTTCTGGCCTTCAAAGGCATCAGACGCCCATAGTGCACAGACAGGCATGCAGACAAAACACATTTAATAAATCTGAGCTGTGACCATACAATTCTTCAAAGAATAGATAAAGTAAGAGCACTTGTATGCCTTGCGGGTGTAGCACACCAACCTCGGAATGGCAGCTAGTGTTCTTACCTACAGTGTGAAAAGGTGCTGTGTTAGCTCTCCTTAAAACTTAATATGATTTCACCATAAATTTTCTTCCTGATGCTTAATAAGATGAATGCTTGTTGTAACTTGAACATACTATAAATATTAACGCAGTCACTGAGCTGGGTATGGGGTGTGGTGGCTTTCATCTTTCATTCCTCACTTGGGAAGCAGAAGCAGGTGGATCTCTGACTTGGAGGCCAGCCTTGTCTACAGAAAGTGTGCCAAGGTGGCAGCCAGGGCTACACAGAGAAACACTGTCTGTAAAAAGAAAAACAAAAAGTCACTGAAATAATCGTTAAAGCCAGAAATACACCAAAATAGATATATTCTACTGATTCTATAATGTTGGGAGGTTTTATTATGATTATCCCCCCCCCAAAGACTTCCAGAATAAGATCTCTTAGGTTCAGCTCTATGCCCATGGCGCCTTGTAATTCTATACAATATATTTTGTGTAATCAGTTACTTAAAAGAATTCAGTATTCATCAGACGATCAAAGGGCTTGATGATACATGTGTGTGATGTCAGCATTTGGGAGATAAAGGCAAAGCCAGCCCAGGCTATATGGAACCCTTTCTAAACAAGCAACCAAAAACCCAAAAGGTCAAAAGCAGACTGTTGTTCCTTGAGGTATGAGTTTTTGAAACTTTATCTGTACTGAAGTTCACTCAATAGGCCCCATCATTGAAGAAGAGATGAACAATGCCTTTCCTCTGTTCCTTCCTGACGCACTCCAACATATAATTTTTAAAATGAGTAATAGTAGCTGGGCAGTGGTGGTTCACACCTTTAATCTTAGCACTTGCGAGCCAAAGGTAGACAAATCTCTGAGATTGAGTGTCGTCTGGCTTTGAGTGTGTGGTTTTCTTTTTTCCTTTCATCTTTTACATGGCTTCCAAGGACATAACTTATGTCACAAGGCTTAGGAAGCAAGTGTCTCTGCTGAGCCATCTTGATAGACACTAACATCCATCTTTTCTGTGTATTCCTAAATTAAATTATGCGGAAGTCTTCTACAAATTAGACCACCTCTAGGAAGAAATAGTCTTAAAGTTTTCAAATTTTTAAACAAACTTACCAATCTGCTGTGCAAATAAAAATTAGTAATCCATTCAAAAGATCATACTACATTGTGTCACTCTGTCTGGGCAGTCTATAGCACCTGTGTCACTCTGTCTGGGAGGTCTATAGCACCTGCCTCGGTTGCTGACGACTTCAAAATACTGACAGCATTTTCATGGTGGCCTTAATCTTGTCTTTTTACAATAATTATATGTGTTCCTCGCATTTTGTTCTTTGGGTGAAAGTTATAGTAGTAGGGCTAACCTAATGTGTGTGTGTGTGTGCGCGCGCGCGTGTGCATTTCTCCCTTCAACACCCATCATCTGGTTTAAAGTGCAATTATTGACAGACTTAGTAGTGCATACTTTTTATCCCAGCACCAGATGTACCAGCTTGATCTGCCTACTGAGTCCCAGGACAGTCAGATCTCTCTCTCTCTGTCTCTCTCTCTCTCTCTCTCTCTCTCTCTCTCTCTCTCTCTCTCTCTCTCGCTCTCGCTCTCTCTCTCTCTCTCTCTCTTTCTCTCTCTCTCTCTCTATCTCTCTCTCTCCATATATGTATAAAAAGAAGATAGAGTATTGTAAAGTATTGTTTTAACTGTCTTTATCTGTCCCTTCCAAGTATTATTCAACTAGAAAGAGATCAGCAATTTAAATAAAATAACAAGTCAGTAGAATCTCTGATTTTAAAAATTAATTATAAAAGTGTTTATCCTGTTCAAATTTCACAATGCATTCTGAAAATTTATTAGTGTGTAATTAAAATAACATTTAAAAGAAAGCATAAAAACCAACAACTCTATGGAAAGCTGCTATGATGATTAGTTTAAGCGAGACAGAACAACCCTCCAAACAATCATCTCCAATGGATCTTGTTTACTTTAAAAATAAATTAATTTCCAGTAACAACTAGAATTCTTAATTTAGCGGTGTATGTTGAAACCATTCACACAAATCGAGAAAACACTGGAAAGTAAAACTGCCCCGTTTGCTTTTAGAGGAGTGAATTTGGGCCAGTCATTCGAAACAATGCTAGCCCACGGATCTCATAATACAATCACACTTTCTCCAGCACATATTCACACTTTTTTCTAAAATATGTATTTAGGAACAAATTTAAATTTACATAATGAAAAACAATTCACTTGCAAGGCTTAAGTAACTGCATCTACGTGCAGTAACAATTTAGGACTCTAAGCGCCGCTGTTCACCTGCTGGGAGAGAGATGCACCCAGATAGCCACCGAATTCTCAGCGCTGATGAAATCAGACTGGCGGATTCCGCGGTCCAGCTGCGGAACTGCGGAGAAATTCTGTCCCTAAATGTATGGTTCTCCAGCTTTTTGTAAGATTATTACTCTATCATCACAAGCAAAGATAATCCAGCCACCTATGCCCAGTGAAGACTGACGGGATTCTTTCGCGAATGAACAATGGCTGCTTCCAAGAATCAGCACCAGCATGGCCGGCTGCTACTGTTGTGTACGCTGATGGGGACGCTGTGCAAGATCGGGGTAGGACAGATTCGCTACTCTGTGCCAGAAGAGACAGACAAAGGCACTGTTGTGGGCAACATCTCCAAGGACCTGGGGCTGGAGCCCCGCGAGCTGGCGGAGCGCGGAGTCCGCATCGTCTCTAGAGGTAGGTCTCAGCTTTTCTCCCTGAATCCGCGGGGCGGCAGCCTGGTTACCGCAGGCAGGATAGACCGGGAGGAGTTATGTGCTCAGAGCACACCCTGTCTTGTAAATATTAACATCCTAGTGGAGGAGAAAGGGAAACTCTTTGGAGTAGAAATCGAAATAACTGATATTAACGATAATAATCCGAAGTTCCATGTTGGAGATCTGGAGGTGAAAATTAATGAAATCGCTGCCCCTGGAGCACGGTATCCTCTCCCAGAAGCGGTTGACCCAGATGTGGGCATGAACTCCCTCCAGAGTTACCAGCTCAGCCCCAACAGGCACTTCTCTCTCCACCTGCAAACCGGAGACGACGGAACTATAAACCCAGAGCTGGTGCTGGAGCACACCCTGGACCGAGAGGAAGAGCCCACTCACCACCTGGTCCTCACCGCCTCCGATGGCGGCGACCCGCGCCGCTCCAGCACAGTGCTCATCCAGGTCACAGTGCTGGATACCAACGACAATGCCCCTGTTTTCGACCAACCGGTTTACCGCGTGAAAGTCCTTGAGAACGTGGCCCCAGGCACCCTGCTGCTCACAGTGAGAGCTAGCGACCCGGATGAGGGTGCCAATGGGAAGGTGACATACAAATTCCGGAAAACTAATGAAAAACAGTCGCTGTTATTCCATCTTCATGAAAACACGGGGGAAATGACAGTAGCGAAGAATCTGGATTATGAAGAATGTTCGTTGTATGAAATGGAAATACAGGCTGAAGACGTAGGGGCGCTTCTGGGAAGGAGCAAAGTGATAATTATGGTAGAAGATGTAAATGACAATCGGCCGGAAGTGACCATTACATCCTTGTTTAACCCGGTATTGGAAAATTCTCTTCCCGGAACAGTAATTGCCTTCTTGAATGTGCATGACCGAGACTCTGGAAAGAACGGCCAAGTTGTCTGTTACACACATGATAACTTACCTTTTAAGTTAGAAAAGTCAATAGATAATTATTATAGATTGATGACATCGAAATACTTGGACCGAGAAAAAGTCTCTATCTACAATATCACAGTGATAGCTTCGGATCTAGGAACCCCACCTCTGTCCACTGAAACTTACATTTCCCTGATTGTAGCGGACACTAATGACAACCCTCCTCGTTTTCCTCACACCTCCTACATGGCCTATATCCCAGAGAACAACCTGAGAGGTGCCTCCATCTTCTCATTGACAGCACATGACCCTGACAGCCAGGAAAATGCCCAGGTCACTTACTCTGTGTCTGAGGACACCATACACGGACTGCCTTTGTCCTCTTACATCTCCATCAACTCAGACACTGGTGTCCTGTACGCGCTGCAGTCTTTTGACTTTGAGAAGATACAAGACTTTCAGCTGTTGGTTATTGCCACCGACAGTGGAAGCCCGCCACTCAGCAGCAATGTGTCACTGAGCTTGTTTGTGTTGGACCAGAACGACAATGCACCTGAGATTCTATACCCTAGCTTCCCCACAGATGGGTCCACTGGCGTGGAATTAGCACCCCGCTCTGCAGAACCTGGATACCTGGTGACTAAAGTGGTGGCCGTGGACAAAGACTCGGGACAGAATGCCTGGCTGTCCTACCGCCTGCTCAAGGCCAGCGAACCTGGGCTCTTCTCTGTAGGACTTCACACGGGCGAGGTGCGTACAGCGAGGGCCCTGCTGGACAGAGATGCTCTCAAACAGAATCTGGTAATGGCTGTGCAGGACCATGGCCAACCTCCTCTCTCAGCCACTGTCACTCTCACTGTGGCAGTGGCGAACAGCATCCCTGAAGTGTTGGCTGACTTGAGCAGCATTAGGACCCCTGGGGTACCAGAGGATTCTGACCTCACACTCCACCTGGTGGTGGCAGTGGCTGTGGTCTCCTGTGTCTTCCTTGTCTTTGTCATTGTCCTCCTAGCTCTCAGACTTCAGCGCTGGCAGAAGTCCCGCCAGCTCCAGAGCTCCAGAGGTGGATTGGCCCCTGCACCTCCATCACATTTTGTGGGCATTGATGGGGTACAAGCTTTTCTACAAACCTATTCTCACGAAGTCTCACTCACTTCAGGATCCCAGAAAAGCCATATTATCTTTCCTCAGCCCAACTATGCAGACATGCTCATTAACCAAGAAGGCTGTGAGAAAAATGATTCCTTACTAACATCCATAGATTTTCATGAGAGTAAGGATGAAGATGATGGCGCTCTGGTAAGTTCCATTCTATGGCTTCTCTGGGGAGTTTTGAGATATGCCGAGTTCTTTTGTGTATTTAAGTGCTGGTAGTGCAAAATCTGAACACTTAAAGTCATAGGCCATCGCTGGGTTCATTTTCAAAGGGGTTGGACAAGGCCTGGGATTGTAGGTTAGTTATTAAAGTGCTTGCCTAGTTTGCACAAATCCTGATCCCCAGCAACACATAAACTGGACTATGTGAGACTCTGTCTCAAAACACACCGTAAAAGGCTCATTCAAAAAACTTAGACAAGACATTGTTCAACTTTTAAAAGATACTATTGTTTCTATCACTCATTCAATTAAGAATTACCTACCACACGAAGTACATTTTCTACTTGTATGCATGTGTATTCTAAGTTTGGACAATAGAAAAGCAGTTGCAATTTCTAAATTCTTCATAATTACGTTAGAAATCGCCAAATACGTGCCACAATTATATTAGCCTACAAGTAGGCACTGCAAGATTTCTTGACTTAAAACATCTTTTGAGGTCCGCTTCTGCATCGTTCCTGCTTACTGTACCTGCTGGCTATACTTCAAGCCACAAGCACATTCTAAAATGTGGATCTTGGTGGAAAATGAAACTGGTGTATGAATGTTGAGTGTGTGTGTGTGTGTGTGTGTGTGTGTGTGTGTGTGAATGGCCACCCTTCTTGAGGTCTATACTAATGAAAATATTGCATCTAAAACAACAGTAATTAGTCCCCTCCCAAAGAAAAACAACAAAATATAAACTTCTTTAAAATAGTGAAGAATCCATTTCCGTAGACTGACCATGATCATTTTAAGCTGTACATACATCTGAAATGGTGAGAGCTCATGAATGACAAACAAATTCCAAGTAACTTGACCAGTTCCACAAAATTAGAGTAAATTATATGCATTGTCTCTATTTCTTGTACCATTTTAATGTCTAATTTCTAACATATCACCAGTCAAAAATGGAAGATAAGATAAATACTTTGTGACTGTAGAGAGGACCATTTCCCAAGCAATGCAGTGTTCCATCCTATGTTGCATATACGTGGGAGTGGAAATCAACTTCATATTTCTGTAGCATCTTGAAGCACAATAATTTGAGAAGACAACTACATCATCAGCACTTTGACACGCTGGGGGCGGGTAAGGAAAGTTTTCCCTTGCCTAGTGACCAAATGTCACTCTATTCAGTAACCTTGTGTGATGGGCTCACACTGAGCGCAATTTCTCCAATTCCAAAGACATTGTATTATAACAGTGTAGTGCATGGGTAGAGAAGCATTTGCATTGATTGTGCATGGCTCATCATTTCCCCCAGCAAGTTTTGAGAATGAAGTGATGTAATAGAAGGAGTAGGACAGAAACTAAACAATCTGGAGATAAGAAGAGAGATTTAGCAGGCTGCCTTGTGTCTGTGCTGTATCGTGAGCCAGGCTTCTCAAACGAGTAGCTCCTACAGAAGCAATAAAGATGCTCTTTGTTTTTCTCAACGGAATGCTAACATTATCAGAAAGAAAGGATGTCTGAGGAATGGGGCAGTCTGCCCAAACACAAACAAATAGTTGGCAACAGGACTGATATTTCCAAACATTGTGACACAACATTGACCACCGAGAAATCTAGATTTGATAGAAATAAATAAAAGAGGAGTAACGGTAGTTTCACCATACCATAGCCAACAAAGAAATGATCTGTGAACTTGATAATCTAGTAGACACCGAGGTCAAGACTAATGGCACGTCCGTTGTTAAATTCTCACTCAAAGGGGTAGCTAACACTTTGCTTTAAGAAAAGGTGCACTGCAAAGGTTGGACCATTATAATGTAGGTTTGCATAAAAAATCAAAGCGATGTTTCAAACATCTTGAAAGAATAAAAAGACATATAAAAGAAGTATTGAAACCTTATTGCGAAATATATGAATATTAAGATATGACTTGTTTAGTTAGGCACAATTATTGTATTGTTGGGGTTGGGAGAGACCAAACAGCAGAGGCTGCAGTTTCGTAGTGCGGACTCTGGGCGCCGCTGTTGGCCTGACTGAAGAGGCTGAAGCTCCACTTCTCGCGCAGCCGCAGAGCGCTTTCCAAGGCTTCCTTTCCCAGCCTTCTTTACACCGCTTCTTTCCGAGCAAAAGAAGAATCATTTCATGGACTAGAGCTGGTACCAAAATCCATTTGGAGTCCGGAATATCCGCACCACGGAGATTCTTCGTAACCCGGCGTCTCCAGGCTGGTGAGCAAAGAAAGGGGGACAAGAAAGATGCGGGAGGGCGCTGCTGAGGGGCGCCTGAGACAGAGGCGGCCAATGCTCCTTCCCTTCCTGCTGCCTTTGTTCTGCTCCGCGCTCTCTGAGCAGATCCGTTACAAGATCCGCGAGGAAATGCCCACCGGCTCGGTAGTGGGGAACCTCGCCAAGGACCTGGGCTTCAGTGTCCAGGAGTTACCAACGCGAAAGCTACGTATCAGTTCCAAGAAACCTTACTTCGGTGTGAGCTCAGAGAGCGGGGAGTTGCTAGTGAGCAGCAGGCTGGACAGGGAGCAGATATGCGGGAAGCAGCTGGTGTGTGCTCTGGAATTTGAGGCTGTTGCTGAAAATCCACTGAACTTTTATCACGTGAGTGTGGAGCTGGAGGACATTAATGACCACGTCCCAAAATTCGCGCATACATCCTTTGAATTGCAAATAAGTGAGTCTGCTCAACCCGGCACTCGGTTCATTTTAGAAGTTGCAGAAGATGCAGATATTGCCTTAAATTCCCTCCAGAATTATAAACTGTCTCTTAGCCCTAGTTTCTCACTGGTGAATAAAGAAAAGCAAGATGGTCGTAAGTACCCTGAATTGGTATTGGAGAAAACTTTAGACCGCGAGGAACAGAATTACTACCGATTAGTCCTGACGGCCTTAGACGGTGGGGATCCCCCCCTAAGTGGCACCACTGAGCTTCGAATCCAAGTCACTGATGCCAACGATAATCCCCCTGTGTTCAGCCAGGAAGTGTATAGGGTTCGCCTTCCGGAGAACGTGCCCCCAGGAACAGCTGTGCTCCGTGTGACAGCCACAGACAAGGATGAGGGCGTGAATGCGGAGATTACTTATTCCTTCCACAGAGCTGGGCAAGTGTTTGGTCTAAATCCAAAGAGTGGAGAAATTACAACACAGAGAACACTGGATTTCGAAGAAATCAAAGAACATTCTATAGTAGTGGAAGCGCGGGATGGCGGAGGCCTGGTTGCACAATGTACAGTTGAAATTAACATTCAAGATGAAAATGACAACAGACCAGAAATTACAGTCGATTTCCTGCTAAAAACCATTCTAGAAAACGTAGCGCCGGGAACACTAATTGCTTTGATCAAAATACATGACGGAGATTCTGGGGAAAACGGGGAGGTTAATTGTCGACTAGAAGGTGAAGTGCCCTTTAAAATTATCTCTACTTCCAAAAACGCATATAAACTGGTTACAGATAGAACCTTAGACCGAGAGCTGACTCCAGAATACAATGTCACCATCACGGCCACTGACAGGGGCAAGCCACCCCTTTCCTCCAGCACAAAAGTTACGCTACACGTTGGTGACGTCAATGACAACGCTCCGCTTTTCCACCAGGCCTCCTACTTGGTGTACATAGCCGAGAACAACCCACCTGGAGCCTCCATCGCTCAGGTCAGCGCCTCCGACCCGGATTTGGGATCCAATGGTCATATCTCCTACTCCATCATAGCTAGTGACCTGGAGCCTAAATCGCTGTGGTCCTACGTGACCATAAATGCTCAGAGCGGAGTGGTGTTCGCACAGCGCGCCTTCGACCATGAGCAGCTCCGCTCCTTCCAACTGACACTGCAGGCGCGCGACCAGGGATCGCCCGCGCTCAGCGCCAACGTGAGCATGCGCGTGCTGGTGGGCGACCGCAACGACAATGCGCCACGCGTGCTGTATCCCGCGCTCGAGCCCGATGGCTCTGCGCTCTTCGACATGGTGCCGCGCGCTGCCGAACCTGGATACCTGGTCACCAAGGTGGTGGCTGTGGACGCAGACTCAGGACACAATGCCTGGCTGTCCTACCACGTGCTACAGGCCAGCGACCCCGGGCTCTTCAGCCTGGGGCTGCGCACAGGCGAAGTGCGCACAGCGCGCGCCTTGGGGGAAAAGGATGCTGCGAGGCAGCGCCTGTTGGTTGGAGTTCGCGATGGTGGACAGCCGCCCCTCTCGGCCACCGCCACACTGCTTCTAGTATTCGCTGACAGCTTGCAGGAGGCCCTGCCTGACCTCAGTGAGCGCTCACTGCCCCCTGACTCGCAAGCCGAGCTGCAATTCTACTTGGTGGTGGCCTTGGCCTTGATTTCTGTGCTTTTCCTCCTGGTTGTGATTCTAGCCATCGCACTGCGACTGCGACACTCCTCCAGTCCCTCTGTCTGGAGCTGCTTTCAGCCTGGATTTTGTTCTGAATCTAAACCTGTCGGTTTTCCCAACTATAGTGAAGGTACTTTGCCGTATTCCTATAATCTGTATGGTACACATGCTGGAAAGACTGAGCATAATTTCCTAAATTATAGTGAGCCATTGAGTTCAGGACAAGGCCTTCTTTGCCCTGAGTCATCCGGGGCCTTGTTTCCACTTTGTGATTCCAGTGAGCCGACTTCCCACCCGGAACCTCTAACACCGGTGAGTTCCAATCGAACTTTTGCTTCTTTCTCTCTTCCTGAACTATGCAACTGTCTATATGTACAAAGCAATACAACACATTTTCAGGCCTTGTGAGTCCTCTTCGAAAAGTTAATGTGGCTCAGAAAGTTCTGTTTCCTTTCATCAACAGAGTTGGGTGAATTATGATATAAAATAAATTCCCGTAAAGTAATTAAAGGTTACAGATTTACAGCATGGTGCAAAATCCAAGCAGTACTGATAATGTGTGCCATTAGCTTCCCAAAAAAACAGGTGCACAGTTTTTTCAAAGTGATTGAAATTTACCTGTTGATTCACACTTTTTTGAGACAGAGTCTTGCTGTGCAGTATATAGGGTGGCCTTGATCCATGACTCCCAGGGTCATCATTCCAGGCTGGCCTGGAAGTTATACTTTGTAGCAGAAACCAGTCTAGAACTGGAGATCCTCCTGTCTCTAGATGCTGCATTACAGGTCTGGGATGTATAGGCAAACACTAAATATATCCCTGAGCGATAGCGGCACATGCCTTTAATTCTAACACTCCAGAGACAGAGGCAGGCCTCTGAGTTGGAAGCCAGCCTGGTAAACAGAGCAAGTTCCAGGACAGACGGGGCTGCACAGAGAAAGCCTGCATGAAACTATTCATTGGTCTCTTCATTAATTTTACTAACGGGTTCCTTTCTTGTGTTTACTCTTCATGGTTAGCTTCTTATACTTAGCTAACAGATTCACAGCTTTGGTTCTCCTAAAAATAAATGAAAACTACTTTGTGTGTTTGTAGAATGAAAGAGACTCGCTGAGTTCTTCAGACTCAACTAAGTCCTATCAGCTTTCAGGACTGAGAAATCCTAAAGAAAAGGAAAGGCTGGGGCTGGGACACAGTGGTAGAACCTTACTCACATGATGCTCTAGTCCCTGGGTTTAATGCCTAGCACAGAAGGGGAAGCTGGGGGAAAGAAGAGAAGAGAAGATGCTATCACTCTTTCATTTGTTCTGGTTCTTTTTTTATTTTTGTAAGTGCATGAGTGTTTTGTTGGAAATGTATGTCTGGAACCACTTATATGCCCAGTGCCCAAAGAGGCCAGAAAAGGAAGAGTGTTGGAGTTATAGATTGATGTGAACCACCATGTAGGGCTTAGAATTGAACCCAGGTCCTCTGGAAGACTAGTCAGTACTCTTAACTGCTGAGCCACTTCTTCAGTGCCCCCTCTAGTTCTCAACATAGACTCTTCGAAGAAGAAAGGATGAGGGGAAATCACTGGATTCGTCTTATGGTTTGAAACCACAGAGGTTTTTCCAACCATCTTTATAGCAGGCAATTCTGAGTTATTAGGTCATAAAGCAAAAGCTACTAGTCAGGTATGCGTACAAAACTACCATTTTATACCGCTTTTGCTTTGTTTCCTCTGACAGTGAAATATACTAAAATGGCATCTTTACACACAGAATTCTTCTTTACACAACACCACATGCTGTTTAGCTCTTAGTGGTAAACATTTGCTCTATATTTTGTGTTCTTTTCTGTAAATTATTACTTAAGTTTAAATGGGCTTTAGAATAAGAAGTGTATGACTATTTTAAAAATCATGTGATTTCTTGCTTCTTTTCTTTTCTTCTTGTCCTGGAAATTGAACTAATAATCTCATGCATGTTAGGCACATTCTTTTCTACTGAGCTACATCCTGGCCCTAGAAACTGTGGGTTGATGGTATAGCTCAGGGGTAGAACACTTGCCTAGAATGCTGAAGTTCTTGATTCCATCTCCAGTCTCTCCCCCCTTTCTCTCTGATGATGATGATGATGATGATGATGATGATGATAGATTGAAATGAAAACTTGCTTTTTTCTGAATATTACCTTTCATTTTTCCAATACTTGTACATGCATTGTGTATTCATGTCAAAAGCTAAGCCTTTGTGAATTAGTGGAAATTTTTACATAGTTGCATGAATGTGAAATTTGAAGCCTGGATCCTGTCTGACATGGTGTCTGTACAATTTTGTCCTAACACTTGGAAGACAGAGGCAGGCAGGACCTCTCTGAGTTCCAGGACAGCCAGGGGCTACACAGCATGCGTGTGCACGCACACACACACACACACACACACACACACACACAAAGACCAACCTAATCTTGTTGAGATTTTAACATTAGTAGGTAAGGTAAGAAAATGTATAATACTGTCCAAGTAGAATTTTGTATATAACACGAAAGTTTTAAAGAAAAAAAAAAATATATATATATATAATAGCAAACCCAAATTTAAAGCGAGTTGGGCTAAAATTAAGCCAAAACTGTTTGGAGAGTTAGTACAGAAATATCATTCCACTTCATTTATAACTCAGATATCCACAATGGTGGTTGCTTTTGGATGTACAAATGCAAGAAGATGCTTAGAAAATCTAACATCGCAATAAGCAGAGAGTACTAGTTTCTTTATCATTCATCTATAATCCAAAATTTCAGGGGAGCACACGAGTAGAACCAAGTACTCTGGAGGCTGAGGCAGGAGGATCGCTTGAATGCAAGCCTTCAAGACCAGTCTGAGCGACTCCGTTTTTGTAAGACACTTTCTCAAAAGGACAAAAGGTGAAAGGGGAGGAGAAAGGGGTGAAGGAAAAAAGAAAGAAAGGAAAAGGGGGAAAGAGATGGGGAGGGGAAAGAAATGGGGAGGGGGAGAGAGGGGAATAGAGAATGAAAAAATAACGAAAAGAATGGAGGGAGGGCGGTGAAATGTCTCACAGTGTAGTAACGACTTCAGACTCTGGGCGTCGCTGTTCACCAACTGTAAGAAAAACTCCCCGCTCCCTCCGGATTTTCCTGTCAGCGCCTACACAAAGCCCTGCATATCCTTCAAACTGGCTCCCGGACTGTAGCAAAACTCAACCTTTTACCTTGGAACGCTCTGGCTTTGTCCTGAGAAGTAAGTATCATCTGACAATTGGAGGAAGAAAAGAAGAGCCTACGGAGTTAGCAAGCAGAGAGAGCATTGTGAGAAAATTCCGTAGCGAAAGCAACAATGGCTGCCCCGGCCAGACGCCCGCACTGCACAGGACTGGTCCTCTTGTGTGTGATGCTGGGGATGCTGTGGAAGGCCAGGGCCAAGCAGATCCGCTATTCTGTACCAGAGGAGACAGAGAAGGGCTACATAGTGGGAAACATCTCTAGGGACCTGGGACTGGAGCCCCGTGAGCTGGCGGAGCGCGGAGTCCGCATCATCTCCAAAGGTAAGACCCAGCCTTTCTCTCTGAGCCCGCGGAGCGGTTGCTTGGTCACCGCGGGCAGGTTAGACCGGGAGGAGCTGTGCGCTCAGAGCGTGCCCTGTCTCCTAATCTTTAAAGTCCTAGTTGAAGACAATGTGAAACTTTATGGGGTGGAAGTAGAAGTAGTTGATATCAATGACAATGCGCCAAAATTTGAGGCCGGAAATTTGGTTGTAAAAATCAGCGAAATCGCTGCCCCTGGAGCACGGTATCCTCTCCCAGAAGCGGTTGACCCAGATGTGGGCATGAACGCTCTCCAGAGTTACCAGCTCAGCCCCAACAGGCACTTCTCTCTCCACCTGCAAACCGGAGACGACGGAACTATAAACCCAGAGCTGGTGCTGGAGCACACCCTGGACCGAGAGGAAGAGCCCACTCACCACCTGGTCCTCACCGCCTCCGATGGCGGCGACCCGCGCCGCTCCAGCACAGTGCTCATCCAGGTCACAGTGCTGGATACCAACGACAATGCCCCTGTTTTCGACCAACCGGTTTACCGCGTGAAAGTCCTTGAGAACGTGGCCCCAGGCACCCTGCTGCTCACAGTGAGAGCTAGCGACCCGGATGAGGGTGCCAATGGGAAGGTGACATACAAATTCCGGAAAATTAATGAAAAACAGTCGCTGTTATTCCATCTTCATGAAAACACGGGGGAAATGACAGTAGCGAAGAATCTGGATTATGAAGAATGTTCGTTGTATGAAATGGAAATACAGGCTGAAGACGGTGGGGGACTAAAAGGGCGGACCAAAGTGGTAGTTATGGTAGAAGATGTAAATGACAATCGGCCGGAAGTGACCGTTACATCTCTGTTTAGCCCAGTAAGAGAAGACGTGCCCCCAGGAACAGTAGTCGTCCTTTTCAACGCTCATGACCAAGATTCTGGGAAGAATGGTCAAGTTGTCTGTTCCATCCAGGAGAACCAACCGTTTAAATTGGAAAACTCAGTAGACGATTACTATAGGTTGTTGACAGCCCAGATTCTTGATCGAGAAAGGGCTTCTGAGTATAACATCACAGTGACAGCAACCGACAGGGGAACCCCATCCATGTCCTCAGAAGTTCGCATCACCCTGTATGTGGCTGACATCAATGACAACCCGCCTGCCTTCTCTCAAACCTCCTACTCAGTCTATCTCCCTGAAAACAACCCCAGAGGTACCTCCATCTTCTCAGTCAGTGCCCATGACCCCGACGACAATGAGAATGCTAAGGTTACTTACTCTTTGGTTGAAAACACCATCCAGGGGGCACCACTGTCCTCCTATGTCTCCATTAACTCTGATACTGGTGTGCTCTATGCTCTACAATCCTTTGACTATGAGCAGTTTCAAAATCTGCAAATGCAGGTGAAGGCCAGTGACAATGGGCATCCGCCACTCAGCAGCAATGTGTCCCTGTCTGTGTTTCTATTGGATCAGAACGACAATGCTCCCAAGATCCTATATCCCTCCCTCCCGACTGATGGTTCCACTGGTGTGGAGCTGGCTCCACGCTCAGCAGAGGCTGGATATCTAGTGACCAAGGTGGTGGCAGTGGACAGAGACTCTGGACAGAATGCTTGGTTGTCTTACCGGCTGCTCAAGGCCAGCGAGCCAGGACTTTTCACAGTGGGGCTACGCTCAGGCGAAATACGCACAGCTCGGGTCCTGCTAGAGAAAGATGCTCTCAAGCAGAGCCTGGTGGTGGCTGTGCAGGATCACGGCCAGCCCCCTCTTTCCGCCACCATCACGCTCACGGTGGCCGTGGCAGACAGCATCCCAGACATCCTGGCTGACTTGGGCAGTATCAACACTCCTGAAGATGCTGATTCTGACATTACTCTCTACCTGGTAGTAGCAGTTGCTGTGGTCTCCTGTGTCTTCCTACTCTTTGTACTGGTGCTGTTGGCACTTAGGCTGAGGCGCTGGCATGCTTCACACCTGCTGCAGGATGCAATGGGTGGATCCGCTGGGGTACCAGCATCACATATTGTGGGTGTGCATGGGGTTCAGACTTTCCTACAAACCTATTCTCAAGAGTTTTCCCTCACACCTGACTCTGGGAAGAGCCACTTAATCTTCCCGCAGCCCAACTACGCAGACACACTCATCAGCCAGGAGAGCTGTGGGAAAAGTGAACCTCTGTGCAGTTCAGTTGAGTCCAAGTTTCCTATTGATGATACTCCTTTGGTTCCTGTGAGTTCTGGGTTTTCTTTATTATGATAATTTTCTCTTAGTCTTGTGCAAGTCGATATTTACAACTTTGTAGCCAGCCAAGTTCTCATTGAGTATAAGCTTCACCCACAACATCTTGGGTGGACATCACTGGGTTGACTTTGACTTCCTCATGTAGCTCCTGTGAATAGGGACAGTTCTCATTGTCCTGCGTGGAGGAGGTTGTTCAGATAGAGCTCCTTCTTGAGTACAGTCGTTCTCTACAATTTCTACAGCTGCAGTTCTTTTCCTGACATGAATTAGTCATTATTTTCAGAGCCCCTGGATGTAGCTCTTGCTTCCTAAGACAGTTTCTAGAGTGATACTTTTGTAGGGGTGAACCAAAAGGTTCCTCTTTCTTAGAGAAACAACTGAAAACCCACAGTCTCTGCCTCCACGTTTCTGTTTCTATAATAGGAAAATATCTCAATGAACTCTTGCTTTCCCAGA